>NC_067155.1:38287803-39020303 GCF_903995435.1 Acomys russatus | reverse complement strand
CATTACCCTTCATACGCACCAATCACCTCAGCATCCTCTAAGCCTCAAATGGATGGTCACTGAGAGAAGTACTTAAGTTGTTTCCATGTGTGGGCCACCATTCCTGCCAGGGAAGGATCTGACTACCCGTCATCAGACCCAGGCCGGAGGAAGACTGCAGGTGTATGGAGGAAGGACCCAGCCAGCAGGTCAATGTTCTAGGACAGTAAACATGGGGACACATAAATAAAGGTCCTCTTTGTTTCTCGAGACAAAGTCTCTCATTGAGCCTGAAGTTTGCTATCTCAGCTAGGCTGGCTGGTCAGTGAGATCCTGAAGTCTCCACCTCCCCAAGTGCTGGGGTTCCAGGCATGCTACACCCACATTTTACACATGTTCTAGGGTTCACACTTAGGCTCTCACCCTTGAACATGCTTGCAATCACTCAAAGAGCTATCACCCCAGCCCTTCAATGGGCTTTATTCCAGGAGTTTAACCTCTTTCCTTCCAGGAAAGTTTAGTCCTGAGATTAGTACTGGGGCTGTAACAGCGTACTTCCTGGGTTCAAATGCTATCGCTGTCTTCCGCTGTTCTTTTTAAAAACCCACTTTGTCGCCGGGCGTGGTGGCGCACTCCTTTAATCCCAGCACTCGGGAGGCAGAAGCAGGCGGATCGCTGTGAGTTCGAGGCCAGCCTGGTCTACAAAGTGAGTCCAGGACAGCCAAGGCTACACAGAGAAACCCTGTCTCGGAAAAAAAAAAAAAAAAAAAAAAAAAAAAAAAAAAAAAAAAAAAAAAAAAAACCTACCATAAAAACCCACTTTATGGGCTGGCGATATGACTTAATGGTAGAGTACTTGCCTAGCATGGATAAGCCACAGGATATTACCCTGGCACTGATAAGAAAGAAATGAATATTTTATTGAGGTATAATACACTTACAAACACCAGCTGTACATATGTAATATATACAACGTCTTGAATTTATAGTAAGTATAAACCTTTGAAGTCACCGCCACAATCCGTGCTAGACACACATCCATCACCTCCTTGAGCCAAACTTCTAAGCTTAAGGACGTGAGAACTGAGGAATATACTATCAAGGGCCTGGGGAGGTGCTCTGAATTTAAGAACCCTTGCTGCTCTTGGGGAGGTGCTCTGAATTTAAGAACCCTTGCTGCTCTTCCAAAAGACCTGAACTGAGTTCCCAGCATCCATGTTGGATGACTAACAGCTGCCTGTGACTTGCCGCATAAGGGAATTAATTCAACAGCCATGTCTGCCTCCACACATGCACATATATTAAAAAGATAAAAATCACCAAGGGTAAATCCATCTTCTGATGGGCAGTGTGGTGCACGGCTACCATCTTGTCACTCTGGAAACAAGAGGAGGATCAGAAGTTCAAGTCTAGCCTCAATTAATATGGAATTCAAACTTAGGATAAACCCAGGGCTTCCTGGATGCTAGGCCAGCATTCTCCCAGCAGAGCTGTGTTCCTAAGTCCTGGCACCTCCATAGCGTCCCCATCCTTGACAGCGCCAGCTTTCCCCTTCTCCCTTTGGGTACCCTCTCTCTACTTTGAAGGGTCCTCTTCAGGGTTCAGGCTTTGTCTTTTGAGGACAAGGTTGAACAAACATTTGAGTCGACCATCTCAGCGGCCTGTCCTGTATGTTGGTTCTGTATCCTGGGCTCCCCCGCAGCCTTTCTTGGTATGCAGTGCGTGTACCAGGGCCTAACCACTGGATTCGGGAATTAGCAGGACACAGCCTCGGTCTGTACAGGGGTCTCCCCATCTCTTCTTACGCTTCCCATTGCTGATTCTGAGAGGACTTTTGGTGTTGTTGTTGTTCAACTGAGGGTTTTGTTGCTTTGTTGGTTTAGATAGGGTCTCACTATAAAGCTGGCCTGCAACATGCTGTGTGCAGCAGGCTGGCCTTGAACTCACAGAAATGCACCTCCTTCTGCCTTATGTGTGTGTATGTGTGTCTATGCGTGTGTGTGTATGTGTGTGTGTGTGTGTCTATGGGTGTGTATGTGTGTCTATGTGTGTGTGTCTATGGGTGTGTATGTGTGTCTATGTGTGTGTGTCTATGGGTGTGTATGTGTGTATGTGTATCTATGTGTGTGTGTCTATGGGTGTGTATGTGTGTATGTGTCTCTATGTGTGTGTGTCTATATGTGTGTGTATGTGTGTATGTGTGTGTGTATGTGTGTGTCTCTATGTGTGTATGTGTGTCTATGTGTGTGTATGTGTGTGTGTATGTGTTTGTGTGTGTGTGTGTATAAGCACTTGCGATAAAGGCATTTGCCATCACACCTGCTGCTTTTCTTTCTTTTTCTTTTTTTGAAACAGAGTCTTGGGTAACACAGAGTGACCTGAACCTGCTATATAGTCAAGCATGAACATGAAATTTAATTGAATTCTTAAAAACGTTTATTTATTATTTATGTAGTACTCTGCCCGCAGGCCAGAAGGGGGCACCAGATCTCATTATAGACGGTTGTCAGCCTCCATGGGGTTGCTGGGAACTGAACTGATGATCTTTGGAAGAACAGACAGTGCTCCTAATCCTTGAGCTGTCTCTCCAGCACTTAACTAAGTTTATTAAAGTGTGTGTGTGTGTATGGGTGTGTATGCATGTGTGTGCATGTCTGTGTGTATGTCTGTGTGTATGTCTGTCTGTATGTATGTGTCTATGTGTGTGTGTATGTGTTTGTGTGTATCTGTGTGTATGTGTGTTTATGTGTCTATGTGTGTGTGTATGTATGTGCCTGTGTCTATGTGTGTGTATGTGTATGTGTTTGCGTGTGTATATGTGTGTATGTATGTGTGTATATATATGTGTGTGTGTATGTATGTGTGTGTGTGTGTGTGTGTGTGTGTGTGTGTGTGTGTAGCAATGCATAGCACAGCAAAGGTGTGGAGGGCAGGGGGAACTTGCTAAGATAGGTTCTCTCCTTCTACCTTGTAGATCCCAGGATTCACCCCAGGCCATCAAGCTTGGAGATGGAGCCATCTTAATGATTTTGTATGTGTATACATGTGCATGAGGGTGAGCATGTGCCATGATGAGTGTATATGAGGTCAGAGGTCAACTCGTGGAGTTGGTTCTCATCATCGCCTTTGTGTGCATCCTGGAGAACTAAATTCTAGTCACCACCAGGCTGGCACTGCAAGGGCCTTTACCCACTGAGCCATCTCGTGGGCACAACCTCAGATTTCTGATCCCTTTGCCTCTGTCTCCTGAACTACAGGCCAGAGGCTGACACGGCTGCTCTATTCAGTGCTGAGATTTGAAGCCAGGGCATCAAATATACTAGGTAAGCATTCTACAAGCTTCGCTGCATCTCCAGACATTTATGGTCTTTTTGTTCATTTGTTTCTTTGTTTTGAGACAGGGTCTTGGTATGTAGACTTGTTTGGTTTGGAGCTGCTACACAGACCAAACTGGCCTTAAATTCATAGACATCTGGCTGCCTCTGTGTCCCAAAGGCTCCAGCTGCTGTGCCTGGAGCATCATCAGTGTTCTTGATGATGGTAAATTACGTCACACTTTAGGACCTCAGTGTCTCCATCTATAAGTAGAGACATGAACAGTGCTGCATCCCGAGTGTGGAGGTGCTCAACCTGGAGTTCCGTGAAGGCATATTCTTAAATCTATTGTATTAGGGTTTTTAATATCTCTACCTCCATTTTCTACCCACCCCAATCCCTTCCAAAAGCCCAACACCAGGCAGGAGAGAAAGAAGGTTAGTGGGGAGATGGAGTGTAATTCACGTTAGCTATTTCCTTCTGGTTGGGGTCCTTGGGTTCCTTGGGGCAAATCCATCCTTTGTTTCAGAATATCTCCCAACTCCTTCTCATCAAACTGCATCAACAGCAACCAGGAGCCCCGCCTTCTTTCTTTGAGCCCAGTCTCTCTCCTGGTTCTAGCATTAATTACTTCTCAGAGTCCCCAGAATTAAACTCTCTGCTGCTAGAAAAGTTCATGCCTTTTTCAGAGCAAGCAGTAGGCAAACAGTTTACTGCTGTGGACAGTCTGGAGCAGCCCCATATCCCACACTTGGGATTAAAACAAAACCGTGCTTACATAAAATAAATGAGTTTTTAAAGGAAGCAAAACTTTCACTACAGGGTTCCAGCACTGAAGAGGTGAAGATAGAAAGTTAAAGGAAATCTCAGCTACATAGGGGTTTAAGACTACTATGACTTATATAAGACTATTTTGCACATTCATGTACACACACACACACACACACACACACACACACACACACACACAAACACACCATAAATAGAACTTCACAATGGTCTGTGAGAATGCAGACTGGATCATTGAAATGACTCAATGGGAAAACACGAGCTGAGTGAGTTCAAACCCTGGGACACACATGGTGAAAAATAAAAACCTGACTCCCAAAGGCTATCCTCCCAGTTCTGCACATATGCTGTGGCATACACACAGAAATAAACAAATGTAACATACAAAAAAAAAAGTGGAAGCAATCCCTCACATTTTATAAGGTATTCCTATTTTTTTTTTTTTTAAATCTGCTCTGCTTTTCTCCCTTCTATAGCCTTGCCCTCAAGGCCCCCATGCCGCCCTGGCCACCACTCTCCTAAACCCTCTGGCTTCTACTACCAGGACAGATGGCACTCAACCTTCTGTTCCAGCCGCTCTTTCCCCACTGTGGACAGCATCTTGACCTGCCTGGCTGGCCGCATTGTCCACATGATGGGGGACTCCACCCTTCGGCAGTGGTGGGAGTATCTGCGAGACACAGTGCCCTGTGAGTGAGCTGAGGTGGGAGGAGGGCATGAGTGGAGTCATGATAGGCAAAGCCGGAGGGCAATTGCGCAGGTAGAGAGTCCCTTGCTTACTAGAAAGGTTAGGAAAGGTGCTGGGGCTTTTTTGATAGGCAAGCGAGGGAAGGAGTGATGGGTTTTTACTTGTTTTATGAGACAGGTTCTCCAT
This sequence comes from Acomys russatus, assembly GCF_903995435.1. NCBI lineage: Eukaryota > Metazoa > Chordata > Mammalia > Rodentia > Muridae > Acomys > Acomys russatus. The sequence continues at coordinate 39,015,346 of NC_067155.1, read as the reverse complement.
ATGTAGCCCTGGCTGGCCTGGAACTCAGTATGTTGATCAAGATGGCCTCAACGTCACCAAACACACCTGCCTTGTGCATACTGCATGCTGGCCTTAAAAGCATTCATCACCAAGTCCAGCTGGAATGAGTTTTAAGAACTGTGTTTGTGTTTGTGTGTGTGTGTGTGTGTGTGTGTGTGTGTGTGTGAGAGAGAGAGAGAGAGAGAGAGAGAGAGAGAGAGAGAGAGAGAGAGAGAGAGAGAGAGAGAGAGAGAGAAGCAGATCTCATGTAACCCAGGCTGGCCTGGAACTTCAGTTTTAGGCAAGGATGATCTGGAAACTCCACTGGCATGTGATGAAATTTCAGGCAGATGCTACTACTCCCAGTTTGAGTAATGCTTGGGAGATTTTGGATATAACTCTGAGTTGCGGCCTAGGCAAGCTCTCTAGTAACCTAGCCATATCCCTAGCCTGCAAGAATGGAGTTATTACCAGCGACTTGCCTTCCCTGTTGAGTTAACCAGAGGCCATGAAAATCGCTAAAGGACAGTGCAACAAACTTTCAAACAACGCAATGTGTGATGATAACAAAAGAGTCATCACTGAGTTTCTAAACAAAATCTTCAGCCAGCTTCTTGTGTATGTGTGCATGTGAACATGTGTGTATGTGCACATATGTGTGTATGTCCATATGTGTTTTGGGGGACAGAGAACAATTTTTGCTTTCCCTCTTAGATATAGACCTCTATGTTTTATTTTGTTTTTACTCTGTGTGTGTCTGTGTGTGTGTGCACACAGGCACACACTCAAGGTTGTGCACATGTCATGTCACATGTGTGGAGGTCATGGGACAACTTTCAGAAGTCAGTTTGCTTCTTCCATGGATGGAGCTCAGGTGATCAGGCTTGCACAGAAAATGAGCCCTCTCACCTGCCCTCCCACACTAGGCAAGCGTTCTACATGCTGAGCTCCATACCGTGCCATCACTGTTTCGGATCATGGTAAAATACTTAACATTCAAAGATCTCAGCGTCCCCATCTATAAGCGGAGATACAAACACTCCTGCAGCCTGAGTGTGGTAGTGCTATCCTACACTCCCAGGGCTCTGGATATGATAGTCGGAATGTTAGTAATTCAAGGACATTCTCAGCTATAAAGACAGTTAAAGTCTATCATTAGCTACATGAGACTCTGACTCACATGTTTTTGTGTGTACATGGTGGCACACATGCTAGTGGTCAATTCTTAAGAATTTTTTTTCTGTACCTCAGCAGCTATGGAATGAACGGCAACCACAAGTCACCACGTCTGACTTTGTAAAATCTGGGTTCTGGGCTTGAAACTCTTTATACTTGCATAGCAAGTCTTCACCACTGAGCAACCCCAGCATATCACTGGGGGATTATAGCCAAGGACACTAACACTGAGGCATCCCTGCCCCAGTTCCATCATTGAGAAATCCTAGGCAGGAGCTGCACCACTGGGCCATGCATTGGCCACACCCACAGTGATGATGCACTTGCCTAGGATGCGCAGGTGGTCCAGCGAGGACCTAGGGAGTGTGTCTCAGCAGTGGGCAGGAGCTGCACCACTGGGCCATGCATCGGCCACACCCACAGTGATGATGCACTTGCCTAGGATGCGCAGGTGGTCCAGCGAGGGCCTAGGGAGTGTGCCTCAGCAGTGGAGAACTTGTCTAGCACCTGAGAGGCCCTGGATTCCTCCTCCAGCCCTGCAGAAGACACGAAGGAAGAAGTGACATCACGAGAAGAACAAGCACGATTAAACATGGTCCTATCCCATGTCCTATCACAAGTGCCCGTAACTCAAGCTCAAGGGAACCCGATGCCTTTTCTGACCTCTTCAGGCACCTGCCCTGACTTGCACACACACGTACATGCACACACTTGTACACATATAATTAAAAGACAAACACTTCTTCTGAGTGTAATGGCTCACTTCTCCCAGGATCTGAGATACTTAAGCAGGGATGTCTCTGTGAATTTCAGGGTAGCCTAGGTGAGTTTGTTCCAGGTCAGCCAGGGATACACAGAAAGACTCTGGGCCACAAAAATAAGATGGAAACTGGGTAAGGTGCTATGTACCTGCCATTCCAGCAAGGGGAAGCAGAGTCCGAAGGATCAGAAACTCAAGATAATTGTTGGTATACGTAAACTGTAAGGCCAGCCTGGGCTACCACATTGGTTCCCTATGTTAACACCTTCTTTCTTCTCCTCCTGACAGCCTTGAAGCCAGTTGATCTACATGTCACATATCAAGTAGGTCCCCTGATGGCGGTGGAGACCACTTGGGGGATAGTGTTGCACTGGAGGTCACACAGCTGGCCCCTGCGTTCTCACCGGACACCAGTGGCCTCCCTGCACTCTGTGGCCAGAGAACTCCACGGCCTGGCTGGAGGACCCTACACAGTGGTGGTGCTGAGCATAGGAGCCCACTTTACCACTTTTCCTCCATCCATCTTTGCTCAAAGACTGGCAGGGATTCGGGCATCTGTGGAAGCCTTGCTGGACCGGGAACCCAGTACTCTGGTGATTATCAAACTGGCCAATACTGGCTACAAATCTGCGTATGCCAGTGACTGGTTTATGCTCCAGGTGAACCGCATCCTCCAAGCTGCCTTTGCTGGTCTTCGAGTGGCCTTTGTGGACGCCTGGGAAATGACCTCCAGCTTGGCTCTGCCAGACAACATCCACCCAGGGAAGCTTATTGTCCGCAATGAAGTGGAGTTATTTCTTTCCTTCGTCTGTCCCACCTGAGTGCTAGGAGGCTGAATGGATGGACAGCCTGGGTGCTGGCCATCAGAAAAAGGAACAGCAGTGATAGAAAACGGAGTGTCCCCTGGCTTGTCCACTATAAAACTTTGGTTCCATATTTTATACAGCTCTCTATGTACCACACAGATAAATCTAGTTTTATACATACGAGGCCATGTTTCATATATTTTCTTCATTTTCAATGTAGGAATATAGGGTTGCATGTGGTATATATACACACACACATACATAGATACATACAGTAGGACAGACGAACATATACAGATGTCTTTTCAGATGGGCACACACAGGCCAGAGATCTTAAGTTTTCCTGTGTTATCATTTTCTTCTAATTCACCTGAGGAAGGGTCTCTCACTGAACCCTCATCAATCTTTTTGTCTCTTTCACCCACTGCCCTCGGCTTACAGGCACAAAATTTATATCAGATTTTTATGTGGATTCTGGGGTTTCAAATTCAGAGCCTCATGTTTATGCCCCTACCCACTGAACTAGCTCCAAAAAAGGCCGTCTTTTTATTTTTTAAGACAGATCTTAGCCAGGTGGCAGTATCACACACCTTTATTCCCATTACTTGGAAGACAGAGGTAGGAGGATTTCTGGACGTTTGAAGCCAGCATGGCCTACAGAATGAGTTCCAAGACAGCCAAGGCTACTCAGATAAATGACATCTCAAAAGTAAAGAATTGAAAGAAAAAAGAGGGATCCATTTCAAAAGTGCCATGAGCCAGCTTCAGTCCAGACAAAGATAAACAGAAACACTTACATACTTCCAGTATCTAACTGTCTAACTATCTCTCAACAAAATTAGTGTTTAGAGTAAAAGAAGTAAAATATTGGGGCTGGACATGAAAACCAAATTAGAAACAATCAAGAGAACACAAATGGAGAAAACCCTCCAAATGGAACAATTAAAGAAGAAATCAGGAATTGAACAAATAAGTATAACCAACAGAATTCAACAGATGGAGGAGTCGGGCGTGGTGGTGCACGCCTTTAATCCCAGCACTCAGAAGGCAGAGGCAGGCTGATTGCTCAGAGTTCAAGGCCAGCCTGGTCTACAAAGCAAATCCAGGACAGCCAAGGCTATGCAGAGAAATCCTGTCTAAAAAACAAACAAACAGATGGAAAAGAGAATCTCAGGGGATGAATACACAATAGAAGAAACTGATACAACTCTCAAAGAAAATACTAAAACAGAAAATTTGTGATGCAAAGCATCCAAGAAATCAAGGACAACATGAGAAGGTGTACTCTCAGGATTATAAGGGTAGATGAAAAGGAAGATACCAGGTTCCAAGGACCAGAAAATGTTTTCAAGAAAATCATAGAAGAAAATTTCTCTGGCCTAAAGAAAGGGATACCCTTGAACATACAAGAGACCTACGGAACACCAAGTAGGCTAGACCAGAAAAGAAATTCCTCCCACCAAATAATAATCAAAACACAAAATCTACAGAGCAAAGAAAAGATATTAAAAACAGCAAGGGAAAAAGGCCAAGTAACATAAAGACAGACCTATCATAATTACTCCTGACTTCTCAACAGAGACCATGAGAGCCACAAGGGCTTGGACTGAGGTCACCCAGACACTAAGAGACCACAGATGCCAACCCAGACTACTTTATGCAATAAAACTTTCAATCACCATAGATGTAGAAAACAAGATATTTCATGACAGACCCCTATTTAAACAATATCTAAACACCAACCTAGCTCTACAGAAGAGAGTAGAAGGAAAACTCCAACACAATGAGGTCAACTACACCCAAGAAAACACAGTATCTAGATAATCTCACAACAGCAAAACCAAAAGATGCACAGCCTCACACAATCACCACCAACTCCACAATAAAAGGATCTAACAATCATTGGTCACTAATATCTCTTAACATCAATGGCCTAAACAGGCTTATTAGACAGAAGTACTAAGGTGTTGCCCATGATACTTTTGTCATCTGGTCAGTTAATATACAGTCAGAGCTTGACAAATAGAAGAAGAAGAAGGAGAAGAAGAAAGAAGAAGAAGAAGAAGAAGAAGAAGAAGAAGAAGAAGAAGAAGAAGAAGAAGAAGAAGAAGAAGAAATTGATACATTGGTCAAAGAAAATGTCAAATCTAAAAAGTTTCTAACACAAAACATCCAGGATATTTGGAACACTGTTAAAAGACCAAACATAAGAATAATAGGAATAGAAGAAGAAGATTCACAACTCAAATGCCCAGAAAATATTATCAACGAATTTGCAGAGAAAAAAAAAAACAAAAAACAAAAAACCACCACCAACAACAACATGGGTCTTGAGATTTCTTTCTAGGCAAGGAAACTCAGCTGAAGTAAAGAGTGCACAAAATCTTTCTTCCATTTCTGTGTCTTTCTTGCGTTTCTATCTCAAGCTATTCCTTCCCCATCTATTACAACTTTCTGTACTAGACTCTGACTCAAAGACCAAATTCCAAATGTTTCCTAGTCTTCATCCACACTCTCTGCATTCACAAGTCCTCTGCAACATTCCTTTTCTCTCAAGTCAGACCAGGTTCCACTCTCAGTGTATCTGAATCCTTCGTGCGCTAATTTATATATGAGGTGAGTTAAAATATTCAATGGTGGAGAAACATCTAATAAAAATTGATTGATTGTGTCGAGTTTAGACCAATCAGCTGTACAACTAGGTGTGGGATCTCTTTTCTTGTGAGCATGTGGAATTTCATATAAAACATATGATCCTTGTCCTTTTAAAAGGCATCTTGGAAATCATAGTAAACAATTTCTTTGTTATATTTAGATACATACGAGTTATCATAAAAATCTTAAAAGAAAATCTTTTTGGATAATGATTTTCCATGTATCTTGAGGAACATGCTAACGCACCTGCCAATTAGTATGGTGTGGAACATATAGTCCACATGCATTTTATTTAGTGGCACAATTATTTCTATAGGATTTTCCCCAGTAAGCTGTTTAAGACTTGCACTTTCCATCATTTTCAAGTCTATGCTTTTTTTTTTTTGTAAATAAGAAGTTACAGAGCATTGCAGAGAATTATAACATGCATAAACTTCAATACCCTGTTGGCACATAATTCTAGTTGGTGAAGAGGTAATAGGAAAAATAATTGCAAAGAAAGTAAGAAATTAATTCTGTGAGCTGTGAGCTGCAGTTCGGCAACAAGGGTGGGCTGTACATCTATTCCCTCTATTGGACATTGTGTAGCTGTATCATGTGACCGTGTTCATGGAAATTGGAAGGCAACACAGTGAGTCAACACTGTTATGCTGGGAGAGCCTGTTAAACTTCTGATTCCATGTGATCTGCCTGTATGTGCATTCATAATTCAACAAGAGCTGCCTGGATCCATTCATGGGGCAATTCAAGGGCTACAAGAGTCTGACTGTGGGGTTGGTCCTTCCGGTTTTGGTAAGTATGTTTCTTGCCTCTTGTTTTCGTTACTGCTTCTACCTGTGTTTGGATTGGTTAAATGCTTTAACCAATGCTTGGAGAATGGACTGAGGGAAGCTCTCCTTCGTCCTACTCCTGAGAGATGTTTGGGGACACAACTGCAGAGGAGAACATCATTCTAGGAGTGTGAGCAGGTGGCAGGTTGGGGTCCACCAGGGAATCCAAGCTCAGAAGAAGTTGTTCAGGGAGTCCCAAGGAGAATGTCTGAAAGTGAGTATATGAGCCATTGCTGGGCAGGCCTGAAAAAATGTCTGCTGGCCTACATAGGGCACCAGCAGCAAACAAGTAGCAATTCTTTTTATCTACGTCTAGGTTGAGGAATAAATGGGTTTATCTGGACTACTTCCAAGAGCCTAAGTACTGGCTATCCCCAAACAACCACATCAGCAAATGGGCTCTGCTCACCACTTCCTAAAGCTGCATAGTCTTCCTGTTACTAGCTTTCACCTTCTGGATGCCCCAGTCCCTTAGACACCACATGAAGCTGGAGCAGAACTGCAGACAGCTGGAAAAGGTTAGGGGCGGGGGCAGCTGGATTCCAGGTGAGGCTCTGATGACCCTCCCCAACCTCTCCTTCAGCAAGGGGAAGTCTACAAACTGGGCTTCTGTGAGGCTCCCTTGCCTGTCCTCACAGCTGCTCTGTGAAGATGGTCATGGCTGTGTTCCACACCAGCAGCTCAAGGTCTCGGCTCTCTAGCCTTTACAAGATGTCGTCCTCTCTGTCGAGACTAAGAGAAAGAACGCTTGACATGATTTCCACTTTAGCAGGTCAGCCATTTCTTGAGCTCCTGAAGATTTCTTTAATGTGATTGTGACCAGTTTCCCTCAGTGCAAATGTTTAGGGTATTGATCTCTCATGGGAAAAAAAGGATCATTTCAACCCTATAAAATATTTTAAGACTCTGAAAATTCCTCCATTTTTCTGCTCCTTTTAGCAGTTTGTCATTTAACTCCTTACATTCTTGTGCTGTTCCCTGATGTGACAAAGATTAATGTATGCATGACTTCCAGTGTCAATGTAAAGTCTTTTTTTTTTTTTTTTTTTCATGACAGGGTCTCTCTCTGTGTCGCCCTGGCTATCCTGGACTCACTTTGCAGACCAAGCTGGCCTCAAACTCACAGTGATCCACCAGCCTCTGCCTCCAGAGTGCTGGGATTAAAGGCGTGCACCACCACGCCCAGCTTCCTGCCTCAATCTTATGAGTAATAATAGATTACAGAATGTTGCTTCTCCACCCCACCCCCTATCTCCCACCCCCAGCCCCAAGACAAGGTTTCTCTATGTAGCCCTGGCTATTCTAGACTCACTTTGTAGACCAGGTTGGCCTCAAGCTCACAGAGATCTCCCTGCCTCTGCCTCCTTGAAGGCTGGGATTGCAGGCGTGCGCCACAGAGCCCAGTGTTGCGTAATGTGAAAATCATGTGCCAGAGCTAGAGAGATGACTCAGTGGCTAAGAGTCTGTGGAGCTCTTCTAGACTCCCAGCACCCACGTCAGGTGGCTCACAGCAGCCTCTAAGTACAGCTCTAGGGAATCTGACATCTCCCGCTTCTTTGGCCACCCCCACATATATCACAACACACACACACACACACACACACACACACACACACACACGCACCTTAAAATAGGTATTTGAAAAAATAATTGTGGCAGGGCAGTGGTGGCACACGCTTTTAATCCCAGCACTCGGGAGGCAGAGGCAGGTGGATCTCTGAGTTTGAGGCCAGCCTGGGCTACGAAGAGAGTCCAGACCAAGCAAGGCTACACAGAGAGACCCCTGTCTTGAAAAACCAAAAAAAAAAGTGTCTAAACCAGGCAAGATGTTATATATTTGCCCAGCTTCGCCCATTGTTTACTATTACATGGATGGTATTATGTTGGTTGATTCTGATGCAGATAATTTAGAGAAAATGTTTGGTGAAACAAAAAGAATTTTCTCTTGTTGGGGTTTTGAGATTGCATCTGAAAAACTACAGAAAGGAGATTCTACCCACTACCTAGGTTATAAAATAAGTCAACAAAAAATTCAAGCATAGAAGGTAGAGATCAGATCAACTGCAAACTCTTAATGACTTTCAAAAATTAATGGGAGATATTAACTGCCTACGGCCCCTTACTGGATGAACTAATCAAGGGTTAAGTAATTTGTTTCAAATGTTAAAAGGAAATTCAGACTTCACACTCCAAAACCTCTAACAAAGGAAGTAGAGAAAGAGTTAACTTTAGTAGAAAGAGTTAACTTTAGTAGAAAAAAAGGACTACAAGATGCATATCTGCATAGCATAGATCCCAAAGTGGATTATATTTCAGTTAATTTTGCCTCCAACTCATTCTCCAACTGGGCTCATTATGCAAAGGTGAGAGGCTGTTTCTGTGGAAGAAGAACATGGGAGAAACTGACCTCGCCTCATTTTTAGCAATGTGAGACAACTCTCGAGGTGTCTAGTTTGTCCACCGTATAGGCTGGGTCTTGCCCAATGCTTAGAATACCACAAACCATCGCTGAAGTCATTTGTCGTGGCCAAATCTTCTTGGAGACCTTGGGGAGTTACTGTTAGGATTTGGGAAGTCTCTGTCATAATAAGCTTAAATATATTTAATGCCATATTCAGCAGATCTCTGACAAGCTTGAGGGCCAACATATCCGAGCTTAGTCTTTGTCCTTAGCTATTTATCTTGTAAACGTAATACAGAATGACTGATTAATGCTCACTGCCTCTTGGACTTCTGGGAACAGGAGAGGATACGAAAAGCCAGCAGAGGCTTAGAGAGAGGATCTTAGGTGGCAGAAGAGTAGGGTCAGAGAGTAGAGAAAACCTCGGGAGGCAGAGGAACGTGGATCCCTGTGAGTTCGAGGCCAGCCTGGTCTACAAAGCGAGTCCAGGCCAACCAAGGTTACACAGAGAAACCCTGTCTCAAAAAACAAAAAAACAAATGATCAAGGGGTCATCTCTGTGTATGGCATCTTCTCACCAGTGTGCACCCTAGTCTCCTGTTGGCCAGTGTTCCTCTGGTTAGAATCCCAATGATTAACCGCTACCAGCACTTTGCACTTGCATCAGGATAGTATGATAGCCCCCCGCCCCAGAATATTTTCACTTTTGAAGATCTGTACAAGACTATTCGTCAAGATAGCTCAGTGGGCAAAAGTGCCTGCTGCTAAGCCTGTCGATCTGAATTTAACACACACACACACACACACACACACCCCAAATAAATATTTTAAAGTTTTTCCTGCATTTTACTGAGGCTCACAGAAGATCCAGAGCTGAGCCAGTTCTTGGTCCTATTTAGGTTGTAAACAGTGATAAAGGTGCGTGATGCCAGTCACTCTGTCCGCTTTGGAAGCGGCCACCTGGGAATACTGCTCAAGAGGAAGCTTGCTTGCTGTGTCCTTTGGGTCTTCCAGACTGACTCCAGTTCCTCGCCAGAGGGGCTTTCCTGACTGGAGTCCGGTCAAGCGGCCTCCCTGTCTTCGCGTATCAAATCCTCGGAACTCTTCACTGCTTCCCTGACCACCCGAAAGGGGGATCCGTGGCCAGGAACCACCACATCAGCCACACCGAGGATCCTCTCCCGGCTCCGCTGCTGAGCTACTGGGTCTTCGCTCAGGGCCTGCCAGGAGTCCTCGTCACCAAGGCGCTCGAACACATCGCCAGCCACCACCACGGTGCCCAGGTTGGTGCCCTCCACTACCACACTCACGTCCCTCTGTCCTCCGTGGCCCGGCGTGGCCCACACCTGCAATCCCGAGCCCAGTGTCAAGGGCTGCATTTCACACAGCCCGTGGGGCAGATAGAGGCCCCCGGGAAGGCAGAAGTCATGAGAGACGAACAGAGCAGCCCGGGGAAACAGCCCTAGGTTCCCAATATGATCCGAGTGTCCGTGGGTCCCCACCACCAGAGTCACATCCCCGGGGGCCACGCTCTGCCTAGCCAGGGCTTCCAGCAGCGCATCCCGAGCCCAGGGGCCTCCGGTGTCCACGAGAATGGGGCCACGCACCGCCTCCTCCAGGGCAGTCTTCGCGTCGCTGTCTGCGGACAGGGCCACTCGGGGGATGGAGTCCGAGGTCCAGGCCCGGGGCAGGACGAGGGTCACCGTGCCATCAGCACGCACCGCATCGCCTGCCCCCTGCGGCTCCGTGTAGCCGCGCAGCAGAACCGCCACCGAGTAGGAGTCGCTGCGCGCCAGCAGAGGGGTCTCACCGTGCAGCGGCTCAGTGCGCACGGGACCGCTCATGGCAGAGAAAGGGAAATGTGCCCGACCACCACCGACGTCTGCTCAGTCCCTCCGAATTCCTACTGCAAGCCGCCACTCATTCTAAGTCGCAACTCGTGGCCGCCACTCCCAGCTCTTAAGGTGGTACCGCCCTCCGTCACCACCCCTGCGGAAGATGGTATCGCCCAACCCGCCTTTCCACCCGACCACGCCTTCCTAGGGCTTTTTGGTCCCCTTAGGTCTTCACCTACGCACGTTTTAAGAGTATCTTTTCTTTCTTCGTTTTAGCTTTAGCTGTTGTCTATTTTGAAACGGAACTATCGCGGTCCTTAGGTCTTTTTTTTTTTTTTTTTTTAAACTCTGGGAAAATTCCAAAGTCGAGAAAACCGAGGAATTTTGCCCTTTACGGGCTCCCTTACAAACTATGGAGACCAACTCACGTTGTAAAACCCTAATCCCTGTGCAGTTCCCACCGCGTGACGGCTTTTTTTGTTAATTTTGGGGTTTTGTTCTTTTTGTTGTTTTGGTTTGGAGACAAGGTTTCTCTGTGTATCCTCGGATGTCCTGGACTCGCGTTTTAGACCATGCTGGCAGCAATCCACTCATGTGTGCATGTTTGAAATGGGACTCAAACTGGTTCATAAAAAGTTTAATAGCGATATAGAAAATATGGCACCTGTGAAATATGAAATACGCCACATGTCTAGCCCATCAGCCCTAATTCACCGTGTTCCCGTGTCCCGTTCTTGTTTCCAGCCTGATGGTGCGCAGCCTCATGTTTGCAGTGTGTACTGGCTGCTGAGCGTCCCTTTTTGGCCTCTTACTTTGAGGCAGGGTTTTGTGTAGCTGTTTGGTCATCTGCCAAGTGGCTGGATCTTCCTGCCTCCGTCTCTCAGGGGCTGAGATTTAGGAAGTTTTGCTGCCACATCAGGTTTTGTGTGGTCCAGCTCACAACGCTGTCCATGCTAGGCAGGCGCTCTACCAACGGAGTTCCAACCCTAGCCCTTCTTTGGCCTCTTGAGATGGTATAAAATCGACTTCTTTAGGAAGCAAAATGACTTCCCCGCAGCGCGTACCATCACCCGTACACACCTGGTCAGTTAAGTGGCTGCATGTGGCTCATCTCTGAAGGCAAAACTGGTCCCTGCTGATCCCCGCTTCCCCTCCTCTCATGTTGCCGTTCTGGGTCACACCCCCCCCCCCCAGGATCATGCCTGAGATCATACGAAAGGGACAGTTACAAGCCTTTAGGGTGGGGAAGGGAGAGCTCAGAGTCTAGAAAGCTCTCTATGGCCCCTCCTTGGGGTTCAAAAGTCAGGGTCAAAGATCTTCTGGGTCATGCTTGGGATTGCCTGAAGTCTTGGTTATTTCCTCCTCCTCCTCCTCCTCCTCCTCCTCCTCCTCCTCCTCCTCCTCCTCCTCCTCCTCCTCCTGCCCATCACTGATCTTCTCCTTTCCAGTCCAAGTTTCCTGTAGACAAGCTAGGTAGAATGAGAGAAAACACTTTAAGTCTCGATGCTGGGGAGAGGGGAAGCTGGGAAAGGAGGCGCTCCGGTCCCTACACGTACCTGTTTCGGAGGCCGGAAGCACATGACCTTCGCAGAGAAAATGCTGTAGGGGCTGCTCCTGGTGGTGGAAGTACCAGTCTCCCACAACCTCTTCGAACTCCTCCAGCATCGTCTCACACTGGGGAAGAAGAGCAGGAAGAAGACCTGTTCTGACGGGCTTTGGAAGGCCTCTGCGTGGTCACTCCCTATCTTCTTACTCTCCTTGCTGCCTTTTGACAGAGGTGGGAGGCCCGACGGTTACACTTGGCTTACTGGATGTGGGATTCTCTTTTTTTTTTTTTTTTTTTCCAACCTCCACCAGTATCTGTTACTATGGACTAGTGTATCGACCCTGCTGAGTGGCAAGTGCCTGTAATCCCAGTTCGGAGGGAGAAGCAGAAAGGTCCCATACTCAAGCTCGGTCTCAATGATGTCGTGAGTTGCAGATCAAGCCTGGGATACATGCAGTCCTATCTCAGAGCCTCAGGATGTCTCAAATCCTAACCTGTGAAGTGGGGACGGATAGTCACACCCATGGACACAAGAATGGAAAGAGGAAAAAGCTGGAAAGTACGTGGCCCAGAATCCAGGGCAGAGTAGGTGCCCATTAATGCTGGATATTACTAACTGCACAACATTATTTTTCTTTTTTTTTTCTTTTTTGTTTTTGAGACAGAGTTTCACTTTGTAGCCTTGGCTGTCCTGGATTCACTTTATAGACCAGGCTAGTCCTGAAATCCCAGAGATCCACCTGCATCTGCCGTCCAAGTGCTGGGATTAAAGGCGTGCGCCACCATGCCCGGCTCACAGTATTACTTTTTTTTTTTTCTTTCTTTCTTTTTTTTTTTTTTACAATATTACTTCTTGATATGCTTTTGGGCCTGCTTTAAGAAATGGCACAGTCTGAGCCGGGCGTGGTGGTGCACACCTTTAATCCCAGCACTTGGGAGGCAGAGGCAGGTGGATCGCTGTGAGTTCCAGGACAGCCTGCTCTACAAAGCAAGTCCAGGACAGCCAAGGCTACACAGAGAAACCCTGTCTCAAAAAGCCAAAAAAAAAAAAAAAAAAAAATAGGCACAGTCACCACATTTGACCACGTCCCCTGGATGGGGAGGCTTGGTGGCACTCAGAGGAAGCATAGCAGGCTACCAAGAAGAGACTTGATACCCTATGAGCATATACAAGGGGAGGAGGTCCCCACCAGTCACAGTCATAGGGGAGGAGAGTAGGGGGAAAGCAGGAGGGAGGGAAGAATGAGAGGATACAAGGGATGGGATAACCATTGAAATGTAATATGAGTGAATTAATAAAAAATGATATTTAAAAAAAAAATGGCACATTCAGGCCGGGTGTGGTGGCACACGCCTTTAATCCCAGCACTCAGGAGGCAGAGACAGGCAGATTGCTGTGAGTTCAAGGCCAGCCTGGTCTACAAAGCGAGTCTAGGACAGCCAAGGTTACACAGAGAAACCCTGTCTCAAAAAAAAAGAAAAAAAAAGAAAGAAATGGCACAGTCCTCACTCTCCGCCTTCTCCCTACTCAGAGATAGGCATCCCCTACATTGAGTCCTAGGATTTAGATCTTCTCATCTCCCTGGGCAAAGTGGTCATCCCGCCCTACCTGCTTCTTGAGCAATGTGACCTCCACGCTGGGCTCGTCCCACAGCTCCAAAGGGATTCCCAGATCCACTGTCACTCCCTTCTGTACTAGGCCTTTCAGTGTTGCCATGGTCTGGCTCTGGCCCTGAGGGATAAAAAAAACTTTAATATCAGTCCAGCCCACCACCCCGTCTCTTCCTTCATCACCACATCGGCTTTATCAACTACCGGAAACTGCAGTGTATTCTCTGAAAGAGTCTTGCCATAATAAGGGGTACCCCAGACTCAGAGGGAGACTGGTAGGTAGCCTGTGAGGATCTTGGATGATGATAGGTCTCCTGTTTCTTCTGAGAAACAGGGTCCGGGCTGAGGAGACAGCTTAGGCGATAAAATGCTTGAGGACCTTAGTTCAGTCCCCAGATCCACATTAAAACCAAAACAAGGGTGCTGGAGAGATGGCTCAGAGGTTAAGAGCATCATTTGCTCTTCCAGAGGTCCTGAGTTCAATTCCCAGCAACCACATGGTGGTTCTCAGCCATCTATAATGTGATCTAATGCCCCCTCCTGTCATGGCGGCGTAGATGTAGGCAGAGCACTGTATACATAATAAATAAATTAATCTTTTAAAAACAAAAAAACCAAAGAGGGCTGGAGAGATGGCTCAGAGGGTTAAGAGCACTGGCTGCTCTTCCAGAGGTCCTGAGTTCAATTCCTAGCCAACCACACGATAGCTCCATCTATAATGAGATCTGGTGCCCTCTTCTGGCAGGCACACATATGCAAGCCAGGATGTTTGAGACCAGCCTGGTTTACAGAGTGAGTTCCAGGACAGCCAGGGCCACATGAAGACACCTTTTCTTGAAAAACCAAAACCAAACTAAAAAGCCAAGGTGGATGGCTCCAGGGAACGACATCCAAAGTTGTTCTCCGGTCCCTCTACATGCACGCACGCGTGCGTGCGCAGGTGAACATAAAAGGACATATGCAAGACTTTGGGGGAAAAGAATAAAGAGAAAGTGCCCTTCCTAAGAAGCAGCTGACCTTGGCATATCTCAGTGAGCCCTTGCGCTCAGCGTGTACACTGTAATCCAGGATCCGCTCACATAAATTCTCCAAAGCCTCCTCCAGCCTCGTCTCCCTGTGGGAACAAGGGAAATAAGACTCTGTGATGTTTCGGGACCGCTGCAGCTCTTCTGGGGCCGGTTAGAAGGCGGAGACGAGGCACAAAGACTCACGAGCGGCTGTAAGGTACGTGTCTCTTCCTCTTGCCTGTGTCTAGCACCTGCCCCAGCTCCAGCACTTCTCGAGATCGGCCAGTGCGGCTCAGCTCTTCCTGTAGCTCCATGCTCAGCAGCTTACACACTGGTAGGAAGGAGACACCCAAGGCGGGGGATGACAGAAGGCAAGTGACCATACCAGGGTCACTCTGCCCCCTTGCTCCAAGGCAGCAGAGCACACAAACATACACTCTGGAGGCAGAATACTGACTCAATCTCAGGAGCTGCGCGTGACACTCTTGCTGTGCCTCAGTTCCTTCACCTCTGAAACGGGGATAAGACTGTGCGTGTCCCTTATAGAGGTGCGACGATGATCACACCGATATATACATCAATATATGTAAGAGCCTAAGAGTCATTTTTGGCATTTAGTGAGCACTTGGTGTCGCTCTGATTTTATGTATTGAGGTACTTTCATATGTACTTCCGGGTACAGAGAACATAAAGCCAGTGTGGTTTGTCCATGAGACATTGCCAGTGTAGTCTGGTAGTCTGGGAGTGGGCAGGAGGTGGCACACACCTTTAATCCTAGCACTCGAGAGCCAAAGGCGGGCTGATGTCCATGAGTTCGAGGCCAGCCTGGTCTACAGAGTGAGTTCCAGGACAGCCAGGGCTGTTACACAGAGAAACTCTGTCTCAGAAAATCAAACAGCCTGTTTCCAGGGCTGGTGAGGTGGCTCAGCAGGTAAAGGAACCTGCTGCCAAACCTGAAGGACCCACGTGATGGAAGGGGAGAACTAACTCCTCCAAGCTGTCCTCTGACCTCCGCACACTGCACTAAGACACATGTTTACCCACACACAAAATAAACGTAATTTTAAAAGAATTTTTAAAATACTCACCAGGAAGTGCAAAATTCATTCAAAGGTTGCTTACTCTACCGTAATTTCAATAAGGGTAAACATTTTTTTTTTTGAAGACAAGGTTTCTCCATGGAGGCCTAGCTGTCCTGGACTTATAGACCAGGCTGGCCTTAAACTCACAGCAGATTCACCTGCCTCCACCTCCCGAGTGCTGAGGTTAATAGGTGTGTGTCACCCACCACACCCAGCTAAGGGTTAGCATCTTTTCCACCTTGTCTTTTCCAGTATCTGATCTGGCACGGGATGGCCTGGGTTCTCCAAAGAAAAATTTCCTCCGGAAGTGACCAACTAGACAGGGAGGAACAACCCAAGTGCTTCCACTGTGCCCTAATCTCAGATACACAGGTACTCCCCTTTCCCCCAGGGACCTACCACACAGCCAGGAAGGAGTGATTTACGCTGGGTCCAGTAGGATTGATAGAAGCTTATTATATCCTAAAGGAGAGAGGAGCAACAGCCAAGGGAAAGACAAGGGACACTCACTGACTGTGAGAAGTTGGATGTGTCTGAAGCACTTTTAGGACGGGAGACTATGAAAGCATAAGAATGTACATAGGAGCCGGGCGTGGTGGCGCACGCCTTTAATCCCAGCACTCGGGAGGCAGAGGCAGGCGGATCGCTGTGAGTTCGAGGCCAGCCTGGTGTACTAAGCGAGTCCAGGACAGCCAAAGCTACATAGAGAAACCCTGTCTCAAAAAATGGAAAAAAAAAAAAAGAAGAAGAAGAAGAAGAAGAAAAAGAATGTGCATATGCCTGGGCGGGCACGGTGATGCACAATCCCTGTTATATCAACACTCATGAGGTAGAGGCAGGCGGATGTCTGTGAGTTCGAGGCCAGCCTGGTCTACAAAGCAAGTCTAGGACAGCCAAAGCTACACAGATTAACCACGTCTCAAAAAACAAACAAAACAAAACAAAAAAAGGCCTGGCGTGATGGTACACACCTTTAATCCCAGCACTCACGAGGTAGAGGCAAGCGGATGTCTGTGAGTTCGAGGCCAGCCTGGTCTACAAAGGGAGTTCAGGACAGCCAGGGCTGTTACACAGAAAACAAAGAAAGAAAATGTATATATAACGACAATTACAACTCTCCTCCCCCCACCCCGCCAAAAAGTTGGCTTAGGATCTGAGGAAACAGTTCAGTAAGTAAAGTGCTTGTAAGCCGGAGGACCTGCGCTCAAGGCCTCAGAACCTACATAAAGTGTTAGGCCGTGTGACTGGCACACGTGATCCCAGTGTTCTGCTTTGAGAAGTAGAGACAGCTGGCTTATGTGGTTAACTTCCAGGGGAATGAGAAAACCTGTCTCAAACAACAGGTAGATAGATGTCTCTCCTAAAGGAATGACACCTGAGGTTGACCTCTGACCTCCACATGTGTGTCACCCCAGGTGTACGGACACACACACACATACACAAGGTCTCTGTTGGACCATAAAGTTGATAAAGCAAGAGTGCCAAGGTTAGTGCCTGTGTTTAGGAAGATTAAGAAGCCCTAGGAGATGCCAGGAGGTGGTGGCGCATGCCTTTAGTCCCAGCACGGGAGGCAGAGGCAGGCGGATCTCTGCAAGTTCGAGGCCAGCCAGGGCTACACAGAGAAACCCTGTCTCGGCGGGGGTGGGGGTACACATGCAAACTGAAGTGAGACTCAGAATCAAGTCAAGAGTGACAATGATAATAAACGCAGCCGGGTGAAAGGCGAAGCGACAAAGTGTTGTGGGGTCCGCTGAAACCCAACACGACTCCAACACCAGCTCAATGCAGATGACAAATATTTACTGTAATCAAGCCGCTACTGATCTATCAGGGCTGCAGAACAGACTTGGGAGCTGAACTGCGACCCTGAAGGGACGTACAGCATATTTAAAGGATGAAGCCATAAAGCCAGGGGGAGCAGGGTGGCCTGTAGCACTATTCAGTCATATTTGCACATAAGGGCTTGAGCAAGAGAATTGCCATCACTCATGATAGGAGAAGGTTCCTTGGCCTGGGAACATGAACTTTGATGGACCCTGCCAGTAAGATGGAGAAGTTAGTCCTTGGGACAGTCTCAGACAGCTGTCTCCTTACAAGTTGTCTCTGAGAGCCCGGCGGGTGGTGGCGAACGCCTTTAATCCTAGCACTCGGGAGGCAGAGGCAGGTGGATTGATGTGAGTTCGAGGCCAGCCTGGTCTCCAAAGTGAGACCACGACAGCCAAGGCTACACAGAGAAACCCTGTCTCAAAATACCAAAACAAACAAACAAAGAAAACAAAACAACTCAAAACAACTGTTTCCTTACAACTGAAGTCGTTCGGCTATTGGAAGTCCTTGGCAACCCTAGGGCCTGGGACCTTGAACTTAGTTTTTCTCTCTATGATTAAGTGGAATCTGAAAAAAAATGTTTAGTACTTAGAATCAGGTTTGTTTTTGTTTTTGTTTTTGCTTGTTCCCAAACAAACCCAAGGAAAAAGTTAATGTCAGGAAGGCGACAAAACAAGGAACCACAGGGCATTCGGTGACCCGGGCCCCTCCCAGATGCGGGATCTTTACTAATGTAGTCAGAGACCGTGCTGTTTGCTGTAAAAATCCCTACAGTGCACCCAACTGCAAAGCCTCACACCGATGGGCAACTTGTAAGTGGTGCGGTTTCTCTGTCTTTTGTTTATGAGCTTCAGCGGCCGACTTACTCATCTTTAAATCCCCGAAGGGGGTCACCAGGCCTGTAATTTGAGAGCGTCTCTGCCAGGGCGGGGCACAGGATGTATAAGGTATGAACATTACACCCCATCCATGCAGTCTGTCCAGATTTTTAAGTCTGGGGGTTACCAAGAGGGAAGACGCGCGGAGGAAAAGATGCTCCGTAGTCAGTCTGCGTTACAGATTCTTGAACTACAATTCCCACAATTCATTGGGGGCGCCCAAGCCTGCAAAGAAAAACCTGGCTCCTTCTGGATGTCGCCTGGGAAATGTAGTGCCACTTTAACCCTGATTCCCTCCCTAGTTTCCATTCAAGCGCTACCAAGCTCCAGAAGAACTTCTGTCAAGATGGTCGGGTGACCCATCTATCCGAGTTCATCTGCCCCAGCCTAGAGTTAGAGAGTTAGGAGGCAGGATAGGGAGATGCACATAGGAACTGTTCCATTTCTGTACCTTCGCATTTGCTGGGCAAACGTTCTGTGTCATCCTCCGCCTCTTTGGTCCTCCCAGCCCAAGCACCGTAAGCTGCCAGGATGAAAAACACTATTTCCAGGCGCACAGGTCCCATGACAAAACGTAGTCCGCACAAAAACACAACCACCGTTTGCCTTCAGACCAACTTCTGGAAGGCAGCGGGCCCTTTAAATTTAGACTCAACGCGCAGCAAGCTTTTAAGGGGGGGGGGGGGGGAAAAACCCTCCCTGATGAAACCGTCAGCGCATGCTCACAGCTAGCCTGGAAGTGGGTGGAGCGTCATGGCTCTGAGCTTCCCCGCCTCAGTTTTGTGGCGCCTCCTGAAGGTCCTGGCAGCTGGGTAGTGAAGAAACAAACTGAAGTAATTAGAGTGCAATAACATGATCTTCACACGTACACGCATAAAGTAATTTTTATATAATTTTAGGCTATGAGACCATATGATATAATTTGAAATAGGGAAGAACAGTGACAACCTCTTGGCTTCTGCCAGGACCTGCTCCTGTCAGGGGGCGGGGCCAAGATGGCGCCGAGCGCCGGGTGAGCGGCGCTTTGGCAGCGGTGAGAGGCTTTTACTGCTCCCGGTGCTTAGCTGGCGGGGGAAGGTCTGAGGTGTATCCGGGAGGAGACCCTTTGAAAGGGCCCATATGAGGACTGGGAAGAGGACGGTTGGTTGTGTGTCCGTGCTCGTGGGGACCCCGTGCGTGCTTGCACTGGGAAGGATGATGTTGGGGAGATGTAGGGGATTGTGAACCTCCTGTAAGCGCTGCCCGGGGGGAAAAAATCTTCGAATCACTTCTCTGCTGAGGAAAATGGTGCACAGATCTAGCTCGAGTTATCCGTGCTCTGAGACGTCTTCCTGTCGCTTCCACTGATCTGAGAAACTCCTGAAGCGGTTAAAGAGTGTTTTGTGAACACTTAGTGGCAGAGGGTACCGCAAGGGACTGGGACCCGACTACTTCTTGTATACCTGGCTCCAGGTACAGAGTATGTACTGAATAATTGTATTTCCTGTAGACAAGATTTAACAAACGTCTGAGAAGACCTGGGATGGCTTGAAAAGAAGCAGTGCCCTTTGGCCTCTTTTTTTCCCCATCTCCCTAGCAACCCTGAACACTTTTAAGGTGGATGTTCCTCATGCCCCGTGCCATACAGGCTCCTTTTGACCACAGAGTAAACTCCAAGCTCGAGTCTGTGTCTTTTTCATTTTGGTAATCGTTGTACCAAGTATTTATTGATCACTTAACACCTTTTCAGACTGGAAATTCAATTTATTTAACACTGTCAGTTATCAATCTAGGCACCAGATAGGTCAGTGAACATAACAGACACGTTTCCTGTCCACTGGTGGGGGAGGGACAAAAAGGAACGATAGCCAGGCTTGGTGGTGCACAGCTGAGTAAGGCAGGAGGATCTGAAATTCAGGGCTTCAGAGTGTCAGACGAGCCTCAGCGACTTACTGAGACCTACTTGTAAAAGGGTTGCTTAACATGTGGGAGGCCCCAAATTTAATCTAGAGTGGTTTTGTGTATGTGTGTGGGTGTATACATACACACACATATGAATATGGCAAAGAAGTAATCCCAGCACTTGGGAGGTGGAGACCAAAGGAACAGGAGTTAAGACCAGTGTTGTCTACATAGTGAGTCTGAGGCCAGTCTGGGCTAGAGGGGACCCTATCCCTAAAGAGAGATGGGTGGGTTCAGCCAGTCAGCCAAACACATTTAGGAAGAACACAACAAAAACTATAAAACTGCTGGCCGTGGTCGTGCACGCCTTTAAGCCCAGCCTTCAGGGAGGCAGAGGCAGGTGGATCGCTGTGAGTTCGAGGCCAGCCTGCTCTACAAAGCAAGTCCAGGACAGTCAAAGCTACACAGAGAAACCATGTCTCACAACAACAACAACAAAAGGCTATAAAACCAAGTGCGTATCTTTCAGATTTAAAGGACAGCGAGGAGAGTGGTGTGACAGGTAAGTTGGGAGAAGGAAGGTTAGAGATAGGATGAGAGAAATGAAAGAAAGAGGAAAGGGGCCGGGGAGACACTTTAGACAGGAATTTACTACGTAGCCCAGGCTGGCCTCAAACTTGCTATCTCTCTACTTCAGCCCCTGGAGTGCTGGGGTTACAGGTGAATACCATGTGGGGGGTCTCACTCTGAAGCCTAGTCTGGTATGAAACTCAAGGCAGTCCATTGAAAGTACAAGTGCTAACCCCAAGCCTGGAGAGGAGACAGATTTTGTTTTGTTTTGTTTTGTTGTTTTTGAGACAGGGTTTCTCTGTGTAACCTTGGCTGTCCTGGACTCGCTTTGTAGACCAGGCTGGCCTCAAACTCACAGCGATCCGCCTGCCTCTGCCTCCCAAGTGCTGGGATTAAAGGCGTGCGCCACCACCGACTGGCAGGAGACAGATTTTGAAGAGAGGGCCTTGGAAGGGTTTTGTTTGTTTGTTTGTTTTGTTTTTCTAGACCAGGTTTCTCTGTGTAACCTCCCGGGCTGTCAAAGAACTCACTCTATAGACCAGGCTGGCCTCAAACTCACAGCGATCCACCTGCCTCTGCCTCCCCACGTGTTGAGATTAAAAGCGTGTGCCACCGCGCCAGGCCTTGAAAGGGTTTTTATGGCAAAAAGAGAACCCTTACAGCAAAGAAATGGTAATCTAGTTTATATGTTGACAGCAGCACTTTGGTTTTAAGGAGTAAATGCCAGAAGACTAAGATGGAAACAGGGATACCTTACCCAGAGACTTAGAGTTCAGCAGGTGATAGATGATTGTCCCCTAGGCCAGAACGGGTCTGGTTGGGCTGCTTGGTGGGTTTTGAAACAGTGCTGGGAATCAGACCCAGGCCCTTGTGCCTGCTAAGTACTGTACCACTGAGCCACATCCTCTAGCCCTTTCTTGGTGGATTTGATTCAAGGGTCCAGGCAGGAATGAGTTGTGTTCGATGTGGTGACACATGCCTATAGTCCTACCGCTTGGGAGGTGGCAGTACCAGGAGTTCAGGGTCATCCTCAGCTACATGTAGAGTAAGAGACTAGCCTGGGCTACAAGAGGCTCTATTTAAAAAAAAAAAAAAAGTACAGGACTTTAATCACAGTACCCAGGAGGCAGAAACAGTCTGATCTCTCTGAGTTTGAGGTCAGTCTGGTCTACCAAGCAAGTACCAGGTCAGCTAGAGCTGCCTCATGTGGTAGGGATGGGAGACAAACTGGTCTGGAGCTGTAGCTCAGTTGTTGAGAATATTTGCCCAGCACATGCAAAGCCCTGAGTTTCTTTTTCTTTTCTTTCTTTCTTTATTTTTGTTTGTTTGTTTGTTTCTTTGTTTTGTTTTTCCGAGACAGTGTTTCTTTGTGTATCCTTGACTGTCCTGGAGTAACTTTGTAGACCAGGCTGGCCTTGAACTCATATCAATCCTCCTGCCTCTGCCTCCTAAGTGCTGGGATTAAAGGCGTGCACCACCACGCCCCGGCTAAAGTCCTGAGTTTCATCTCCCAGCACCACAAAACTGGGTGTGGAGGTGCCTGTCTGTAATCCCAGCCTTAGGAGGGATAGAGGCGAAAGGCTCCAGAGCCGAGGTGAGCTTTCATTACAGAGTTTAAGGCTGGCCTACAGAAATCCTGTCCCCAAAAGTAGGAACAAACAAACAACAGCAACAACCAAAAAATGTCACTGGGCATGTTAGTGCATGCCTTATAATCCCAGCGCTTGAAAAGCAGAACCAGGAGGCTGGAGATTAAAGTGTCTAGGCTACAGAGTGAGCCCCTGTGTCAAGAAAAGGAAAAACCAAGCTGTTAGATGGTAGCATTGCTCTGAAGATGAGTTGAAGTTGAAGCAGGCTGGGAAGAACTCAGATTTAGGATTTTAATTGTTTTTCTTCCTTGCGGGGGGTGTTTTGTTTTGTTTTGTTTGAGACAGGGTTTCTCTGTGTAGCCTTGGCTGTCCTGGACTCACTCTGTAGACCCGGCTGGCCTTGAACTGAGATCCACCTGCCTCTGCCTCTGCCTCTGCCTCTGAGGGCCATGATTCAAAGCGTGCACCACCACCTCCTGGGCGCGAATTATTTTTCTTTTTTCTCTCATCCTGTCCTGCTCCCAGGACCTCCACCTCTCCACCCTGGGGTGGCAACCTTCCAGGGACAGGAGTTGACATTCCAGCATGGCCGAGGAGAAGAAGCTGAAACTCAGCAATACCGTGTTGCCTTCCGAGTCCATGAAGGTGGTGGCTGAATCCATGGGCATTGCCCAGATTCAGGAGGAGACGTGCCAGCTGCTGACAGATGAGGTCAGCTACCGGATCAAAGAGATTGCCCAGGTAACCCTCCTGCCCTGCTTTGCTTTGTATTAAAGATCCAACTTTCTATGTAACAGAAGAGAGAACCTTCAACTTCTGGTCCTCCTGCCTCCACCTCCCACTGCTAGGATTGCGGTTCTACCTCCAACCAACCATGACCTGTTCACGTGATGGTGGGCATTGGATTCGGGTCCCCTGTGCATGCCAGGCGTGTGCTCTACTTACTGAGCTATATTCCTCAGGGTCTTAGATTAACATCTCAGCCGGGCGCTGATGGCACACATCGTCAATCCCAGCGCTCGGAGGCAGAGGCAGACGCCTATCTCAGTGAGTTTGAGGCCAGCCTGGTCTACAGAGGGAGCTCCAGGCCAGCCAAGGCTAACACAGAACCAAATAAACAAAGAATCAAAACAAAACAAACCAACAACAACAAGAAAAAACCCCTCTTTTCTCCTTTAGGATGCTCTGAAATTCATGCACATGGGCAAACGACAGAAGCTCACGACCAGTGACATTGACTATGCCTTGAAGTTAAAGAATGTGGAGGTGATTTGGACGGCCTCAGAGGGGACAGGAGGCTTCAGAGGAGGAGGACAACGTGCATGCAGCCATGGCTCCCCTGAGCTGTTTCTCACGGCTTTCTCTGTCTCCCCCGCCGTAGCCACTGTACGGCTTCCATGCACAGGAGTTCATCCCCTTCCGTTTCGCCTCTGGCGGGGGCCGGGAGCTGTACTTCCATGAGGAGAAGGAAGTGGACCTGAGTGACATCATCAACACCCCTCTGCCTCGGGTGCCTCTGGACGTCTGCCTCAAAGGTGGAGGGAGGATAGAGCTGGGTGCGCAGGGAGGAGGGAAAGGAGGCCTGTGGTTGGGAGGACCCTCACCAGTGAAGAAACAAAGAAGCACCCAGCATGAGGTTCCCTGGTGAATGGCAGGAAGGGGACCAGGAAGGGACATACACCTCCCTTCAGACGGGGTGACGCCCCAGTGTCCATGCCCAGCACCTCAGCTTGCCATCTTCCTTACAGCTCATTGGCTGAGCATTGAAGGCTGCCAGCCAGCTATACCAGAGAATCCACCCCCAGGTAATGATATCCCCTCCTCTGACTATGTGTTATTCTCCTGGTCCCCCATCCCTGGTCCTCGAGGGCCCCTTCTCCCTTCTTGTCACTCCCACTGTGACCACTTTCCCACCAGCTCCTAAAGAACAGCAGAAAGCTGAGGCCACGGAACCCCTGAAGTCAGCCAAGCCAGGCCAAGAAGAAGATGGACCCCTGAAAGGCAAAGGTCAAGGGGCAGCTGCCGCTGATGGCAAAGGTCAGTATGCAGGCCAGGTCTCTTCTACTCTTATCCCAAAACCAGATGGTCCTCAGTGAAGTGGTTGAGGTCAGGGACAAAGAAACCCCAGAAAGGCCCAGAAGCCTACAAAAGGGCCACAGGTTGTGGTTAGGGCTTGTTTTGTACAGAACCCTCTTCTGGAATATGTGTGTGTACCAATATGTGTGTATGTATGTTTGTGTGTACAGGCACAGGTGTGTGTGTGTGTGTGTATGTGTGTCTAGGCCAGAGGATCATCGTAGCTATCAGTCTTCATGTGCTATCTACTTTGGTTTTTAGAGACAGGTCTCAGTGTCCCAGAAATCTTCAGTTAGGCTAGGCTGACCAGCCAGGGATCTACCTGTCTATCCCTCCACTGGGATTATAAGCATGCACTGCCGTGCCCACTTTGATGATGATGATGATGATGATGATGATGGTGTTCTGGGCAATGAACTCAGGTCCTTGTGGTTATAAGTTATAAGGCAAGCAGTTTACTGACTGAGCTAACTCCCAAGCCCAGGTTTTCTTTCTCAACCCTGTCTCCCAATTCACACAGGAAAGGAGAAGAAAGCACCTCCCTTGCTGGAGGGGGCCCCTTACCGCCTGAAGTCCCGCAGCATTCATGAGCTGTCTGTGGAACAGCAGCTGTATTACAAGGAGATCACCGAAGCCTGTGTGGGATCCTGTGAGGCCAAGAGAGCGGTAAGCCTGCCCTCTGGCCTGCCTCCACACCGAGCGAGGGTGAGCCTTCCTGGAACAGTGGCCGTTTCCCTACAGTGACTGGTCCCTCTGACTCTTTGCCCCCCTCCCACAGGAAGCTCTGCAGAGCATCGCCACGGACCCAGGGCTCTATCAGATGCTGCCACGGTTTAGTACCTTCATCTCAGAGGGGGTGAGAGAACGGGAAAAGGCCAGACCCAGGCTGAGGCTACCTGAGGAGTTTCTCTGCACTGCTCACCAGCTTTCCCTCCCCTAGGTTCGTGTGAATGTGGTTCAGAACAACCTGGCTCTGCTCATCTACCTGATGCGTATGGTGAAGGCCCTGATGGACAACCCCACACTGTACTTAGAGAAATATGTGAGTGGTCTCGCCCACCTCCTGGCTTTTCCAGTGTCAGGGACCCTTCTGCCGACTGCACCACAGGAGCTTAGGTACCAGTCAGAACCGGCTAATGGCCCTTGGTCTCCCTAAGGTGCATGAGCTGATTCCAGCAGTAATGACCTGCATTGTGAGCAGACAGCTGTGCCTGCGGCCAGATGTGGACAATCACTGGGCACTCCGGGACTTTGCTGCCCGTCTAGTGGCCCAGATCTGTAAGCATTTCAGCACAACCACCAACAATATCCAGTCTCGAATCACTAAGACCTTTACCAAGGTAAGTACCAAAAATGTATCAGATGATGCAAACCACCTTCCCAGGGCTGACTCGGGGAAAGAGGGTGAGAGCTTCATCATCCACTGTGGAAATGACACTGGAACATGGGACAGAGGTTGGAATCAGAGAGATGGGGTCTAAGGGACTTGAACCTCTATGTCTTTTTGTTTGTTTGTTTTTCGAGACAGGATTTCTCTGTATAATAGCCCTAGATGTTCTGGAACTCTCTTTGTAGACCAGGCTGGCCTTGAACTCACAGAGATCTGCCTGTCTCTATCTCCCGAGCGCTGGGATTAAAGGCATGCACCACCATGCCCGGCTAAACCTCTATGTCTTTTTTTTTTTTTTTTTTTTTTTTGAGACAGGGTTTCTCTGTGTAGCCTTGGCTGTTCTGGATTCACTTTGTAGACCAGACTGGCTGTGAACTCACAGTGATCCACCTGTCTCTGCCTCCCAAATGCTGGGATTAAAGGCGTGCACCACCATGCCTTAACCCTTTGTTTATAAGTGATGTCAGCCCTTAGCAATTAGCTTTTTCTTTCTTTTTTTCTTTTCTTTTGGGTTGGGGGGGTGGGGGATGGGGGGAGTGGGGCGCGGTTTGAGTTTTTCCAGACAGGGTTTCTCTGTGTAGCCCTGGAACTCGCTCTGTATATCAGGCTTGCCTTGAACTCAAGAGATCCACCTTCCTCTGTCTCCTGTGAGTGCTGAGATTGAAGGCTTTGTACCACTACTGCCCGGCAGCCTTTTCTTTTTTGAAAGTGTGCCATGTCAGACTGGAGAGATGTCTCAGTGGTTAGAGCACTGGCTCCTCTTCCAGAGGTCGTGAGTTCAATTCCCAGCAACCACATGGTAGCTCACAACCATCTGTAATGGAATGATTCCTTCTTCTGGTGTGTATGAAAACAGAACACTCATGTACCTTAGATAACGTGTGCCGTGTACCCCAGGCAGGCTTTAAACTTGCTATGTAACCGAGGATGGCTTTGAACTTCTCATCTTCCTGTCTGCCTCCTGTGCACCAGGATTACCATTGTATACCACCAGACCTGGCTTAGTTAACCCTTCTGAACCTTTTCATCTGGATTTTTCTTCTTTCTCTGCAGAGCTGGGTAGATGAGAAGACCCCATGGACAACTCGATACGGCTCCATTGCGGGCCTGGCAGAGCTGGGACATGATGTTAGTGCCCTGGGGGAAGAGCTGGGAGAGGGGCAGTTCCATGTGGGGGTGGGAGAGGCCTCTGGTGACCTTCTAGCTTGGGCTTTTCCCCTTCCTTCCTATCAGGTGATTAAGACGCTAATTCTGCCAAGGCTGCAGCAGGAAGGGGAACGGATCCGCAGTGTTTTGGACGGCCCCGTCCTGAGCAACATTGACCGTATTGGAGCAGACCATGTGCAGAGCCTTCTCCTGGTGATGAACCCCCACCATACCTCCCCTTCTCCCCGCCCCCCAGCCCCACCTCTCATTCCCCACAGACACGGCTATGGTGTTTAGCAAGCACGAGGCACATCCTATTCTTACTCTTTGAAGGCCAGCACTGTTGTGCACATGGAAAGCTAGGCACAGCAGGGACAAGAGGCCTTACAGTCAATTGCTTCTGGGCTGCACTGCCCGCATCCTGCTTGTCTCAGCCTTTGGCTCATTCTGCACAGAGCACATAAACACCCTGTGCATGTCATCGACAGACACAGAAAATCCTGTTCACACCAGCTGGTCCTTATGGAAGGAAGCTGTCTTTTATTTGTTGACTCTTACAGATGGGGTCTTTCTATATAGCCTTGGCAAGCCTGGAACTTGAGAGGTAGACCATGCTGGCCTTGCGTGGTCCTGCTCTCTCTGTCTTCTTGAGTGCTGAGATTACAGGAATGTGCCACCACGCCCCTAAGACTATTCCTTCTTAGTTTAGTTTTGTGAGACAGGGTTTCTTTGTGTTACCCTAGCTGTCCTAGACTCACTTTGTAGACCAGGCTGGCTTCAAACTCACAAATATCCCACGTGCCTCTCCAAGTACCGGGTCCTTTTTATTTTTAAAAGTTTGTGTGTGTGTGTGTGTGTGTGTTTATGAGTGCACACCATGTATACAGGTACCCACAAAAGAAGGTGACAAATCTAGAACTGGGATTCCAGGTGGCTCTGAGCAACCAGTCTCTGGAAGAGCGAGTTCTCTACAGCTCTGAGCCACCTCTCCAGTCCCCCATTCTTTTTCTTACGCTGTTGGGAGTTAAACCTAGGGCCACATACATGTTCGCAAAGCACTCTGCCACTGAGCCATATTTTCCTTGGATCTCAGACCCCCGCAATACACACACACTGTAAGCTATGCCATCTGCCCAGGCTACCCTGGCGTTCTCTGTGAAGCTCTGGCTGGCCTAGAGTTCAGTGACCTCCCTGCCTCAGCTTGAATGCTGGGGCTACACACACACCCAGCTCAGATACACTCCCTGTGGGGCTACACACACACACTCAGATGCACTCCCTGTGCACGCACCTTACCTTTTCACTGTGGCTTCAAACAGTAGCAGTGGATAAGCCACTCTCTTGCCTTTGCCATAGAATACCAGCCCTCACTTTGCCTTCTCTGCAGAAACACTGTGCCCCAGTACTGGCGAAGCTACGCCCTCCACCTGACAATCAGGATGCCTACCGGGCAGAATTTGGGTCCCTTGGGCCCCTTCTCTGCTCCCATGTGGTGAAGGCCAGGGCCCAGGCTGCTCTACAAGCTCAACAGGTCAACAGGACTACGCTTACCATCACACAGGTCAGCTACTGAGGGAGGAGGCTGACAGGAAATGCACAAGGTCCCCCATTTGGGATAGGACTTGCCATAGCCAGCAGTCTCAGGGAGCCCACCCCACGCTACCCCTAGTGAAGAGCTACTAAGACCAAGAGCAACCCAGGTTGTTCTTCAGTGTTGACATTTTCTTCCTGTCTCTCTTCATAGCCTCGGCCCACACTGACCCTCTCACAGGCCCCTCAGCCAGGCCCTCGGACCCCTGGCTTATTGAAGGTCCCTGGCTCCATTGCCTTGCCTGTCCAGACACTGGTGTCTGCGAGAGCTGCTGCCCCTCCTCAGCCTTCTCCTCCTCCAACCAAGTTTATCGTAATGTCCTCATCTTCCAGTGCCTCATCGACCCAGCAGGTATGTGGAGCCAGGGTGAGGGATGTGACCAACACCCCAGGGAAGCCTCCAGGTGGAGGCCTAATCCCTCCAGGCCCAAACTCAGAAGGTGGAAGGGCCACTTGTCCTAACAGATGGAAGCCTCAAGCTAGCACCAGCCTCCTAAATCTTGGCCATTCACAGGGGAGCAGAGGGTGTGGGTCAACAGCTGGGGAAGCAAAGGCAGCATGACCCCAGGCCTTCCTTTCTCCCCTAGGTCCTGTCCCTCAGCACCTCAGCTCCTGGCTCAGGCTCCACCACTACCTCTCCCGTCACCACCACAGTTCCCAGCGTGCAGCCCGTTGTCAAGTTGGTGTCCACTGCCACCACTGCGCCCCCAAGCACCGCCCCTGCGGGTCCTGGCAGTGTTCAGAAATACATTGTGGTCTCCCTTCCCCCGACAGGGGACGGCAAAGGAGGCCCCCCTTCTCATCCGTCTCCAGTCCCCCCTCCATCTTCTTCACCATCCCCACTTGGAGGTGGTGCCCTCTGTGGGGGGAAGCAGGAAGCTGGGGACAGCCCCCCTCCAGCTCCAGGGACTCCAAAAGCTAACGGCTCCCAGCCTACTGGACCTGGCTCCCCTCAGCCTGCTCTGTGACGATGTCACGTCTGCAGATTCCTGCACGCACAGACTGCGTGAGGGAGGAGGGAGTGAGCTGTTCCCCCGGTGACTTTCTTTTTAGATACTGTACAGTACGTTCCTCAGAATAAAAGTTGGATTTGTAAGTTTGTGAGCCTCCATGTGCCACATAACAACAGAAGGGGCAAGTCCATGAACTCTTCCTGGTCTTGGGTCTCTTCCTGTCCAGATCCAAAGTCACAAGAAAGAAAATGTCCTCTTCCCGCATCCAGCTGTGCCAAGTTTGCTGTTCATATCCTTGTTTGGGGAGCTTCAAATCCGAATTACATAGGCATTGCTGTGGCTCAGATGTCGCACCCACTTGTGAGGGTTGGCACTACCACAGGTGCTAAAGGACAGTCTGAGGAATCGAACCTGGAGGCCAGAGCACGTGTGCCGAGGGAGTTCAAAGGAAAGGCTGGCAGGACCCAGCCCCAAGGGGGGCGCTGAGGGGGAGGGCCCTTGGCTGGGAGGCCCCTGCAAGCCAGGGACATCCATCTGTAAGTGAAAGATGTGAGGGAAGATGGGAGGATAGACAGTGATAGACAACTACCACGTACCAGGGGACCGGGCTGTGGCCGAAGGGGCGTGAGGATCAGCCGTGCATACCTGAAAGAGGCCAGAGAGTTGAGAGCCTCCTTGTACCCGGGGCAGGTCCCAGTGGAGGGCTCCTTCTGCCAGCTCTGCCTTCTGATCTGGGCTGCTCAATTCCTGAGACAGGCTGGAGGGCGAACAGGGAAGATGCTGAACTAAGGGGCTACTTCCTTGGTAGAGCAGAGGCTCCACCCAGGGAGTCTCCCCAGCAAGCAAGCATGCTGACCTGACTACCCCTCGAGGCAGGGGAAGGTGCAGATGAATGTTGAGAGCTTGGCTGCAAAGAGGAAAGGAGAGTTAGCCCCAGTATGGCAGTGTCATACCCTGGATTGTTTTGCTTGCATTGTTCTTGAAACAGTCTTTTTTGATTTTTTTTTTTTTCCAAGACAGGGTTTCTCTGTAGTCCTGGCTGTCCCGGACTCACTTTAGAGATCCATGTGTCTCTGCTGCCCTGCATGCTGGGACTAAAGGGGTGTGCCACAGCCCCCCTGAGACAATTTTAAGCAGCTCAGGATAGCCTAGAACTTCTGTTTCCTTTCCTCTACGTCAGTGCTAGGATTCCAGGTTTGCACCACCACACTGTTTCTGTGGTACTGAGGATGAAGCCCAGGGCTTTGCGCATGCTACACAAGCACTCTATACACTGACCCACACCCCCAGCCCCTGCTCTAGTTCCCCCCAATAATGTCTCAACAGGAGTTCGGCACAGATGCACTCTCACGTCGAACCCTTTCCCACATGCCACAACCTCTGACTCAACTGGACTTTAAAGCTGGTGGATGCAAACACTGGCTTGTTCTGAGATGGAGCAGGGGTAGGGGTGTCTCACTGGTCAATCTCCTGTTTTAGCCTCCCAACTGCTGCACTCATCACACTACAAAGTGTTAGTGGACCCCATCTGGAGGATGAATTACGGTCCCTGGGCCCTGTTTTCTGTCATACACAGTTGAAGTGGGCTTGACTCACCCCTACTTTTTTGTGCGTTGTCTTTTGAGACAGGGCTTTTTTATGTAGCCTCACCTGGTTTCAAACTCTGCATGCATTTGAGGTTGGGCTTGAACTCCCAACCGTTCTGTCTCTATCTCCAAGTGCTGGGATAATAGGTGTGTGTCCACCATGCCCAAATTTGACCAGCCCCGACTCTTACCTCTTTGGGGGCAAGTCACACCGTAATTTCAGGTAAACCTGGAGCCTGGAAAAGGCAGCATACAATTACTTACACCATACCCTATTGGCAACCCCTCACTGCTTATCCAGGGCCTCCAAGGGAGGCTGGGTAAGTTGCACCCCAAGAAGGAAAAGGACTGAGGGTCACCCCAACAACACTAGCCAGTACTTTCTCTACCACCACCCTTCCATTTTAAGCCCTGGGAACATATAAGCCTCAGTATGGCTTAGAATAGTTCTAAAACATAGGAAGGCCACTCACCGGCCCGAGCCTCGGTCCCATTGTACCGAGGGAAAGAGCCGAAAGGGGAGCGGTGAGGGAAGGTCGTCAGACAGTTGGTATCTCATCACAGTCAGCTGAGGCCAGAGAGGAGCAGTCAGCTTGGTCTTGTGTGAGTACTGCCTCACCCCCCCCCCCCAAACCCCTGTGGATGGAGTGAGCCTGGGCCACCCTGGATCTGACCTCGCCCTGAGGTGGCTGCAGGCGGAGGATCCGATGAGCCTCAAACTCATCTAGGTTGACAGAGCTATGGAATGACACCTCATCAACTCGAACCCCGGGCCCATAACCTGCAAAGACAAGGAGACGGGTCTCCTGAGCGACCCGTGTTTCCGAAGGGAAGAGAACATCTCCAGTGTCGCTCCATGATGCTTTTTGGAGAGAAAAGCTCATGTCCTCCTTACCTCTCAGTTCTGACTTTCCCACACAAAACTCCTCCGTCAAGCCGATGCAAATCTCTGTGGGAGAAAAGGATGTGAGAAAAGAACAGCAAACACCACCGTACGCATCACCAGGAAGCTGGTTCCACGTCTGACCGTGGGTCCTCACCAGAGCCACTGGGAAGAAAGCTCTTGAGCCGTATTTCTCCTTGGACATCCACCTTCAACAATGAGCCCTGGGGGTGGGAAAGAGGAAGGTGAGACTCAGCCTTCCCTGGACCATTTCCCTTCCACTCCAGGGGAGGGGCCAGACTTACATTAGATGCAATGAGCACAGACAGCCTCTCCACCACGTCTAAGAACACTTCATTCTTTTGGCTCTAAGGAAGAGAGGATTTGAGTTGTGGAGCCTGGAAACTTGTTTTAAAATAAACAGGTAAGGGCTGGAGAGATGGCTCAGAGGTTAAGAGCACCGACTGTTCTTCCAAATGTCCTGAGTTCAATTCCCAGCAACCACACGGTGGCTCCCAACCATCTGTAATATGATCTGATGCCCTCTTCTGGCCGGGAGGCATACATGCAGGCAGAATACTATACATAATAATAAATAAATATTTTTTAAAAATAATAAACCGTCAATGTTGGGCATGGTGACACATGCCTGTAATCCCAGTGCTTGGGAAGAAGCTGAGGCAGGAGGACTGCCATTAGTTCCAAGGCCACAGCCTGGGTTCCAATGGGAGAGCCTGGGTTACCAGACGAGACCCTGTCTCAAAAGCCAAAAGACCAGGCACTGCAGAGATGACACAATCAATAAAGTGCTTGCCACGCAAATAAGACAATCTGAGTCTGATCCCCCAAATCCAGTGCAAGTCAAAGGTGGGGATGGGAGCCCAGGACACCTACACTAGGGAAACGCAGATTCCTTTAGCACAGAGGCAGGCCAGCCCGCCCAGCTCAGTCAATGAGCTCTAGGCTAGTGAAAAAGCCTGTTTCAAAGGGTGGCATTCCTGAAGGTGACAGCATTCCTGAGCTAGGGTGACATCAAAGGCCTGGTCCTCTGGCCTCCACACAAAAGCATACACTGAACATATACACGGATACATGAGCAGCAGGGTGGTGGAAGTAGAGCCCTTGGGTAGGAACGCAGGGGTAAAGGAGTGAAAAGGTAAGCCGTATTCTTGGACTCTGGGGTCCTAGGATTAAAAAAAAAAAAAAAAAAAAAAATCAAGTCTGGCCTCACTGGCCCCTCCCTTACCTGGTCCGAACGGCTGGACAAGACAGGGCGGCTAGCTGCACTGCTTGGAGCCACTCTGTTCTGTTGTGTCTCTGCCCCAAACTGTAAGGCATCCAAGGCAACCAGTCTTCAGCTTAGATGTGCATAGCCAACCCTCCTGGCCCTCCCTCCTCCTCCTCTGCTACTGACCAGTCCCACACTGCTGAGGTCAAAGAGGCTGAAGGGCTTGCTGACCACGGCTTCAGTTTGGATGAAGTTCCTCAGCATCTCTGTGGATGTAGTCTGCACATAGCCATAGTCCTAAGGGACAGAGAGAAATGGAGTGGATTTAGCCTCCCAATCACAAACCTCCATGACAGCAGAGAGGCCATTTCTTCAAGATAGACCGGAAACAGGAGGAAAGACCTTGGGGGCTGGTTAAGTGGGTAAAAGGCTTGATGAGCCAGTGTGAGGACCCGAACTCAATTCCTAAAACTCAAGTTAAAACAAAACAAAAACAAAGCCAGACATGATAATGAGCACCTGTAATCCCCGCACTTCCATTCAGAGATGGGCGGAGACAGAGAAAGTCCCAGGAAGCTTGCAGGCTCAGCTCACTTAGTGCACATGCAAGGACGAACAAAGACACCTGGCCTCTGTCCTTTTTGTTTTGTTTTGTTGCTTTTCAAGTCAGGATTTCTCTGTGTAACCCTGGTTGTCCTGGAACTCGCTCTGTAGATCAGACTGGCCTTTGTTTGCTTGTTTTTCGAGACAGGGTTTCTCTGTGTATCCCTGGCTGTCCTGGACTCACTTTGTAGACCAGGCTGGCCTTGAATTCACAGTGATCCTCCTGCCTCTGCCTCTCAAGTGCTGGGATTAAAGGTGTGCGCCACTATGCCTGGGCCCAGACTGGCCTTAAAGTCAAAGATTCACCTGCCACTATGCCTGGCTGCTTCTTCCAATTTTTTCCAAGATAAGAGTTTCTCTGTGTAGCCTTGGCTGTCCTGGACTAGCTTTGTAGACCAGGTTGGCCCCAATCTCAGAGATCCGCATGACTCTGCCTCCCTGAGTGCTGGGATTACAGGTGTGCACCACCGCGCCTGGCTCTTTTTCCAATTTTTTAAAAAAAGATTTATTTATTGTATATGAGTGCTTTATCTGCAGAAGAGGGCATCAGATAACATTATAGATGGTTGTGAGCCACCATGTGGTTGCTGGGAATTGAACTCCGGACCTCTGGAAGAGCAGGCAGTGCCCTTAACCACTGAGCCGTTTCTCCAGCCCTCTTTTTCCAATTTTTTGAGACAAGGTCTCATTATGTAACCTTGGCTGGCCTCAAACTCATTATGTCGACCAGGAATGCTTCAAAATCAAAGAGATCCATCTGCCTCTGGGTGCTTGTATAACAAAGGCATGCACCACCATGACCAGTATAGGACTCTGAGGTAAGGACTAATACCTGATATTGTACAACAGAGGACAGAGAGAGAGAGAGAGAGAGAGGGAGAGAGAGAGAGAGAGAGAGAGAGAGAGAGAGAGAGAGAGAGAGAGAGAGAGAAAGAGAGAGCAAGAGAGCGCACTTAGCCGGTAAAGGTGCTAGAACCCTAGACAGTAGGAGAAAACCGACTCCAGCAAGATGTCAAGATGTCCACTGTCCACATGTGTGCAGTGATGTGGGGCAAACACACACACACACACACAATGTTTTAAAAAGCGGAAACATTTTGAGCTTACCAGCACTTCATCCAGGAGTTCGTAGACAAGAGCCACGTTACGGGAGATGGTTCCCTCACTGAGTGAGCCACAGTAGTCACTCAAGAGAGTGGCCAACCTACGGAAACACAGTGCAGGGGGGTGTGAATCAACTTGTCACGCCCTCCTTCTTGGGTGCCTGTCCCGGCCCCACTCACCGGGAAAGCAGCTCCAGGAGGCTGAAAGGAGAGACGTTTTCTGAGGTTGTGGCCACCAAATAGAGACCACTGTGTCTGACGTGAATGAAATGACGGCCATCATGATACTAAGGCAGAGTCGGGGAGAGAGGAACTATCAAAAGACCAGAACTGTAGTAATCTAGCCAGCTAGAGATGGCACCGCGAGGTCTCTACTAGTGATAGTCCAAAGTGTGACTTTGGGCGATCCCTGTGATCCCTCTAAGATCTGGCCTTCTAACGTGAAAGAGACCATAGTACCTACCTCAGGGTTGTTGACAGTCAAGAGATGGGGGTGCAAAGCTTTGTATCTGGCGTCTTGTTAGCACTCAATACATTTATTTTACTTGGAGAAACGCACCCACCTCCCTGAAAACTTCCTCGCAAGCAGCCTTGACAGGGAGAGATGTGGCACCCATCCAACTCCACAGTCCTAAACCCCCTGCTTGCCCGCCACAAGCAGTTACCATGACAACCGGGGACTCGCCTCCAGGCAGTCCCGTCAGCTTCCGGTAGAAGAGTTCAGCCATGTCTCGACCACCACTGTCCCCGCGGACTGGCCGGGTGGAAGGATAGTTAAGGAGCAGGCGACACAGACCGATCCCGGGCTCGATTTCTTCCCAGCTACTCCATCCCGTCTCTCGGGTCAAGGATACAGTCTTTGTAGATGAGCGGGTCTCCCTTGGAAGACAGAATGAAGAACTGGGAAATCATGGCCGTTCTGGAAGATCGACAAGACGGTGAAAGTTGAAGCCACCCCGCCCTGCGGTCGCGGAACAAAAGGACGCGCGGAGGCTGGCGCTTTAAGAAACACTCCTCCCACATGCACACGGTCGCGAGCTGTAATTTTGAACCGCGGGAAACAGGGTGCCCAACCCGCCAGGGCCGGGCAAACTCCCTCCGGCCCGCCCCCTCGTTCCCCCCCCTCGTCTGTCACTCAACCAAGACTCGCCCAGTGATTGGTTAAAGTTGGGGGCCGGCAGCGGTTGGGAGCCCCTTCTCGGATTGGCCCGTTTTCAGCGGCGTGGGTCACATGGGTGGCGACGTTTCGCGCCAATTTCGGTTGGCCGGCTACATCGCGCCGCGCGCTCGTTCTGTGCTTCCAGCGAGAGGGAGACTTTCTGAGCCCGCCAGCCCCTGCCGCGCGGCCCCCGGCAGCGATGGCGCTTAAGGACTACGCGATCGAGAAAGGTGATGCTCTATAGGGCTGGCAGCGGCGTCCTCGGAGGGAAACCTCTACCTACACCTGTGGAGGGGAGCTGGAGTCTTTGGGGGTGCGGAGGGGTTCGGGTTCTGTGGCTCTGGGGACAGGCGGGCTGCGCCTGGGACAAGTGTAGCGGGGAGTCTGGGTGGAAGAAGCAATCATGCTTGAGAAAAGGAGATGTGGTTGAGTGATGGGGAGGACCCTGTGGAGGCCACGATTGGAGCGGCGCGCCCGGGAGAGGCTGGGTGACGTGGAACCTTCAGTACATGGCCCGAGGGGCCGGGAAGCCGGGCTAGCCTCTGCACCTTGGGGCGCTAGCGAATTCCCGCGTCCACTCGAGACGCGCCGGAGTCCGAAGGCGGGGCTTGCCGGGCCGCTACGCGCCGTGATTGGTTATTTTCGGCCGCTCTCCAAGCGGAAGTAGAGGCGGGCGGAAGTGGCGCTGCTCCGTCGGAGGGAATGTGGTGTGTAAACAGTGTCCTTCCGCGCCGTGGCCTCGAAGATAGCGGCTGTTGGTAAGGGACGTGCCCGCAACTGGGTGGCTGAGAGCCCCGGTGGCGAGAGGTGGCAGTGAGGTGGACCCGAGTGGTCCTTCGGCGTTCTGGCCAATCGCTGCACGGCCACCCGCCTCGGGCGGAGGAATCCTGGGCTGTGAGGCGGCTGGAATACGGGCCCATGTGCTTCTTTGTTTACTAAGAGCGGAAGCAGTGGCGGGAATGGGGCGTGGGGTCCAGGGGAGGCCTAGTGGCGGGCGTCCTGGCGGGAGCCGAAAGAAAAAGTGTTGTACTGCTGGAGGGAGAGCCTAAAGTCTTGAGAGTCGACTGGATGCAAGTTGGAAGAATTGAAGAAACTGAGATTCCTAGCTGAGGCAGAGAGTGGAATTCTCTTGAGGGTCGGTTGGGTAAGACTCTTTGTAGCAGCCTGGGGACCTGCATTCTATCCCCAGGTAAAAAGCAGCAGACTTGGGAAAAGCACTGCCTACATTGGGGAGACTGGGTAGGCTTGTTTTGAATGTTAACTTCATAGGTCCCATCTTAAATGAAAATGGGTTTTCTTAGGTTTCTTTTGAGAATTTGAAGTAAAGAATTCAAAAGGAAGATTGTTTTATAAGTTTCTTTTTTCTGCATTTGTGTGTGTTTGTGTGTAGCTTACAAGTGGTTGTTTTACGCCCGCAGGAGTCTATTCTTTTCAACCTGTGGGTGGGCCCCAGGGATTGAACCCTGATCCTCGGGTTTGGCAGCAGTGGTCTTTACTCCTCACTGTCCTCATAGCTTTGTTTTGGTTTTATATTTGTAGAAAAAGTTAAGAAGTTCCTGCAAGAGTTTTACTGCGATGATGAATTTGGAAAGAAGCAGTTCAAGTATGGGGCCCAGTTGGTGAGTTCCGGGGTTGGTTGTGGGGAGCGGGTGGCATGTAAGAGCCGTGCTCTGCCTTGTTAGAGCAAGTGTGGCTGTCAGTGAATGGCGTGATTTTGATTGTTTTGTGCAGTTAGTTCACATTTTTAGCTTTTCTTTAAATTATGTTTGTGTATGTGAGAGCTCTGATGCGCACACCATAGCATGTGTGTGGAGGTCAAAAAACACAATTTGTGGGAATCGGCTCTCCCACCATGTGTGTCCTGGAGATACAACTCAAGATCTCAGCCTAACCTGCTGAGCCATCTTACCTATTCCTAGCTCTTGGATTTTTTTAGAGAGTTTTTGTGTGGATCAGACTGGCTTCGAGAATGCCCCATGTAGCTCCATAGCTAAGGATGGCCTTGAGTTTCTGAATCCCAAGTGCTGGGAGTACAAACACACCACCATTGCTGGGCTGCAGCAGCTAGTTTAGCAGAGTGCTTGCCTGGCCTGTGGGTATGATGCCACATTTATTAAAGCAAAGTTTTTGTTGGAATCGGGAGTTCTAAAAAGTAAGTGCTTCGCTATGCTGTTCTTTTCCCCTCTGGGGGATGGCCAGTGCCTTAGACAGTTTTGGTGGGTGAGGTGAACTTGACCCTAAAGTGTTACTGCCTCTTCCTCACCTTAGGTTCACCTGGCTCATCGGGAACAAGTGGCATTGTACGTGGACCTAGATGACGTTGCTGAAGATGACCCGGAGTTGGTCGACTCGATTTGCGAGAATGCCAAGCGCTACTCCAGGCTGTTTGCTGATGTTGTACAAGAGCTTTTGCCTGACTATAAGGAGAAGGAGGTAGGTGGTTGGTCCCTGAGCTGCTCTGCCTGCTGCCCCTCTGTTCTCCTGTTCTGTCTTGCCCGTCACCTTTCCTGTCTTGTATAGGTGGTGAATAAAGATGTCCTGGATGTCTACATTGAGCACAGACTGATGATGGAGCAGCGGAGCAGAGACCCTGGGGCGGTCCGGAACCCACAGAACCAGTATCCTTCTGAGCTCATGCGTCGATTGTAAGTATCTCTGTGGGGAAGGTTAGGGACTTGTTCTCCGGGGTCTTGCTGACAGACATTTCCTTCTCTTAGTGAGTTGTATTTCCAAGGCCCGAGTAGCAGCAAGCCCCGAGTGATCCGGGAAGTACGGGCTGATTCTGTGGGGAAATTGTTAACTGTGCGTGGGATTGTCACTCGTGTGTCTGAAGTCAAACCCAGGATGGTGGTAGCCACATACACTTGTGACCAGTGTGGGGCAGAGACCTACCAGCCGGTATGTATACAGTAGGGAACAGGAAAATATGCCTGTGTTCATTGTCCTTGAAGTAAA
The DNA here is from genome assembly GCF_903995435.1 of Acomys russatus. Classification (NCBI taxonomy): domain Eukaryota; kingdom Metazoa; phylum Chordata; class Mammalia; order Rodentia; family Muridae; genus Acomys; species Acomys russatus. Next base: position 38,976,220 of record NC_067155.1, on the reverse strand, counting down.
TATATAACTTGTTGCACTGATTATAATCTGTCATTTTCTCTCTGACTATTGCAAAAGTTGCTTTGGTATTCATTTTTAGTTTTTTGGTAGTGATCTGATCTCCCTGGTCATTTTGTTTCTGCTTGATTAGGAATATTTCAAGAAATTTTTTATACTTTCAAAAATGTCTTGACACAGAGCAGAAATGGTTCCAGTGGTGATTACAAAGGTTTTTTTTTTTTTTTTTTTTTTTCTTTGTCCTTTCTTTCGTGTCTAGATCCAGTCTCCCACCTTCATGCCTCTGATCATGTGTCCCAGCCAGGAGTGCCAAACCAACCGCTCAGGAGGGCGGCTATACCTGCAGACTCGTGGCTCCAAATTTATTAAATTCCAGGAAATGAAGATTCAGGAACATGTGAGTGGGGGATGTGGATCCTGTGGTTGGTTATGAAATGGCCAGAAGATGAGCGAAAAGCTGGGGAACAGAAGCCAGCTGTAGTGGGGAAGAGGCTTAACTAGAACTTTCTTAGTATTTGCTCTTAGCCAGAAAGTCAAGAAATGATTTCACTGAAGTTCTCTGGTGGTGTTGGGAGGAGGGTAACAGCTCAGCTTCCCTTCTGAAGTCTTCTAGACTGGGCTGGCTGGGTTTTCCATAAAATGGCCTTCTTACTGGAGTGAGGTGGGATGGGTCAGGTCCCTGTCTGCCTCATTCTTCCTCGTCTCATGTGTTCTGTGTCATGTTCGTCCCCAAACCCCTAGAGTGACCAAGTTCCTGTGGGAAACATCCCTCGTAGCATCACTGTGGTTTTAGAAGGAGAGAACACAAGGATTGCCCAGCCTGGTGACCACGTCAGTGTCACCGGTATCTTCTTGCCAGTCCTGCGCACAGGGTTTCAACAGATGGCACAGGTGAGGGTTTTTTGAAATGAGGAAATAGTGGCCTTTCCACCCACTCACTCTCTTCACACCCTTAGAAAACTAAAACCAGAAAGGTGGAACTTGTGGTTGACAGAAACGATTCTCAGGGACTCCGGAGACAGGCAGTTGATACTGGCGTTCTCCTGCCTAGGGCTTACTCTCAGAGACCTTCCTGGAAGCCCATCGGATCGTGAAGATGACGAAGAGTGAGGACGATGCATCGGGGGCCGGAGAGCTCAGCAGGGAGGAGCTGAGGCAGATTACAGGTGAGGGGCCACAGCGCTCAAGCTGAGAGTTGAGTGTCACGCTAGCTTCTGCCTTGAAGAAAACGCTGTGGCTTAACTTTTCCCAGAGGAGGATTTCTATGAGAAGCTGGCTGCCTCTATTGCTCCTGAGATCTATGGTCACGAAGACGTGAAGAAGGCGCTGTTGCTGCTCCTGGTGGGTGGCGTGGACCAGTCTCCTCAAGGCATGAAGATAAGGGGTAAGAAGGACGAGAGAGCTTGTGGATGACAGCTTAAGAGTTGATGGCTTGGCTTTGTGACACTTGGTGTCTTAGAAGAGGTCTGAAGTGCTCTTCCCCGGCGGTGAACAACTTGGGTTGAGGGTATCACTCAGGCTTCCTATGCATTTTCCAGGAAACATCCACATCTGCCTTATGGGAGATCCTGGCGTGGCCAAATCTCAGCTCCTGTCTTACATTGATCGTCTGGCCCCCCGAAGTGAGTATGGGCAGGGATGTGGCTTAGTGCTCGAGGAAACAGTCTAGAGGCCTTGGGGAAAGCAGTTCATCAGATTGCTGTTTCTCTTTGCAGGTCAGTATACCACAGGCCGGGGCTCCTCTGGAGTAGGGCTCACAGCAGCTGTCCTGAGAGACTCTGTGAGTGGGGAACTGACCTTAGAGGGTGGTGCCCTGGTGCTGGCTGACCAGGGCGTGTGCTGCATTGATGAGTTTGACAAGATGGCGGAAGCTGACCGCACGGCCATCCATGAGGTCATGGAGCAGCAGACCATCTCCATTGCCAAGGCAGGCATTCTCACCACACTCAATGCCCGCTGCTCTATCCTGGCTGCTGCCAACCCTGCCTATGGGCGGTACAACCCCCGCCGCAGTCTGGAGCAGAACATACAGCTTCCTGCTGCTCTGCTTTCCCGATTCGACCTCCTCTGGCTGATTCAGGACCGGCCTGACCGTGACAATGATCTCCGGTGAGTGAAGTGCAGCACCCATAGAAACAACCCACTTCACTGGTTGGGGGGAGCGGGGTAAAGTCAGAAAGCCAGTCAACTCAGGTGTGTGTATAGACATAGCACTTTCCTTGTCTACAGTTCATGGGGATATGAAGGTTGTGGCTTGGGTGTTGAGGGTTTTCTGGCAGCCTATCTGCTATGAAGTCTCCATTGCTATGGAGAAGAGGTGGGGCTGAAAGGGGATGCTGAGTCAGAGTCGTCAGCAGGGTGTAGAGCTCTGGAGAACTTTGCCTGTGTTCTCTCCAGGTTGGCCCAGCACATCACCTATGTCCACCAGCACAGCCGGCAGCCCCCAGCCCAGTTTGAACCTTTGAACATGAAACTAATGAGGTAGGAGGCAGAGGAGATGGGCGTGTCTCGGGGGATGTCCTGTGTGGCATTGTCTTACACCAGGTGTACCGGGAAAGCTTTCCGTTTTGGGAGGGTAATGTGTTTACTCGCTCCCCTCAGCGTTGCTGAGCCTGAGAAGAGTGAGCTGGGGCCTCACTTTGTAGTGTTGCCACACACGTTGTTCTTGCTTGGGGTGGTAGAGCAGCAGACTGTAATCCCAGCTGCTGTGGCAGCTCAGGCAGGAGGACCTTTCTTTTGTGGGTGTCTCCATAAATTACACAGCTCTTCACCGTCGTTATCCTATGCTGGGATGAGACGGGTACAGTTTTTTTTTCATGTCATGTGGCATAGATGGCTCAGAGCACCTCAGTGAGCTTCAGACCTCTTTATTTTTTGGTTTTTCAAGATAGACTTTCTGTGTAGCCTTGGCTGGCCTGGACTTGCTTTATAGACCAGGATAACCTGAGCTCAGAGATCCACCTGCCTCTGCCTCCCCAAGTGCTGGGATTACAGGCATGTGCCACTGGAGTGCACTGGCAGCCCTGTTTAGAGAAGTGCCTCAGTGATGCCTAAGCAAATAGCTGTCCTGTGTTAGAACAGCAAGTGGGGTATCTTCTATAAAGGGTCTGTTCTTTCCCACAGACGGTACATAGCCATGTGTCAAGAGAGGCAGCCCACGGTGCCCGAGTCTCTGGCTGACTACATCACAGCAGCATATGTGGAGATGAGGCGAGAGGCCCGGGCCAGTAAGGATGCCACCTATACTTCTGCCCGGACTCTGCTGGCCATTCTCCGGCTTTCCACTGCTCTGGTGAGTGCTGGCCCTTGCCTGCCACCTCACCTTAATGACCCTCAAGCTGCCTCCCTTCCTCCCACCAGCCCTGCTGGGGCTAAAGTGCTGACAGTGCAGATAGTGGTCCTCTCTGTGCTACCGCACTGTGGGTACTTGCTGCTCCAGCAGGGCACGTGCAACACCCACGGAGGGAAAGGCTGCTTGCTGCTTAAGTCCATGAGGGGCGGAAAGACTCTTGTTGAATTCCTGATGTCCTAGATACAATCTTAGAAATCTCCATTCTGTCCTCTTGGACCTTAGTCATGGGGGCTCCAAAGTGCTGTTCGTGCAGGTAGTGTAATTACCTGACCTACTGCTGAGCTAGCACTTCCCGAGCCCCCAGGACACAACCTCTCTGACAGTGGCCCTAGCTGAGCTCCCCAGGCTCCATTTGTCACGATGGGGAGCCTAGTGGAGTTCAGAAGGGTCTGCTCTCCATCACAGGACAGCGAACACCCACCGGGACTGGCCAGTGTTGAGAGGCGGAGACTTGGGCAATTGCTGGACGCTGCCCTGGGCATTGCACTTGTCTCGGTCTGACAGTGCCGGCCCAACACTGCAGATGTGGGGGGCAGGGAGGAGTCCCCATTTTTGTTTTGAGTAGGGAATTATGGCTTGCCCAGCTCTGAAGCTGGAGCAAAGACCCTCGACTTCAACCCCCTCCCTCCTATCCCCGTCTTCTCCATGCCTTCCCTAGGCTCGCCTGCGGATGGTGGACACTGTGGAGAAGGAAGATGTGAACGAAGCCATGAGGCTGATGGAGATGTCAAAGGACTCCCTTCTGGGGGAAAAGGCACAGACAGCTAGGTGGGCATCTTCATGAAAAATGCAATTGGGCCGCTTGACTTTATTGAGCTGGTCACACTAGCTTTGTGGCTTCTGCACTCAAAAAATCATGTTCTGTGGCCCTGCGCCCTAACCTTTTCCATCATGTGTTTCAGGACCCAGAGGCCAGCAGATATGATATTTGCTACAGTGCGTGAGTTGGTCTCAGGCGGGCGAAGTGTCCGGTTTTCTGACGCTGAACAGCGCTGCATATCACGTGGCTTCACACCAGCCCAATTCCAGGCAGCACTGGATGAATATGAAGAGCTAAACGTCTGGCAGGTCAACACCTCCCGGACGCAGATCACCTTTGTCTGATAGCCAAGCTTGGAAGCCTCCTTTGCCCGACAGACGGCTTTTAAAAGCCTGCTGCCTGCCCTGAGCGTGCTCCAGATACCTATAGAGGAAGACCTCATCTTCCCACGCTGCACTTTTTTTTATTCTGTTAATAAAGTGTTTTAATTGCCTCCTGCCTGGGCCTGGCTTGTTGAGATAGCTGCTCCCTTCTGGGTACATCCTAGTCGGTGTCCACCGTGCCTGCCATGTGCCAAATAACTACTGTATGGCAAGGGCTGATGGAGCCTGTGGAGTTAATGGTACCTTGTCTCTTTATCTACACTGAGCCTTACTGTGCTAGACAGGCTGGGAGGTTAAAAAAAATCCCCACCTCCCCTAGGGGGGAGGCAAAAAGAGCCTGGCACAGGAGATTACTCAAGTGGAAGTCTCCCAGGTGCAAAGTGTTAGGGGTAAGGCACACAGAAATCACTCCCTTTGGTACTTTCAGTGCCCCTGAGAGCAAGGGCTTGAGTCACCTATAATTACAAAGACAGGCTTGATATCCCTCCCCTCTGTGAAAAACACTCATTTGTTACTTTTGTGATCATCACATTCTGCCTATCTGGACAAGGGTCACCTCACGTCATTAGGGGGTGGGGGTGAGGTGGTCAAAATGCCAATGAGTGGACTCGGCCTCAGAGCAAGGCTGCCTTGAGGATTCCAAGTTGAGAAACCAGTGTAGTGCCTGACAGGACAAAGCCACTGGAAGGGCTGCTGAGGGGCTGCTCTTTTATTATTAATGACAAGTTCTCTAAGGGGAATGTGGTGCCCAGTCCCACAGGAAAGTTGTCTGAGCCCTCTACATCATCCCTTCCAGAACCCTCATCAGAAAAACAGTCCCCGCATTCGCCGGCCGATGCCTTGTCGGTCGTAGAGGACGTTGAACTTGTTCACAAACTGGTTCATTGTGTTGCACGTTTTGGTGATGGTGCCGAGGTAGGCCATGAGCCCCACGTCATTGCATTGCTGGGAGGGAACAGAGAGAACCAGTTCCCCAGGCGCCCCTCACGCTAGCTGAGGGCAACTGAGTTTACCTGCCTGCAAGAGGGTGGTGTGAGCCCCACCTCCCCACAGGGGCATCAACACTCACATCATAAAAGTCTGTCTTGAACTTGTCTGTGCTGAGCACCGGAAGACAGTGACATAGGGCATAGGCCTCTCGCAGGATCTCATGGTTGAAGGGAACCTCTCCTACGGGTACAATGAGGCTGCACTGATGTGGATGCTGTCGCTTCTCCAGGAAGGAGGGGAAGTGGTTACAAGTGCCAGGCACTTGTCCCTACCTGCTTCAGAGGCCTTGACATATTCTAAAATGAGTTTCACGCGGCTGTGCAGCATCTTGATGGCACTGTGTTGCGCTATCAGGTGTTCGGCCACTGCAGGGGAACAGGGCAAATCAAAGAGGGCCATGGCCACGCCCACCCCATGTCGCCAAAACATTCCACCTCCCTTACCAGTGGAGTTCTCTCCACTGCCTGTGGCTGTCATCCGGGCCACATGGTCTACACCGATACGCTCAGCCTCCTCGGTGGCCAGAGTGTAAGTGAGCTCAGCGAACAGCATTGTGGCCTGCAGAGTAAAGGGTTCCCATCGGGAGAGTCAGGCAACAGGCCTGGGCAGATGGCAAGTCTGAGGATCTGACTTGAGATTCTCAGAACCCTCACTGAGCTAGATTAGCTGGCACTTGAGTCTGTGATTCCCAGCCCTACAGCAAGATGCGACGTGGACACCGAAGAATTCCCACAAGCCCACAGGCCTGGCAAACGAGATCTTGTCTCATAGGAGAAAGCTAGGGCGACCCAGGGTTGTCCTGTGGCTATGCATGTGTGCATGCCATGCAGGAGAAACAGGCTAAAAGCAGGATTTGCATTTTGCAGGGTAGGTATTACCTCTCCATTGATTATATCGATGACAGACTCAAAAACGCTGACAGGAAGCTGTAAAAACACACAACAGTTGGTTGGTTAGTTTCTCGAGACAGGGTTTCTCTGCGTTAACAGTTCTGGCTGTCCCGGACTTTGTAAACCAGACTGGCCTCGAACTCACAAAGACCCACCTGCCTCTGCCTCCCGAGTGCTGGGATTAAAGGCTTGCGCCACTAACACCTGGCAACAGAACAGCTCTTACTAAGAGCAGATGCACCTGAACTTAACACAGGTTCCAGGCTAGCCTTGTACTCACAACCCTCCTGCCTCGACCTCCTGAGTGCTAAGATTGAGTTCAAGTGTCACCACGCTTGGCTAATTTCCACCAAAACCTACAGGAGGTTTTACCATCCCCCCCCCCCCCCCCCGTGAGATATGGCAACGCCACTTAAGAGAGATGAAGTCACGCAACAGATGGGCAAAGAGCAGCATGGAGATTCAACTCAAGTGTTCTCTCATACAGATGAGATGACAGGGTAAGTGTGAGCAGAGGCACAGTGCTAGACCACCAGGACACAGGGGACCAGCTGCGGCGGGGGGGGGGGCAGCAATACTCACATCTGTGTGCTTGGTCATAGGGTTCAACTTCAGAAACAGGGGACTCTCGATTATCTCGCATACCTGGAAGAAAACGACAAGGCCCAGACAAAAAAAAAATCAGTAGCTCCTCTGCCCCCTAACCTTCGGTTCTCCTTCCCAACAGGCACGCACAGTTGAGCCTTTATACCTGCTTGTGGACGTGGATGTCCGAGGGGTCGGGCGGGCCCCCTGTGGTATACCAACCCAGAAACTCCAGTTCCTTGAAGACCTGTTTAACTGGAGAAGAGGAGGACAGAGTAAATCTTTCTTTAAACCTCTCTTTCCTTAGTTCGATGGACCTGGTGCATTTCCTCGCCAGCTCTTCTTTTCCCTCCTCAAATTTTGGGTCCGTCTTGAAACACCTTTCTGTTTCTGTCATCTCCCAACTTTTCCTCAAAGGTAAATAACCTTAAACTTCTGGTACTCCTGCCTATATCTCCTGGTTTATATGGTACTGAGGACCAAACTCTGAGATGCCTGCATGTTCGGGCAAGCACTCTACCCACTGTCCTATAGCCCCAGCCCTTTTATTCCTTAAGACAAAGACAAAAACAAAAATCTTCCCACTTTCCTTTCCCACCCACTTCTCTTCCCCTCTCACACTGCTCCTCCTTGGTGTAATAATATTCCTTGTCAATGATAATCTTCTCCTCCACGGTGTGGGACAGCAGCTCAAAGGAGTTCATCACCTCGATATTCCGCCCCTCCTGCTTCCCGATCAGAGCCCCAACCACTAAGGGGAGAGAAACACATGGAAAATAGGTGAGGAACAGGCATCTAAAAGCTTTCCTAATAACCCAAGGCTCGCTCTGGGCTGGAGAGATGGCTCAGTGGTTAAAAGTCCTGACTGCTCTTCCAGAGGTCCTGAGTTCAATTCCCAGCAACCACATGAGCCCTCTGGCCTGCAGGGGTACAAGCAGGCAGAGAGCACTGTATACAATAGCAGTAAGTAAATAAATCTTTGAAAACAAACAAACAGCTGAGCTTGGTGGCGCAGGCCTTTAATCCCAGCACTTGGGAGGCAGTGGCAGGCGGATGGCCGAGTTCAAGGCCAGCCTGTCTACTAAGTGAGTCCAGGACAGGACAGCCACAGAGAAGCCCTGTCTCGAAAAAGCAAAAAAGGAAAACAGACAAACAAACAAATCAAGGCTCTGAGGTCAGTGTGAATCAAAGATTGGGGAAACAGTCATTTGGAAGAGCTGGGAGGAGGGAAAAACGTGTCTGGAGGTCTCCAAGAGGAGGGTCTAAAATTTACATATACAACTCACCCTGCATAGGCCGCCCCTCCTGGGAGCGCATGCGAATCCAATGGTCAGAGATGTTGAGGATGACAAGGGGATGAAGAGCGACAGAAACACTCCCAGTCACTCCGGAGGCCATCACGCTAGGGACTGTTACAGGGGAAAGGAAAACATAGCGGGTGAGAGCTTGGGCCCACACAAGTCTCCTAACATGGGAGTAGGGGACCGGCAGAGCAGAGCCGTCCATCCATCCCTGCCCTCAAGTTATCCTGGGATAGATGTCGCTCCTCCCAGGTTTAAGAAGTACTCAAGGCACTCCGCAAGGGCTTCTCCAGAAGTCGCTTCGCACAGCCCGTTACCTGCTGCATCCACCTCCATGCCGCTGCTCCCTCCGCTCCCGTTCGCCGCTGCCGCCGCCGCCATTTTCCCCGCGCCCGCCAGCCACGACCCGCCCCCTTCCTTCTCGGCTTCCGTCGGCGAGTGACGCATGCTCAGTGTGTACTTGGCACTGCTGGAGGGCGGGGCGCCTGCCAGTACTTGACAGCCCTGGCTGCTCGCTAGTACGCTACGCTGTAGGGTTATTACCGGTTCTCAAGTAAACCAGCCTGGCCGTAAATTCTGTATTGTGTAACTGAGGGTGACTTTTAACTTTGATCCTCTTGCCTTCACCTCCCGAGTGCTGCGATTACAGGTGTGCATCAACAAGTCCTGATATTTCATGCTCAAAGCCCAGAGATCACTGCAGAGTGGGGCTGTTACTTTCCAGGACTCTGTGGTTGCACTGTAGATAACGGGACGCAGAGAAAATTGCCATCAAAAGGAAGCAAGGCTGTAAGGAGAAGGGAGAAGGCAATTTATTCAAGATATTAAACTTTTTCATGTTGCGTAGAATCTATAGGGACTTGATCACTTGTTTGTTGAGATAGGGTCTCACTGTGTAGCCCAGCTGGCTGAGAACTTGCGGACTTCAACCTGACAAGAGATTAAAGGTGTGCGCCATCATGGCCAGGGTGTCTGGCTTTAAAAAAAAAAAGGTGTGTGCTTCCCCACCTCTGTGTCAAAACATCCTGTGACCTGTAGATTAAAAAGCCTTGTAGATGTCACACGTCTTTAATCCCAGCACTCGGGAGGCAGAGGCAGGCAGATTGCTGTGAGTTCGAGGCCAGCCTGGTCTACAAAGTGAGTGCAGGACAGCCAAGGCTACACAGAGAAACCCTGTCTTGAAAAACGGGGGGGGGGGGGGGGGTAGGTGGATCTCTGTGAGTTTGAGACCAGCCTGGTCTACAAAGCAAGTCCAGGACAGCCAGGGGTACACAGAGAAACCGTGATGATGATGATGATAGCCTTTTAGAATCTATTAACTAACAGACCTCTATCTTCCACCAATCTAAAAGCTAAGAATGTCATCAGATGGCATCTGAGGCCTATAGAAAAGCTTGCTCCAGCTTTTTGTAGCCCTCTCTTTGATGTACCCAATAATGTGTTTTTTTTTACTTCGTTTTTAAAAAATTTATTTTAAAATTATGTATACATTGTACACGTGCAGGCCAGAAGAGGGCACCAGATCTCATCATAGACGGTTGTGAGCCACCATGTGGTTGGTGGGAACTGAACTCAGGACGGTAGCCAGTGCTCTTAACCTCTGAACCATCTCTCTCCAGCCCCCCAATAATGTTTTTTGTTTGTTTGTTTTTGTTTTTTGAGACAGGGTTTCTCTGTGTAGCCTTGGCTGTCCTGGACTCACTCTGTAGTCCAGGCTGGCCTCGAACTCACATCGATCCACCTGCCTCTGCCTCCTGAGCGCGAGTGCTGGGATTAAAGGCCTGCGCCACCACGCCTGGCCCAATAATGTATTTTTAACCTGCCATAATGTGTGACTTCCACTGTTTTGTAAAACTATAACATTACACGAAACTGCTTCCGTTTGGGAATATGGAGTTTGGGGTAACTTAAATCTGTGTTCCCCGGGCCACAGTCAGTCAGATGGGACTTAGAATACGCTATCTTTTATTCGCTTTAAAGTGAGGGCTGTGGTTATAACATCATCAGTTCCAAAGGCTTCCATTCCCTGAGCCATCTCACCAGCACGAGGAGAGCATTTTATGTCAAACAAAATATTTGGGAGCCAAGCATGGTGGTACGCCCCTTTCATCCCAGCACTGGGGAGGCAGAAGCAGAAGGATCCCTGTGAGTTTGAGACCAGCCTCGTCTGCATAGCAGGTTCCAGGCGAGCCAGAACTGCACAGTGATAACCCTGTTCAACTAGTTAATTAATTAAAAGATTTTATTTGAAAATGTTAGGCTTGGGCCGGGGGCTAGTCAGGCCGTGCTGGCTTGAAGAACACCTTTCTCCATCCTCACAGCCGCTGTAAAGAAATGACACAACTCATCCTGTGACTGTGAGCCTGCACCAAACTCCAGCAAAGCTGGAGTTACAGGTGGTTGGGGGCCTACAGAGATGGGTACTAGCAAGTGAACGCCAGTCCTCTGGAATAGCAATATGTGCTCCTTCCCACTGAGCCATCTCCCCAGCACGCACTACTGACTATTCTTTAATTACGTGGAATGGGATTACCCACCTCTCTGCACCTGTAAGATGGGATACCACCCCTCACTCCTGTTAGTGTCTCTGGCCTGGAATTTTCACAACTCCCGCTGCAACCTCTGTGGATGCCTCAGTCAGTGTTCCTCTTGAATCCCAAATATGAGACTTTATAGGAAGCTTATTTTAATTATATACTAGTTAAGATAATTATTATTGCTGGGTGTGGTGGCGCACGCCTTTGATCCCAGCACTCGGGAGGCAGAGGCAGGCGGATTGCTGTGTGTTCGAGGCCAGCCTGGTCTACAAAGTGAGTCCAGGATAACCAAGGCTACACAGAGAAACCCTGTCTTGAAAAATAAACAACAAATGATAAGTATTATTGTTTGTTTGTTTATTTATTTATTTATGTATTTTCTGAGACAGGGTTTCTCTGTGTGTAGCCCTGGCTGTCCCAGAACTTGCTTTGTAGACCAGGCTGGCCTCAAACTCACAGAGATCTCCCTGCCTCTGCCTCCCGAGTGCTGGGATTACACGTGTGTGCCACCACCGTCCTGCTATTGTTTGTTTTAAGACAGTTTTGGTCTGTAATCCAGGCTGGCCTCAAACTCTCCGTTATTCTATTCAGCCTCTAAAGTATTGGGATTATAGGAGTGTACCCCCATGTCAGGGCCAGCAGTGCAAAAATCATTTATTATTTCTGTGAGATAACTCATGTAGCCCAGGATGGCTCTGAAGGCAGTACGTATAGAAGAATTATCCTGAATTCTTGATCTTCCTGTCACCACCTTCCCAACGTTAGGAATACAAATGCTGTGTCATCTCGTCTGCTTAGTCAAGCAATCTAAGAGCAAATCTAAAGACCCGGAGAGATGGCTCAGCAGTTAAGAGCACTGGCTGGCCCTCCGGAGGATCGGGTTCAATTTCCTGCACTCATAATGGCCACTCACGGCTGTTTGAAGTCCGGTTCCAGAAGATGTGATGACCTCATCTGACCCACAGCTGCATCAAGTGCACATCCATACAGCCAGGGGAAACCACTCATATCAATAAAAGAAATCTTCTAAAAACCGAGCTAAGCCTTCAGCCCATGGTACACATTTATATTAACAGAGTCTTTACGTTTCTTATATTTGCTGTGTGTGTGGGGGTTTGGGTTGGGTGGTAGTGTGGGCCGGCCCCTACCCACTGTACTCTCTTCACAGAGCCACCAGAGTTTGTGCCCTGAATTCCCATCTAAGCATCGTTCCTTCCCGACCCGGCCAGCAGGTGGCGCAGTCTCGATGCGCTTGTTTTCCTAGCACACCAGTCTCCTTTCTCGAGTCAGAGAACCATCGAGAGATGAAGACCTCCCATTTTCCTAGAGAGAGCAAGTGGGCGTTTGGCTCTTGGGGGTTGTAGTGGGTGGTGAGAAAGGGCGACCCGGAAACGAAGTGGGGAGGGGGGAATTTCCGTCCTTTGTTCTGTTCTCGGTTTGTGGGTCTGTGACAGGGTCCAACAGGGCCTGGTTCGTGTCCGGTCCCCTAAGTCTTACGTCCCTGTCCCCAGGGTGAGTGGGACCGTCTCCCGGACTCGCGGTGAGGCGGAAGTTGTGGTCGCCGGGGAAGGGGGTTGTTGGTGTTCACACCTCTGCGGTCCGCGGGGTCCTGGGCCCACCTTCCTCCTGCAGTCGCCGTCCCGATCCGCAACCCCAGCTCCACGCACGCAGCGTGATCTTGCGTGTCGCGGATTGGGACTCAGGGTCTGCTTTTGTGTCTTCCCACCGTCCCCAGCCCTAAGTGTTTAAAATTCCCGGCGTCGCTGCAGAGGTGTCCCCTTCTCCTTCAAACAGCTGATGACAGCCAGCCACCCTAACTTGGTAGTCTCACTGCACCGCTTTCTGTGCTGGGGGCAGGAGAAGGACGTTTGTTTTACTTTAACTGGATCTGAGAACCAGAGAGCGAGAGAGTAGCAGTTTTGGCTCGCAGTGAGGACTAAGGCTTGGGGAGGAGGTGCGAACTCGGGTCCTCGGAAAGATCCCAGGGGGAACCTCCCCAAGACCTAACTGAATAGGTTTTTAGCTTACTGCCCGATCCTCTTTCGTGGAGAAGCTGTACGACGCTGAAGCAGGCTCCCTACAGAAGTGGCTGGGTATGCCCAGTTCATTAGCTGACTAAAACACTTAACCTAGATCGACACGGAGAAGCCTTCAGTTTATTTGTGGCTCTCCAGATGCAATGAAAAGACCCTATGTGATGGTCTTTTAGTACATAGTCCCCGTATGGACATAGATTAGTACATAATCCCTTTCCTCTCCACATTTAAGTAGGTTAGAAATAAACTTCACCTGATGTTTCCATTCTGCCCCCTTAATCATACGGCTCCGGTAGCACCGAAGGCAGTGGTCTCAACCTTCCAAATGCTGCGGCCCTAGAATAAGAGTTCTCATGTTGTGGTGACCCCACCCCCCCCACCACCACCACCATAAAATCATTTTCGATGGTACTTCATAACTATTTTTGCTCCTGGTATGAACCATACTGTAAGCATCTGTGTTTTCCGATGCTCTTAGCAGTCTTAGGTGGCCCCCCCAAAAAAGGATCGTTCAACCGCCCCAAGGTTTGAGAAATGCTGGCCTGAAGTTAATTTCCAGCAATTAGCTCAGCTTGCTGGCTCACATCTGTAATCCCAGCACAGAGGCAAATGATGCAGGGCATGAATAGGAACTCGATGCCATCCTGTATTATACAGTGAATTCTAGGCTAGTCTGGGCTACACCCTGATGTCCTACCCCTCAAAAAAAAAAAAAAAAAAAAAAAAAAAAAAATCGCCCCTCCCCCCAGATTCCTAGGAACTGAACAAAAGATGCTCAAGTTCCAGTTATTGCTACTTTAAGCTTAGAGGGATTAATTCCAAAGAAGGAAGGAAGGATTCAGGGGGGCGAGGCTTCTCCTGACCCTTCCTTGGTCAGGTGGTCTGTCATGGTCCCCTGTAGCAATGTGAGGAAATGGAGTTGGCAACAGGCCCTGCCCATACCCAGATGGCAGGGATACACCAGCACAGTTTTGTTTTTGTTTTTGTTTTTTAATTAGAAACATTGTTTACTGACTCAGACACTGTTGTTTTGTTTTGTTTGAGACAGAGTGTATCCAGCCCTGGCTGTCCTTGAGCTCTCTATGTAGACTAAGCTGGCTTTGAACTCAGATCTGCCTACCTCTGCCTCCCAAGTGCTGGCATCAAAGGCTTGCCTATGTGCTGCTTGCCTTTTACTTTGGAGTTAGCCTTTAAGTTACTGTGTGTGTGTGTGTGTGTGTGTGTGTGTTGTGTTGTGTTTTAGGCCTATGCCATCCATTCCAAGTTGTTGGTTCACTTGTTTTTTGTTTTCGTCTCGTGACAAGGTTTCTCTGAGTAGTCCTGGCTATCCTCTCTAGACCACTCTCTAGACCAGGCTGGCCTCAAACTCACAGAACTCCACCTGCCCCTGCCTCCCAAGTGCTGGGATTAAAGCCATGTGCTACCACTGCTTGGCCCTCAATTGTCCTTTTTAAAGGGAGGTAATTGTGTCCTGTTTGAGATGAGGACATTGTGCTCATACAAGACTGTCTAATTCTGTTTTTATCTTGTGTGTATAGGTGTTTTGCCTGTGTGCACTACTGTGTATCATGAGGATGCAGTGTCTCCATAGGCCCAAAAAGGGCATCAGATCCCCTGGGACTGGAGTTTATATTACAGACTGTTGTGAGCCACCATGTGGATGCTAGGAATCAACCCCTGAGTCCTCTGGAATGGCAGCCAGTGCTCTAAACCACTGACCAACACTCTAGCCCCCTTGTTTGTTTTGTGAGACAGGATCGCATGAAGCACAAGAAGCACAGCTGGGGCTAGTTTTTTAAATTGCTTTTTTTTTTCCCTGAGAGAAGGTTTCTTTTTATTTGTTTGTTTTGTTTTGTTTTGTTTTGTTTTTTGAGACAAAGTTTCTCTGTGTAGCCTTGGCTGTCCTAGACTCACTTTGTAGACCAGGCTGGCCTGGAACTCACAGAGATCCTCCTGCCTCTGCCTCCCGGGTGCTGGGATTAAAGGTGTGTGCTGCCACGCCTGGCTAAGGTTTTTAAATTAATTTATTTATTGTGTGTGTGTGTGTGTGTGTGTGTGTGTTTTGTGTGCATATATATCGCTGCATCTTATATGTGCCTGGTGTCTGTAAAGGGCAGAAGAGGGCATTAGATTCCCTGAAGCTGACTTTCCAGTTATTGTGAGTTGCAGTGTAGGTGCTAGGAATCGAACCTGGGTCTTGAGGGAGGGCAACAAGTTGCTCTTAACCACTGAGCCATCTCTCTAGCCCCAAGGTCAGGTTTCTTATAGCACAGGTTGACCTTGAACTCCTGGTCCTCCTGCCTCCACCTCCCTAGTGATGGGATTACATGCGATTGACACCATACGTGGCTCAGGGTCAGTCATTTCATTCTGGTGAATGGTACCTACCTCCCTGTTACACTTGTCATTCAAAATGTTGGGTGGGTGGAGCAAACATTGAAAATATGGATTCCTTGGTGGTCTCATCACAGGGAAGGCGTGCCATAGTCACAGGGATCTGTAAGAGTCGCCCTGTGTGCTGCTGCTCGCTGTTCCTGGGCGCTGAGGTGCAGTTCCCTCTTTCTGAAAGCAGGAGGCATTTTTAAAAGTCAGCTTTGATTTCTTCCTTATGCAGGGCTTCTTCTCCTTCTGTCTGAGTCTACAGCTAGGGGACCAGCGACCGGCACATTTCATTCTCCCCATGGAAGCTCAGGCAGACCGTGCACCTCAGGAACCGCAGCCCCTACTGGAGAGCGGTAAGGTACGGGGTGGGGAGGGGGGTTAGTCTCGCCTTTTCCTGTTGTTTACTTGCTCACGTTTCTGTTTTCCTTTGAGAAACACTTTGTTACCATGGCGGGCCAGAAACTCACTCTGTACACTAGGTTGGTCTGACTGTCACAGAGATCCACCTGCCTGGGCATCCTGTGTGCTGGGATTAAAAACATTTGGTATGCTTGGTGTTTTTTTTTTGTTGTTGTTGTTGTTGTTTGTTTTTTTAAAGATTTATTTATTACATATACAGTGCTTGTGCTTTGCCTGCATGTACACTTGCACACCAGAAGAGGGCACCAGATGTCACGATAGATGGTTATGGAGCCACCATGTGGTTGCTGGGAATTGAACTCAGGACCTGTGGAAGAGCAGACGATGCCCTTAACCGCTGAGCCATCTCTCCAGCCCCTGCTTGTTTGTTTTTTAAGACAGGGTTTCACTGTGTAGTCCAGGCTGGCCTTGTATTTTCCATGTTCTTGACTTGTGTCTAGAGTGTCCGGCTTAACCAGATGTCTGTCACCATGCTGTGCCTGCTTTGTTCTCTTACTATCCCCCTCCCCTTTCTTTTTCTTTTCTTGTCTGTCTGTTTTTGTTGACACAGGCTCTTGCTGTTGGTAGTCAGGGACTTCCTACACTGCAGGACTTCCTATAGCTATAGGCCAGGCTACCCCGGAAGTCCTAGTGATCTACCTGCTTCTGCCGCCAGGGGGG
Source organism: Acomys russatus (assembly GCF_903995435.1). Lineage (NCBI taxonomy): Eukaryota > Metazoa > Chordata > Mammalia > Rodentia > Muridae > Acomys > Acomys russatus. The sequence goes on along the minus strand of NC_067155.1, from coordinate 38,959,927 downwards.
CAGAAGGGGATTAAAGGCACGTGGCACCACACTCAGATCAAAATAAGCTTTTATTAAACTATATTTCTTAAATCAAACTTCCTTGTTTACTGTGTGTGCTGTATGTGTGCACGTGTGAGCTGCAGCGCACCATGGTCCATGTGCAGAGGTCAGAGAGCAAGCTCTAGAGTTGGTTCTCTCCCTCTACCCTGTGGGATGTGGGTGGGCGTCAGGCAGTTGGCCTGTCAGTGGCAGGTGCCTTTACTCACTGAGCTAGCTCACCTGCTCCGAGCTCTCTTGGAAATTACCTTGGTATCATATGGCAGTTATATCTCTACCATAATGGCTTTCGTTACGTTTTCATGCTCTGTTTAAACATTAAAGGGTTGTAGGGTTGGAGAGATGGCTCACTGGCTAAAAGCTCTTGCCACCCAAGCACGAGGACGTGAGTTTGAATCCCCAGAGCCCACATTAAGGCTGGACGTACACTGAGAGTGGAGCCATGTAATCCCAGCATTCCTATGGGGAGACGGGGCTAGAGACAGGAAGATTCCCCAGAAGCTCACAGGCCAGCTAGCATGTATACATAGCAGAAAAGCAACAGGGACGCCTCGTCTCAAACAAGGTGGGAGGCCAGGACTGACACCTGAGGTTGTCCTCTGATCTCCACATGTGCGCTGATGGCATGCAGATATCCATCCCCGCCCCCAACTAAATTCCCCAGGCATTAGAGCGTTTGTGGGAGCTATGACTTACGGGGTACTTGCTCGGGCTGGAGCCCAGGGCCATGCACACGCTAGCTAAGCACTTAGCAGTAAGCTACAGCCTCGGGCCCCAACCTCAGTGGCTGTGCATACTTCCAATGCTCGCCAGGGCAAAGCACTCAGGATCTAGTTATGTGCAGTGGGGTAGGCGCCAAGAGACAAACCCAGGCCTCATGGCTCATGAGGAAAGGTATGTGGTCAAGTGCAGAGTGAGGAAACGTTTCTATTGTATAGATAAAGATTTGGTCTGCAGACGGGAAAAGAGGAGAGGTGCGGGTGTTGTGTTTTCAGTCAGGGCTTGAGGGAAAGTGCTTATTTTCCTCTGTCTAAAAGAATCACCTACACAGCTGAGCATGGGCCTTCAGTCCCAGCACTTGGGAGGCAGAGGCAGGCGGATCTCTGTGAGTTTGAGGCCAGCCAAGGCCTTGAAAAATAAAAAACAAAACAAAACAAAAAAGAATTTCCTACAAAACTGAGCATGGTGGTGCACGCCTCTAATCCCAACACTCTGAGAGGCAGAGGCAGGCGAATTTCTGTGAGGTTGAGGCCAGCCTGGTCTACAGAGTGAGTCCAGGACAGCCAGGGTTACACAGAGAACTCCTATCTCTAAAACCCCCCAAACAAACAAACAAAAAACCAAAACAAACAAACAAGCAAAAACAAAAAAACAAAACCCCAGGAATCTCCTGCAGGAGCGTGCAGCAATGGAAGGGAAGTGAGAGCGTAACTGGTTCGTGGCCCAGCTTGAAGAAAGGGCGTGAAGAGTCCGAGGAGCCATTGGTTGAGTTCAGTGCACGTGCTGGGCAATCACTAGGTTTGATTCCCCAGTGTCACCAAGGGGAAAAATAGGGCACTCGTGAAAGCAGAGACTGCCTGGGTGGTTTTCTGAGACATGGATCGTGGGTCAGGAGCAGGTAGACTGACTCTTGTCCCTGTACTGCCCTTCAGCTCTTTCCTCTTCCAAAGTCCCTTCCTCTCCTGACAAAGACAGGCTGCTGCGGGACAAGATGCTGGCTGCTGCGCTTCTGAAGGCCACGTCCCAGGTAAGCTGTGCCTCCCTGCGCCCGGTTACCGTTCGTTCTGACGTCTCACTCAGTGCCCTGCATTCTGACTCTGTCCATCGGACCACACGGCCCTGCGGCCTGTGAGATGACTCAGTGAGTAGAGGTGTCTGCTGCCAATCCTGCCACCCTGAGTTCAGCCCTACCACCCTCACGTTAGAAAGAGAGAACTGACATCCGCAGATCGCCCTCCGACCTCCATGTGTGTGCGGTGGTGCCCCTGCCCCGAGTAAATCAATGTTAAGAAAAGAATGCCTTCCGCTATGGACTCTGGGAGGGCGGTTCCGCTCAGCACTATCCCCTCAGTGCTGCGTCCAGCTGTGGACACTCATGCTGCCAGAGAGCTATTACTCGGCCCCATCTAGTTTGCCGTTTGGTCCTGCCAGTCCTGACCCTTACCCTGAGATGGCATATGTGGCCATGTGACCGTTTTCAGGAGTTGGTGACATTTGAGGATGTAGCTGTGTACTTCATCTGGAAAGAGTGGAAGCGCTTGGCGCCTGCGCAGAGGGACCTGTACAGGGACGTGATGCTGGAGAACTACGGCCATGTGTTTTCGCTGGGTAAGCACGCGCCGTCCCTGTCTTCAGGGTCTGCTGCTGGCACTGCGGTCCTTTGTCTGTTTGCCTGTTTTTGTTTTTCGAGACAGGGTCTCTCTATGGAGCCTTGGCTGTCCTGGACTCGCTTTGTAGACCAGGCTGGCCTCGAACTCACAGAGATCCACCTGCCTCTGCCTCCTGGTGCTGGGATTACAGTGTGTGCTGCCATACCGGCTGCAGTGTAGTTTTAGAAAACTCTAATGGTGCCAGAGAGATGGCACTTTCTACTGTAAAAATAACATTTATTCTCCTGTTCTGATTGTTGTCTGGGAGGCTTACTACCTCCTTCTGCTAACCTAGGCCTAGTTCTGGAAACTTCTGGCCTCCATACACTCTAACACAGGCCTAGAATTTTTTCAGCCTCTGAGACTTACTGCTTAATAAGCTCACTCTCACTTGTTCTTTCTGCGCTCGGGGCTGGCTGGTTCAACTCAGGTGTTCTGACTCAAACTCTTCTCCCAGCTGACTTATTCAATCTGGCTTCTCTCTTGGCCCAGAATTGCTCTGCTTGGCCTTAGTCTAACTCAGCAATCTGCCTGCCTCTGCCTCCTGGGTGCTGGTTCTGATTTAACAGAAGACCCAAGTTCAGTTCCCGTTACCCACATAGAGACTCAAAATTGTTTGTAACTCCATTTCAGGGGATCTAAAGTCATCTTCTGGACTCTGAGGGCACCAAGCACACACACGGGGCATACTTACATTGCAGACAAACATTCATACACATTAAAGTAAATACCTTGTAAAAGGAAACCTAGTAGCAGGAAGCGTGACAGCCCACACACAGAGGGAGGTTTCACGGGTGTCCTTGCATTTCCTCCCCGCGGTGACGCCATAGTCGAGGTGTGTAGCATTATCTTCATTTTATGCTGTGGAACGCGAGATCAGGGAGTGCGAAAGCAGGGCTGGAGAGGTGGCTCAGTGGATAAGAGCGTTGGCAGCTCTTCCAGAGGACCTGGGTTTGATTCCCTGCACCCACACGGCGGCTCACAAACTTTTGTAGTCCCAGTTTTTGGGACTCTGATGCTCTCTTCTAGGCTCCACAGACACCAGGCTTACACACACACACACACACACACACACCTATGAACACGAAGCCTGGTGCTTTAGCCATGGATTTTCAGAACTTACTATGTCGCTCAGATACTTTACTAAAGGGTTAGTATGTTGGCATTCCTGAACATGTAAGGTGGTGCACCATGTCTAAGTGAACATTCTAGAACTCTCTATTCCTCCTTTTTCTCTTGGATTACTCCAAGGACCTACTTTTGTTTAGGAGCTTATACGCCCCTTGTAGAAATGTATTGTTTTGGTGCTGGGAATCAAACCTGGGTCCTCTGCAGGGTAACCTTTGAGCCAGCTCTTCAGCCCTCTGCCCCTTTAACTAATTTTTGTTTCCAATAAAGGAGGCCATCCCTCCCATCCCCAGCACATCCTTGGCTTCTCTAGGTTTACATCTTTTTCCCCTGACATTGCTTTCTCCCGTGTTCCTTCTCTGTTTCCTTAGCCCATTTGTCTGCTTTGCTTTAGTTATACATACAAGTCGGAAGGCCTCTCTTCAGGCCAGCAAAGGGGCATATGTAAATGCCAGACACATGATTATCTGTCCTCTGACTTTTATTCATATGACAATTGCTTTTTTTTTTTTTTTTTTTCCTTTTTCTTGTGCTAGATGGTGAATCCAAAACTGGAAGTGATCACGTAATCTCCGAAGGTATGGGGTTATGTGATATGATATTGGGACGATTCCAAAGGGATGTTTCTCAGGGTCTTAAGTTTGAAGACGCTTATGAACAAGAAGTCAGTCTGAAGAGGCAGCTAGGGAACTCCTCTGTTGGAAGACTGAACAGGAAAATACAGGAGTTTCACCAAGCGACAGTTGAGGGAAAGCTCACCCGTACGGCAGAAAGGAAAGAGCAGTACGGCGAGTTCGGGGACGGCTTCCCCGCGAATTCCAGACTCACCCCGCATCCGAGACTCCCCGTGGGCGGCCGACCCCACAAGTGTGACGAGTGCAGCAAGAGTTTCACTCGAACTTCAGACCTTATTCAGCACCAGAGAATCCACACCGGGGAGAGGCCGTACGAGTGCAGCGAGTGCGGGAAGGCCTTCAGCCAGAGCGCGCATCTCATTCAGCACCAGCGCATCCACACGGGGGAGAGGCCGTACGAGTGTAAGGACTGCGGGAAGACCTTCAGTTGCAGCTCCGCACTCCTCCTCCACCAGCGCATCCACACCGGGGAGAAGCCGTACGAGTGTGCGGAGTGTGGGAAAACATTCAGCTGGAGCTCCACCCTCACGCACCACCAGCGCATCCACACTGGCGAGAAGCCCTACGCTTGCAACGAGTGTGGGAAAGCCTTCAGTCGGAGCTCCACCCTCATCCATCACCAGAGAATCCACACTGGAGAAAAGCCCTACGAGTGCAGCGAGTGCGGGAAGGCCTTCAGCCAGAGCTCGCACCTCTATCAGCACCAGCGCATCCACACTGGGGAGAAGCCCTACGAATGTATGGAGTGCGGAGGTAAGTTTACCTACAGCTCAGGCCTTATCCAGCACCAGCGGATCCACACCGGGGAGAACCCCTACGAGTGTCGCGAGTGCGGGAAAGCCTTCAGGTACAGCTCCGCTCTTGTCCGCCATCAGAGGACTCACACTGGAGAGAAGCCTTTGAATGTCGTGGGCGTGAGCAAAAATTCTCTCAGCGTTTCTGCAGAATTGCACATCAGAGAATCCACCTGAGAGAGCCATACGCCGTTTTCCTCACGTCCTGAGTCTGAGGAGCTCTTGCTTTACTTTTTTAATAGGACCGATTTAGCACACGTCCCGCCTCAAACCACTCACTCAGCGAGCGGGCGGACTGGGAAAACCATGCTGGCACAGTGATGCGCAGGATTTCCCAGGAATGGATGCCAGTCTTGAAAAATCGTGAGGCAAGCAGCAAAGTAAGCACTGGGAACAGAAGGAAGCTTGGGGACCAGGCACCCCTTTTTGGGAAGGGGTTTGCACTAAACCAATTTTCTCACACCAGAAGAGCCTTTCTTTCCAAAGTGGGGATGGAAGCGTGTTAGCAACAAAATTCCACGGATTCCACTAGTTGGAGTCAGTCTGCTGAGCACAGATGGCAGAGGGAAAAATGTTTTGTGTCATCATGAGTTCTGGGAAGAGAAACAGAGGCTGCATTTCTTTTTTGTTTTTTGAGGCAGAGTCTCACTATGTAGCCCTGGCTGTTCTTGAACTCACTCTGTAGACCAGGCTGGCTTTGAACTCAGAGACCCACCTGCCTCTGTCTTCTGAGTGCTGGGATTAAAGGCGTGCACAACCATTTCAGGACCCCTGGGACTGCATTTCAAAGCCATTGTCCCTAACCCAGCTTTAATATTGGACAAGGAATATGCTGGTTTGGTACATGATTCCATAAATTTAGGAAACTCAGTTTATTTTATTGGGGGGCGGGGTGGAGACAAACAAACAGACCCCACCAAGGGTCTCTGTAATGACTGTCCTTTAGGCTTTTGGGGCCGTGGTCCCATGCTGTAAAGGGCAGGCAGGCAGGGCTGGAGGCAGACCCCACATCTTCCCTTGTAACAGGCCTGACTGTTGGAGTAGACAACAGCCTGAGGCGCATTAGAAGCATTTAGCGCAGGCCTGACTCCTGTCCTCTTCTCTCCCTTTTCCCATGGTGAAGAGTAGACATGTCTCCCTCTGGTTACTAGGATGCTCTCAGGGAACTCAGCCACCCAGCTTACCCTCCCCCCTCAAGTCTAACATCTGGCCCCAGCAACTAGAGCTCTCTGGATTCCACCTCCGGCTTCAGCTACTGAGGAGTAGACACAGACAGGGACTGAGGTGGGAGCTTTGCAGCATGGCTCCCCGCTGGGTGTGGGCGCTGTTCCCAAGCCAGCGGACAGCTTTGCAGAGTTGCCCAGCTCATCCCGCAGCATGAATGAGATGCACTATTAAACAGAAGAGTTGTTCACAAGAGGAGTGTGTTTGTATGGGAGTCAAGTTTGTGTGAATCAAAACAGCACAGTGATGTGAGTGGAAATGGAATTCAAAAGTGAACTTTGAAATTTTTGATAACTTTTTTTTTTTTGGTTACAAACTTGAGGTTTTCCTGTCACATACAGCTCTCTCAATGTCTTGAATACACTGTTGCTGACTACTTAACTGTATGCAGCTATTTCCACCTTCATACCAAATTTAAGATTATGAGCTAGAGATTGTTTCGTGTGGTATAATGTCTAAGACTGATGGTAAAAAACTAAAACAGTGTACTTGGCTCTTGTGTGTCAATGGGCACGTTCTCTGTCCTGGTGTCATGTTTGTAGGGTGTTACAGCCATGGCGAATGGTAGCCAGGAATGTTACGAAGAAATGAACAGTAAGGTGGGCACGAACTCTTTTTTGGTAGAGTATTATGATGGATCATCTAACATTTTTCTGTAATTTCACAATGTCACTGGACCTTTTTTCTTTCTTTTTTATTCTTTTAATTTTGGCCCCTTTAATATTTGTTGCCAGGTGTGGTGGTTCAGGCCTCTAATCTCAGCTCCTTGGGTGGCTGATTGAGCAGGATCACAGGTTCAAGGCCTGCCTGGACTATAAAGTCGGTTTACGGCCAGCTTGGGCATGTTAGTAAGAAGTCACTCTGTTGTTGGCCCTTCTAACCACTAGAAATTAAACTGAGCTGAATTCTGCCTACTTGTCAGTTTTACAACTAGTGTCTAGTTCTGTCGTTTCAAGCAACACAACATATTTTTTTATCAAAGAAAAATTTGAAAAACATTTCTTTCATTCATAGCAAAAGAAGTTTTATTTTATCCCCTCGCCTCCCCCCCTCCCCCCACACCCGTGGAGAGTAAAACCCAGAGCCTCACTCATTCTGGGCAAGATTTGCATACCTCAGGCCAGAAGGTTTTTACATTTATTTTTGGTGTGTTTATTCTTGCACAGATGCACATGCCACGTCATGCATATTGAGGTCACAGGTTGACTTGCAGGATTTGTGGGTTCCAGGGATGAAACTGAGGTCTCCAGGCATGGCAGGGGCCAGAGCGTTTACCTGCTGAGCCATCTCTGACCCAGGATTTTTATATTTTATTTTTTGGCTTTTTTCAAGACAGGGTTTCTCTGTGTAGCCTTGGCTGTCCTGGACTCCCTTTGTAGACCAGGCTGGCCTCAGACTCATAATGATCCACCTGCTCTGCCTCCCAAGTGCTAGGATTGAAGGCATGCCCCACCATGCCCGGCTCAGGCTTTATTTTTATTTTATTTTATTTTTTAGGTTTTTCAAGATAGAGTTTCTCTGTGTAGTCCTGGCTTTCCTGGAACTTGCTTAATAGACCTGGCTAGCTTTGGTTATCTTCAAACTCAGACATCTCCCTGCCTCTGCCTCCTGAGTGCTGGGATTAAAGGCAAGTGCCACAGTCACCTGGCTCAGGAGTTCTTACTTAATTTTATGGTTTATTTTTGCACTAGGACTGACCTTGAACTCCTGATCTTCCTGTGTCTACCTCCCAAGTGCTAGGATTCAAGCGTATGCTGCCACTCCCTGGCTAGGAATATGCTTTTTAATGCCTTCAATCTCCAATGACACCTTTGAGGTCCAATTCAAATGATTCTGAGAAAGGATGTTATGTAATAAAGTTTCTAACTGAGCACAGAGCCCAGTTTCGTGTGCACTTTTCATGGGAGAGGATGACCCATGCAGCAATGATAAACATTTACTGGATTGTTTCTTGTTTGTGTTTTTTGTTTTTCTGGTTTTGTTTTTGTTTTTTTGTTTTGAGATGGGGCTTCTCTGTGTAGTGTGGCTGTCCTGGCCTTGCTCTGAAGACCAGGTTAGCCTTGAACTCACAGAGATTCACTTGCCTCTGCCTCTGGAATGCTGGGATTAAAGCTGTGCGCCACCACTGCCTGGCTAGAGTGTTTCTTTTTGGCAAATAGTACTAAATGAAAGGAAAGGAAGCCATTGTGGTGGCGCATGCCTTCAATCCCAGCACTCGGGAGGCAGAGGCAGGCAGGTCTCTGTGAGTTCAAGGCCAACCTGGTCTACAAAGTGAGTCCAGGACAGCCAAAGCTACACAGAGAAACCTGTCTCAGGAAAAGGCAAGTTGTTTTGGTTTCTGTTTGAGGTGGGAATCTTGCTATGTAGACCAGGCTAGCCTTGCACTCAATCCTACTGCAACCTTTTCAAGTTCTGGGATTACAGGTTAATCTGTTATGACCAGTTAAAAGATATTCAAGACAGGATTTCTCTCTGTTATATTGCTCTCCTGGACTTATTTTGTAGACCAGGCTGGCCTACAATTCACAGTGATCTGCCTGTCTCTGTTTCCCAAGTGCTGGGGTTATGCGGGTGTGCAACCAGTGCACCACCACGTCCGGCTAACAAGATATTTTTGTTTTTGTTTTTTATGTGCAATGGTGTTTTGCCTGCATGTGTCTGTGTGAGGGTGTCAGATCTTGGAGTTACAGACAGTTCTGAGCTGCCATGTGGGTGCTGGGAATTGAACTGGGTCCTTTGGAAGAGCAGTCAGTGCCCTTGACTGCTGAGCCATCTCTCCAGTCCCAAAAGACAGTTTTAAAAACCTCTCCACGGACCTTTGAATGTAACTTGCTTAGATAGTTGGGTCGTGTGGTCTTCCCCCTTCCCCTAGCTGCTCCTTAGAGCCCAAGATGTGTCTTATTTGGTAGAGTGCTTGCCTCACTTGAGAAAGCCTTGGGGTTGAGCTCCAGCAGTGCATAAAGTGGGCGTGGCTTAATCCCAACACTTAGGAAACGAGGCGCTCAACGCTGTCTTCAGTTACATATGTTTGTGGCTAACCAGAGCTACATGAAACCCCGTCCCCCACCCCGTTCTCCAATAAACCCTAGGCCTTTGCATCATCATCATCATTATTATTGTTATATTTTATTTGGTTGTTTTTTTTTTGTTTTTGTTTTTGAGACAGTGTTTCCTCTGTGTAATAGCCTTTGCTGTCCCGGAAATCTCTTTGTAGACCAGGCTGGCCTTGAACTCACAGAGAGATCCGCCCGCCTCTGCCTCCTGAATACTGGGATTAAAGGCGTGCGCCCCAACTCCTGGCGCTAGGTGCATTCTTTATAATATGTCAGTAATGAATCAAAAATTGCACAGGCTATTTTCACATAAAGATGACTGTGGTTACCAGACTAGTTTATCCTTTTCCACGAGAGCAATTCTTTGGATTTTTCTTAAGATTTTATTTTTATTTATGCCTGAGTATAGGCCCGAGGAAGCTGTAGGAGGTGGGATCCTGTGGAGGTGGAGTTCTAGGCAGCTGTGAACTCTCAGATGTGGAATCACCACTGCCAAACTCGGTGCCGTGGAACAGGATTAGTTACTGTCCTATTGCTGTGAGGAGACCCCATGGGCCAAGGTGACTGTTAGTTGGGGCCTTGTTTTTTGAGGGTTAGCCTGTGATCACAGCAGGAAGCAGGCAGGCACAGCACCGGAGCAAGAGCTGAGAGTTTTACATCTTGATCTACAGGCAGAATGCAGGGGGCAGGGAAGAGCAAGGGAGAGGAGAGGAGAGGAGAGGAGGGAGAGAGGGAGGGAGGGAGGGAAGGGGCTACAGCTACTCCCTCCCAGACAGTTCACTGAGGACTAAGCACGCACATCTATGCTATGAGGCCGTTCTCACCCAGGCCGTGCCTACCCTTAACTGATGAGCCGTCTGTCCAGCCTAAGATGACGGGACCAGCTGCCTCCTGAGGCAGCTTACAAACATGGGAATTAGCCCAAATGGGATTTTTTGGTTCCTTCTCACCCCTACAGCTTCCCAGTCAGCATGTGATCCATCCATTCTCCCATCTTCCCATGACTCCTGAGTCGGCCTTCGCCTTCGTTACCTCACTCCAGGACTTTGTAGCAGCCTCACCGTGGATCTCTTCAGCCTTCTCTCCCCATTACACTCCTCCTTCCTGCCTACATGTATTTATTCAGTTACTGTACTGTTGCCCTGGCCACATCACTGACATGAATAAGGCACGACCTGTGGGCAAGCATTAGCCTTGGCTCACAGCACCCCCCCACCCCCGCCCCCGCTCTCCAGGTTATTCATTTATTTTTACAAACTGAGTATTGCACAATGAACTGACATTGCCTTTCTAGATGTGGGAACCTCACAGACAAGCTCAGATATTTTAGAGTCTGTTTATATCACTTTCGCAGCTGAGTTTTTTATTTATTTTATTTTTTGGTTTTGTTCTGTTTTGTTTTTGAGACAGGGTTTCTCTGTATAGCCTTGGCTGTCCTAGACTCATTTCGTAGACCAGGCTGGCCTCGAACTCACAGCAGTCCACCTGCCTCTACCTCCTGAGTGCTGGGATTAAAGGCGTGTGCCACCACCGCCCAGCTACAGCTGGGGATTTTTAAACTTTAATTTGACATATAAGACCATCAAAGTAATTCCTCTGTCTGTGGGCAGTATACCTGTGACACGCTAAGAATTGAAATAAAGTTTCAATATGAGATATGGCTCAGTGATTAGGAGCACTTGCTGCTCTTCCACAGGACTTGAGTCTGGTTCCTACCACCCATGTTGGGCAGCTCACTATCACTTGTAACTCTAGCTCCAGAGGATCTGATGCCCTCTTCTGGCCTTTGCTGGTCCTGCACACATGTGCACACACACACACACACAAATAAAATCTAAATGGTTGAAATACCTTTTAAGGGAGCTGTAGAGATGGCTCAGCAGTGAAGAGCACTGGCTGCTCTTCCAGAGGACCCAGGTTCAATTCCCAGCACCCATGTCACGGCTCACAACTGTCTGTGACTCAGGTTCCAGTGGATCTGACTGACACAGACATTCATGCAGGCTAAACACCAGATGCACATTAAAAATAAATAAATAGATTTAAAACAAAAGAGATGCCTTCTAAGAACAGTGGACTGGATTGGACATCGTTTCTGGCCCTGCTATGACTTTGATGACTTAAGGCTTCCATGGGAGGTGGTAGAAGAGAGTTTATGAATGGAGTTGATGCTGGTCCCTGGTGGCCTTTGTGATGCTGGAATCTACTCCTTACATCTGAACAGAAATATTTAAAATAAATGGTAAACCACCACCACCACCATTTTGAACTGGGTGGGAAATGACGGAAATGACCTTCAACCGCTCCCCTCCTGCCTGTGCCTGGGCAAGCACTGCTAGGCCCTGTGATTGCTAGGCAAGCTTACCACCTGAGCCACAGCACCCCACTGTGATTGCTACCACCTGAGCCACAGCACCCCACTTTACACTTTCCGTGGACCCTTTTCCACTCCACTGTGCACACCAGCTTCCAACCCAACCCTGTTAACTTCCCCTAAAGCGCCCCTGTCATTACAGCATGACAGTGCGTGTCCTCCATGCCTTGCTCTGTGCACACATGACTCACTATGCTGGGCTAATTCCCCCTATACCTTTATACTATCCCACCACAACTTTGTATCCCTTTCATAGTTGGGAAGAAATAGTGGTAGAGTGTTTAGGATATGCGTGGCCCTGGTTTTGATTTCCAGCACCAAAATTAAGTATTAGGAAAAAATCGGGAGCTGGGCGGTGGTGGCGCACGCCTTTAATCCCAGCACTTGGGAGGCAGAGGCAAGCGGATCGCTGTGAGTTCAAGGCCAGCCAGGTCTACAAAGGGAGTCGAGGACAGCCAAAACTACACAGAGAAACCCTGTCTCAGAAGCCAAAAAAGGCGGGGGGGGGGGGGGAACGGTCCACGGAGATGGCTCAGTGGGTAAAGACACTTGCCATGGAGTTCTGACTGTTTAATTCAGTTCCGCAAACCTGCATAAAAGCTGCACAAAGCAGTGCGTATTTGTGACCCCCGGTAACCCTACGGCAAGCAAGGCAGTGGGGACAGGGAGAACTGCCTGAAGCTCACAAGCCACCTAGTCTGGACTAGAGAGACCCTGCCTCAGTACTAGGTGGAAGGCTAGCCTTGACTCCTGAAAGTTGTCCTCCGACTGCCTGACATGTGCAAACCCTCACTCACACACACATTATACACACATAAAAGAGAGCCGGGGCTGTAGTTCACAGAATGACTGCCTTGCAACCATGAAGCCCAGGGCTCTGTCTCCAGGGCTTCTTGCCTGTAATCCCTGCACTTAGAGGCTGGAGGCTAGAGAATCAGAACTTTTTTTTTTTTTTTTTTGAGATAGGGTTTCTCTGTGTAGCCTTGGCTGTCCTAGACTCACTTTGTAGACCAGGCTGGCCTCGAACTCACAGAGGTCTGCCTCCCTCTGCCTTGCACCACCATACCTGGCATAAGATTCACAACTTTGGCATGGAGAGATGGCTCAGAGGTTAAGAGAACTGATTGCTCTTCCAGAGGTCCTGAGTTCAATTCCCAGGAACCACATGGTGGCTCACAACCATCTATAATGTGATCTGGTGCCCTCTTCTGGCCTGCAGGTGTACATGCAGGCAGAGCACTGTATACATAATAAATAAGTCTATTTAAAAAAAAAAAAAAAGAATCAGAACTTCAGAGTCACCTTTGAACATGGTGAGTTCAAGGCCAGCTTGAGTTATACAATACTGCCAAGGAGAGCAAATTTTACTAGTCCAGGCAGACCTAAGTCTGAAAACTGTACATTCCCATGTTTTGTAATGTTGACCAACTAGTTTCTGCAAAAACCAAAACCAAAACAAAACAAAACGCCTTTAATCCCAGTACTCGGGAGGTAGAGGCAGGTGGATCACTGTGAGTTTGAGGCCAGCCTGGTCTGCAAAGCGAGTCTAGGACAGCCAAGGCTACACAGAGAAACCCTGTCTCATGAAAAAAAAAAAAAGAAAAAAGAAAAAAAGAAAAAAAAAAGAAAGTACAGCACATCCTAGCACAATTATGGATTTGTTATTCTTAGTTATCTATCTCTACCCTTTTAGGAAGTCTTTATTTAATTTTTATTATTTACATGTATAAGTGCCCGCAGATGCACACTACAACTCAGGCATACAGGTGTCCTTGTAGGCCAGAAGAGGACGTCCATCCTCTCGAACTGGATTTAACATGCTTTGAGTGCTAGGAAATGAACTTGGGTCCTCTGAAAGACCAAGGAGTACTCTTAACTGTCAGGCCACCCAGCACCTTTAATTTTATATTTTAATTATTGTTATGTTGGGGGATACATGTATCCCATGGCATACATGTAGAGGTCACAGTACAGCTTTCAGGACTCAGTTTTCTCCTTCCATCATGAGAGTCTCAGGGATTGAATTCAGGTTGTCTCACTCAGTAGCCCATCTCACTGGCCTGCCTGTCTGAATATATACTTTCTCTTAAAAAAAAAAAAAGTTATTATGAATACAGTGCTTTGTTTGCCAGAATGAGGCATCATATCACATTATAGATGGTTGTGAGCCACCATGTGGTTGCACTCAGGACCTATGGAAGAGCAGCCAGTGTTCTTAATCTCTGAGTCATCTCTCCAGCCTGAATATATACTTTTTTTTTTTCCAGTGTGTGTATGTGTGTGGATGGTGAGCGGTTTTGGGTGGAAGTGAAGACATGTTCTGGAAGTCAGCTCTCTCCACTTTGTTGAGACCCCAGTTCTCCACACCTCCCACCACTTGTTTAAGGTGGAGTCTCTCTTCCATTTCTGCCCCAGGCTAGCTCACTTGTGAGCTTCTGGACTTGTGTCTCTGCCTCCTGCTTTGCTGTGGAGTGTTGAGACAACACATGGGGGCCACTCCACTGGGCCAACTCCTTAGCTCTCTTTTGTTTATCTTTTGAGGTCACCCTGGTGGGTACACACTGCTTTAAAACTGTAGCATTTTCCTTGTGCACTGATTTTTTGTCTTCCATAATTCTTGTCTTGTGACCATTTTGCCAGGTATTAATAGAGATGCAGCAGCTTCCTTCAGGTAGTATTTATTTTACACACACACACACACACACACACACACACACAGAGAGAGAGAGAGAGAGAGAGAGAGAGAGAGAGAGAGAGAGAGAGAGAGAGAGAGAGAGAGAGAGAGAGAGAGAGAGAGAGCGCAGCCTGAAGCCCAATTCCTCAGTGGGCCTCTGTTATTGGGAAATACAAACAAGAGAGGTCATCGATGTATTGAGTTTTAAGGCTCTGGGAGGACCCCCAGACACATTTCTCCCAAGCTACCTTAACGAGAAAATGCTGGTTTTCATCTTTGGTGCCCCAGCCTTCTATTTGGCTGGTACATGAAGACTTAGTGTGTGTGGCCTAATCTGCCCCTTGTCCGATTCAGATATAAAATATGCCAAGTTCTGAGAGAGGAAGCTGGGAGCTCTCCCTCAGAAGAGCCTTATCAGGCAGGAGAGGGCAGTCGCGGCGCTGGGGTGGGGGTGGGGTGAGAGTGAACGGAGAGCCTTCAGCTCCCCAAGACAGAAGGAACACCACAGACTTCTGGGTGAAGGAGGGCTAATGTCTACAGCCTGGTAGCATAACCTAGCCTACGTACAAGGAGTCATGAGGTGAGAGGGCATTAGAGAAAGGTTAAGGACTGAGGAGATGGAGTGGTGGTCAAGAGCGGTGCTGCTCTTAGCAGGGGACCCAAGTTTGGGTCCCAGAATTCACATCAGGCCGCTCATAACCGCCTGCTAACTTCAGTACCAGGGGATCCTACACTTCTGCCTTCCACAGGCATTTGCTCTCAGGTGCGCACACCCATGCAGAGGCGCGCGTGCACACACACACGCACGCATGCACATACACAAAAATATAATCTACAGGACAAAGTTGGGCAGGGCATGGTGATACACACCTTTAATCCCAGAACTCAGGAGGCAGAGGCAAGTGGATCTGAGCTCAAAGCTAGCCTGGTTTACACAGTAAGTTCCAAGTCAGCCAGAGCTGCATAGCTGTCTCAAGTAACTAACAATAACAACAAAAAATTAAGTTAAAATTCAATATTGTTAGGGTTGGAGGGATGACTCAGTGGTTAAGAACACTGTCTGCAAACGGTATATACTCACTTGTATCAAGACACTAGTCCAAGGGATACGTCCCATGAAAAACTTTACTTACCAGGAAAGTGGGTCAGAGGAGAGGACATCCTATTGAGACTTTAGGTGAGAGTAGCATGGAAGAACAGGGAAATAGAAGGATCCACAGAGTCCTGGAAACCTACAAGAAGAACTTTATGACAGGCAGATCTGGGTCCTGGGGTCCTCCTCAAACTAAGGCACCAGCCAAGGAGAATATAGGCAGTAAACTTCGAACCCCAACCCAGACCTAGCCAATGAAAAGGATAAATATTCTCCGTTGAGTGGAGTGTGAAATCTGACTCTCACATGAACTCTGGTGCCCCTTTTCTGACCACGTCCCCTGGATGAGGAAGCCTGGCGGCACTCAGAGGAAGGATAGCAAGTTGCCAAGAAGAGACTCGATATTCTAAGAGCATATATAGGGGGAGGAGGTCTCCCTCAATCACAGACACAGGGGAGGGGAGAAGGGGAGAAGTGGGAGGGAGGGAGGAATAGGAGGATACAAGGGAAGGGCTAACAATCGAGATGTAATATGAATAAATTAATAAAAAAAAGAAAAAAAAAAACCACTATCTGCTCTTCCAGAGGTCCTGAGTTCAATTCCCAGCAATCACATGGTAGCTCACGACCATCTATAATGAGATCTGGTGCCCTCTTCTGGTGTGCAGGTGTACAGGAAGATAGAACACGCATACATAAAATAAATAAATCTTTAAAATAAACCACATACACACATACTGTTCTTACAGGGAACCTAGGTTTGGTTCTCAGCACCCATCTGTTGGGGGAGGACTCATGGCCAGCCACCAAGAACTTTAATTCCATGGGTGAATCAGACACCTCTAGCCTGCATAAGCATTTCTGCACATGTATACATACCTGTGCATGCATGTGTGAACACACATTACAAATTGTCAAGGCTGGAGAGATGGCTTGGCAGGTGAAAGCACTGTCTGCTCATCCAAAGGTCCTGAGTTCAATTCCCAGCAACCACATGGTGGCTCACAACCATCTATAATGAGATCTGGTGCCGTCCTCTGGTGTGCAGGTGTGCATGCAGGCAGCCCACTGTACACTTAATAAATAAATATGTTAAAAATTCAATTGTCTTATGGGGAGGGAGGTTACAACTGTAAGGGAGACGGCTAATGCCAAGGCCACGGCAAGCTTATCAACTCTCTTGTCTGTAGAGAGCTGGAGGGAGGAGGGGTGGTCTGAGTACATAGGTATACTCAGGTATAATATAACCCTCAGGCCTGGCACTCCACAGGGAGCTTCCTTTCTCCCCAGTTTTTAGCATATCGAGGTCAGAGATAGGTGCATACACTTTATTCATTACTTCCTGGAGGTCAAACGACTGCCGTAGGGTGAAGAGAAGCACGTGGTAGGAGGAGGGAGGGGAGCTGGGCTTCTAGGCAGCAGTGGACATAAGCAACCCGGAGATGTCTGACCAGCACAAAGGTGGCATTCAGATTTTGCCAGGAAAGATTTAAGGTAATCTTGTGGGCTTCCATTTCTGGAGTTTTCAGAAGGAAGGTGCTTGCAGAGGGCTGCTGCTCATAGACATTGGCATAGACGGGATTAACATGAAACTCACAGGCTGACAAAATGATCCCTCATCATGTCAGGACACATAGCACAGTGCAGCCGTCAGGCACCGACGGCCTGTATTCTCCCACGACTTCCTCGCACACACTCACACGCACCAGGCTGGAAGCAGAGGCCTTTTCCTTCCTCTCCCTTTCCCTCCTGAGACACAGGGCCAGCCTGGAACTTAGGGTCCTCCCCCAAGTGTTGGGTTAGACAGATCCAACTCCCACAACTGGCCAGTGCTTTATTCAAAGAATGTTCAATCCTATGGGCATTGGAGAGGCCCTCCGTGTGACAGCCTTAGTGGGCGAGGAGCTTGCCACCATGCCTGCCAACCTGAGGTTGACATTCAAGTTCTTCTCCGGCCTCCACACATGTTCTAGGGCATTCACACACATTAAAAAAAAAAAAAAAGATTTATTTATTTATTAAGTACACAGTGTTCTGCCTGCATGCACACCTGCACACCTGAAGAGGGCACCAGATTGCATTATAGATGGCTGTGAGCCACCATGTGGTTGCTGGGAATTGAACTCAGGACCTCTGGAAGAGCAGTCAGTGCTCCTAACCTCTGAGCCATCTCTCCAGCCCCGGCATTTACACATTTACCCACCCACCCAGTAAGATGTAAACAAAACCAAACAACCCCCCCCAACAACATGATTTATCGCAAGAATAGTTCTGAGGCATTACAGGATGCTATACGTTTATTCAGAAACAGACAGTTCAAGGTGGCTCAATTCTTTACACACTACAGCTGTGGAATACATGTTCAACGGTTAAACAATTTTAATGTTTCTTCCTTAACTATACTGGACACACAACAGTTTTACTGCGCAGAAGGCAACATCAGCATAGTTCACTGGGGCCTGGAGTGTGAGGAGGGACCCTGCTGGCCGAGGTGAGCAGTGTGGAGCCCCTGCTGCTCTGTGGCCCTCCTGCTTGCCCTATCGCTGCAGAGCTCTCCCTTTGCGGCATCCCTTGATGACTAGAACAAAACTTACTACCAAACACCATTACATTACAGAGCTTCCTTCTAGCGTTCACATTCTAACATGTACGACATCGTCACCAACAGCAACAGGAGAAGAAAACGCAGTTACAGTACCTCTCCCTCTCCAGTGTGGACTCTTTGGTGTTTGGAAAGATTTGACTTGCTACAAAAGGTTTTCCCACACTGGTTACACCAATAGGGCTTTTCGCCGGTATGGATTCTATGATGCTTGTTAAAATTTGAACTGTGGTTGAAGGCTTTGCCACACTCCTTACACTTATAGGGCTTCTCCCCTGTATGCAGGCGCTGATGAGAACTGAGGCCTGCGTGCTGACTGAAGCTCTTTCCACACTCACTACACTGGTAGGGCTTCTCGCCTGTGTGGATGCGGTAGTGTCGAATGAGGCTGCCCTTGCCACTGAAGGCTTTCCCACAGTCCTTACACTGGTAGGGCGCCTCTTCGGTGTGCACCCTTTGGTGTTTAAGGAGGTCTGAGCTCTGCCCAAAGGCTTTCCCACACTTACAGTCATAGGGCCGGTCCACCAGGTGTGTTCGGTAGTGCAGGGTAAGGTTGGAGCTGTGGCTGAAAGCCTTCCCACACTTTGTGCACACATACGGCTTCTCCCCAGTGTGTGTTCTCCGGTGTTTAGTGAGGTTTGAGCTATTGCTAAAGGCTTTCCCACACTCTGCACATATGTAACGTTTCTCTCCCGGGGCAGGCTTAGCAGATGCTAGTTCTGCCCCTTTCCTGGAGCCCGGGTCGTGAAGAGAGGCCTTTGCTCCTCTCTCCCTGTCCAGGTTGTTGGCCCACTGCCTCTCTGACCTCGGCCCGTACTTATTGGCAGCAGGCAGGGGGATGACATCCACCTGGAGTCCGTGGGCCTGGGACTCATCTTCAGAACTTCTCTGCTCGTCTGCGGAGTGTTCCTTCTGGGGGTTCGACTTAAAGCCTGAAAACAGGGGTTAAGGGTGTGTCAGCTGTTGCTATTCTGCGGAAACAGTTGTTCCGGGGGAAACAGGCTCACCAAGTGACGTAGATGGATCTGAATGGATGCTGGCGTGTGCAAACAGCTCCAATAGCAATACAAACCAAACTGCTGTCGCAACTAGCTTATGGTACTGCGCATTCACGTAAGCCCCCTCCCCCACTGCTGTGCACATACTTATTTTACAATTTTTATTCTCTAGAAAGACTGTATTCCCACTCCCCCACCCTGTATGCTCTGAATACAGAGCATAGAATACACTAGAATATTCTGTCTGTGGCTTCACACTCGCTTTTGCAACACACTCAGAGCCAGTGTTTGTGAATGACTTCTGGCTTGGAAGGGTCTGGGCCACACAGGTAAAAGGTCAGAGCCCAGGTTCTAGCAGGGCAAACACCAGGTTTCAGCGCGTTCTGTATGACCGAGTTCCACTCAGCTTGGGCACACTGCCCAATTGGCCCTGAGCCCCATGCTGCTGCCCGCTCTTCCAGTCCTGCATGCCTTCTCAGGGGTGCTTAAGCCTCTTGGAGACTTGAAGCAAGGCTATGAGTGCCAACACCTCTCCCTTAAGAGCACTTAAAAACCTTTCCCCCACCTGGGCACTAAAACCTGAGCCTGGGCCGGGCATAGTGGTGCATGCATTTTATCCCAGCACTCAGAAGCCAGAGGCAGGCAGATCAGGCACCCTGGTTTACATAGAGAATTCCAAGCCAGCTAAGGTAGCGAGAACAAAGCAAAATAAAACCGAAAGGCAAAACCAAACACAATTAAAATCAAGCCCAAACTTAAAAAAAAAAAAAAAAAAAAAAAAAAAAAATCAAGCCCAAACTGACTCAATAACCAAACAGAAAAACCCACAAACACGAAACAAAACAACCCGTAACAACAAAACCCTTGTTCAGCCCCTTTCCAGCCCTGGCAGTACTTTCTCTCCGCTCCTCACTTTGTGCAGAACTGACAAGTGACTATGAAAAGGGAAATGTATGTAAAAGGATTCAATTTATCTTATTTTAACTTTTTAAAACTGTCATAATTTTACTCTTAAGGTTTTACAGCTGAAGACAATTTTCTTTGTACATGTCCATTTTCTTTACCCATCGACACCTAGGCTGGTCCCATAGTTTGCACATTATGAACAAAGCTGCAGTGAAATTAGCCCAGTCTCTGTGATACGCTGACCTATAATCCTCCAGATAGGAAGTTGGGTGCTGGGCGGAAGTGGAAGCAGGACCTGAAATTCAAGGTCACTGCCATTTACATAGCATCTATGAGGACAGTATCCTTCTGTAACTTAACAAAAAACAAAACAAAACAAATTTTGTGTTTGTATGGGTGTTTTGCCTGCACATATTTAAGTGAACTGCATGCATCCCTGATGCTCATGGAAACCAGGTCTGCTGGAACTGCAGTTCTGGACTGTTTTAAGCTGCCGTGTGGTGCCGGGAACTGAATGTAGGTCCTCCACAAAAGTGGCAAATGCGTTTAACTGAAGAGCCATCTTTCTAGTCCTAATTACCCTACTTTTTAAAAAAAGACGTATTTTTATTTATGTGTGTGCCGTGTATCTGCTACATGTTAAGTAGGTGCCCATAGCGGCCAGAAGAAGCCATTAGGTCCCTTGAAGTGGGAGTTACAGGCAGCTGCGAGTACCCTTGTGTGGGTGCTGGACTCAAGCTTTGGCCTCTTTAAGACCAGCAAGTGCTAATCTGCGGAGCTCTCTCTCCAGCCTGATTCCACACACAAATGTGAAGAAGCACCTCGAGTAAAAAATCTACTGACAGTGGTCCGCGGCAAGGGCAGTCAGGAGTAAATGCCTACCTACTATCTGCAGTCTCCACTACTGCTGTGGTGCTGGCAGGAGCAGGGGTTTGGGTAGGGAAGCTGACTATCCCAGGCTGAACAAAGTTTCAAAGGGTCACTCTCAGAATCCAAAGGCGGGGCCGGAACAGAGTGGCACAGAATAGAAAGGGAAGGAAGAGGGCAGCCTGGGGCAGAAGACAGGACTGTATTCTAAAACTGGGGGCCACGAGGAAACAGTTTAAACTGCAAGAGGAAGGGTCTTCCTTCTTTTTTGGGACAGGGCCTCACTCTGCAGACTCTCCTGGAACAAACTAGAACTACAGCAGGCCCCCAGGCCTTAGCACAACTGAAGCCATGAAGGAAGGACCATTCGGGCCTTAGAACCCAATACACAGCAGGGGCACCTGTGAAAATGAAGACAAAGGCCTAATCCATGAAAGACCATAGTTGGTCCCTAAATGTACTAACTTTGCTTTTTGGTTTCTGGCTAACATTCTTGCTAACTGAGGCGTGTCAACCCAGGAAGTGGTTTTTACGCTTGAAAGCGCACCCTGGGAACGGCTAGGGATGGCGCCTGCATCCTGAACATAAAGACTTTCTCTTGGCTTGAGCCTGTGTCTGTGTGGTCTTCTCTGGTGGATACCTCACAAAAGGTAGGGCATAGGGTGGCCTCAAACTCATGGCAATCCTCCTGCTTCAGATTTCCAAGAGCTATGAGCAGTTATATTTGGTTTTCTTCATGTCTAATTACAGCTCAGGGAAGCCCTAGGTGACTGGAAGACGGCATTAACATCTCTAAACAGTGAACTACTTAACAGTTTCGTTTTTACTTTTCCCAGAGAATATGATTTTGCTGTTTCTGGAATTAGAGTTTATATACGTACATACACATATCTCAGGTTGGCCCTGAACCTTAGCCTTTTGAGTGCTGGGGGACTACAGGGTGCGTGACACCACACCTGGCTTTAGAATGTGGGAATTTTGTTGTTTTTGGACTTGCTTATCTTATGAGTGTTTTGTCTACGCATATGTGCGGGCACCGTGTGTGTATTTGTGCCTGCAGGGTCAGAAGAAGCAGCTGCCTTGCCTAGAACTAGCGTTACAGGGGCCGGCGAACCACCATGCAGGTGCTGGGATTGAACTCAGGCCTTGTGCAAGAGCAATGAGTGCTCCTAACTGCCAGCTCTCCAGCCCCCTAGAGTGTAGCTTTCCAAAAAAAAAAAAAAAAAAAAAGGGGTCAGGTGTGGTGCTGCATACTTTTAGGCCAGCCAACCTCCATAGCAGGATCCTGCCCAAATAGAAAGACAGACAGACAGATATAATATGATTCTTGTTTGTGTGCCGGCATTCCTGCAACTGCATGTGTGGAGGTCAGAGAACACCTCCCAGGAGTTACTTCTCTCCCTGCACCATGTGAGCTTTGGGGATGTCACTTCGGTCACCAGGCTTTCAGATCAAGCAGTGTTACTGCTGAGCCGTCCTGTCAGTTCCTAAGAGGCACAGGTTTCCCTTTCACTCCCGTGCCTGCTTGTCTGTCTGTGCACCAGCTATGTGCAGGTGTCCTTGGAGCCCAGAAGCGGGTGTTGGCACCATAGCAACCGCAGTTACAGGCCGTGTGAGCTCCTCAGGATGGTGCTAGGAAGTGAACCAGCGAACAGGGTCTCTGCAAGAGCAGCTACACTCCTGACTGCTACAGCCATTTCTCCAGCTCTGAGAGTTTTGTTTTTTTTGTTTTGTTTGTGAGACAGGGCCTCTCTACACAGCACTAGTGTTTTGAAACTCACTATGTAGACCAGGCTGGCCTCCTCGGACTAACATTGTGTGCATCCATGCCTGGCACAGAGCACAGTTTTCAACAGGGCTCAGAACGTTGTTTCCAAGAGGGGATTTCGAGTGTCTTGGGGCATGGTAAGCAAGGTGGGCACTTTCTCAGGGCTATGGCTCTGCTCACAGACATACCATACCCATGAGGAATGAAAATAACATGGCTTGGAACAATGTGCTATATTCTTATCAACACGTAAATCTGATTAATGAGAACATTTTTACTTTAGGTAAATGAAGGTATATAAGAGCAGAAACCACCAGTATAAAACATGTAAATCATAATTTGTGGAGGCCTGAGTGACTAGTTAGTTACCCTAATATACTTTTTATTTTTTGAGACAAGGTCTCATGAAACCCAGACTGGGGGGAGGGGGGAATCCTCTCGATGGGTGGTGGTGGCAATGGCGCATGCCTTTAATTCCAGCCCTTGGGAGGCGAATCTCTGAGTTTGAGGCCAGCCTGGTCTACAGAGGGAGTTCCAGAACAGGCAGGACTACACAAAGAGACCCTGGCTAAAAAACAAACAAACAAACAAACAAACAAACAAACAAAACCCAACCAACCAACCAACCAAAAACCAAACCGAAACAAAAGGAAAAGAAAGAAACCCAGACACCCAGACTGGTCTTGAACTCTCCATACAGCCAAGGATGACCTTGAATTCGAGTGCTGGGGCAGTAGGTGTGCATCAGCACAGATGGTTTAGATGGTGCCGGGGATACAGACCAGGGCCTCCTGCATACTACACAAGCACTCCACAAGCTGAGCTGCATTTCCAGCCCCTCCTCTTTGACTTGTGAAGTCTGCACAGGTTCAGAAAGGAAGCTCCTCTACTGGCCTTTTCCAGACCCATTCTGTCCTGCTCTGTATTCCAGGAAACTGACCCTTAGGCCTAAACACTGTTCACATTGTTCAGCTGTTGTTGAGTTGGCCAGCGGGTACACCAAAAGATGTGAGGGCAGGGGCAGTGTGAAAATGAGGCATCTATTTGTACTGCCTGGTTTTGTGTGTAACTTGACACAAGCTAGAGTCATCAGAAAGGAAGGAGCATCAGTTGAGCTCCAGCTGTGAGGCATTTCTCAATTAGGGACCAATGGGAAAGGGCCCAGCCCACTGTGGGTGGTGCCATCCTGAGCGGGTGGTCCTGAGTTCTATAAAAAAAAAAAAAAAACGGCTGAGCAAGCAGAAGAAGCAAGTCAGTGAGCAGTATCCCTCCGCAGCTTCTGCATCAGCTCCTGTCTCCAGGTCCCAGCCCTGCTTGACTTCCCGTCCTGACTTCCTCCAATTATACACTGTGACCTGGATGTGTAAAGACTGTGGGACTTTTAAAGTTATAGATTTGGGGATGAATGAGAAAGGAGAGGTTGTGGGTTAATAGTGATGTGTTTGTCAAGGTGACAAGGAGTCAGTTGTACTGGCTGGTTTTGTTTGTTAACTTGACACAGCTAGAGTTATCAGAGAGGAAGAAGCCTCAGTTGAGGAAATGCATCCATGAGCTCCAGCTGTAAGGCATTTTCTCAGCTAATGACCAATGGGGGAGGGCCCAGACTATTGTGGGTGGTGCCATCCCTGGGCTGGTGGTCCTGAGTTCTGTAAGAAGCAGGCTGAGCAAGCCATGTGAGGCAAGCCAGTAAGCAGCAATTCTCCATGACCTCTGCATCAGCTCCTGCCTCCAGGTTCTAGTCCTGCCCTGACTTCCTCCAGTGATGGACTGTGATCTGGAAGTGTGGACCAAATAAGAACCTTTCCTCCCCAATTTGGTTTTTGGTCAGAGTGGGTTTGTTTGTTTGTCTTAATATTTTATTTTATGTATGAGTACTCTATCTCCATGTACACCTGCAGGCCAGAAAAGGGCATCGGTATAGATGGTCGTGAGCCACCATGTGGTTGCTGGGAATTGAACTCAGGACCTCTGGAAGAGCAGACAGTGCTCTTACCCCTGAGCCATCTCTCCAGCCCTCAGTCATGGTGTTCTTTTGCAGCAATAAAAACCCTAAGACAAACACTATTGCATTTTCTCCTTACCCAATCCCAGGACCTGGAGCCATGGCTCCTAGCATGTGACTCCTTTCTCTAGCAAGGCTAAGCTCTCATCTGGTTCTGGTAATAACAGGCCTTCCTTCTTGGCCCTTCAGGCTCACGGACAGCCATATCTTTTTGCTGTCATCCCGTTTTCAGGACTATTGGCTCATTCAGCCTGTCCATGTTTCTCCATCAGTCTCACTGCACTCAGCCCTCTGCAAGCCTGTCTTATTTGCTGGGAACCTGTCTGAGGTAATGGGGTCTGGAGAGGAAAACGCATGACTTCTGTTTACTCTGCTTAACCAATCAGGTTGATCTAGAGGTCACCTCTCATCTGTAGTTAGAGATTTCTCTGGACACTGAGAGGGGCTCTTACCTTGACGCTTTCTTGAATCCTGAGTGAAAACCTCCTCACCAGTTTCTTGGATGTACAGGGGCCCCCAAAACTCATACTTGGGGCTGGCGTCCACCGCCTGGGCCTGGGTACTGCTTAAGGACTCCCCTGCAGTTCCTGAAGTTGACATTTTCTCCCAAGCCTGCTTCTGTTCATTTGGAGGAGATGAGACCTAGACACAGCAAGAAATGGCTGACTCACAGTGAGTATGGCTGAGTATGCACAGCTGCCTCAAGAACGGGAAGTCTCAGACGAGCTATGCACAACTCTTAGAAAGAAGTGAGAAACACCCATCCCACTTGGTTCCCCAGGTTACTTCAGGATAAGAGCAAACAATAGGAGGAAACATGACCTAGCTCCCCAGAAGCCTCTATCTAATCTAATCGTTTATACCTTTCATCCTACAGGAAGGTAAACAACTTCAACTAGCTTCAGGAAGTCCCTGAAACTGACCAGGTTCACCAGGCCCCTCCCTGCCAGAACAATCGATAAAAGCTATAGAGTTCCCCTAAGACAAAGAATAGAGCTGCAAAGGGGACTCAATGAAGCCAAGCTGCAAAGAAGACGCTCAAAGCAGCTGAGATGCCTGGAAGAGGACACTCTCCACCCTGTCGAGCTGCTGCCTGTAGGCTGTGCAGTGTGCTCCAGGTGCCCAGCCTTTGGTGATGCAGCTGTCTTTGAGCAATTTCTGGTCTTGTATGTAACCCGTCACCCATCTTCCTACGAGTAACCCCAATAAAACGCATCAGTTTACCAAGTTGGACTTTGGTGGTATCTGTACTTTGGTCTGTCATAGGTTCCCTGTCTGGGGCCAGTAGGTGTGTGTGTTGTATCTCCCCAAAGGAAGTTTTACACACAACAGAAGGACAAGCCCTGGTTTCTGCCAAGGATGCTATGTCCCTGGTCTCCTAGGACCTGATGGCCTCCCGCCCACCTGCAGTCCTGGCTCATCCAGCTCTTGCTCCAGGTCTTCCAGGAGAGTGACGGCCTCCTCTGCGCTCTCGGGACAGTGCTGCTGCACCCAGGCCTGGAGCTCTCGGGGCAGGATGGTGAGGAACTGCTCCAGAACCAGCAGCTCCAGGATCTGCTCCTTGGTGTAGATCTCGGGCTGCAGCCACTCACAGCAGAGCACCCGGAGCTGGCTCAGTGCCTCTCGGGGCCCAGGAGTGTCATGGTACCCAAACTGCCTGAAGCGCTGACGGGAGGTCTCTAGGCTGGGCCGGCATTTGTCTTTCTCTTCGTCCTCTTCAACTTTAATGGCCGAAGGTCCCATTGGCTCCTGAGGTGGCCTGGGGCCCAGAACTGTGGCCATGCCCACCACCTTGGTCATCACACAGATTCCAGAAACAGTAGGATTTTTAGGAGCAGATCTGGTGCCTTTGGGTTTCTGGTTCTTAAAGGGCCACAGTTCAAACCTACAAAAACATAGTTGCTATAAAAATTATCAAAAAAGAATGGGTTTTATTTTGGGTCTTTGTCACAGGAACCACCAGACAACTACCATATAAAAAGTATTGTCCAGAGCTGGTAGGCTGGCTCAGGGGGTCAAGGTGCTTGCTGCTAGGCCTAACCACCCAGGTTTGACCCTTGTGACACATACAGTGGTAGTAGGGAACCAACTTCTGCTAGTTGTCCTCTGACCACATGTATACTGAACACACACGCACACACAAATAAAGACATGTGCGTACACCACACACACACACACACATTGTTCAGAAATGTTGTTTGCAGGAAAATGGGTGGAAGCAGAGATTATCATATTAACGAGATAAGCCAGACTCACCAAAATAAGCAGAGCACTGTTTTCTCTTGTGCAGAATTTGAAGGGTGGGAGTAGATGTGAAAGTAAAAGGGACGTGGAAAGGGCAGAGTACGAGAGGGACAAGAGAAGGGTGTGAAGGGCTGAGTATGACTAAAGTACTTCTATGTGGTCTGGTGATATAAATAAGAATGGGGGGGGGGGGCTGGAGAGATGGCTCAGAGGTTAAGAGCACTGGCTGCTCTTCCAGAGGTCCTGCGTTCAGTTCCCAGCAACCACATGGTGGCTCACAACCATCTATAATGAGATCTGGTGCCCCTTCTGGTGTACATGCAGGCAAAATGTAATAATTTAAAAAAAAAAAAAAAAAAAAAAAAAAAAAAAGAATGGGCCCCTATAGGCTCATACTTGGATGCTTAAGTCACCAGAGGTTGTACTACTGAAGGAACTGGAAGGATTAGGAGGCGTGGCCTCGTTGCAGGAAGTGTGCCACTGGGGGTGGACTTTGAGGTTTCAAAAGCCTACACTCAGCCCATTGTTGCTCTCCGCCTACAGATCAGGACGTAGCCCTCAGCTACTGCTCCAGTGCCTGCAAGTCTGCATACGCTGCCATGCTTCCTGCCATGCTAACGGACTGAACCTCTGAAAGCAAGTCCCCAGTTAGATACTTTCTCTTCTAAGAGCTGGCTTGGTCACATGGTGTCTCTTACAGCAACAGGAACACATACAAAATTATTAAAGTATAGTTTGAAATCATTCTGGAGGCGGCTAAGCAGAGCCTACTTTCACTCGACTTGAGCTGTTTCTATTTTCCCTCAGTGTCCAGAGTGGCATAATTTAAAAATTAGATCTTTGCTCCAAACACTGTTTCACAATCTTACAACTGTAGGTATCTTGGTTTCTATGATTTGAGCAAACTATCTAATACTGTCTGAATATAAAAACGTGGTCTGTGTTTAACAGCGCAAGTACGTGTGTCTTAGGCTGGAATTAACTAGCTTGCTAAAAAAAAAAAATCGAAGTCTAATTAGGATGCAGTCTGAACTCTACTGACTTACTGAGAACATATTCAAATATTTTTATTTTGGGCTTAGGTATGCGTGTGTCTACATGTGTACAGGTGAGCTTGCCTGTGCACGTGTGTGTCGATCAGAGGTCAGTGTCAGGCGTTTTCCTCTATCAACGTTCACAGCCAAGGCCACACACTGGAAACCCTTGAAAAACCAAAAACCAAAGCTACCCAAAAGGTTTAATTCGGCCGGCAAGATGGCTCAGTAGGCAGTGCAACTTGCGGCCAAGTTTGAACCTGGTGCCCAGATGATGAAAGAAAAGCACGGACTCATGCAAATTGTTCTTTGTCTGTCTCGTCTGTCTCTCACACGCACACATAGACACACTGTAAAAGGTTAAAAAAAAAAAAAGCTACTAACTCTAACATACAGACTATTGAAGGCAGGCCTTTGGTCGCTTCCCAATTCTCCCGTCCTTAATGCCAGGTCGACAGAGAATATGCCCACCCTCCTCTTAATCAGCCTCTATAAACTATCACAGATCACAACAAATAATAGTGGTCGATAATGCCTCTAAGACACACCGTGCCGAAGCTGGAGCAGTGGTGTCACACACCTGTAATTACAGCACCAAGGAGAGCCGAGACAGGAGGATCACCAATTACAAGCCAAGCCAGCCTGGGCTATATAGGAAACCCCTATCTCAAACCGAACAAACAGATTTTTTTCAAAAAGCTTCTAGGAAGGCCAATAATTTTTTGAGGAGCGTTAAGTGCTGGGAGGATCTAATTGCTAAGAAAGTCTCCTTTAGAGTGAGCCAAACTCTGCATCTCTTCAATATCTCTGGACCAATACTCAATTTCTCTTCAGAGGCCTTCCAGCACTTGAAAAACAACTTTCGTGTCTGCTGGGTTTTTTTTTTTTCTTTTTTTTTTCTGTTCACAGTTCCCTCTCAACACGTATTTCCAAGTATGTCACCCACCAATTAAAGCAATCACCTTTTCCTCCTATATTCTCCTTAAAATGATCATCTTAAAAAAAAAAAATCTTTCCGAACTCGAGCAGACCCTTTTCTCTGCACACAAAGCCCAACGTGACTGTTTCCCCGCCTGGACTGGACACTGCCCAAGATTAATGAGATTCAGGTTTTCACTGGAGGTTTCTAACCTCGGGCTTGTTCTTAGCAATTAGTCCTGAGTTTAGATCTCCCGGCGAGAGCTGGGGAAGAAAGAAGGCAGTTTCCGTTTGGATTAACAAAGAGCTCAGAGCCGAAGGAGGAGTACACAGAAAAGCGATTCCGGAAGCAAAAGAAACAGGGTTTTGTTCGAGAAAGCCCTCCGGGGTGGAAAAGCCTTTCCATAGAGCGGCGCCTACAGCTGGGCGGGGCGCCCCTCCCTAGCAACCTCCCAGAACCACCAAGGAAGAATCCCCGGAACCAGAACCACAGCTGCTGAACCCGTTCCTCCCTCTCTAAACCTTTCGGCCAACGCTCCTTCTCCCGACCGCTAGGCTAACCTGGGACTCACAGGCTCACCGTGACTCAGAACCGCTTTGGAGTCTGGAATCCGCACAGCCGCTGAACGACGGCGCAGCCGGAATTACGTCAGAGGCCCGCCCTGGGGGAGGGGGCGCAGCCGCCCCTCTAGGAATCCGGGAGTTCTCGGTATCCTGATTAAGCGGAGACTGAAGCCTCCTTAGACGTCATCTGTCCAGTCCCGTTTTTTGTTTTGTTTTTCTATATTCTCAATTTCTCTCTCTCTTCCTCCCCCTCTCCTGTTGTCTTTCTTTCCTTCTCCCCTCCCCCTCCCTTTGTTTTCCTTTTTTTTTGGGGGGGGGGCAGGGTTTTTGTTGTCGTTGGTTGGTTGGTTTTGGGTTTTGGGTTTTAGAGACATAGTTTCTCTGTGTAGCCCTGGCTGTCGTGAAACTCACTCTGTTGACCAAACTGGCCTCGAACTCAGAGATCCGCCTGCCTCTGGAGTGCTGGGATTAAAGTCCTGCACCAGCACTGCCAAGATTCCCTTTTTGTTTTTGAGACAAACCTCTCTAGCCTTGGCTAGACCGGCGCTCTCTATGTATACCAGGCTGGCCTAGAATTCAATACGATCCTCATGCCTCTGGCTCAATGAGTAAAGAGCTTGCTACACAGAGCATGTGGACCTGAGTTCGGGTTTCCAGCACCACATAAAAAAGCTGTGGTACATTACACGGTTGTAATTCCACGTGCTGAGGGGATCCCTGGGGCCTACTGGGTCCAGTGACACCTGGCCTCAAAAGCAAGGTAGAGAAGCAACTGAAGAAGACACCTGACATTAACCTCTGGCTTTACATGTATGCTGCCACACTTGTGTGCCCGGGCACGGAAACACGAAGAATAATCTGTCTCATTTTTCCCCAACGGTCCTGACCTTGGTGTGTTTAGCCATCTCGCCGAAGCCCAAGCCTGTATGTTTTATCACCACAGAGTTTTTTTTCTTCAAGAACCCAGTGCCTTGCCCATGCTAGCCCTCCATTATCAAGATATGTCCCTGGCTCAGGACAGACGTTTAAAGAGCTGTCACTAGAGCCGGAAGTGGTGGCACACAATTGTAATCCCGGCACTAGGGAGTCGGAGGCTGCGTGGTTAAGTGTTTAAGGTCATTCTTAGCGACATGAACGTCAGGCCAGCTTGGCCTATGCGGAACTCTATGTTGAAAAACTAAAAAACCAAAGCAGAGCAAATAAAAATGCGATAGGACAATAAGTTGTTCATTCATATCATGCTAAGTCATTTTATGATGATTCATTCTTCTTTCCCCCATTAATATAAAGCATCACCATAGAACAAGAAAGGAAACAAGCAAAAATTTAGTTATTGTGATGTAGGGCTCACTGTGATTTGCCACATGCATTTCCTTTTCAGAAATAATTGGATTTCTAATTAGTCCAACTACTTCTCAAGATTATGTGCAATGTGCCGGGCAGTGGTGGCGCACACCTTCAATCCCAGCACTCGGGAGGCAGAGGCAGGCGGATTGCTGTGAGTTCGACTACCAGGCTGGTAGACCAGGCTGGCCTCGAACTCATAGAGATCTGTCTGCCTCTCTAAGCATCACCAACAACCCGGAACCAAGTATTCAAGTGCCCGAGACAATGGAGGACATCTCATTCAAACCACCATTAAGCAAGCCTGACTCCAAGTTCATCTATCCAGAACCCACAGGAAAGCCAGATGCAGTCACACACATCTCTGTAAGCCTAGTGCTCCTACAGAGTGGAATGAGGTGGAGACAGAAATCTCTCTTGAATTTTTTGACTAGGTAGCCTGATGTGTGCAGAGGGAAATTGAGAGGGGGAGGGGGAGGGGAGGAGAGAGAGAGAGAGAGAGAGAGAGAGAGAGAGAGAGAGAGAGAGAGAGAGAGAGATTTTGTGTATCTATGGAAGGCGAGGACCAATATCTGTCCTTGAACACACTTGCAGTATGGCAAATGTGTCAGCATTTGCACACGCGTGCACGCGCGCACACACACACACACACGAGAGGGGGGATCTTAACAGGCTTATAAACCAATCAGGTGCCACTGATAGATAAAAGAGCCAAATATGTGGCTGACTGACCCTAGTCTTTTGGGTATCCAGAGGCTAAGCAATCAAGACATGCCCTTATTCTACAGGGACTTTTTGCTTTATTCCCTTGGCCAAGGGCTTACTGGCTGTATTGCACACACCACACTCACATTTACGTTTGGAAAATTAGACTTGCCCTAAAAATCCTCTACAACACTCATGTCTGTAAGTTGTCCTCTGACCTCCACATGCTCTGTGGCGCGCGCGCACGCATGCGCGCGCGCGCGCACGCACACACACACACACACACACACACACACACACACACACACACACACGGTAGGCTTGGAGACTTGGACTCATTTCTATGACTCCTGGACTCTCCCACCGTTTTCTTTTCTTTTCTTTCTTTCTTTCTTTCTTTTTTTTTTTTTTGGTATTTTCGAGACAGGGTTTCTCTGTGTAGCCTTGGCCCTCCTGGACTCACTTTGTAGACCAGGCTTGGCCTCGAACTCACAGCGATCCGCCTGCCTCTGCCTCCTGAGTGCTGGGATTAAAGGCGTGCGCCACCACGCCCGGCTCTCCCACCGTTTTCTACATCCATTCTTTATTGTCTTCAGCGATTACTTAATTCAACAAAGATGGATTCCCACTCCTGGGTCACAGAAACCCAGATAGGGAAAAACCCCCTTTTCCTCCCTCCTAAGCTATCCTTTCCCTCCTCTCTCCAAGTATCCATCTCCACACCTCCCCGAGTCTCAGAATGTAGTCCACATCGCCTTCAAACTCACAGCCCTCCTGCTCAGCCTGAGTGCTCATATTGTAGCTATGCTCCATCACACCCAGTTTTCACGTTGCTCCCAAGATGGTTGTCTCTCTTTTCTTTCTTCTTGCCCCATCCCCACCCCAGACAGGGTTTCTCTATGTAACAGCCCTGGCTGTCCTGGAACTCAATTTGTAGATCTGCCTGTCTCTGTCTCCTTGTGCACACCGTGCTTGGCTGATGATTGTGTTTGTTCAATTTTAACTTATTCACTTATGTTTGCTGCCACATGAATGTTTGGCTAGTAGGGGGTGATCAAGGCTCAATTTTTCTTAGAAGGCATCAGGCTTCCTACTCATGACCTGGAGTTTCCAGGTGTGTGAACACAGGTGCTGGGAGGCTTGCTCAGCGAAGCATGGCAGCCTGCCTTACACCTTGCCCTACGCCTGTCTTCACCTGGCTTGTTCATTTCTCTCTTATGGTGCTAGCTAGTTTTATGTCAGCTTGACACAGGCTAGAGTCATCTGAGAGGGAACCTCAACTGAGAGAAAAAGTTCCCACATGAGATCTGCCATGGGCAAGGCTGTAGGGCATCTTCCTAATTCATGATTGATGGGTGAGGGCCCAGATCATTGTAGGTGGGTCCACTCCTGGGCTGGAGGACCTGGGTTTCATAAGAAAGCAGGCTGAGCAAGCCAGTAAGCAACGCTCTTTCATGGCCTCTTCATCAGCTTCTGCCTCCCAAGTTCCTGTCTTGGCTTTCCTCAAATGGACTTTCAGGATATGTGTGCCCACCACGCGGGGTCCTCTGAAGAGCGGCCAACACTCTTGAGCCATCTCTCTGGTCACTATCTTATCCTTTAAATAAGTCAGTAAGTGAAGCGTTCTCTTGAGTGCTGTGAGCCACTCTAACAAAGAGGTAAAGGCTGTGAAAATCATGGTGAAAATCATGGGTTAACAGCTAGCTAGAAATGAAGGTGCCAACTGGAGACTCCTGCCTTGCATCTGAGGTGAGGACAGTTTTGTGAAACTGAACAAAAACAAAACACACACCAGAATCGCCTGCTGGAAATGACAATTTATTATCTTACTGAGACCCAGAAGGCAACAGAATACTTGCCATGTGCCTCCAGTTTTTTTTTCTCTAACTTTGCAACATCAGACCTCACTGGTCTCCTCAAGTGGACCACTGGCTATCTTTAAGTGCACACTATCTTCTTCCCCGTCTCCCTCCGGATCTCACATAGACAGGCTGGCCAAAGATGACCTTGAATTCCTCATGTTCTTCCCTCTACTGTCCCAGTGCTCAGATTATAGGTGTGTGCCACATGCTTGGTTTGGGTAGTACTGGAACCCCCCCAGTTCAGGCAAGCACTATATCAACATTACCAGCCTTTCATTTCTTTTGAAACTTTAACTCTCAACTAATGCTTCAACTTATTTTGAAAGAGCTCTCTAGCCTTCAGGAAAACAGAGACAAATCCAAAAGACCCATTTTTTCTCCTAAACCCCCATGTTCAGTAAAAGGAGCCTTTACAGAAATATGAATGAGGATTTAAAACCAATTCCATTTAAAAATGATTTATTGAACATGTACTAAGCATCTGGACTCCTCAGAGGCTGGCCAAAGATCCAGTTTTTAACAGCGATAATGTTAACGCAGCTGGCATACGAAGTTTCTTCTTTGGGTCTAGTTTATTCTAATATACGCTGGGACTGGACGAAACAGGATGATTTATCTAGTCTATGAACAAAGGCAGTGCCTGAGTTAATAACTCTATATAAATTTAGGCTCATCATGTTGACCTGCTTGTAATAATCTTTAACTGAAAGTTTATAAAAATACACAAAATAATTGTTTTTGCTTGCATAACCACCCTAACCCTTAACACTATATTTTTAGGACAAGATTTTCCTATTTGATCAGCAGTAAGAACCCCTGCTACTGGCAGAGGCATTTCTTTTGGGCAGGGGCAGTGCTGGAGACTGCATGCAGGGACTTGCATATTGCTAGGCTCCACTCCTGAACCGCATCATAGCCAGCCCCTTGTTGGGGGTACTCTAGCAAATGCTCTATTGCTTAGGCACACCCCGAACCCCTCACTAGGGAGTTCTTGGCAAGTGCTACACCACATCCTGGGGCCTCTCTCAATCGCGGGGAAGTCTATGTAAATGCTCTTTACGGAGCCACGCCCCTTGTCCCTCACTGAGGGATTCTAGTTAAGAGTCACAATCCCAGTCCAGCTAGGACAGACTTGGAACTTTTAAGCTGTTACCGATTCAGACGGAGAGAAGCTCACCCCCACCTCCCAGACCAAGCTTCTCCGTGCACTGTCTGGCCTCAGCACTTTAACAGATTAAGAGGCTACTAGAACTTTCTTGGCCATTCATCTTATCTTGTCTGAGAGTACAGGATATCTGAGACTCAGCGACTGGTTGTCCTTTTAAGGAATGAAAGAACTTGGCCCCAATCTCAAACTGGAATGAAATCCAAGTTTTGGTCCAGACTCTCCCAGTCTTTCACAAACCTCGTGCTCTCTTCAAGCACCCAAGTGTTTGTGAACGAAAACCATTTTAAAGAGCAGTTAATTCGGTTAACAATCAAGTATAATGTGAAGTTGAGTTAGTTTTTGGAAGGGGGCAGGTCACAGCCTCCAAGATTAAAACAAAAACAAACAAACAAACAAACAAACAAAAACCCAACTCTTAAAATCACAGCAGACCCCCTTGGGACCTCCGTTTAGAGCGTGCTAACCTTCACTCTCTCGACTCTGCTGTTTAGAATATTAAGAGAGAAACATGGGACTGGGGGGGGGGGTATCAGAACTAGACAATAGGAAACTAAGTTCTCATAGTAGGACATTAGTATTATGGGATATCCAAAGGATTTCCCAGACTTGTTTGACCTGCACTATTGGAGATGGCTTACCTTACCTATAACTTCAAGTTTGTTTTACAAAGTTTTGAAAAGCAAAACAGATTTTTTTCAGACATACCGGTAATAAAAAAAATCTGAATAGCAAAATATGTGTTTTAAAACGTACAGTAGTGTTCCCATACTAAGAGCAAAGCCTAGATCTACGTCAGGAAAACTTTTCCAATGATGCTCATTGCCTCCAGGTGGCTGAAATAAAAATCTACCCTGACTTGTATGACGTGATCTACTTACACCTTACATCTGCCTCTCTGGTTCCCTATTTCATACAGTTCAGACCTTCACTTCCCTAATGGGAACTGCCAGCACATCTCTATTTCTTTGGAGACAGGCTGGCTGTGAACTTGTGCTGTCCCAGCCTCCGGAGTGCCTAGCTCCCTTGCAGAGACACACATGCCCAGTTTTAGTTCCGGTCGGACCTCACGCAGCCCAGGCTGCTCTCACGCTCACTATGAAGCGGAGGATGGCCGCAGTCTCCTGCTTGTCTTGCCTCTGCCTCCCAGAGTGCTGGCCTCCAGGCGCATGCGTGCCACCACACCCTTACGAAGCAGTGCTGCGGGGTAGAGCCACGTTCCTGGTCCTTCTGAGAGTTGCTCACAGCGGGACACAAAATGGCTCTTCTGGCAAGCTTGCTGTTTTGAGTGTTTCAGCATTGTCACTCTAAATGACAAAATTAATCAACAAATATTCACAGCCATGTATCTTCAAACACTGTCTCCTAAGCATGGATGTACCAGAGGACAGGAGCGAGGATAGGATCGTGAAGTTAAGCAAAAACAAACCTTGCAGTGTGTCTCAAACGCTGAGGTAGGCCCCTTCCCTCCCTACAAGACCTAGAAAGTAGGCCTTCCTGTGGCCCGAATCCCCACTTGTCCAAGCACAGAGGATTTATGGGTGGGAAAACAGAACTATGGTACTGTGGGTCGCAGAATCTGGGTAGACTGGCTGTTGTGGCATACTTCCTATCCTCTGCTGATTGTATGTTTCCCCCAAGTATATGAACTACGGAGAAGACTTTGCCCACTGACAAGCCGGAGCCCGCCCATTCCCTTTGATTGACAGGGACCAGACAGCCTGAAAGGGCGGTCACAGAAGTCGCTCCATTTTAGTGTTCTATTGCCTTCTTTTCACACACTTTCCTCTTGACTTAAGTCACCACCCTGAGAGGTTTTCTCCCCACCCCTGGTTCTGTGAGCTGTGTGTGTAGCCACATCAGTTTCTTAGTTACTCCAAACGCCACTTTCCGTCTCTTCCTGGTGATGAGTTCTGTTCAACAGTGGACTGCATTACAAGGCATATAAAGACTGAGAGCGGGGAGAGGTATAAAGCACACTGACATCATGGCCTTACAAAATATATCGAGGTACTCAACGTTAACAGTTTTTGGAAGAAGAAGTTGTATGCTTTACAGCTTCTTTAGCATTTCCCCACACCTGTTTTCTCCTGTGGATCCTCTGGAGTTAAAGCCGAGTTCTCCTGGCAGTTTCTGGAACTTACTGTGTGACTGGGTCAGACCAAGGGAAATTCTTGCCCAGAGCAATGAGCACTATGAAGTTGGCCACACATACATTAAGAGTTTATTTACAGTGCAGACTTTGCCAATCATCACACTCAAGACTAGGTCTCACTGTGGAACCAACTTTCTGATGTATGTCAGGCGTGGCCACATGTATGTCTCTCTACACACATTTAGCCGTCTCCCGTTTATACCTTCAATAGTAAGTGCTTTACATATCAAGTTCTCTCATACGTCTATGCTTAGCTTTGCTTGCCAGGCTGAAGTACAAAGTCCACAACTTGAAGAATTTGACTTCTGTCATAAGGTTAAAATACACTTAAAAAGTCTTCAAAAGAGTTCCATCACATCAACTAGCATGCTAATGGTTAACTAGTAAGTGTTAACTAGTTAAACTGTTAACTAGCCTGAGATGTCAGCATTTTTGACCCTAATGCAGTGACACTATGCTGAGCATCTAAGGAGTTTTGATAACCACCTATTGCCTCCTTCCTAAGTAAAACACATCTTCGAATGGCTCCCCCCAGGATTGCACCTGTGGAGGATCTGAAGCCACCCCAGTGACTATCTAATAGTAAGACATCCCAATAAAATGGGAATCAAATGAGGGACAGGGAGCGCAGGTCTGTCTCAACTTCATTTAAAAACAGAGAGTCAGCATGTAGTTGTTTAAGTGCCTTTGTATAAGCAGCCAAAAGGAAAATGACCAAAGTCCTTTCTTGGGGTTGAAGCCAGTGTCTGCATGGGCTCCTGGAGTCCTGTGCTTTATTTCAGTTGCGCTGTGGCAGGCCAGAGCTCTCACAACTCCACCACCACTATGACTCACTCCTCTAGGAAGAACCTTAAAGCATCTCTCTACCTGCACTTCACTCCTGAAAGTGAGCCAGTGTGATCTCCAGAGGAGCTCTGTTGCTTTTCAGCTGGGTTGGCTACAAATACCCACACAGCACTGAGCATACAGCTCAGACGCCGCCAGGGACACGAGGCTGGTCTAAGAAATAACGTCAGAGAGGGACCAGAAAATGATTGCTTGTAGGATTCTGGTTTGACCTGGAGCGGGGGCCACACAGGTGCCAACGTGATGAGAGCTGCTACTGAGTCTTGTGGACTTTGCTGCTGGTCAGTGAACAATTGGTGCGAGATGGTCTGGGTAGTTTCTTGAGGGGAAACCTTAAGCAGTATGTGGGGTGTTGACATCAACAGTCTTCAAGTTTGTCTTCAACTTATGTTTCTAGGGTTCTGCGGGGCTGTCCACACTATGGAATGCCTTTAGAACAGAGCTGTCTATTCAAGCCCCCATATCTGTGCAGTCCATGATGCTTGGGTCTTCTGTATGTGTTGTCTCCATCAAGAGCTCCTGGGACCCAGCTGCAGAGACGGCAGGAAAGGCTAAACTCCCCTAGCTCCACTTCAGTCTTTCGTGAGAAGCAGAAAAGACACTGCGTGCTTTTAAATACAATGACACAACCAACCCCACCACAGTGTGGTCGTGACCTTCTCAGAGCAGTTACTGTCCGCTAACGATGACAGATGCTTCTGCAGGTTTCTGGTCATATGTAGAAAAAAATGCTCCCTTCACTTTCCCTTTCTTTGAGAATTAAAAACAAAACAAAAAAAAAACAATGAGACCAAACAAATGAACAACAAAAGCCCAGTACAACTTTTGAACAGCATTAGCTAAGTTTTGAACAACCCAGCAAGTGTCCAAAACATCATGGTTCAGCAGCTGACTGAGAAGAACTCTGGCCAAGAATAAGAGCTCTGCTGTGGAATGACGTCACACACACAGACACTACAGTTAGTGTTCAGTTTCCTTCTGGCAGTGGGTGACAAGAGTCACTTCTGACTGTCTGCGCTATTTATTTACTGGTCCGTGTTCGCAGAGTCTCTGCAGATAGCTAGCCAAGCTTCTGTGTATGTTTAGGACAAAAATAGCACTGACCCTAGGATCAGTGACTGCATGGCCTACAGCTCTGAAGGTAGCACAGTTCAGGGACTCAGAGCGACTCACAGGCTCTATCACAGAGATGACAGTGCTGCTACAAGTCCGTCCTAAGGAGAGCCTGTGCTGTGCTGTCAGGAATGGAACTATATTTCTTGACAACAGAAGCATTAGTTTTTTGGGGAGGGGTGGTGGTGGTTGATAAAGGTTTCCATACACTGAATGATGAACGATTAAAAGACAGTATACAATCAAGTGCTAACCTGTGGAGAGTGCATTAAGGAGTGCTAGAGTGCTTTAGGGACGCTGGAGAGAGAAAAGCATCTTGACTAGTGGCTACTTCAGTAGGACTCACCTCACTGACGAGGGCAGGCCCGTGCACATTTGTTATGGTCCTTGGGACTAGACACTGGCGCATACACCCCTCTTTCAGAAAGAGATAGACATCTTTGGTTTGATTCTGATCAGCACAGTTCCAGATTTCTATAGCTTTGGCAGACTACCAGTGATCAGATATACAACTTTCTGGATATATAACTTGCTTGAGCAGCATATCCCAATGTAGTTTTTGTATTGACTGTCTGTCTGTATTGAGAAATAAAGGTTGTCCAAGTAGAGCAAGTTTGCAGCAAGTGGCCTGGTGACTTCCGTGTAATAGCCACAGAGCCCATCTTGACTCATCAGCTACATGCTGGGGTGCTAGGAAGCACACCTCGTAGGCGTACCGCGTACTGGGGAGCTTGACCTTTCGCTGTGTGCTTTTATCTTGAGTGGAGATGTCCTGAAGGCCATCCAGACCAGCTTTCCTTTGTGAGGACTTTCAGAATTACATTCCTACAGGCCACTGGGAGGCAGAACACTGTTGATGTAACTCTTACGGATCCTTACATGTGACTTCTCAAACAATTTGATGGTGTTACTACTTTTCCCCTGGTGGGCACCTACGTACGTCTGACATAATTCTGGAAAGAAAAAGGGGGAAATGGCTTGATGACACACTCCTGCTTTACACACAACTTTTCAGGAATGCTCCAAAGGCATCCAGAGAGGCCGGGCTGTATTCTGAGGC
The DNA here is from genome assembly GCF_903995435.1 of Acomys russatus. Taxonomy (NCBI): domain Eukaryota; kingdom Metazoa; phylum Chordata; class Mammalia; order Rodentia; family Muridae; genus Acomys; species Acomys russatus. Next base: position 38,920,391 of record NC_067155.1, on the reverse strand, counting down.
TCGCTCTCTGGCATGGATTCGATGGTGCAGTGTGAGGGTCGAGCTCCGGGTGAAGGCCTTGCCACACTTAGTGCACTTGTAGGGCTTTTCTCGGGTGTGAATTCTGCGATGCAAAATAAGGTATGAGTTTCGGTTGAAAGCTTTTCCACACTCGCTACATTCATAGGGCTTCTCCCCTGTGTGGATTCTCTGGTGCTTTGTGAGGTCTGAGCTCTGGCTGAAGGCCTTGCCACACTCGTTACATTCGTAGGGTTTCTCTCCAGAGTGGATGCGCTGGTGCAGGATGAGATTGGAGCTGTGACTGAAGGCCTTGCCGCACTCGCTACATTCATGAGGCTTCTCTCCTGTGTGGATGCGCTGGTGCAGGACAAGGTTGGAATTGAGGCTGAAGGCTTTCCCACACTCGTTACACTCATAGGGCTTCTCGCCAGTGTGGATGATTTTATGGCGGATGAGGCTGGAGCTTCTAGTGAAGCATTTCCCACACTCATCACATCTGTGAGTCTTTGCTCCCGAGGGCGCCTCTTCCGGGGTGTTATTAAAGTTTGCACTCAGGCTGAAGCTTCTTCCCAAGCCTTTGCCCTTCTCCCTCGGGCCCCTCTCTCCCATGCTGGGCTTTTTCTCCCTGGCTGTAGGTGGCGCCGGCTCTTTCTTTTCTTTGCCATTTTTCTCTTCAGGGTTTCTCTGTTGCCTTTCGACTACTCTGCCCTGCTGTTCACGTTTCTCTCCAAATTCTTTCTGGAACCTTCCTCCTGTCTCCCCATGTGAGGTGGAATCTTCTTTGACTTCAGCCTTTGAGGTCAACTCATTCCCATTCCTGTTTTCAGAACCTGAAAAGAAAAATAGAAAATACGAATAGCACGGTTTTCTTCTGAATACAGTCACATTGTTTTCTACGCTTCTATGCACCTGGGAAAATGACTTCATAGTAGTAAAGATAAAAGTAGAAAAATTTAGTGACAATGGGAAGAAGAGCTGGGATAAGGGTGGAAAAATAATGACAGTGTTGGTGAGGAGTGCACAGAAGGCCAGGGGTAGGGTGCACACCCAGCAGGGGAATCTCCGGTGACAGAACAGACTGGGCTGCAAAGCAAGATCTATCTCACAGGGTAGCAAAGCAAAGCCAAGCAAAGCAAAAACCAAGAGTATAAAGAATGTGAATACAGACACCAGGTGGGAAGTGAGCAGAGAGTTAAGGAAAGGCTAAGGAATCGAGAAGCTTCAGGGGCTGTTCTGTTATATGGTCACCTGATAACTAATTTGAAAGAAAACATATTTAGCAAGTCATAGCTGGGTGTGGTGGCACGAGCCCCTAATCACAATGAAGGCAGAGGCAGGCGCATCTCTGGGAGTTCAAGGCCAGTCTCTTCTATATGGAGTTCCAGGACAGCCAAGAGATGCATAGCGACCTCTTCAAGGGGGAAAAAAGGTCACAGTGCAGGCTTACTCCTAGCTCCAGAGAGAAAGAGGCAGGTAGATTTCTGTGAGTTGAAAGGCAGCCAGGGCTACACAATGAGACCTTGTCACAAAATAAAATACAACAATAAGAAATAAGTCAAATTGCATTTCCAACAAATATTTGTAAGTTTTACAAAAAGAGAATAGGCAAGACATTCTGAGGAACCAATCAGTGGTGTTAGCAGAAGAAAGGAAAAGCAGACACTCCCCAGCTCTGTCTTATTTTACCAACAAGGAGCCCGGAACCTGGTAGACTGTGGGGCTCCTTGACACAGAGAGCAGTTTTCCTCCACCAGGAAGAACAGCACAGAGCTATTCATGTAACAGAGGAGGGATGAGGGAGCTGTCTGGGGATTCGTTACCAAAACAGCTCAAGTCTTCACCAACTGACAGATGAGACTTATGGGAAGAAACAATTCCTGAGACTGTTATCAGAAGTACCAGAAAACAAAACATTTAAAAAGTGATTTATTTATTCTTTCATTTTTTTTTTTAAATTTTATTTATTATTATGTATACAGTGCTCTGCCTACATGTACACCTGCAGGCCAGAAGAGGGCATCAGATCACATTATAGATGGCTGTGAGCCACTATGTCGTTGCCGGGAATTGAACTCAGGACCTCTGGAAGAGCAGTCAGTGCTCTCAACCTCTGAGCCATCTCTCCAGCCCCAGATTTATTTATTCTTATTTTTAACATGCATTGGCGTTTTGCTGGCGTGCATGTCTGTGTGATGGTGTCGGATCTCCTGAAACTGGAGTTATAGACAGTTGAAAGCTGCCTTATTGGTGCTGGGAATTAAACCCAGGTTCTCTGAAAGGACAGTCAGTGCTCTTAACCACTGGGTGATCTTTCTTGCCCCCAGAAATAGAGTTAATCAACCAGCATATTAAAATACTGAAGTTTAATTTTTATTGTCTACTACTATGTCCCCATATATCATTATTTAGAAGAAAACAAACAAATAAACTCAAAAAGCCAACATAAAAAAGTTGTGTGTGTGTACGGGTGTTTTCCCTGCATATGTGTCTGTGTACCATGCCGGCGCCGGCAGGTCAGAAGAGGGCACTGGATCTCCTAGATCTGGAGCTGCAGATGGTTGTGAGCCACCGTGTGGGTGCTGGGAATTGGGTATGGGTCTTCTGGAAGAGTAGCCAGCATCTTTTACTGCTGAGCCATCTCTCGTGCCCTAAACAATTTTTCAAATCACGAATTTACTTAGTATTTAATGTGTGTGACCATGACGCATGTGTAGGGGTCAGAATACAACCAGTGAGAATCAGTTCCCTGCCTTCAGTATGTGGGTCCTGGAGACCAAGCCCTGGTTGCCAGGCTTGGCAGCAAGGGTCCTTTACTACTGCACTGTCTCGCTGGCCTTGCATGTTGCTTTAAGCGAAGACTCCAAGGGCGTCTTCACCATCCCACGCACTCAGTGGGCTCCTGAAGGCTATGACTAGAGGAGTGGTAACAGCTCATCTTTGACTTATTGATGAGATTGTCATAATCACTGAAGCAATTGCAGAGAAGAGAAAGCTGGCCCGCGTCTTCCCAACTCCAAACAAAGGTCCTATAGCAGCTGGACAATAAGCCAGTGTGTTCCTTTTATTTGTTCTTCAAAGGTTATATAGCAGTGATAGCTTAGAAGCAAAAACCAGTTCCTTTTTGGTTTTGTTTTTGCCCTTTAAGAGACAGGGTTTCTCTGTTTAGCCTTGGCTGTCCTAGACTCACTGTGTAGACCAGGCTGGCCTTGAACTCACAGCCAATCCGCCTGCCTCTGCCTCCCGAGTGCTGGGACTAAAGGCGTGTGCCACCATGCCCGGCTCAAAAACCAGTTCTTAATTTCTACTCATATAAAGTACCTAAAAACCATCCTCCCCTCAAAACCAGTTTGCAAACCAAACCCCAGCTTCTTCAGTGACACCCTTTCTCCACGCCCTCTCTGCTCATCCTCCCGCTGCCCACCCATAGTTCTTGCTATGAAATTTCCTACTACCACACATATCTTTGGGCTTCTTGGTGGCACTGTGTCCTAGGACTCAGTATCTAGCAGAGACTCACGCGACAGCTTTGTCAGCTGGACAGGACATTTTATCTAGCTGATGCCCTTTGGATTACTTCACTCTCCTATCACTCAGCTCTTCCACTGGGGTCGGACCTGGGAACATGATCCTAAGGGAGGGCCAAGCGCAAGGCCATAGAATTCCAATGTGCATATTGAGCAGTTTCTAACAGGACAGAAAAAGACATTTATCCAAGGAAGATGGATGTCTTGGTAGGTTTAGGAACATGGTATTAAAAAAAACAAAACCAGCTGGAATTGGACTGGTGGTTGGTTTGCTGGTTTGCAAACCTCTCCTAGGAAGCTTTTCCCTGACAGAGGCAAGGCAAAGTTTCTGAAGAACATACACTAGAGCAGAAAGAATCCTCCCAGGGAACTGAGTGGTTGGGGAGCTGAGAGACTCAGAGCAGAAGAGTTCATTTCTGATTTCAAAAAGCAGAAACCACCTAGAGGCACCACACCTGCCGGGAGTCAGGGCGTCGGAGTCCCATGCCTCTGGAACTCACAGACACAAAGGCTTCACTTACTGACCAGCACAGAAGCAAAGCCACCCTAGCAGACAAGGGTTCTGCATCAGTCTTACCCTGGGAAAACACAGTCCCCAACTTCTCCTGCCTGCTGTCCCTACTGAGATTCCTCCGAGCCAGGTTCTGACATCCCCATTCCTCCAGGATGAGGGACACGGCCATGTCCTCGATCTTCACCATTGCCTGAAAGCACAGGAGACCCCCAGCTCAGCTCCCTGCAGCATCACAGACATCCCTACTGGCCAAGCCTGAGGCCGCGGTCAGAGCCGACGGCAGGCCTGTGGACTGAAGGGGCATGGGGGAAGGGCACTAACCCTGAGGGGAATGGGGCTTTTCTGTGGGCAGCAAGAGCAAGGGGCCTGGGTGAGGCTCAGGAGAGGGGCTCCAGAGAGGGGCAGACACGGGTCTCAGGAGGGAAGGGGGGTCCATGGCTCACCTGGGAATCTGCGGTCAATAGTGCAGATGCCATCGCCTGGTCTCTGGGATTCCCCTCGTGATGAGGGGCAGGAACGTGGGTGGCAGGGAGAGCTGAGGAGGAGAAAGGGGCTGTGAGTAAAATGGCTCTACTCTGAGCCTCCCTCAGTGAAGAGCCCCAGCAGTTTCTTCCTACAACAGCAGATTCGCTGTTTGATGGCTAGTGACTAAAAAGATAGCTGCTCCACAGGATACAGCAGACAGGAAGCAAGACTTTGGCTTCCACAAGACCTCTACTCTTATGGAGCTCATAAATGGGTCCTTAAAATCACCAGGTCCAAACTTTCTTTTTTTAAAAGAGTTTTTTGTTTATTTATTATGTATACAGTATTTTGCCTGCATGTGTGCTTGTATGCCGGAAGAGGCTGCCAGATCTCATTATAGATGGTGGTGAGCCACCATGTGGTTGCTGGGAAATGAACTTGGGACCTTTGGAAGAGCAGCCAGGGCTCTTAACCTCTGAGCCATCTGTCCAGCCCCCAGCTGGTCCAAACTTTAAAATGAAAAAATGAGGTCCTGAAGAGGGTGATGACTGCGCAGTGTCACTCGGTTTAGAACGGTAGGTCCAGCCTGAACCCCAGGTTCCTATTCTCAGCTTTAGGGTCAGTAGCTCAAGTCTGGCTCTTATTTCCTTCTAGTGCAGGAACTACACCAGGGTATTGGGCTTCCTCCTGGCTATGCTTGTGACCAACACACCTTCAAGACCACAGAACACTGAGAATGACAGGAGGAGAAGGGCCCTTCATATTCTAAGTACATTCTGCCATTTTGACCCCTCCTTCCTCCCTCTTAGTCACAGTAGCTGTCTGATAAAACACACACTGTTCAAATGTTGAGGAGACAGGCAAATGTAGGCAGGTGTGGATCAACACATACAATAAAAGGCAGCCATAAGCCCGCCTGTGACTATCAACTGTATGTAAAGAGTAACAAGAATAAAAAAAAAAATTAAACTGTAAAATTCAAATTTCTCATTTTCCTTTCCTTGGCCAAGCGTCATTAGATTTGGAAATGTTACTGGTGGACAGAGGACGGTACCGAGCTGCTAAGGATCACAGAAACAGACCCCTCAATCACTACACCTTGTAGCTGTCACCATCCGTGAGGCAAAATACAGACTAGAACAGGACCCTAATTAGGCCTTCTCAGAGTTAGGAAAGAAGATAGAACAAGACAGGGAGCAAAGTGAGAACAAATCCACGTCTCCATCCACTCAAGAACAGCTAGTAGATAACAGGCGCCGGCAGTCTCTAAAGCCGTCTCCCCGTCTCCCTGTCTCCCTGAAGCAACAACCTGCTGCTTAGACGCCGAGTGTCCTCTCCAGCTGACCCTGAATGACAGCGATGTAACTTCTGCTTGTGGAAGGGAACTGACACAGGTGGAGTTAAACATACAGAGCTGAATATGCCTGCCGACTGTCTTCCAGGATGCCCGAGAGAGAGGGCGCAACTTTAAGCTCTACTCTCTAATAGTCCTCCTCTAAATAATCTCACAAGTAAAGACCCCAGTGAAGGAACATACTTTAACTTCTGTAACACACTTAAAAAGACAACAGACTGTGTGTACGTGTGTGTGTGTGTGTTTGTGTGTCTGTCTGTCTGTCTCTGTGTGTGTGCGCGCATGTGAGTGCTCCAGGCACCCTTGGATGCCAGAAAAAGCCATCAGATCCCCTGAAGTGCCGAGGCAGGAGGACTGTAAATTTGAAGCCAGCCCTGTGCTACATAGCAAGACCCTGCCTCAAAACAAACCACTGAGGTTGGAAGTAATGTGCCATTTGTTCTGATGCCTCCACTCAGAACTCTGCTGGACGCCCGGAATGTATGCTCTTCAATACGTGATGAAACGGTCAGCGGGTACAAGGTGCATAACTCACCTACCTCTTCAGTAAACACCCAGCCTAAGATTGGTCTTTGCGCTACGCTATAGTAACACGCATACCAACTCTGCAGCACTTAATGTGCCAGGGCCAGTTGGTACCTACAGGGAACCTTCCCCTTCTCTGAGAAGGCGAGGGGAGAAATGGGGGAGGGGTGTGTGGGGGTTGGGACTGGGAAGAAAGGAGGAGGACTGCAATCAGGATGTAAAGTGAATAAATAAATTTAATTTAAAAAAAAAAAAAGGCATATAATCAAACAAGCATGCTTCCTTATGGATTAGCTGGTCACACAGAAAGAGGCCCATCTATTTTGAATCCCTTACTTCCCTACCTTCTCTTGGACGGGAGAGGGCAAGGTCTCATTCAAGGATGACCTTGAAATTCTGAATCCCCTGTCACCATGGCCTGAATGCTACAAGTGTGCACCAGGCCTGCCGTTTTGTTTTGCTTTTGAGTCAGGGTCTCACTATGTGGCCACAGCCGCCCTGGAACTCAGAGACTTACCTGCTTCTGCCTCCAGAATGCTGGGATTAAAGCAGTGCTGGGGATGGAACCTGGTGCCTCACAGTGACGGGCAAGCACTCTCTACCAACCAAGCCACACCTCTACCCTGAACATTTATCCCCCCCCTCCCCCCACGAACCCAGCTTCTTACCTCGGGATGGCAAGAGGCGAGGCTTCCTAGATGAATGCTTGAAGCGAGACCGGGTAGCTTCGTGATGGTCAAAGCTTGAGGACTCCTGAACTGGATCCAGAGGCACCACACCCCTGGCAAGCATCTCAGGCCCATGAACTTGACCCGGGACCTGAGGGGGGAAATGGTTTCTGGGTAAAACTTGTGATTGGCCTTGAACTCCTGACCCTCTTGCTCTAGCATCTCAAAAGACAGGATTATAGGCACCAAGTGCTGTGCCTGCTGCAGTGAGCTGCTTTTAAAAATAGGAATTAGAAATATTAAAGAAAAGCCTCTAAGTATGCCAGTGGATGCTGAAAGGAGGGACTAGCTTCTCCGCTCCCACACTCCTATGGCCAACCACTAAACCCAAAGCCTCACAAATGCCATACACATGTTCTAGAACTGAACTGTGCTTCCAGTCCCCAGAACTCTTTGAAAGAGCCCAGGAGGCTGTTCCTAAGTCTATGCCGATCTTACACACAACACCTCTTTTTACCTGCTGCCCCGACAGATCAAGCTCCAGGTCTTCCAGAAGAGTCACAGCCTCCTCCCCGCTGTCAGGCCGGTACTCCTGCAGCCACACCTGCAGCTCTTGGGGCAAAATGGACAGGAACTGCTCCAGCACCAACAGCTCCAAGATCTGCTCCTTCGTGTTGACTTCTGGTCGAAGCCACTGATGGCAAAGTTCCTTTAGTCGATTCAGGGCCTCTCGGGGCCCAAAAGTGTTCTGGTAGCAGAACCGCCTGAACCGTTGGCGGAACACCTCTGGGTCGGGTGGCGGCGTCTCCTGCAGGCTGGAGTCCTGCCCCCACATGTGGTCTTCCTCATCTTCTTCTTCTACCTTCACGATGACTATTCCATCCTTCTCCTGCGCAGCGTGCGGGGACAGACCCGTGGCTTCCCTTGACTCAGCAGTCATCATGCAGGCTGAGGGAGCTGCTGGGGTCCAACGGGCTCAGGCTGCCCTTTCCGTTCCGGCAATTATCTTCTATCGATTCCTGCACTATTCCTGAGGTAAAACACAAAACAAAACAAAAAACCTCAATATAAAAAAGTGACCTGCGAGCAGAGAAAATGGGTGCTTGGGCTTAAAAGCCTGCCAGTCTAGCATTCTCAGTGAGCTTCTGACTAGTGGAAGACACTGCCTCAAAAAACTGAGGTAGACAGCATCTGAGACCCCTTTGAAAGTTAAAGAGAACTGGGGGTGGGCTGCGGGGGGAGCAGAAGGGGAGGGAAAGGAGAGTGCTTGTAGGAGTAAGCAGGCAGAGAAGCCTCTAACCCGAGAACTTGAGAGGCAGAGGCAAGAGAATCAGGAATTCAACCTTAGCACAGTCCCAGGCTTGCCTTGGCAGTAGGAAGCTATCTTAAAAACCAACACCGAGAACTGAGCATGGTGCCACACACCTTTAATTTCAACATTCAGGAGGCAGAGGCAGGTGGATCTCTGAGTTCAAGGCCACCCTGGTCTACAGAGCAAGTTCCGGGACAGCCAGGGCTACAGAGTGAACCCCTGACTTGATAAATTAAGTCACAAAGAGGTCACTTGCTTTAAATGGTGCGATGTCTTGTTGAGTACCTTACATCCCAAGGGAACCTAGCCTCTCAACTTGCTTGTTCAGTATTGGATCCTGGGATGTCACCTTGCTCACCTGTGCAATATTATGCAAAAATAATGAATTCTTCTGTCTGGCTTCACCTAATCTTGTCTTCAAAGGAGAGATTGGCAACTTTAAAGACACGAGGAGACTGTAATCAGAGGACTCATGGTGAAAAAAACAACAAAAAAAGTGAACGGCAGCGCTAAAGCTCTGCTGACAGCAAGGTCTCACCCATGCAAGAGGAAAAGCCCCAACGCTGATCAAAAAGCCCAAATCAAAAAGCATCAGTAGCCAGGCGGTGGTGGAGCACGCCTTTAATCTCAGCACTCGGGAGGCAGAGGCAGGCGGATCGCTGTGAGTTCGAGGCCAACCTGGTCTACAAAGCGAGTCCAGGACAGCCAAGGCTACACAGAGAAACCCTGTCTCGAAAAAGGAAAAAGAAAAAGAAAGAAAGAAAGAAAGAAAAAAAAGCATCAGTGGCTGCGGATATATCTAGTAGTACCAGGGGCTTGTCCAGTGTGATCGAAGGAGGGCTGAATCCGTGGTACCACACAAGAGAAAACAAAGTCTGAAAATAATTATACAAGCAGAAGTATGAAGTCTTTCTATTGTTATGAAATTCTAACTGCCAAAAAAACCAACTATCAATTACTCTGGAAATCATCTAAATATGTGCATGCTTCTTGAAAAAAAAAAAATCTTATGCTTGAGTGCCTTCATGAGGTTATGTGCAGGTGCCTGGGAGGCCAGAGAGAGCACTGGGTCCGCACGTGGGTGTTGGGAACTGAACCTGGGTCCTTTATAAGAGGGTAAGCACTTAAATTTGGAGCCATCTCTGTACAGCATCAATGTGTCCTTTCTCTAAGAACTTGGAGCTACGGGGCCAGAGAGATATCTTTGTAGGTAAGGGCACTTGCTGTGCAAGTCATGAGGATTGGGGTTTAAATTCTAGCACCAACATCACAAGATGAGAGTCGTACATACCTGGCATACACATGAGCATCAGCACACACAAGTAAATAAACCTTTAAAAAACAAACTTGGAACTATTTTCTATTTTTTAACTCATTTAAAAATCTTCCAAATGAAGAATTTCAATGAAAATGTGTCTTTTATTCATTTATTTTTAACCCACACACACCCACACGTGTACGTGTGTATGTGTGTATATGTGCCACAGTGCTTGTGTGGAGGTCACAGGATTACTGTATCATGTGTGTCCTGGGGAGCGCTCAGGTTGTCAGGCCTGGTGGCAAGAATGTCTACCTGCCGAGCCACCTCCCCGGCTTTGAACTGAAATCTGTAATAATAACAAGCCCCAACTTTCTGGTTTGTCTGCAAGAACTAGTTAGGATCTTTTGGAACCCTTAAATGTTCCATGACACTTTAAATCTTCCACGGCTGGTCTCCTGAGATGGTTCTGTGGTTAAAGCTCTAATTGCCAAGCCTGAGGCTTTAAGTTCCTTCCCAGGTACTAGCACAGTGCAGAGAGAAAACCTGGGAAGAGACAGCCAGCCTTCACTTCCCACGCATACCTTCCCGCCCCCTCTGGCAACAAATGTAAAATAAAAAAAGGAATCTTCCATTTGTTAGGGGCACTATGATTGCACGTGCCTCCTCGGTCCCTACCACCATGTTTGCTATAACACACTATCAGAAGTATTCAATAAATACTAGTGGAATTAATTAAAAAAAAAAAAAAATCAAGGAAGCTGGGTATGGTGGCGCACGCACACCTTTAATCCCAGCACTCCGGAGGCAGAGGCAGGTGAATCACTGTGAGTTTGAGGCCACTCTGGTCTGCAAAGGGAGTCCAGGACAGCCAAGGCTACACAGAGAAACCCTGTCTTGAAAAACAAAACAAAACAAAACAAACAAACAAAAAAAAGAAAATCAAGGAAAAGGAAAACAGATTTGTGAAAGTTTGAATTTTGGTAACATACTAGCATTCAGAGTGATCCATGAGGTGTTGAGTCTGATGACTGCCACTCTCCCATCTGAACCTACTGGTCTTTGGAAGCATTTTTCCTTACACAGCCACCAAAACCAAGTATCCTGGGGCCCAGGATTGCCCAGTGGGCAAAGGGCATCAGGACATTAGGTCTGATGATGGTGGAAAGAACAGATTCCTGCAAGCTATTCTCTGACCTCAGCCTCCACATACTCACCTGCTTGCACGTGAAAAAAGAAATTAATGGAATCAAGAAACTGAAAAGCCCAACAAAGCAAAACCCATTAGAAACAGACCATCTCTAACTGTTTTACATGAGTTAAATCAAGAGCTTTTTAAGTTAAATTAATTTTTGTGTTATACAAGGCCAGGGGGACCAAACCCAGGGTAGGAAAGAGCTCTACTGCTGAGCTAGATCCCTAGCTCAAGCCAATACTTTTAAATCTGGAAAGAGTTTATGATTATAGGGCTCTCACTTAAAAATACTGATTAGACTCAGTAGACATGGGGCCATGTACATGTACTAACATAAAAATCAACATATTTCAGTGTGATATACAAAACATTGAGACCATAACAGGAATGACTAGGTTTAAACAGTTTTATCTGTGTACCCATACATGCACCTGCCACTGTGAGCTACGGGAAGTCAGAGGGCAACTTCTGAGACTCTGCTACCATGTGGGTCTGGAGGGTTGAACTCGGTCCCCTGGGCTGGCTAGAGGGTTGAACTCAGACCCTCCCCAAACTGGCTGGAGGGTTGAACTTGGGGGGCTCCCCCCGCTGGGTGGCAAGCACCTTTACTTGCTGAGCCACAGCATTAGCTCTCAGTGGCAGTTTTGATCATCTTCCCCATATGCTGCTTTGTTTTCACTTGTTTCAGGTCAGTGATGATTTCTTTCCATCCCGATACACGTGACACACAAAGGTCAGTGCAGCATTGTTTGAGGATGGTTCTGGTTGCCCCCAAATACCATCAATGAATCTCTGACACACACCACTTGCAGGGTTTCCACCTTCAGGACACATCCAGCCCTTCCTGTTACTTCTAGTTATATGAAGCATAGCACGGGGGCCATGACCAGCAGGCGTCACTCTTGCTGTGAACAACTCCCACTCCATTTATTAACTCTGCCAGTCAATGTTTTACTCACCCTTCAAGACATTCATTGCCTCCTGATTAGTCTAGTTTAAACAAGAGGAGGGGCTGAACTCTTCACCTGGGGGAGCTGTCCCTGCTCTGTCAGTTCTCTTACCGCTCCCCTTTTGAACAGTGAGGAGCCCAGGGAGATACCCACTAATATCACCTCACCTGCCCAGGCTTAAATTGACGCCTTACCTGCCTGACTTCTCCCTCCTCACATGGTTCTCCAAGAACCAGAGTGAATTGGGTTTTGTTTGTTTGTCTTTTGGTTTTTCAAGACAGGGTTTCTCTGTGTAACCTTGGCTGTTCTGGACTCGCTTTGTAGACTAGGCTGGCCTCAAACTCACATCGATCCACCTGCCTCTGCCTCCCGAGTGCTGGGATTAAGGGTGTGCACCACCACCCCTGGCTTGTGAAAAAAAAAAATTTTTTTTTTTTTTGAGACAGGGTTGTATTATGTCGCTCTAGCTGGCCTCTCACTCACTATGGGGCTGAGGATGACCTTTAACTTCTGACCCTCCTGCCTCCACCTCCTGTGTGCTGGGATTATAGGTATGAGCCATCGTGCCTGGTTGATGCAGGGCTGGGGCTGGAACCCAGGGCTTCATGCATGCTAGGCAAGCGCTCTACCCACTGAGCTACAGCCACAGCTCCCCGAGTGAACAACCCTTTGTTCCTATTTATTGTCCAATCCAAGCTCAAGGCTGGACTCTTTGGTTCTCCACCTCTGTTCTCTCCCTACCGGCCCATAATTTACTTGCTACCTTCCTCTGCTTATTTCTCCTAAAACGTTACAGCCTCAGTCAGTGGGCTCCATTTCGTTCCCACTTTCCCTTCAAGCTTCATTTCCCATCACCCTCCCCGACTCCGCAGAGTGAGTCTAAACCCCGCATCCCAGTCATGCTCTGGCCAGCTCTACCTTTTCAAACCCCACTGCACCTGGCAAACCTAAGCTCAAGTGCCACTTGCCCATCACTGAGTCACAAGGACATTATAAAAGGAGTGAGAGTCGCAGCCAACATTTGCGGGTGCCAAATAACACCTTGACCCCTTCACTGGACCACATACCAACAGTCTTAAGAGGTAGTTATGATTATTATTTTGCTTTGTAATGTTAAAGCTGCAGTTTACAGACATTAAATTACTTATCTAAGCTCTCAGAGCAAGTAAACGCTAGGCCAGGACCCAAAACTAAACCGTCACATCTCAGGACAAGTTCTTTTTTTTACTTTGTTTTCCTTTTTCCAGCATGAGTGTGGGATGCCTGTGTGTGGAGGCCAGAGGCTGACACTGGCTGTCTTCCTCAATTGCTCTCCACTTTACTGAGGCAGGCTCTCTCTCTCTCTCTTGAACCCAGAGCTTGCTGACTCAGCTAGGCTAGCCGGCCAGCTTGCTCGGGGGATCCTGTCCCCATTTTCTCAAGGCTGGCATTAGAGGCATGTGGCCCTCACTTGGGTTTTCACATGGCTGCTAAGCGCAGGCCCTCAGGCTTGTACAACAAACACTTTTCCAACCGGGCCATCTCCGCAGCCCCATGTATTATTATCGTAATTATTTTTGCAGTACTGGGGATCAAACGTGGGTTACTGCTTGACCTTTAAGCTAAAACCCCCACACAAGCTTTCTTTTAAGAAAAATGCATGACAGAAGGATCAAAAGTTCAAGATCTGTTTGGATTTCAAAGTGAGTTCAAGGCCGGCCTGGACAACTAATTGAGACCCTGTCTCACATGAAAACACGAGCCACGTGTGGCTGCACGAACTTGTTATCCCAGCACTTGGGATAGAGGCAGAAAAATGAGGCGCTCACTGCCATCCTGGGCTAGATGGGACGTCCAAAGAGCCTAAACAAAACAACCACCAACAACAAAACACCCCAAACAACAACAAAAAATACAAACTACAAAAAGGGCCAGGGATGCATTCAGTGGCAGGGTGCTTGATCTGAGGCCCTGAGGTCAAACAACGCCTGACTGAACTTACCACGTCACTACTTCCCTCCCGAGTTCAATGTTTCTTCAAATTAAACAAATTAACTTATGAAACTCTGAAAAAAGTTTCTGATGTGCAGTAGGCACTGGGGAAGTTTTACTTTTTAAAACGAACTTGAATGTCATAGCTGTGTGGCAGTGCATTTGCCCAGCATACATAAGGCTGAGGTTCAACCTCAGTACATACAACAAGACAGAAAGCACGAACAACCCAAATGTGGTAAAGCATGCCTGCACTCCCTGCACGTTAGAGGTGGAGGCAGGAGATCTATAGTGTGGGCCAGCCTCGGCTACATAGTGAACCAGGGGCTACACGGGGGCTGCTTAAGAACTGGTCAGAAAAGAAAACAAACAAACAAACAAAAGTTAAAAAGTAAATCCAAGAGATGTAATTGTACATTACAATTTTCAGCCTGCTTAAAAGATTAGCAGTGGAAGAAATCCTGCAACAGCAAAGGCAGCCTGGGCTGGAACAAATGAATTATGTCCCCCACAAATAAGTCACACATCCCCAAGTGCTCTCCAGTATGCTTATTAGCAATGGGGGTAGGGACAGAGGAGGAGAGGCAGAGAACCACTTTTGGGCCTCCTCTGAAATGAAATGCATTCTGACATATCACCGCCTTTACAGAAGACGTTTGCCATGTAACCAGACCCCACAAAGAAAAACCAAAATAACTTTCAAACAAGACAAGACTCAGGGCTCCAAGCTTGGTTTGTTTCAAAGGCTGTTTTCTCCAGGTTCAGCATTTCTTCTTTGGCACAGTCTTGCAAGTTTAAATAAATGATCCTCTACTCCTCCCCCGCTTCAACAACGAAAATAAAATGCTTTACAGTATGAAAAAGATAGCTAGTGGCCGAGAATGGTGACAAGTGGCTGTAATCCTAGCACTCTGGAGGCAGTGGCTGGAATTCCAAGGTCAGCAAGGACTAGAGAGACCCCGTCTCCCCTTTTTTAAAGAATACCTAAAGAATATTAACACCACTGCAGAATGAAAAGCTAAGATTTAAGATTTAGGACACTGGCCTAGTTGTATTTAAATACAATATGAGCCACTTGAAAAATTTCCAAAAGCAGGAGACTAAGTAGAGGAATCAACAAAACATAACAGTACTGAGTTGCAGGCATTTCTGTAATTTAAGAAAGATGAAAATGAATTGGGCGGTGCACGCCTTTAATCCCAGCACTCGGGAGGCAGAGGCAGGTGGATCTCTGTGAGTTCGAGGCCAGCCTGGTCTACAAAGTGAGTCCAGGACAGCCAAGGCCACACAGAGAGACCCTGTCTCAAAGAGAAAAACAAACAAATGAACAAAAAGAAGGAAAGGAGGTAAACCTGAATAAAAGAATGAGTAAGAGTCTTGTGTAGTAATTCAAAGAGAACACAAACCTGAACAAAACATCTGGATAAATCTTCACCATAGATCCCTCGTAAGACAGCTATTTTCCCACATTTGGCCAGCTTTTCACTTGTTGCCGTGGTTACAATGAATTCTTCACAATTCACCAAGTATTTATTGACTGCCTCCAATCCGCCTAGCACTGCCCTGTACAATAAATGCTTTCTTTGGTCCCAGGCCATTAGAACAGCCACTAAGTCAAAGTAAGTAAGTAAGTGTGCGTGTGCGTGTGTGAGAGTGGGGGGGGGGTGCACCCACGCGTGCAAGGAAAGAGGGGAAGGAAGGGGGAGTGTCAAGCTAAAGGAGCTCCTTCTTCTTCTTCTTCTTCTTCTTCTTCTTCTTCTTCTTCTTCTTTCTCTTCTTTTTTTAGTTACAATAACTAACTCCACTCATTTCAAATTTGGAAAAGCCTTTTTGAGCAAAGGCAGTTGGTAAAACTGACAGTTGGCAAATGTCTCACTCAAGGTCATTAAGCCGATCAATCTCCTACCGGCCCAGTGTGATTTCCCACAGATACCCTTCACGTCTCACACACTACAATCAAGCAAGGTGAACTAAAAAAAAAAAACTTCACTAATCTGCAAGACAGCACCTTAAAAAAAAAAAAAAAAAAAAGCTTGACCCGGCAAGAGCTTTTGAAGCATTCGGTCCGTAAAACTGACAACCGCTGTTAAATCTCTACGAGATCTTTAACCCCTGTCAAGCTGCTAGCGCGTTCGCTCAGTGCTGGGAGGCGGTGATCTGGAAACGTCTGCGGAATCTCAAAGCGTGTGCAGAGCTCAAGGTCTTCCGCATCTTTCGCCCTAGGATCCTCAGGGACTGAGGACCGGGGTGGGACAGGGAAGTGATGGACAGTAATAAAACGAAAACTACACAAAACACTTTGGTCTGCAATCACAGCAAATGGCGACGGAGGGAGGGGGACAGAAGAAGAAGCCAGACACAGGGATCACGTCCACTCGTGATCTCCTCCTCAGAAACGTCACACGAGGATGATGACATGAAAAGGTTTCCCCACTGACCCCAGGGATGCAAGCAAGCACAGCCCCGGACCCAGCAGGGCTCCATTCCAAGCCCCCCGGGTGGTCACAGGGCCCACCCTCGCGGCCCGCCCGTCCTCGCGAGAGTCCGCCATGAGACTCACCGTGAGTCTCCGGAGCGGCTTGGGGACGCGGGGCGACCAAGCACGGCTCAACCCAGCCGAAGGGCACTGCACACCGGCCTAGGCCCTCCCAACGCCTCGCCACAGACACAATGAGTCACAAAGACCGGAAGTAGGTCAGCTCCTCACCTTCCGGGACCGCGCTGAGCTTCCGGGTTCTCTCTAGGAACGCCGGAGGACTTTGCATCTCAGTTTCCGAACCTCATTCCCTGCGTCTCTCCTACCCCTACCCCTCACCCCAAGGCCCTTCAGTTCCAGAGGTGACAGATAGAGGTGACGTGATCCTTCCTGTTCAGGGCGTTCAGTTTTTCCTGATGCAGTATCTTCAGCTCTATATTTGTTACTTTCTCCCCTTCTTTTCCATCTGGGGCAGTAATTACAGTTATTATGAAGCAATAATAATAATAATAATAATAATAATAATAATAATAATAATAATAATAATAATAATAATAATAATAATAATAGTAATTGTATGTCCGTGACAGAAGAGCCGAAGCAAGAGTGTAGACAGAGGAAGATCAAAGCGAAGCCAGGGGTGGCTGGTATCACAAATCAGCTCTGGTGAGGTGTTCCAACTGAGAGCGTGGTGTTTTCAAATATTTTGGCCCGTGGACAAAAGGCTATCTATAGGTAGACAAGCTACTTACACTGGTTCTGAGCTTTGCTGTTACAGCAGTTTACAAGGATTTTTTTTTCCCCAGAGAAATCACAGACACTTTTACCTTCAAGGTGTTTTCTGAAACGACGGTTACCGCCTTCATCTCTTTGCCTTGTGGCAATACAAAAATAAGGGTCCACCTAATATAGGGCTCTGTATTCCAAAACAAGTCCGCAAGAGAGTGACAGTACCCAGGAGTTTGACAGCTACTGCTACTGCTTGGGAGAGGTAACTTTATTTTTAAAAATACATCAAGAGTAAAAAAAAAAAAAAAAAAAGCAATTGTAATACTGATAATGGGAAATTCACCCAGAGAAGTAGGAGAAACCCTTATTCACACACAGACAAGCTTTGAAGAGTCCATTCCCCTCGACAGTTTCTTACAGCTTTTTGTAGGTTAGGCAGCAGGCTTGTCGTCTCTGTTTCTGTGACAATCTGAGAGTGGCCTCAGAGTTCCTTAATAATTAGAAGGGATGTAGCTGGGCATGCCTACAGGAATAGATGGTTATGTGGGTAGGTAATAATGTATAAGCACTCGACAGGTAGCAATGACGTATACAGGCACTTGAAAACAACAACACATTTTGGCTGGCAAAAGAGTTTTTCTCTTAGCAAACAGAACTGGTATCTGCAGCGCGACCTTTGTCTGCTGTGACAAACTTCCTTTCAGGTGGCTTCTGGCAAATGTTTGTTTTTCCCAGGCAAGAAGTAGGGGCTATTTACCCCTCCCCCAAACAAATAGAACTTCTAAATAAAACTCTAGCTCGCTTACAGCTTTTAGGCTATTTTTCCTTCCTTTCTTTCTTTCTTTTTTTTTTTTTTTTTTTTTTTTTTTGAGACAAGGTTTGTCTGTCTGTCTTGGACTCACTCTGTAAACCAGGCTGGGCTCAAACTCACAGAGATCCACCTGCCTCTGCCTCCAGGGTGCTGGGATTAAAGGGATAAGATTTCTATTGATCCACCATAGCATACCGCTGGGTGCATATTCATAATCACTTCTTATCAGTGTCACTAAAGGAAACAGCAAAATGGAGAAAAATAATGACCTGAAATCCTTCTAAGTTAATATAACGGCAATGAACTGAAAAATCATTTTACGTTTATTTTATGTGCATGAGTGTTTTGCTGGTATGCACATACGCATGTGTACCATGTGCATCCCTGGTACCCATGGAGATCAGAAGAAGGAATCTGGATCCTCTGGAACTGGAGTTACAGGTGGTTGTGAGCCACCATATGGAATCAAACCCAGGTCCTCTGTACGAGTGCTGGTTTAACCATGGAACCATGGCTCCAGCTCAGCACGTTGAATTTTTTGAAGGTTTTGCTATATAACCCAGGCTTGCCTGAAACTCAGCTTCACATCGATGTTACCCTAATTCTGTTATGATCTTTCACATTTATTTAGAAACCAAGTGCTATTTTTTTTTTTTTTTGTAAACTTAAGAGACCTCCTTGTCCTAGTGATGCTACTTGTCCTTATCACCTTTCCCCAGTGCTCATCTCTCTCAGTGGCAGGCACTCGAATGTGAGCAGAATGACGTTTAGTCTTGTTTCCTCTAGGGTATTGTCTTAGTTAGGGTTTCTTTTTTTACTTTTTCTCTTTCTTTTCTTTCTTTCTTTCTTTTTTTTTTTTTTTTTTTTTTTTGAGACATGGTCTCTCTGTATTAGCCCTGGCTGTCCTGGACTCGCTTTGTAGACCAGGCTGGCCTCGAACTCACAGTGATCCACTTGCCTCTGCCTCCCCAATGCTGGGATTAAAGGCGTGCGCCACCACCGCCCAGCTCTTAGTTAGGGTTTCTATTGCTGTGATAAAACACCATGATCAAAAAGCAGTTGGGGAGGAAAGGGTTTATTTGGTTTCCTCATCCCTGTACACCATTGAAGGAAGTCAGGACAGGAAGTCACACAGGGCAGGTTTCTGGAGGCTGGGGCTGATGCAGAAGACGTGGAACGGTACTGCTTACCGGCTTGCTTCTCTTGGCTTGTTCAATCTTTCTCACCAGGAGGCTAGGAGCAGGGATGGAAACACCCACAATGGGCTGGGCCCGCCACCAGCAATCACTAATTAAGTAACTGCCTTAAAGCTAGACCTTATGGAGGCATTTTCTCGACTAAGGTTCGCTTCTTTCAGATGACTCTAGTTTGTGCGTCAAGTTGACTTAAAACTAGCACAGGTTAAAAAAAAAAACTGGCACAGGTATCATGAGTGAACCTCTAAGTGTGATCGAATATTGGGTCATAGAGCGCCTAGCAGGTGTGTGTGTGTGTGTGTGTGTGTGTGTGTGTGTGTGTGTGTGTGTGTGTAAATGTGCATCACAGGCTTCAAATGCATATACATATGTCTGTGGAGACCAGAGGAGGGCGTCGGATCCCCAAGACTTACAGGGAGCTAGAGTTACAAGCAATTGTGAGCCCCAGCAAGTGTGCTAGACACAAATTATAGTACTTTGTAGGAGCAACAATGGCCCTTAACTATTGAGCTATTTCTCCAGTTCTCTCTGTTGATCTCTCTCTCTGCCTGTTGCTCTCTGTGTGTATCCCTTGCCCCTTACTCCACTCCGACAATGTAGCCCTGATGGGCCTGAAAATTATGATTTTTTTTTTTTTTTGGCTTTAATCTCTGGAGTATTTGTCATCATAGGCTTCAGATTATAGGGTATAGGTTCCAGCACCCATGTCTGTGGCTTGCAATTGCCTGTAACTCCAGCTCCAGGGAATCTAATGCCCTCTTCTGGTCTCTGAGGAAATCTGCATGTACGGGGTATACTCAACCACAGAACACAGACACACAGACACACACTCTTCACACTTTAAAATGAGAGAAAGAGAGATATCTATAAAACGAGTAAAGAGCACTTGTGTATCTGTGTTTTCCAGAGATGATTGGCATATGGGTCAGCAAACTGATAAGACCTAGCCTAAACAGTTGTGGTGCTGTCCAGTAGGCTGGAGGTCCAGAGGGATCAAAAGTGGAAGGAGGAGAAAACTCACACTCATGTGCAAGCTTAATAATAATAATAATAATAATAATAATAATAATAATAATAATAACAACAACAACAACAACAACAACAACAACAACAACAACATTATAATAATAATAACAACAATAATAAAAATTCTCTTCCTCCTCCTTTTTGTCCTTCCCTTCCTCCATCCGTGTGTGTGTGTGTGTGTGTGTGCGTGTGCGTGTGTGCGCGGTGCGTTTATATGTGTGAGTGTAGGTGTACTCGTGCCATGGTGCATATGTAGTGGGGTGGTCAGAGGACGACTGTAGGTGTCCATCATGGCCTTCAACTCTATTTGAGGTTCGATCTTTTGTTTTCCTCTTCCTCCTCCCCCTCCTCTTCTTCTTTTGGTTTTTTGAGACCAGGTTTCTCTGTGCAGTCCTGGCTGTTTTGGAGCTCACTCTATAGACCAGGCTGGCCTGGAACTCAGAGATCCGCCTGCCTCTGCCTTTCAGGGCTGTGGGTTTAAAAGCGTGCATCACCACCGTCTGGCTAAGGCAGGTAGATTTTTTTAAAAAAGTATTTATTATTGTTGTAGA
The DNA here is from genome assembly GCF_903995435.1 of Acomys russatus. NCBI lineage: Eukaryota > Metazoa > Chordata > Mammalia > Rodentia > Muridae > Acomys > Acomys russatus. The sequence continues at coordinate 38,899,866 of NC_067155.1, read as the reverse complement.
CAGTGAGAGTGGTGGTGGTGTGTGTATGTGATGTGTACAGGCGCAGGTGTGTGTGTGTGATGTGTACAGGCGCAGGTGTGTGTATGTGATGTGTACAGGCGCAGGTGTGTGTATGTGATGTGTACAGGCGCAGGTGTGTGTATGTGATGTGTACAGGCGCAGGTGTGTGTGTGTGATGTGTACAGGCGCAGGTGGGTGTGTGTGATGTGTACAGGCGCAGGTGTGTGTGTGTGATGTGTACAGGCGCAGGTGTGTGTGTGTGATGTGTACAGGCGCAGGTGTGTGTGTGTGATGTGTACAGGCGCAGGTGTGTGTATGTGATGTGTACAGGCGCAGGTGTGTGTATGTGATGTGTACAGGCACAGGTGTGTGTGTGTGTGATGTGTACAGGCGCAGGTGTGTGTGTGTGATGTGTACAGGCACAGGTGTGTGTGTGTGATGTGTACAGGCGCAGGTGTGTGTGTGTGATGTGTACAGGCGCAGGTGTGTGTGTGTGATGTGTACAGGCGCAGGTGTGTGTATGTGATGTGTACAGGCGCAGGTGTGTGTGTGTGATGTGTACAGGCGCAGGTGTGTGTATGTGATGTGTACAGGCACAGGTGTGTGTATGTGATGTGTACAGGCGCAGGTGTGTGTATGTGATGTGTACAGGCGCAGGTGTGTGTATGTGATGTGTACAGGCGCAGGTGTGTGTATGTGATGTGTACAGGCGCAGGTGTGTGTATGTGATGTGTACAGGCGCAGGTGTGTGTATGTGATGTGTACAGGTGCAGGTGTGGGGTGGAGGACAGTCTTCCCACTGTAAGTTCCAGGACTGAACTCAGGTCACTGTCAGGCTTGTGTAGCAAATACCTTCATCTGCCGAGCCATCTTCCCAGCTCAGCAAATTAAAAACTGGATTTTATTATTATTTTTTTATTAAAACATTTTAAAATTAATTTATTCTTGTTACATCTCAATGTTTATCCCATCCCTTGTATCCTCCCATTCTTCCCTCCCTCCCATTTTCCCATTATTCCCCTCCCCTATGACTGTTCCTGAGGGGGGTTATCTCCCCCTGTATATGCTCATAGGGTATCAAGTCTCTTCTTGGCAACCTGCTGTCCTTCCTCTGAGTGCCACAAGGCCTCCCCCTCCAGGGGACATGGTCAAATGTGAGGCACCAGAGTACGTGAGAAAGTCATATCCCATTCTCCACTCAACTGTGGAGAATGTTCTGACCACTGGCTAGATCTGGGTAGGGGTTTAAAGTTTACCGCCTGTATTGTCCTTGGCTGGTGCCTTAGTTTGAGCGGGACCCGTGGGTCCAAATCTGCCTATCATAATGTTCTACTTGTAGGTTTCTAGGTCCCTCAAAATTGGATTTTAAAACTCACATCCCTCTCTACTGAGGAGAGTCTTGCCATCTGTACCGTGGCTATGTGGTGCTTTTTCTTCATAGAGCTCTACCCTCCTGGCCATCAGAGCTGCTCTGGAAAGTAAATTCCTCATTCAAACCAGGCGACAACCCTCGTGACCATTAATCCGAGTCACCTTGAGGTCCATTGAATGGCTATTTGTTCATGGAATTGAAGAAGTGTTTCCCCCATGCTTTTGGAGGCAGATGTAGCCATAGTGAGAAAATAAATCTAACTAAGAGAGAAAGGGGGTGGGGGTGGGGGGGCTGGAGAGATGGCTCAGTGGTTAAGAGCACTGTCTCCTCTTCCTAAGGACCCGGGTTCAATTCCCAGTACCCACATGGCAGCTCACAACTGTCTGTAATCCCAGTTCCAAGGGATCTGACACCTTTACCCCCAAAACCAATGCACATAAAATAAAAAGTAAATAAATTATTAAAGAGAGAGAGAGAGGTGGGGGCGTGTTGGTGACACTCAGTTGCTCTTTCCTCTAGTGTTACAGTCACCTTTGTCCCTTCTGGTTGTGTGTGTTAGTGAGGTCGCATTTCTCTGAAGCTTGATTTGACTCCTGGTCTGTCCTTTCTTGGTTAATCTCCATTGTCATCTTCGTAGTCTTGACCATTGCTCTTGGGGATTAGTAAAGTATACCCGGGGGTGTTGACCTCAAACTGCTGACGCAGGAGGATTGTTAAATTCAAAGTGTGCCTTTGCCAAAGAGTGAGTTCAAGGGCAGTTTGGGAGACTTGGGGAGACCCTACCTCAAAGCATGAAGCAAGGGCTCAGCAATTAAGAGCACACACTACTCTTGCAGAGGATTGGGGTTCAGGTCCTAGCACCCACATCTGGGTAGCTCATGACCGCCTGTAACTCCAGGTCCAGGGGATCCCTAACCCTCCTCTGACCTCTTTGGGTACCTGTAGTCATGTGCACATACCACACACAGACATACCTGCGTACATGTACCTGAAAATAAAAGCAAATCTTACGGAAAAAAAAAAAAAATAGAGAGCTGATGTCATAGCATCAGCTTTTAACTTGGCTCGATCCCGTGTCACCTGGGAAGAAGGAATCTGACCTGAGGAACTGTGGTAATGTCTGCGGAACACTATTTTTATTGATGTAGGAGGGCTCATCCCTCTGTGGTGGTGCTGTCTCTGGGCAGGTGGGTCTGGGCTGTGTAAGAAAGGAAGCCGAGCAAGCCAGGAAGCAGTATTCTTCTGTTAGCTTCTGCTTCAAGCTTCTGCCCTGAGTTCCTGCTTATCTATTCCTTTATGTATACAAGCTAAAGTAAGCCCTTTCCTTCCCAAGTTGCTTTTGGTCACTGTCTTATCACAATAGCAGAAAAGTGCACTAGGGCAGCTGGAGATAAAGTTGAGTCATTGAGTGCCAAGGTCCAACCTCCACCCCCACCCCACCTCCACCTCCACCTCCACCACCTCCTCCACCTCCTCCACCTCCACCACCACCTCCACCCACACCATCACCACCATCACCACCGCCACCACCATCACCCCCCCCACCACCTCAACCCCCCACACCTCCATCCCTCACCACCTCCACCACCTCCACCACCACCTCCACTACCTCCACCATCACCTCCACCACCCTCACCTCCACCCCCACCACCGATCCACTTCTACCCACTTCTACCCTGTGAGGACATTTCCAGAGACCAAGAAGGCTCTGACTTCTAATGAGACCGAGAGGAATTTGACTTAATTAATGGACAATCCACTGATAGATAATTATCAACCAACAATTTGATTGTTAATTAACCACATCAATGTATTAGTATTATAACAATATTTATCCTTTATTACGATAATTAGTTTGGCTTACTCGCCTTAGCTGCTCAAGAAGACACTGGAGCTTATGTGAGAAGAGAGACAACGGTCCTGGGCCAGTGAGATGGCTTTACAGGTCAGAGCACTTGATGTTAAGTCTGATGACCTGAGTTTGATGCCAGCAACCCATGGTGAAAGGAAAGAACCAACTCCTGTATGCTCTCCTCTGACTTTACACTCATGCCGTGGCATGTCTGCACCCTTCCCCCAAATAAGTAAATACACACACACACAAAAAAAAAAAATTAAAAAGAGGCAATGATCTTATATATACCCACGTGAGATGATTTCATACTGATGTTTTGAGAAAAGCATGGAGAAACAAGTTTGCACTCACTATGCTATTCCAGCTTGTCCTCTGGTCTACACGCACACACACACACACACACACACACATACACACATACCTACACACACCAACACACATAACATACAAACACAGAAAAAACAATAAAAAAGGAACACCATGGCACAATCCACAGAGTTCCCGTGGAATTGTGCCTTTTCCATATGCATAATATCCTCACTTAGGAGTTTGAGATTGGCATGGGGCTTTGCCTCTATGCTCTTCATGCGGGCACTGGAATCCTTCCTCTACGACTGACTGTGGTTTGTTTTTGCTTTTGTTTTTGTTTGAGCCAGGATTTCTTTGTGTAGTCCTGGTTGTCCTGGACTCACTTTGTAGACCAGGCCGGCCTCAAACTCAAAGCAATCCACCTGCCTCTGCTTCCCGAGTGCTGAGATGAAAGGCACGTGGCACCACACTGGGCTCACCTATTTTATTTAATATTGTATTTTATTGGTAGGTTGGAGGCAAGATCTAGCTGTGTCGTCCAGCCTGGCCTTGAACTCACTATGGAGGCCACGTACGAGCCCCTTGCCTTTATTTCCAGAGGTCTGGGATCACAGGCATGTGTGACTGTGTTCAGCCCGCCTCACCATTCTTTTTCTTTTTGCTACAGAGCCCCACGTAGTTCGCTCACACCCTGAATTCTTCTCTATGAAGCCAAGGATCTTCCCCCATTTTTTTTCTTTCCTTTGCTTTTTCCAGACAGGGTTTCTCTTTATAACAGCGCTGGCTGTCCTAGAACTTGCTCTGTAGGCCAGGCTGGTCTCACAGTCACAGAGACCTGCCTGCCTCTGCCTCCCAAGGGCTGGGACTAAAAGTGTGCACCACCACCCGCCCCGGCTGCTTCCTCCGTTTTTCAAGATCTAGACCTACATGTGTATGTAATCACAGGTGGCCAGCATCCATCTTCATCCTCCCTCACCTCCTCCTCCTCCTTCTCTTCCTTGAGACAGGGTCTCACGGATCCCAGATGGGCATCAAGTTTGCTATTCAGCTATTCAGCGTGTATCTGAACCTCTGAGTCTCCTGCCTCCACCTCTCAAGGGCTAGAGTTAGTTAGAGGTGTATACTACCATATGCCCTGACATCACATCACCATTGTATTCTGTGTGTGTGTGTGTGTGTGTGTGTGTGTGTGTGTGTGTGTGATGTATGCATGGTTGTGGATATGTGTGTCAAGGTCAGAGGACAAACTGGGGTGTCAATCCTCCCCCTTCCCCCTTGTTTGAGATAGGCTCTCATTGCTGCTACATATAGGGGGACAGCTGACCTTTGAACTTCTGGGGGTTCTAGACCTCCTAGGTCAGGTCTGCGGATGCCAATTCAGGTCCTTCACATTTGCAAGACAGGCAAGTGACTGACCTAGGGCACCATCTCCCTAGTCCCCGTTCTGTAAGCATCTGAATATCCTTACCTCTTAGCATGAATTAGTGAGGAAACCTGGTAAAGCAGCCATGTTGTGTAGCCCTGTTTTTGGAGCCAGACTGCTGGGTCTCCTTTAAGACTGGCTGTCTTGCAAAAGGTCATCATAGGTGGGCTTGCTAAGTGTCATTAGTGTTCCGTCATCAAGGTGTGTGTGTGTGTGTGTGTGTGTGTGTGTGTGTGTGTGTGTGTGTGACTGAACTCTCACCTGACTATGTAACTGTCCCTCCCAGCCATTTGTATGGAAATTTGTCCTAATTGTACATGGTTGGATTGTGTGGGGCAAGAGGTGTCTCTGGGAAGGGCCAGAGTATATAGGCTGGGCAGTCTAGAGGACAGGGGTTTCATCTATGTGGCTGAGGAGAAGTCATTGTTCATGCAGGCTAAAGACTGTTGCTGCTTTGGGGTCACCCATGCCCCTGCCACTAAGCCCTTACCCATGCTCTGTAAGCAAGCCAAATAAACTCCAAGTTCACTCTGGGGTGAACTTCAGTGGAATGGAGACTTGCCTTTGTAACTGGGGCCTTGGAGGAAGCTGCAGGCACTGTTCACCCCACCACCAACCCCAGGAAAGGAATTTGAGCAACAGTCACATTATAGAAGTTTCTTTAAAAAGTGGTCAAAGAAGAGAGGAACACTTTGGGAGGGCCTGCTGCCCCTCCAGGGCCTTGGGGGGAAGAACAGAAGAATCCCAGCTTGCAAAATGCTTCACTGCTCAGGCTGAGAACCAGCCAGATGGCCCTGGGAGCTCCCTCCCTCTGCAAACACCTCTCACCCTGCAGAGTAAACAGGCCTCCCCACCTCAGAGGCTCCTCTGCCCCACTTCTGTGTGGTATAACCTGCAAACAAGGAGGGCACGGCACAGGGATCTTGGCCTCTGTGCTTTATTTCATCTTGGGCCCCCTAGCAACAAGGTCATCTATCTTGGCTCCCTTCTCCTTGTGTAAACAGTTAGTGGGCTCCCAAGGTCCAGTGACAGCCCGGCCCAGGCTCACCCTCTTCCGCTTTCAAACACATTACAAAGACTCTTTCTTAACTGCCTAGGCAGAAAGCTGCACTGGTGGGGTGGGGTGGGGGGGATGGGGGAGGGGGTGGGGGGGAGGAGGACTCCTGGGTGAGGGGAGAGAAGAGGTGTGAGGGGCTGGTCGGCCAATCCCTTTAGATTCTTAGGCTTCAGGGAGGTCAGATGTACCTACTGTCTGGGTGGGGAGCAGAGTTTTGTCTCCTGTGTGTGTGTGTGTGTGTGTGTGTGTGTGTGTGTCGAGGGGCGGGGGGCGTGTTAGAGAGCGGAGACCGTTGCTCCTCAATATCCCATAGCCTTCAACCTTATTTGTAGCTTTGCATGCACATCCTTCTTTTTTTTTTCTCTCCCCTTCTTCCCTCTTTCCTTCCCTCCCTGCTCCCTCCTTCCCTCTCTCTCCAGTGTGGGCTGACCTTGAACTCAGCGTTTTTCTGCTTTGGAATCCGGAGTGCTGGGACTACAGGTGTGCATTCATCAGGCCTGGCTTTTTTTGTGAGTGGGCAAGCATGCTTATGTGTGTGTGTGTGTGTTTGTATGTGCGGTTGTGTGTGTGTGTGTTTGTATATGTGTGTGTATGCATGTGTGTGTGTGTGCGCGCCTGTGGAATTGAAAAGCAGGAGTCACATGTTATGAAGCTGGAGTCTAGGCCGCTGTGAGCGCCCTATCATGAGTGCTGGGAGCTGAACTCTGGTCCTCTACAAGAGCTCTGAACTCTGACATTTGTACAATTTAGTAGAAGCTCTCGTCACTCCTTCTGGAGATGAAGACATTGACCTTAGGTAGGAGGCTGACTTGTTCTCAAATATACAAATGCAAATAGCATAAAGAGTGCTTTCCTCCCCTTTTTTTTCTCTTCAAGACAGGGTTTCTCTGTGTATCCTTGTCTCTCCTGGAACTCACTCTGTAGACCAGGCTGGCCTTGAACTCAGAGATCAGCCTGCCTCTGCCTGCTGAGTGCTGGGGTTAAAGGTGTGCACCACCATTGCCTGGCAGGAGTGGTTTTCTACTTCAATCCCCTGTGACTAAGACGACTGTGTTTCTTTCATAGATCACTGAAAACTGAGACTAGCCAGGGATTGATCCATTGAAAAAGAAAACTAATATATATGGAGAGAGAGAGAGAGAGAGAGAGAGAGAGAGAGAGAGAGAGAGAGAGAGACAGAGAGACAGAGACAGAGAGAGACAGAGACAGAGAGAGACAGAGAGACAGAGAGAGACAGAGACAGAGACACAGAGAGAGAGACAGAGACACATAGAGACAGAGAGAGAGACAGAGACACATACAGAGAGACAGAGAGACAGAGAGAGAGACAGAGACACACAGAGAGAGACAGAAAGACAGAAAGACAGAGAGACTTTCTTTTTGAGTAGTGCAGATCAAGGGTAAGACCAAACTTGGATTCTCCACTTTTGTCTCTATGCCTTTTATATGTCTGTAATTTGGGGTCTGTGGTCTGTCTGTCATATGTGTCTGAAGTCTGTCCCTAACAAAGGACTGTGCTACCCAGATTGGGAAAGGAATGAGGAATTTCTTTCTATAGAAGTCTTTAACAGTCTTTTTACAGATAAGAAGCTACTGTACGGATCCCCAGCTGTCTCAGGATGACATCAAAACTACAAACAGTTGTTACCAATCTTTATATCCACATGTTCCTATGGACACTTATGGGGTATTTATTTTGTTTAATGTTGCTTTCACCAAATGATTACAACCCCCCCCCCCCCCCCCCCGTCCCAAGTCATTCTGGGACAGGGACATGGGAGAGTACATAATTTAAGATTACAGCTATGCATTTAGCTTAAGTTGTAAAAGCTGATTACACGGGAAGTGTGAGGCATGGTAAGGTCGGTTGCATTGCTCTCTTAGAGACAAGTTAAATAGGCTGAACACACAGTATGACAAGCAGCCTTCGTACATAGTTTTGAATGATGCCAAGGCACATTATTAGCTCGGTTGCAAGGTCCAGCAAAAGTTCAGTGTCTGGAGGCATGAGGGATTTTCAGAAAAAGATATTTCCACGTACATCATGCCCTGGCTAATAAACTGGAACTTGAATCTCATTCTAGCAGACAAGCAATGTGTCCCCAGGGCCTCTCTCGAGTCAAGTCTGTTCATTATTAGCCGTTGAGCATGGGAAGAGGTGGCAGGTGAGACTCGGGTGAACTCTGAAGATGTGCGACTGTAGTTCGTGGTGATCACGTACTGAGTGTCTGAGAGCTGACGACTGGCCGCCCGTAGGCCCAGGACTTAACTTGGCAGGTGGAGGTGGTAGGAGGCCTTCAAGTTCAAGGTTATCTTTCACTTGACTGTGAGTTAAGAGGCCAGACTGGGTTCTGTCTCAAAAGTATCACCCACTCTACCAAACAAACAGACAAACCAACCGAACCCAAACAAACCCCCAAACCAAAACCAACAGTAAAATGCTCTCCAAACAATACCAAAAATGTCACCTTAAAAAAAAATCTGAAAAACAAACAAATAAAACCCAACCCCAAACAGCAGCGATGCCAAAAGCTGAGGAAACCTGCCTCCTCCCCACCAATCTCCGTTTTCTCTCTTCCCTTTTGTACTTTTTTCTGACCTCCTAGATTGTGCCCAGGCTGCCGGGCCAGCTTCCCAGATCCCTGGCACCTCATACCTAGGCAGGCTTTCAACACCAACCCAGAAACCACACCCCTAAAGGCCCCCAAACACAGTTTCTCCACATGGTTACTTTAAAGCATTATTGCTTATGTCAACTTTTCATCCCTCCCAGATTCATTGAAGTTAATTGCTCACGCTCCAGGGGGAGGGGGGAAAAAAAAAAAAAGCCCTGTTTCCTACAGTTTCTTCTGAAATGGAAAATTCCATCCTCGAGGGACGTTCTTTCAGTAGGGAGCTATACAGTACAAGCTGGCGTCTGGAAATGGCTGAAACTGACCAGATCTGCCCCTTCCTGCCAGAGCAAACCATCAAGGCAGAGAGTCCCTTTCAGAGAAGTGAAGCGAAGCTCCAAAGAAGACTTTCAGGCAAGCAAAGTTGGAAGGGAAGCGAGCTGCCTGGAAAAAGCAGAAGCCAGCTGAGCAGCCTGGAACAGGCTTATGTCAACGGGGCGCCTGGAAAGGACACTCTCCAACTTAAGCTGTGTGTAGGTTGTGCAGTGTGCTCCAAGTCCTCAGCTTTTGTGAGCTGTCCCCCACGCTGGGGTAGGCTTTGGTGATGCAGCTGTCTTTGAGTTATTTCTGCTCCAGTAAGTAATCCCTCACCCATATTCCTGAAAGTATCCACATTAAAACTCACCAGTTCACCAAGCTGGACTTTGGTGGTATCTGTACTTTGGTCTGTTGTGGGTTCCCTATCTGGGGCCAGTAGACGGGTATATTTGGCCACCGCAGGAAAAGTTTGGTCACACAAGCCCACACTCATGCATTCCACTCTAGTTGAAACTTAAAAGAAACACTTCTGAAGGAAAAAAAAAAAAAAAAAGGACGAAAAAGAAATTTTAAATGTTACTTTTTAGCCTATTTGAAACTTGCCAATCTTTAGGCAATCCACGGCAGGATCCATGTTGCCACCTAGTGGTAAAATTCTGAAACTGCAACTAACTCTACCTCTAAGGTAGAAAGAAGTCTTTCCTGAAGCTTGCTTAGGGTTTGGAGAGAGAGGTTTGACGAGGCTACTGGAGGTATCCATTGTCGGCGGCGTTATGAAGCACGGGGTACAAGGACTTGTCTCCCAACGGGGATGTATCAGTTGCTTCTCTCTTTGTTGTTGTTGTGAAAAAATACCCGGAAGAAGCAACGGAAGGAAAGTAGGGTTTATTTTGGTTCAGTTTGGAAGGTACAGTTTATCATGGTGGCAGGAACTTGAAGCCGGTTATCTTGGATCCACAATCAAGACGCAGAGGGGGGATGGAGGGAGGGGAGGGGGAAAGAGGAATGCTGCTCTCTGCTTGCTTTGTCCTTTTGTTCAGTCTGGTACCCTAGCCACAAAAATAAATAAATAAATAAATAAATAAATAAATAAATAAATAAATTACCGAAGGGGGATGGGGTGGAGCAGTAGAGTAGTGGTTCTCAACCTTCCTAATGCTTTGACCATTTAACTGCAGGCCCTCATGTTGTGGTGAACCCCCAATCATAAAATTATTTCACTGCTGCTTCACAGCTGTAACTGTGGATTGTAATGTAAAGATTTGCCACGTAGGATATCTGATATACAACCCCTGCGAAAGGGGATCCCAAAGGGGTCGCGGACCCACAGGCTGAGAACCACTGGGATTGGCTCTAGGGCTCAGCCACTGAGAGCGTCGGTTTCTCTTTCATAGGACCCCAGTTTGATTACTCGCTCTAAGTCACATGGCAGCTTACAACTGCCTGCAACTCTAGTTCCGGGGATCCGGCATCCTGCATGTTTGTGTTGCACAGATAATACATGCAAGCGAAGCCCACATACAACAAACCGAAAATTATACAATGTATGTATGCATGCATGTATGACAAGGTCACTGAAGGAGGCCCTCCCAAGCTGGTGCACTGTCCAGCTACACCTGAATTTGGTTTTGTCCAGAGAAGAATTTGTGCCCTTAACCTCTTCAGTGCCTTGCCTGGGCCTCCCAAGTCTTGCTCTCATGGTACTTACAGCAACAGGGCAGGAAGCGATCCTGGGACATTCCATATTTGGTTCTTGGGACACTTTTGTCCTCCAAGAGTTCCCAATCAGTGCCTACTGCCCAATTATACACACACACACACACACACACACACACACACACACACACACACACACACACACACCATATCTCTTGCCAGACTCATGCGACTGCCCCGTTTCAACTGTCTTACACCCAGCTGCTTAGGAACAATATTTTGATTTATAAGCTGTGTTAATTAATACGTCTTTCTCTGAAACCTGACTCCCTCCAGGAAGGTTTTTTTTTTTTTTTTTTTTACTTTTCTAGACAGTGTCTCTTTGTGTAGGGCTGGTGGTTTTCTGGAACTCGCTCTGTAGACCAGGCTGGCCTCGAACTCAGAGAGATCCACTTGCTTCTGCCTCCCTAGTGCTGGGATTAAAGGCGTGCACCACCACTGCCCGGCTTTCTTTCTTGAGACAAGGCCTTACTATGCATAGCCCAGGCTGACCTCAAACTTGCAGCAGTCCTCCTCCGACACCCGTCCAAGTGTTGAGAGTGTCGGTGCGTGCTACCATGGCTGATTATGCAGGAAACCTTTGTTGCACCTGGAGGCACACAGGCACAGGCAGGCGAGACTTCATCAAACTGTCCCTGAAGGTTCAGCTGTGACTTTGAGCTTTGTTTACATGAGGATGACACCAGCTGAGAAAACAGGCTTAAACAGACTTGGGAAGGAGTCCAGGAAAACCAAAGCCTGTTTCCTGATTCTTTTGGGTATGCTGAGGAGAGAACACGCCTCCTAAGTGTGCATCCTAAGGCTACAATGGTGTGCAGAGGATTGTAAATGGAACTGGGTGTCTCACAGGGGAAAAAGATTGCTAAGGAACCTGAAGTACAAATGTTTGTTTGTGCAGATTTCTTTCTTTCTTTCTTTCTTTCTTTCTTTCTTTCTTTCTTTCTTTCTTTCTCTCTCTCTCTCTCTCTCTCTCTCTTTCTCTTTCTTTCTTTCTTTCTCTCTTTCTTTCTTTCTTTTGAGACAGGGTGTGGGAAGGATTGTAGGCATTATCCCAGGTGAAGGCACTTGGAAACACCACGGATACCCCACTGAGATTGACATCGTGATAGACTGAGTGGAGCCATCCTGGGTCTGGAATTCAGGAAGGGGACCAGCCGGGGACACTGCCAGGCTATTGTGTTTCTAATCGAACATCGATGGGAGGAGGGGTCCTGAGAGGAGACCGGCCATTGTGCCCTAGAAAGAGACGCAGGCGGAGAGGAGAAGGCCACAGGTTCGGAGCTGGAGCGCCTGTGGATCCTGGAAAGGACCAGCGTACAGGCCAGATACACCTGGGGATCCATCCTGTGGAACAGACACTGGAAGGTTTATTCTTGTTTCCCTCCAACCTTTTCTCCCTCTTGTATAGGATAGTTGGGTTGTATAATAAAGTCTAATTGTTAAGAAACAGAGCCAACAACAGGGTCTTACTATGTAGCCTTGGTTCACCAGGAACTCACTATATAGACCAGTCGGGCCTCCAACTCACAGAGCTCTGTCGGTCTCGAGTGTGCAGATTTCTTGAATGGCACAGTCATCAATCAGGGTCATGGCCATATCTGTGGCTACCGGCAGTGGTTTCCTGAATGATGGCCAAGTGGTTGAGTGGTCCAAGCCGTGGGATACCCCGAGGGAAAGATGCTCAAGGTCTAAAGAATACAGTTGTGGTGGCATTTGGGTTTTAAATCCTTTTGAGGGGACTGGAGAGATTGCTCAGTGGTTAAGAACACTTGTTGTTTTTACAGAGGACCTGTGTCCAGTTCCCAGCACCCACGTAGCGTTTCACAAGCATCCATTACTCCAGTTCTGTGAGATCTGGTACCTGACCTCAGTTCTGACCTCTGTGGGCACCAGGGATGCATGATCATGCCCAGACCAAGATGCAGGCAAAGTAATGATACACACAAAATAAAAATGGATACATTTTAAAAGGCTCTATTTAAAGGGATTAAGTTGAGAGATAGTACAAGAGAGAGCATGTGGGGGAGGGGAGGGAGCAAAGGAGGGAGGAATGGAGGTAGGGAAAGTGAGAGAGAAAGCGAGATAGGAGAGAGAGTGACACACAGAGAGGATACACGTGCAGGTTACAGGAGCTGGTTCTCGCCTCCTGTCACGTGCGTCCTGGGGATAGAGCTCAGGTCAGAAGACTTTACAGCAAGCACCTTTGCCTGCTGAGCTACCCTGACGGTCTGAGGATTAGGTTTGTTATTGTTGTTGATGGTGGTTTTTTTTTTTTTTTTCTCCGTGACAGGATTTCTCTGTGTAGCCCTAGCTGTCCTGGATCTAGCTCTGTAAGACCAGGCTGGCCTTGAACTCACAGCGATCTGCCTGCCCCTGCCTCCTGAACGCTGGGATTTAAAGGTGTGCGCCGCCACGCCCAGCTTGATGGTTAGGTTTAATTGCCAGTTTGACACAAGCTTGAGCCACCTAGGAAGAGTGTCAGTGAGGGATTGTCCAGATTAGGTTGACCTATGAGCATTATCTGTGGCACATTGTCTTGATCCTGTGGATCGCGGTAAGAAAACCTGCTCACTGTGGGTGGCATCATCCCCTAGGCAAGGAGATCTTGGACTGCATGAACTTAAGGAGGGGGCCGAGCACTTGCAGGCATTGCTTGCATTCATTTTCTCTTTGGATGTGGCTAATTGCTTCCAGTTCCCGCATTGGCTTCTCCACAGTGATGGGCTACAACTGTTGTTTAGTGATTTATTTCGAGATTACAAGCGTCCATCTTGGAGGGAAGCTTGTTAAGACACAGAGAGTATTAAGAGGGAGGTGAAGCAACAGGGTGGTCTAAGATAGTAGTTCTCAACTTTCTTAATGTGACCTTTTAACACAGTTCCTCATGTTGTGGTGACCCCCTCCCACCATAAAATTGTTTTCAGTGCTTCTTCCTAACCGTGTTTTGGATACTGTTATGAATCATGATGTAAATATGTGATATGCAGGATATCTGATACACAACCCCTGTGAAAGAGTCATCTCAGCCTGCAGGTTGGGCATCACTGGTCTATGGGAATGTGAAATATTCCATTCTGCAGGGGGGATATTATTAAGCCCATGAAATAAACTACTCAATAGCTTCAGGAAGTCACTGGAACTGATCAGATTCACAAGGCCCCATCCTCTCCAAGCATATATGATCAATAAAGACTGCCAAGAGACACAGTCTCAGAGAAGCCAGAGTTCCCGGGAGAAGCACAGACCAGCCTCGTTGCCAGGAAGAGACTCAGACTAGCTGAGCTAACTGCAGAGACAAACTCCAGACTATTGGGATTGCCTGCAGGCTGTGTGGCGGGCTCCAGGTTCCCAGCTTTCACGAACTCTCGTCATCCATGCTGTGGTAGACTTTAGTAATGAAACTGCCTTTGAGTCATTTCTGCTCCTGAAAGTAAACCCTTACCCATACTCCTGTAAATAAAGCCAATGAAACAAACTGGTTCACCAAGATGGACTTTGGTGGTATTCTTCCTTTGATCTGTAGATGGTTCCCTAACTGGGGTGAGCCGATGTTTGTTCACATCCCCCCAAGAATAGAGACACGCAACAGAGAGCCTGACGAACCCTTTCTCTCTTAAAGTTGCTTCTGTCAGGATATTTTCTCACAGCACCAGAAATGAAACTAGGACAGCATCTTTGAGCGAATATGAACTCACACCTTTATGATGTCCCAAGGGTTTAGAGTGCCTTTCTATGCCACGCTAGGTGTGAGGATAGTTGTGAAGGCTTGCAGATTATTCAATGAGTTTTACAAGGCAAGGTGATTTGACATTGAGAGTGACCCCGGGGCTTGGTAGTCAAGTCTTCTGTCCCCACACCTGTTCCTTGGATTCTTGCTGGCTGTTATACAGCTGCCTATGGAAGGCCTTGTTGGGGTTGATGGCTTCTGAAATGTTCAACTCTCACGTGTCTGCCAGGGAGGGTAACTTACTGAGGCCGAGCCACTCCATGGCTTTCAGCTTTTGCTTTCCTTGTCTCCTCCCATTGCACCAAGAGAGACTGGGACAGCCCACTGTGTTCTATGTGGCAGAAGTAGGGGTCTCCGTCCTGCCGGGGGACTTCTACCTCCACCCAGGATAGGTAAGTGCCATTTCCACTGGGGAAAACACCTCTTTCTGACTCTGATGCCAGCATCTTGCTGGCCCGGTTCCAGTACAGACTAATTCTTGGTGGGTAGAAGTCATAGGCCAGGCATCTGAATATCCTGTTTCCTCCTGGGGCCACACGGCTGGTGAGTGTCACAGTGGGAGGAGCTGTGGAGGGATAAAGTGTGGACATTGAGAGCTTAAGTTGGGCTTTTTCCTGTCATGCCTTTTTTTTGTCCCTAACTCCTTGGATGACCATCGGTCTGAATCTGCCAAGAGACCTTTGTGAAGTCCAGGAAGGGCTGAGGCTTCTCTTAAGCCTTCCCTGCTGGGTTATATGGTATGCCCACAGCTACTTTCTTACTCCCTGCCTCACCTTATGGTGTATTGACATCTGATGGCAACTGATTGAAACCAGGGTTGGGGAGCTCGCTAGTGGGTAAAGGGCTTGCTGCATGGACATCGTGATCTGAGTGTGGCTCCCCAGAACACATGTAAACATTGGGTGCAGTCATGCACGTCTCTAGTCCCAGAGCTCATGGGTAACAGAGACAGAGAGATTCCTGGAAGTTGGTGGGCAGGCTAGCCTTGTGTCTCAAACAAAGTGGAAGGTCAACAGCCGAGGTTGCCTTCCAATCTTCACACATGCACAAATCATACAAGTATACCCCCACATACACACACACACACATACATACATACACACACACACACACACACACACACACACACACACACACACACAGATAACAAAACATAGAGACAGGACACACACACACACACACAGCTAAAATATAGAGACTATATATAGCCTCGGCTGGCCTTGTGATGTCCTCCCTGAGTGCTGGGATTACTGGCATGTCCCACCATGCCCAAATTTTGAGTGTCTTGCGTGTGCTTTCATAGCCCAACCCCGGTCACCAGAATCTCAGCCCAGTTTCTTAGTTCTATCCGCATCTCTGTCCATCAAGTTTTTTCCTATTCTAAATAGTCTTTCTCGCTGTTCTCCAGTGGAGGTCTCAGTGTCGGGCGCTCTGCTCTGCTCCTGCTTGTTCATCCTCCCTAGCCAGATGGTTTATACACTCAATCTCTCTCTCTGAACAAGACACGAGGCATCACTGTATGGAGGAACCACTCTGGAGTTTGGAATCTGAAACATGGAATTTGAGTGTCTGCTGAAGCCAAGTACCAGTTCTTTCTCTCTTTCTTTGTCCCTCCCACCCATTTTTTTTTTTGAGGCAGGGTCTAGCTGGACTGGTATTTGTCATGTAGGCTGGCCTTGTACTCAGGATAATCCTCTAGCCTAAGCCTCCTGAGGGCTGGGATTATAGCATGTGCTGCAAAGTGAGGGTTGTTTATGGAACCTTGCAACCGAGCCAGTTTTGTTCCTGACTTTTTCTTTTACTGCTAAGGATTGAATCCAGACTCCTGTACATCCTAGACAATGCTCTACCACTGAGCCACACCTCATCCCCTCACTGGGGGATTCTAGGCAGGTGCTCTACCAATGAGCCACACCCCAGCCCCTCACTGGGGGATTCTAGGCAGGTGCTCTACCACTGAGCCACACCCCAGCCCCTCACTGGGGCATTCTAGGCAGGTGCTCTACCACTGAGCCACACCCCAGCCCCTCACTGGGGGATTCTAGGCAGGTGCTCTACCACTGAGCCACACCCCAACCCCTCACTGGGGGATTCTAGGCAGGTGCTCTACCACTGAGCCACACCCCAGCCCCTCACTGGGGGATTCTAGGCAGGTGCTCTACCACTGAGCCACACCCCAGCCTCTCACTGGGGGATTCTAGGCAGGTGATCTCCCTTTGAACTAGACCGTCTAGCTTTTCCAATCTAAAGTTGGTTCTCACATTCTGTGTTCAGAAGGAATGGATCCTGGTATATGAACCCTGGGGAATTAATGGACTAACAGGGGTTGATAAGGCAACCTGCCATGATCCCCTACAACTGAGATTACCTTGCTTCTTTTTAGTTAGTTCGAGGAGCAGATCATAAAAACAGTGCATACCTTTTCGGTCCAGGTAAGAGCTGCTGTAGTTCAGGTATCTCCTCAGCATGGCAGGGCACTCCTCTTCCAGGTATGCCTTGGCTCGCTGTGTGTAGACCCTTTCTGCCTCCCACTTCTGCTTGGTGTTTGCAGCTGCTGGGTCTAAGGGGATCCAGGCTGGGATTTCTTTGTTGAATTCAATGAAGTCCTGTCCGTCGTAGGCGTACCTCCAGAATGCCCCACTGCTTTTGTTGTTTGAGATCTTGCAACCGAACATTCCCTGAAAGGTGTGAGACCCTGAAGCCTCCCCGATCCCACAGGGAGTCAGTCAGATGGGTGCCAACTCCAGCCGAGCGACCGTCATGCTTAGGGCATCTAAACATTCAATTATTATTTTTTTTAATATTTATTTATTTATTAGGTATACAGTGTTCTGCCTTCATGTAATGACTGGACCTCAGGAAAGAGCACCACATCTCATTATAGATGGTTGTGAGCCATCACGTGGTTGCTGGGATTTGAGCTCACGACCTTTGGAAGAGCAGGCAGTGCTCCCAAGTTCTGAGCCAACTCTCCAGGCCAAACACTCAATTCTTTAACTTGGCAAACAGGTTGCTAGCTAGGCACACAGCAGAGGAAGAAACTACATGGCTGGGTGTTTCAGACCACTCTGAGAGGAAACACATTTCCCCTCCCCCCGTTCCCATACAGGGTTTCTGGCTGTCCTGGAACACCCTTTCTAGACCAAGCTGGCCTCGAACTCACAGAGATCCACCTGACTCTACCTTCCAAGTTGCTGGGATTAAAAGCATGTGCCACTACTCCTGCTTGGAAACACATTCTTTATAGTTAGAGAATTAAAAAAAAATTATGGGCAGATTTCAAGTCTACATCCGTCTGCATCTGAAGAGCTCATGTGATAATCTCAGATAGTCTAGGTACCAAGGATGACTTTGAATTTCTGACTCTCCTGTCTTCATTTCTCTAGTGCTGGGATTAGGGGTGTGTGAGACCAGTTTTATGTGCTGCTGGGAACTGAACCCAGGACCTCTTGTGTGCTAAGCAAGCACTCAGATTTCAGAGGTTTTTTTTTTTTTTTCATCATCTCATATAGTGAACCTATAGATGTTTTAGTGGATGGTGAATTCTTCGGAATTAAACACAATAACGCTGGACTCCATTTCCAAATTAAACCGGAATCATTCATGGTTTCTTCTAGATTATAGAAGTTTCCACTTACCGCTTCTATATTGCATTCAAATCATTACTCTCTACGTGTTTGGATCGTTTCCTACCTTTCCGGGGTTAGCATCTTGTTCATTTGTTTGTTTGTTTTTTTCGAGACAGGGATTCTCTTCTGTGTAGCCCTGGTTGTCCCAGACTCGCTCTGTATACCAGGCTGGCCTCAAACTCACAGCGATCCTCCTGCCTCTGCCTCCCGAGTGCTGGGATTTATAGGCCTGCACCACCACTGCCCAGCTTATTTGTTTGTTTTTGAGACAGGGTCTCACTTTGTAAGAAGACGTGAGATCCCAGGTTGGCTTGAATCTCAGTGTGTGTAGCCCACATGGTGACAACCTCACAGCTTTCTCCCTGTCTCAGCTTCCTGGGTGCTGGAGTCACTGATAAGTCACCATCCCCCATGTTCACTCCAAGCCTCTCTAGGCTTTAGCCCCCTTGCCCACGAACAGCGACTCTTACAGAGAGTGTCCCACCTGCCACAGGTCAGTCCGATTACAACAGCAGATGTTTACTCAGGCCTGAGTGTTGCTCTGGTACATGCCCTAAAAGCTCTTAGGATGTCTGGATTTAAATCCCAGATCTCGCCCTGGCCCACCCGCCTGCCTTGTTGCATGAACTATGAAATACAGTTAAGTTTAAGTGAAATACCTAAAAAAAGAAAATCCCTGAAATGACAAGAGAGATACTTAATTTCTTTTTTTTTTTTTAATTAATTAAGCAATTGTGGTGCGAGTGTGTGTGTGTGTGTGTGTGTGTGTGTGTGTGTGTGTGTATGTGTGTGTGGTATAAGTGCATGAGTGTGCATGCAGATTTGTGTACCCATGCATGCACACTCGGACCCCAGAGGATGATTCTGGGAGTTCTCCTCGATTGCTTTTGTCCTGCACAGTGTTGCCTCTGATACCTTCTCAAGTGGGTGGGGCACGAAGATGAAGCCTCAGTGGTGCCTGGGTAAGAAGCCACTCGGGTACCACTTCCTGGCAGTGGCTCTTACCCTTCCTTATGCTGTGTCCCTTTAGTACAGCTCCTCCTGTTGCGGTGACTCCCCCGCCCCAACCATAAACTCATTTTCGTTCCTACTTCATAACTGTAATTTTGCTACTGTTGTTAATCATAAGGTAAATATCTGGTATGAGACCCCCGCCACCTTCCCAACCCCCCCCCCCAAGCGGGCCACAACGAGGAGGTCCAGAACAGCTGCCTTAGGAGTTGAGGTCTGGAGCGAGGATGGAGCAAGTCATGGGGAAGGAGGAGGCAGATAGATGCCAGTGGCAGCTTGTAGATGAACCTTTCCACTTCTACCTGTGCTTCCCACCCCTTCTGTGTCTGTGCAAGAGGGCGCGTGTGTGTGTGCGCGCGTGAGTGTGCGTGTGCATGCATACGTGTGTGCGTGTGTGCGTGCGTGTGTGTGCATATGTGTGTGTGCATACGTGTGTGCGTGCGTGTGCGTGCGTGTGCATGTGTGTGTGTGTGTGTGTGTGTCTGTCTGTCTAGTTCCATCCTTTCCACTCAGGCTCACCCGGCTGCCCCAGGTAAGACAGTCCAACTCATGTGTCTGTAACAGCTCACTGACCTTCAGTGTCGTTGTAATAGTCCATGATGTCTCTCAGCGTCACGAGGAAGATTTCCTCCCTGGCCCTCTGAAGCTGGCTCTCCTTCTCCCACTCCTCCATCCCTTCCACCTGACGCCATGGCCCCACAGGCTCCGCGGGCTCCGCCTTCCCGCTGTTGCTGTTGTAGTGGAAGAAGGCGTGGTCGTTGAGAAATGCGGTGGCCTGAAACCTGGGCGTGCCTTTGCTCGGCCTGGACAACCCGGTGTAGAGGAAGACCAGAGAGTAATCTCCTGCAGAAGAGGAGGAGATTTTGAGGAGTGGGGTTTCTGCATACGAGGCCCACTGTGGAGCTGCAGAGGCCCTGGAGGGAGGGCCTGGGCCGGGAGCCCCTTCCTCCCCTGCTCTTGCCTGCATCCCCACACCGTGGGAGGTTCACTTACGTGAGAGGGCCCTGCTTTTACTCAGGATGGCGTGCCAGAGATTGTTTTGTGTTATCTCTACACTGTAGCCCTCTAATTCGCATTTAGAATTAATTGTGTGTGTGTGTTGTGTGTGTGTGTGTGTGTGTGTGTTGTATGTATGTGAGTGTGAGCATATGTGCACGGTGGAGAGATCAGATGTCAAATTGGGATGTCTTCCTTCATCACGCTCCATCTTTTTTTTTTAAAGATTTATTTATTATGTATACAACAGTTTGCCTGCATATGTGCCTGACTGCCAGCAGAGGGCGCCAGATCTCATTACAGATGGTCGTTTGCCACCGTGTGGTTGCTGGGAATTGAACTCAGGACCTCTGGAAGAGCAGATAGTGCTATTAACCTCTGAGCCATCTCTCCAGCCCCCTCACCTTTTTTTTTTTTTTTTTTAAAGAAATTATATTTATTATTATTATTAATTATTTTTATTTTTGTTGCATATCTGTTCTTGTGGGTGTGAGCCCATGTACCTGATGTAGAGGCCAGGGATGAAATTGGGATGTCTTTCTTCATCAATCTTTTATTTTTTTGGATTATACTCATTAGTGTATGCGTGTGTGTGTGTGTGTGTGCGCGCGCGCGCGTGTGTGACTTGTGCTTGCACATGCATGCATATGCTACTGTGTGTGTAGCAGGTAAAGACAACTTGTAGGATCTGGATCTCTCCTCCACGTGGGTCTCAGGGCTCAAACTTAGTTATCAGGCTTGGTGGTAAGTTCTGTTACTGCTGAGCTATCCCTATGGTCTGCCACTTTAGTTTTTCAAAAATATATAGGGTCTCTCACTGGACTTGGAGTTCATCAGTCCATCCAGGCTGGGCCATAAATGAGCTCTAGGGATCTGCCTCTGTCTGTCTGTCTGTCTGTCTGTCTGTATCTATCTATCTATCTATTTATCTATCTATCTATCTATCTATCCATCCATCTATCAATCACACACATATACACATATATATGTACATATCTATATCTGTACTGCCTGGTTCTGTGTGTCAACTTGACACAAGCTAGAGTCATCAGAGAGGAAGGAGCCTCAGTTGAGGAAGTGATTCCATGAGATCCAGCTGTAAGGCATTATCTCAATGAGTAACCAATGGGGGAGGGCCCAGCCCATTGTGGGTGGTGCCATTCCTGGGCTGGTGGACCTGGGTTCTATAAGAAAGCAGGCTGGAGCCGGGCGTGGTGGCGCACGCCTTTAATCCCAGCACTTGGGAGGCAGAGGCAGGCGGATCGCTGTGAGTTCGAGGCCAGCCTGGTCTACAAAGCGAGTCTAGGACAGCCAAGGCTACACAGAGAAACCCTGTCTCGTAAAAAAAAAAAAAAAAAAAAAAAAAAAAAAAAGAAAGCAGGCTGAGCAAGCCATGTGGAGCAAGCCATGTGGAGCAAGCCAGTGAGCAGCACCCCTCTATGGCCTCTGCATCAGCTCCTGCCTCCAGGGTCCTGTTAACTGAGTTCCTGTCCTGATTCCCTCCAGCAATGGACTATGCTCTGGAAGCATAAGCCAAATAAACCCTTTCCTTCCAACTTGCTTTTCGATTAAGGTGTTTTTATTCCAGCAATAGAAACCCTAACTAAGGCCCTATTGCTCTTTCTACCCAGCATATATCCATCCACCTATCTACCCATTACCTGTCTTTATCCATCCATCCATATATTTATCTCGCTAGTTCTGTTTCTCTAGAGGCTCATTACCAATGCAGGTTTTTGGCATAGAATATACTTAACACTTAAAAAAAATATTTATTTTAAAAATCGTGTGTGTGTATGTGTGTGTGTGTGTGTGTGTGTGTGTGTGTGTGTGTGTGTGTGTTTTGCATGCATGCATGTGTCTATGAAGTGCCCAAAGAGTCCAGAAGAGGGCATCAGATTCCTTGGCACTAGGTTTAACAAGCACTTATGAGCTGCCACATGGTTTCTGGGATTCAAACACAGGTCCTCTTCAAGAGCAACAAATGTTCTTAACCACTGAGCCGTCTCTCCAGTCCCTTTAGAATATACTTAACTTTCTAAATACAATGCTTTGTTATAAAGCAGACATAAATGACTATGTAACATTCTGTGAGCGTACCAATCAATGTCTTTAAACTGGCACAGCAGCTTAGAAATCGTCACCCATTCCCTGGAATTGACTGTGCCTCTATCTGGGATCCCTGCGCTCTTCCCTCTTAGGGACTCTTGCCTTATCTCACTGCAGAGGAAGGTCCTGGTTTCCTTATGGAGCCTTCCAACCTGCCTCTGTGTTTTCCCCTGGGATCCCTTTTGTTGTCCTCCATGGTCAGACAAATGGGTCCAGCCCATGGAAGAAGGGGAGAAGAGAGAGCAGAGAGTAGAGTGGTCCTTATTCAATTCCCCCATCTGTAAGAATAACACACCTTCCAGGCATCTACCGCCTACTTACTGTACAGCCTTCCACCCCACTGATGGGTGGGTGTAGTTCAGTTGACAGGGGGCTTGCTGCACAGGCATGAGGCCTACAATAAAGCCAGGTATAAAACACCCCAGCATGTAGCATATGCTTGCCTTGAACTTTTAAACCTCCTCCCTCCAGCTTCCTTGAGCTGGGATTACAGGCGTGAGATACTTGGTTTATGTAGTGCCGAGGGATTGAACCTGAGGCTTCACGCATACGTGGCAAGTACCTTATCAACTGAGCCACATCACTAGTTCTCTTCACATTCATGTTTTTTTTTAGGGTCTTACTTAACACAAGTCCAGTGACTCCCCGAATAATCCTAGAAGGGTGAGCTAAATTAACTGGCAACTTTGCAAAACCCATTACTACTGGACTTATGAAAATCCCAGGTCCATGAGGGGTTTTTCCCGTGGTCTAGCATTCTGTTGGCTGCTTTCCCTTTGTTTCTCTCCCAACCTTCCTTTGTTCTGACCACTCACCAGTCTCCTGAAGAACTGCAGGGCCCAGAAGGAGAGGCAGGGACAACAGTACAGGTATCATCGCTGTGATAGTGTCCGGGTGGACAGTCTATACTTGGAAACTCGGCTCTTTCCCTGAGGCCTGGCATCCTGCCCAGGGGAGGTGATTCCACAGCCAATGAGAGAGCTTATAAGGAAATTCCTCCCCAGACAGTGACTGGAAACAGACGTACAAACTGGCCGGGCAGAGGTGTGGTCACAGGTTTGACACACAAGGAGCTGCTAACTGACACCGGAGAAAGCCAGTGTAGGATTAAGACCCAGTGTGTCCCTCTGAGAGGACATCAGTGGGCGGAGGTCTGTATAGTAAGTGGTAGATGCCTGGGAGGGTGTGGTACTCTTACAGTGTACTGTGACATCCCCACCCTGGTGTCAGCAGGGGGACTTGGGTGTAATAAGACCGCATTGTAGGAATGAGTTCTTTCTCCTAGGTTAAGTTCTGAACACGCCCAAAGCGTGGGCCTGCTAGGCTACATCTTGTGAAATCAAGGGGAAACCTAAACCCACCCTTCAGCTTCCCTTGCTTTTAGCAGACTTCACTGATAGACCAGTTGAGACAGGATCCCACAGATTCCAGGCTGGCCTTCAACTTCACGTGTAGCCGGTTAATGATGCTAACCTCGTCTCCTTCCCAGAGGCCCGGGATTGCAGGCATGCGCCACCACACTTGGTTTATGTGGTCCTGGGGATAGAACCCGGAGCTTCAGGCATGCTAGGTGAGCACTCTGCCTACTCACCATCCACCCCAGCCTCTTAGCTGACTTTAAAGGTCACCAATTTCAGAAGTCACGTGGTCGAGCAGTGTAGTCGCCAATTAGTTTTGCTATGAATGCTAGAAAGCCATTGAAGGTGGAGGCTACGGCTGGCAAAAACCACCCCAATTAAGAGCTGCAGGGAAGACAGCAGGAAGCTAATTTACTCCAGATGACTGTGGGACACAGAGAAAAGCGAGTTCCCCCTAGAACATTCTCTGCTGGCTACAGCTCAAAGAGCAGGAAACCAATAGTGTATTTCCACTGTGTGAGCTGTCAAACCAGGGAGTTTATTCAGGGTTTTTCTTGGGAGCAGGTTTATTGCATCCAGCTCCAGGTATTTGTTGGATTCTTAGGATGATGTCATGGTTAATATGATTGTCACTTTGGCAGGTATCATGGAGACAGGCCTGTGACATCTCTGGAAAGGGTTTTCTAGACTGGGTTAATTGAGACGCGGAGCCCAGCCCTCGATATGAATGGTACCAATCCTATGGGCTGGGGTCTCCAACTCAGTGGAAAAGGAGAGAGTGAGCTGAACACCAGCCAGTGTGTCTTTCTCTGTCCTCTGACCGTGGATGCAATGTGGTTAGCTGCTTCGTGCTCCTGCCACCGTGCCTTCGTCACCAGGAGGGTGTGTGTCCTTGAACTGTGAGCCAAAACAACCCCTTCCTTCCTTAGGCTGCATTTGTCAAGTAGTTTGTCACAGCAATAAGAAAAGTAACTAATATCACATCTAATTTACCTACCTATCTATCTATCTATCTATCTATCTATCTGTCTATCTTCTATCTCCACCACCGCCATCTCTCCCTCTCTCTCTTTGTGTGTGTGTGTGTGTGTGTGTGTGTGTGTGCATGTGTGTACATCCCACTGTGTCAGAAGAGAACTTGCAGGCGTCAGTTCTCTCCTCCCCCCACGTGTGTCCTTGAATATCAAACTCAGGTCTTCAGGCTTGTAGCTGGGCCATCTGGCTGGCCTGATTTGTTTTTTTTTTCAACTTTTAGAGACATGGTCTCATTATGTAGCCCTGGTCTCACTGGCACTCTCCGTGTAGGCCAAACTGTCCTTAGATTCTCAGAGGTACGCCTGCTTCTGCCTCCACAAGTGCGGAGATTAAAGGCATACACCACCATACCCAGCTGAAATGCATTTTTTAAGACAATGAATTTTATTACGTTTGTTTGTATGGTGTACTTCTTCATGTGTGTCCATGTATGCATGCCACAGCACACATGTGAAGTCAGAGAACAACTTTATTATTTAAAAAAACCCAAACAAACCAAAAGCACTTATTTATGGATTTAAAATAATTTATTTAATTTTATTTTGTGTGCATTGGTGTGGGGGTAAGGGTGTCAGAAGCCTTGAAACTGGAATTACAGACAGTTGTGAGCTGCCATGTGGGGGCTGGGAACCGAACCCGGGTCCTTTGGAAGAGGAAACAGTGCTCTTAACCACTGAGCCATCTCTCCAGCCCCAGAGAACAACTTTCAAGACTCAGTTCTCCCCTACCATGTGGTTCTCAGGGATGAAACTTGGGTTACCAAGTTTGGCGGCAGGCCCCTTTACTCCCTAATGCATTTTCCCCCCAGGATCTCAAATATGCTTTATTTAAAGAATTAATGTAGATGTTTCTCAGTTTAAGTTGGTTTGACTTTCAGAGACTGGAATGGCTTGCGCTTTCTGTTCAGAGCTTTAGTGAACTAAATACATCTCTGTGTTTACACAATGTTGAGAGGACGAGGATCTCAGAGTTATTAACCAGGATGGCAGTCACTGGCTCACGACCACAGCCCCACACTGTATATTCTTGTGAGATTTTTGCCCATCCTCTCCGGAGTCTGGATCGTAGTAAATGTATTTTATCTTGCATGACAGTGAAGACAAATGTCCTTTTAATAATATGTTTCACCAGGGCTGGTTTTTTTTGTGTGCCTGTGTGCATGTGTGTGTGCACATGTATGTGTGTGTGTGCACATGCATGTGTGTGCGCGCGTGTGTGCATGTGTGTGTGTGCATGTGTCATGTAGAAGATGACTTGCAGGAGCTGCTCCTCCCTGTCTACCATGTGGGTCCTTAGGTGTGGCATCACAGGTGCCTTTTCCCACCGAACTATCTCCCCGATTCTTCCCAGGTTAATTTTAGCAGGCAAGTAAACAAAAGCAGAGCACACCCCCAGAGTGAAGGGGCCTCAGCCAAGCCGCAATAGCTATGGCTGCCCTCAGTGTCTGGAATTAAGAGTCTCAGTTCGCTGTTCCCTCTTTACCTGCTCAACCTTGAGATGGTCTCCTCTTGGAAAAGGTGGAGGACTCACTGTACTTCTCTCTCTCTCTCTCTCTCTCTCTCTCTCTCTCTCTGTCTCGTGCTGCAGCATACACATGGAGGTCAGAGGACACCTTGTGGGCGTCAGTTCTCTCCTGTCACTGTTTGGGAGGACTGAATTCCGGTCATCAGGCCTGGCAACCCTTCCAGCTGGACCCTCTCACCGGCCCATAGTTGGAGGATCTCTTAGAGGTTGTCCTTACCTACAATCCAGCCTATTACAATGAGGTACAGTAGACACAAGGTATGTATGAGAGCCTGGCAGAGGCAGGTGAATCTCTGAGTTCGAGGCCAGCCTGGTCTACAAAGTGAGTCCCAGGACAGCCAAGGCTACACAGAGAAACCCTGTCTCGAAAAACCAAAACGAAAAACCAACCAGACAAAAGAATATGTATGAGGCATGTCTACACACAACACAAAATCCGCTTTACTAGGGGAGAGGGCAAGCATTTTTTGGGAAGCCTGCCGAAATGGGCTTTGATTTTTTTTTTTTTTTTGGTAGAGTCCCATCTTTCCCCTCATTTAGCTAGTGTGGCTACCCCGTACTCAGCCTTAAGCCCTCTTATGTGTCTCAGTGTTCGCAAGCTTGTTCTTTTAATCCAAGCATTTAAGATCTTCCCCGCCTCGCCCCTTCTCTGTGTGTGAGTGGGTGGTGTGCACGTGCTCCCATGTGTGTCACCACTTACATGTAGCTATCGGAGCACAGCCTTGAGTGCTGGTTTTGGCTTCTATCTTGTTTGAGGTAGCGTCTTTCTCATTTGCCAGTATATCCTCTAGGCTAGCTGGCCTCCGTGGGAGCTTTTGGGGGTGTCTCCATTCTGACCCCCCATCTCTCCGGAACTAGAAGCACTGAGAGTATGGGTGTGCACGACTGCATCTGGCTTTCTGTGGTGTCTGGAGATCTGAACTCAGGACCTTGCAGTTGTGCAGGGAGCACCTAACCCATCTCCCCAGCCCCCAGCAGTTATTTCAGGGGTAACGCTCTCCACTTCCTTAGAGAAAAGGGAGAAAGAAGGGCTGTCTAAGTATGGAACCAAAGCTGTTTCCTTCAAATCATTTTCTTTTTCACTTACGGATAAGGCATGGACCCCTATCACCGATAAAGCAGACTTTGATGTTGTTGGCCTTAGTTAACCTTTAGGCAGGAGTCAGGATTTCTTCTGGAATCCAGGCCTGGAGCTGAAGACAAGTGGATGCTACTGTTTCCTCCCCTCTCCAGCAGCAGATACCACAAGTGCCATGAAACCTGCTCCCCTCCCCCCATTGACCTTTATGGATGTGGCAATCGTTGTTCCTTTAATGTTTGTTTTCACTAGTTCATCTGCACGACTGGTTAGTTCAGGAGGGTGTCTGGGTTACCATGTCAGCTGCCGGGGACTGCCAGTTCTCGTTCTCTCTCTCTCTCTCTCTCTCTCTCTCTCTCTCTCTCTCTCTCTCTCTCTCTCTCTCTCTCTCTCTCTCTCTCTCTCTCTCTCTCTCTTGTGCATGTGTGCATACATGCTTGTGGAGGCCAGAGGTTGAGGTTGATGTCTTGTGCCTGTCTCAAGTGCTCCCCACTTTATGTTGAGACAAGACCTCTCACTGAATCTGAAGTTCACAGGTTTGTCTCGACTGGTTGGCCAGCGAGCCCCAGGCATCTCCCTGTCTCCACCTGCCCAGCCCGGAGATTACAGATATGTACTGTCTTGCTTGGCTTTTAAAAATTGTTTTTACTTTTAACATTAAAAAAAAAAAAAAAAAATCAGACTTGGGCCCTAACGTGTGCACAGCAAGCACGACGTTACTGACTGCGCTGCCTCCCCAGATGACAGTTTATACTTTTAAGCATCTTTTGTGCCCCCCTACCCACCCACTCTGCAGCTCGCCTGGGAGAATTCATCCTTCCTACCTCCCAGCCACGACCAAGGTGCTTCAGAGACAGAACAAGCCCCACTGGCCAGACTCTGACTCCAGCACCCGATGGGCCACCCACAGCTTCCCAGGGTCAACAGGGATAGCACACTTCATCCTGCCCCTTAGAGGTCACACAGAGGTCATTATCTGTACATCTCACCTCAGGAGCCTTCTGCCGCGTCCGGCACACAGCCCAGAGTTGGAGGTTGGTGTTGGCGAGCCTGCCCTTTCCGGAACTTAGCTGTGGACCATAGGAAGGACACATCAAAGATCAGTGACATTCTGATGCAACCCTGCTTTAGTCGATGGGGACAATTGATTTGCCACCCCCTCCTCCACTCGCTTAGACAACAGATCCACCCAGCACAAAAGTGGAGGTGGGGGGGGGTGAGGCAATTTGCCTTGGGTCTTAGGCTCCCCTGCACGTTCTTGCTGGGTGTCTCAAGAATGCAGGATCCGGGGCTGGAGAGATGGCCCGGTGGGTAAAGTTCGGATTCCCAGCACTTATATAAAAGTTTACAGGTGGCTGTGTACACCTGTAATCCAGCGCTAGATGGGGCTGAGTCAGGACCACCACGGGAACGGAGACAGGGCACTAGGGCCTGTTGGAGGCTTTCTAGGTAGCCACATTAGCTGGTCAGCTCCAGGTTCAGTGACAAAACCTGGCTTAAAAACCAAGCAAGGAAGCTGGGCTTGATGGCACACACCTGTAATCCCAGCATTCAGGGAGGCAGAGGCAGAGGTAGAGGCAGGCAGATCTCTCTGAATTTGAAGCCAGCCTGGTCTATAAAGTGAGTCCAGGATAGCTAAGGCTATACCAAGTAACCTTGTCTCAAAACAAAATAAAACATCAAGCAAGGAGCCAGGTGCACACCTTTAATCCTGGCCCAGGGAGGTGGAGGCAGGCAGATCTCTGTGAGTTTGAGGTCAGCCTACTCTATATAGCAAGTGACAGTCCAGCCAGGGCTACACAGTGAGACCCTGTTGCCCAAACCAAAACAACCAATAAGGCGGAGAAGTGCTTGAGGAAGACCTTCTGACCTCTGACTTCCACAAATGCCTGCATGGGTGAGTACAACCCACGCACACACACGGGAAAGCAAGACCCTCTCTGTCCGTCATCCAGGTCATTTCTCAGAGAAAACTTTGCAGTGGAATGTTTCCAAATGCAAACAAAATGCTGACTCCCGTTGCAAAAAGAACAGGTGTGTTTACCGTTGTCTTCAAGCACGCGATTTAACCAAGTATCAGGATTTCAGAAGCCCAAGGGAGCTCTGGCCAAGAGTGACACACATGCTGCAGCTGATGCCTCAGTCCACAGGTCTTCATTTCTCAGCCATTCTTCTCTCGTCTTGGGCTGTTGTCTTGCGAACACCAGCAGATTTAACTTATTGGTTTGTAATTTCAGACCTCAGGGAGGACCTACACAGCGATCAATCCTATGTCCCCTCTTGCTTACCTGCAGGCTTTGGGGTTCCTGCTGGTGGAAGGCGCTTTGACTTGAATCAACCAGCTCCCTGTGATGGAGCGCTAAGGGTTAACAAGGCGACAGTCCCTCCCCCTGCATATAAGTGAGGGTGAAATTTCAGGAGTAGTCAAAGGCAATCTAGCCTTGGCCTGGCCTGGGCTTGGTGTAACTGCTAGGGAAACTGCGCAAAATTCCTGTGTAATTCTCTATAAGGTCACTAGGTGGCGCCAGATCGGGGATGGGACCCGGTCAACCTCAAGGCCTGAGCAGAGAGCACTGTGGTGCAGTTTACCTAAACTGATGCTCTTAAGGCGCACCTGGGTTATCTCCGATAAAGGCCTCGTGGGGAAGTGGGGGTGGTGCAATGACTTGATTTTGCCTGGATTTATGCTTCCTGACTTCACCGTAGATGAGTGCAGAATCTTTCCAAGTCCAGCTATTCGGATGGAACCTAGGGCTTCATACAAGTGAGGGGAGCACCCTCTAACGCTAAGTTACATCACTAACCTTTCTTGTTTTTCTCCTCCTCCTCTTCCTCTTCTTTTTCCTCTTTTCTCTCTTCCTCCTCCTCTTCCTCTTCTTCTTTTCCCTCTTCTTCCTCCTCTTCCTTTTCCTCTCCTCTCCCTCCAACTCTTCCTTCTCCCTCCTCCTGCTCCCCTCCCCTCCCTCTCCTCCTTTTTTGTCTCCCCTACACCTTCCTCCTGCTCTTTCCCCCCCTCCCTCTTCCTCCTCTGTGTCTTTCTTTTGTTTTGAGCCTTAGGTAGCTCAGGCTGGTCTCCAGCTTGCACTGACCCCCTGCCTCAGCTTCCTGAGCAGCTGGGTTACAGGCCTGCACCACCAGGCTCTGCTGGATCCCCCTAGTCAGCCTGTCTTCCAAAACACATGCTGTGTCGTAGAGAGTTTTGGTCCTGGGGTCCCAATGCTTCTGTGCTGGGCTCTGCTCAGTGTGGGAGGAGGAGAGTCGAGACCCTGGATTCCTCTTGGATCTCTGAGGTGGCTTTCCTAGAGGAACCGTCCTTTCATGTCCCCGTGGAATCCACCCTCAAGTCCACTCTTTGCCCTCGGTTGGAACTGAGGTGGGGAAGAATACTCCTGACATCCCGTCACTGGTTTCTAGCAGAACTGTCCCGAGCTCTAGTTACTGCAGTCCAGATGGGAGGCAGGCTTAAAAAAATACAGCTCTTCCCCTAAACATTTATAAAATTGTTGGAGCTGGGGCTGGAGCTCAGTTGGTAGAGTAGGTGGCCCTGGGTGCCAACTTCCCCCACACCTGCTCTGTATAAAATAAAAATGCTCTGTTGTGCATGCAGGGGAAGTAGGGGCAGGAGTGAGTGTGTGTGTGTGTCTCTGTGTGTATGTGTTTATGTGAAGGCCAGAGGTTGGCATCTCTCCCTTTCCATCTTAATTTTTGAGACAGGTCTCATGCCAGTGCCCCACCCCCAGGCTAGTCTGACTGATGAGTGAGCCCCCAGGAATCCTATAGTTTCCTCCTCAGTGCTGGGATTATAGGCTTGCTCTGCTATGCTTAGCTTTTTAAGTAAGTGTCGGGAATTGAACTCAGGTCCTCACGCTTGCAATGGGAGGTACTTTACCAGCTAAGGCACTTCCCTAGCTCCTTAACTTTTTTTTGAAATAAGCCTATAAATCAATGTGGTTTATTATGACATTTTTCACATGAGTTGCTTCTGTTGCTCCCCTTCCCCCTCCACTCTTTCTCTCCCTTCCTTGACCTCTCGCATGCCCAGTGATTCTCTTTGCACTTGTGTGTCACACACACGTTCTTTCACCTCCCTCTTCTCTTCTCAAAACCTTTTCTAGGTTCATGACCTATACCAACATTTATACCCACATAAGTACACACGCACGCATGCGCGCGCGCGTGCGCGCGCGCGCACACACACACACACACACACACACACACACACACACACACACAAGCTAACAGCTGTGATCGCATATAAGAGAAAGCACACTGTGTTTGTCTTTATGAGTTTGGGCTATTTTGCTTGATCTAATAATTTCCAGATTTCCGTGTGACGATAGGACCCGGGCTCACTGGAACCTTTTTCTAGGGCTAGGTCCTGGCACAGTTGTTATCCACTTATGTTTATAGATATTTCTGTTTGTTCTGCTACTTTCCTTTTACTGACTGACCCTCTACACTTTTCCCTCTGTGTGTCTGTCAATCTCCTTAAGTGCAAAATCACTCCTGGTGTGAAAACAAACAGAAACAGAGAAGATCCCTCGGTCCATTTTTTTTTGTTGTTGTTTTTTTGTTTTTTGTTTTTTTGTTTTTCGAGACAGGGTTTCTCTGTGTAGCCTTGGCTGTCCTGGACTCCCTTTGTAGACCAGGCTGGCCTCGAACTCACATCGATCCACCTGCCTCTGCCTCCCGAGTGCTGGGATTAAAGGCGTGCGCCACCACGCCTGGCTTTTTTGTTGTTGTTGTTGTTGAGATGTGTGTGTGTGTAGATTCTAGGGCAGTGCTTCTTAAACTTCCTAATGCCATGACCCATTAATACAGCTCTTCATGTTGTGGTGAGCACCACCCCCAAATGATTTTTGTTGTTACTTCATAGTTGTATTTTTGCTACCGTTACGAATTGTAATGTAAACATCTGTGTTTTCCGAAGGTCTATGGTGGACCCTGTGAAAAGGTCACTCAAATCCCAAGGGGTCGTGACCCACAGGTTGAGAACCTGTGTTCTCTGCTGTCGCTCTCCCTACCCTTGGGTGATACTGTTCCCTTGAGTACCCAGTTACCCCAGGCCCTGGCACACATCACTACCATCTGGCTGTGGGAGGAGGCTGGTCTCATCTGGTGGGAAGAGGAGGGACAGTGAGGACATTATTGGTGGCATAAAGCCGTGCATTGAGAACTTCCTGGCACCCAGCCTAAGAAAGTGACCATGAAAGAGAAGTTTGTCTTGGTGTTTTAACATCTCGACAGCAGCTTAGAAATAAATAGGCAGGACGTCCCTCCCTCCAGCTTGCAGTGCCAACTGTGGCCTCCTCGTCTGATACCCACACTGACCTGGGCTGTGGATTTATAAATAGAGCTATTGAGGAATCAGGAAAAATTCATGCATTATTTAAAAACATTCTTACTGCCTGGGCCATGGGCATCTCCCTACTTTCCACCCCCAGTGCAGACATTTAAGCTCTCTGCCTGGGCCATCCGTGTCACCCCGAATGGTAGGGTCACAGCTCTGGGTTTCCACGTGCTTGCTTACCACGAGCAGAGCTGCGGATGTGCTTAGGACCCTTCCTAAGAGGCGGCGTAGCAAGCGGGGCGGGGCGGGGGGTGGAAATAGGATTCTTGAACTCTTCTTTGTCTACATTTTGCCTCTTCCATTCACTGTTTTAGTGACTTCTTCAGGTAATTTTTAACCTCCTCTATATTAGTTTTTGATAGCCTGAGGGTGGTGCATTAAGGTCCGCTTTCTGGACTTGGAAAGAGGGTAAAATGAGGTAATATTTGTGGCTGCTTAGGAAGGTGTCTGGTAAGTTCCTCTTATGTAGCCCACTCCTCTGACTCCTTCTCTTCCTTGCGATATCTTCTCCCTCCCCTCCCCTCCCCTCCCGTCCCCTCCCCTCTCCTGCTCTCTCCTCCTTCCTTCTCCTTTTCCTCCTTCTGTTTTTGACTTTTCCCTGTCTCTGCTTTCCAAATTCTGGGATTATGCTCAAGAACACACTTGATTTAAGTTTTCTTCTTTTCATCCATCCATCCATCCGTGTGTGTGTGTGTGTGTGTGTGTGTGTGCGCGCGCGCGCGTGTGCAGGCGTGACTGTACTTGTGCCTTGACATGAGTGTGGAGGTCAGAGAACAACTTTTGGCAGTCAGTTCTCTCCTTCCTCCATGTTGTGCAATTTACAATCATCAAGATTTATTTACACCAAATTCACTAACATTATTTATTATAGAAAAAAAAACCCTACAGGAGATGAAAAAAATAAATAGACATACAGTCACAAAATCAGACTCCAATGTACT
Organism: Acomys russatus; assembly: GCF_903995435.1. Lineage (NCBI taxonomy): Eukaryota > Metazoa > Chordata > Mammalia > Rodentia > Muridae > Acomys > Acomys russatus. Next base: position 38,866,446 of record NC_067155.1, on the reverse strand, counting down.
CAGTCTGTGGACATTCAGAGAAAAGAGTGAGCGATAGAAGCTATAAATGACATGAAATATCAGCGCTAGCTCACACACCTGGGACTCATTCACACGTGTGCACATGTATGCACGCACCCTTGAGAAAGTGTAGTGTGATCACACTATTTCTCAGGGCATCTTTCTTTTGATGGCTGGATCAGAAAGATGAGCATAATTAAATTTTATGATCGATATTTCTCAAGTGCTCATCAAAGGAGCTGACTGATTTGCATTAAAATTGACTATGTGTTTATTTACTTTGCTTGTATGCTATCACATAGTCTCACTAGACTTAGGAAAGTATTTGTGATTCAAAAATTCCTTGTGAGCCAGGCATGATGACACGTGCCGGTATACCCACTATTTGGGAGGTGGAGGCAGGAAAGTCAGTTCTGTGAGTGTGAAGCCAGCCTGAACTACACGAGGACAAACAAAACAAAACAAACAAACCAAACCAAAACCCCAAACTGGGCATGGCTCCTGCACAAGTGCAAACCAGATGTGTTTCTAGCCCCAAGATGGAGATGTGAACATGGGCACCCTAACCAAGAATTTATCTTCAATTGGTACTCACTGGCAAAGGAAAAGTTACTTTTCTTCAATCAAGTATATTAACTGTACTTTAGAGTAGGCCCCATACTTGGAAATAATTGGCCAACTTAAAATGAACTCAATGGTATCTGTGTGTGTGTGTGTGTGTGTGTGTGTGTGTGTGTGTGTATGTGTGTGTGTATTTTGGTTTCTGTGTTTTGTGTTTGTTTTCGTGTATTTCTTATTTTTGTTTTGTTTTGTTTTAAAAAAGACAGAAAGGGTATGGAGTTGGGTGACTGGGGAGGTGGAGAGGATCTGGGAGGAGTTGGGAGAAGGAAAGTGTGTGTTTAGGATATATTGTATGAATTTTTCAATTTAAAATAAAATAAGTAAATCATTTTCTTTAAAAGATAAGGTTTCTCTGTGTAACAGCCCTGGCTTTGTAGACCAGGCTGGCCTCAGACTTACAGAGATCCACTTGCCTCTTCCTCCCAAAGTGCTGGATTTAAGGGTGCACCACCACCCAACTCAAATAAATACATCTTTAAAGTTAAATTTTATTTTTATTTTTTTGGTTTTTTTTGGAGGAAGGATTTCTCTGTGTAGCCCTGGCTGTTCTTGAACTAGCTCCACAGACCAGGCTGGCCAGAGCTCAACCTGCATCATTTTCAGAGTACTGGGATTAAACACATGTACCACCATACCTGGCTAAAATACATAAATGTTAAAAAAAAAAAACCTGGTCACACTGGGATGTGTTTGTAGTTCCAATATTGGGGAGACAGAGATGGGCTATTGGCCAGCCAGGCTAGCTTACTTGGTGAGTTACAGGCTAGCCGGAGACCCTGCCTCAAAAAACCAAGGTGGATAACTCCTGAGGAATGACAGACACCTGAGGTTGACCTCTGACCTCCACACCCAGACACATGCACCTATGCACACCTGAACATGCACATGCCAATATTTGTAGTTTATATCGTTTCTTGGCTAAGAATTGCCTTAGACTACAATAACCATCCAGATATACCAGTGGCATAAAGCCAGATATGGTTATTCTCTTCCCTACAAAAGAAGTCAAGGTATAAGCCCCCCGCATGCTCAGCTTTGCCCTTCCACTTGCTTAGCTGTATCTCTGGAGTGGGTGCCTCAGCCCTCACTGGGGCGGGTGGAGAGGGGTTCGGCTTTCTGAGTTGCGGAGGGGGCAAGGAGTAGGTTCCCACGTTGCTTTAAGAGCGATTATTTCTCCCAGCCATGAAGGACAATATGGAGTCACCGTGAATTCTGGGGTGGGGGACACTGTTAACTGTTAAACAGATCTTCACATTTATTTATTTTATTTTATGTATGTGAATGTTTTCCTGCAGGTACGTATGTGTGCCACAAGCATGTCTAGTGTCCGAGGAGGTCGGAAGAGGGCATTGGATCTCTTGGAACTGGAGTTATACAGATGGCCAGGAGCTGACTGATGAGCCTTCTCCCCAGCCTCCCTTCTTAGGTTTTTTTTTTTTTTTTTTGAGACAGGGTCTCTCTGTGTAGCCTTGGCTGTCCTGGACTCACTTTGTAGACCAGGCTGGCCTTGAACTCACAGGGATCCTCCTGCCTCTGCCTCCCAAGTGCTGGGAGTGTCTCATACTTGCACACATTGAGTTGTGATTGTATTTGCTGTGCGTTGTCTGTTCTTTTCTCTCCCTGACTCCTCTTCTCTCCCTTCTTCCTGATTTGTCCCTTTGGTACTTCTCTCTCCGTCTCTCTGTCTGTCTCTGTGTCTGTGTCTCTGTCTGTGTCTGTCTTTCTCTGTCTGTCCCTGTCTCTCTGTCTGCCTCTCTCTGTCTCTGTCTCTCTGTCTGTCTCTGTCTCTGTCCCTATCTGTCTCTGTCTGTCTGTCTGTCTCTGTGTCTCTGTCTGTCCCTCTGTCTCTCTGCCTCTCTCTGTCTGTCTGTCCCTCTGTCTCTCTGTCTGTCTCTGTCTCTGTCTCTGTCCCTGTCTGTCTCTGCAAGTCTTGCACAGCTAACCCTGAGTTGATGGTTGCCATGTCATGTCCACAAGACAGCATTTCATAGTGTTCCTCTCCATCCCCCGACTCGTACAATCTTTCTTCTCCACTTCTGAGAAGTGCCCCAGGCTTTGGAGGAGCTGATAAAGATGTCCTGCTCAGGGCTGAGCCCCCAGCGCTTACTTCAATAGTCATGAGTATCCGTGTAACCGTTTCTCACAGCAAGAGGAAAGTTCTCTGATCTAGGCTAGGGTGACACGAGTCTGTGGGTGTAAACACGAACAACTATTTTTTTTTTTTTTTAGCTTTTTCCTTTTATTAAAAATGGATTATTTTCCTCATAAGCAGACTGACAGCATGGCTAGCTGGTAAAACATCAGTAGTAGGTTTCAAACTACTAGGACCTATGACCTCCCCAACATAGACTTTGGACTAGGCTCAAGGTACTAAGCATGTTATTTTCTGTCCACACACTCAGGAGTCCCATAAAAGTGCTAAGCTGAAATCTACAATATATGTGCAGAAGACCTGGTGCAGACCCATGTAGTAAACATAAACAACCATTAAGCAGCTGATCCTACAATGTATCCTGATTACGGTTTCCCCTTTCTCCACTGGCCAGTTCTCCTCACCTCACCTCACCTCCCAATCCACTCCTTTTCTGTCTTTTTTTTTTTTTTTTTTTTTTTTTGTAGAGGTGAAAAAACGCCATAAGAAGACCAACAGAGCCAACTAACCAGAGCTCAGAGGGGCCTGTGGAGTCTGAAGCACCAACCAAAGACCACGGATGGACTGGACCTAGGTTCCCTACACAGATGTCGCCGATGGGCAGCTCAGGCTCCGTGAGGGAATACTAGTAAAGGGTGCAGTGGCCGCCTCTGACATGGACTCTGTTGTCCATGTCCCCGTGATGGGACTGCTCTACCAGGCCACAGGGGAAAGAGGATGGACTCAGTCCTGATGTGACTTGGTGAACTGGGTGGGTGGGGGCTCCTTTCTGGGATACAGGGGAGAGGGGAAGGGGGGAGGGAGGGGGCTATGACTGGGATGCAAAGTGAATAGATAAATTAATTAATACGAAAGAAAAGAACAGGCTTCTAAGAGATAACATTCAAACACGACAAAATAAAATATAAGATAAAACAACAACAACAACAACAAAACCCTCCACGACCTCGAGGCTGGACAGGGTAACCCAACAGAAGGAGAAGAGCCCCAAAGGCAAGAGCAAGGACCAGAGACCCACTTGTTCCCGCCTTCAGGAGCATGCCTTCTACCACACAGACACACTCTTACGGTGAGCAAACTCATTCCTGGGCTACTTTGGACCTACTTTCAGTTTTGAATGAGTGAGTTTAGTAGGCACATAGCGAGTCAAAATAGATGAGTACATAGAAAGCAGTAGTTTTTTTTTTATTAATTTATTCATATTACATCTCGATTGTTAGCCCTTCCCCTGTTTCCTCCCATTCTTCCCTCCCTCCCACTTCCCCCCTTCTCCCCTCCCCTATGTCTGTGACTGAAGGAGACCTCCTCCCCCTATATATGCTCTTAGAATATCGAGTTTCTTCTTGGTAACTTGAAAGCAGTAGTTTGATGGAGATGACCGTCATCATCGTGGGGCTTACAAACATCTAGCAGGAAGTGACTAGGGAGAGACAGTCAGCTGGGGTTTCCCACAGAGACATTCCTGGGCAGAGCAGGGTGTCCCTCCTGCTGAAGTTTTTATGTAAAAGAACAGGCGTGCAGAAAGAAATACAGGCCACTGGGTGAAGGTGGGAGGGGGAGAGGTGGTCCTTCCCAGGGAAGAGTGCTCCAACAGGCTGTTCAGTGCCAAATGGTCATCCATAAAAACATACATACTATGGGCTCCATAGGTTATATTTAAGAAGATACATGTATACACAAACGTGCATAACAGTTGATTAAAAAAGAAAAAGGCCGTGAATTTGATGGAGATCGGGGAGAGACGTATGGGAGAGTTTGACGGGAGAAAGAGAAAGGGAGAAATCTAGTTAAAATGGAATCTCCAAAGAAACACTAAAAGAGGAAAGAGAGGGAACAAATAGCAGATAGAGGTGGCCTCATCAAATGGGGTGGTCACAAGATCCACCAGACACTGACTGGGGAAGTCGAGGCCGGAATTGTCCATTGAGCTTTCTCTCCCTGGCCGAGTTCCCTGCCTGAGCTTCCAGCTCTTCTCTCACTCTGGGTGGTTTTGTATTGTGGGACACACAGTTGTAACTGCTGTTGTTATCTCCCCACAGTTTGTTTTCCTTCTAGCTCTTTTGAAGGAATCAATGTTTTTTATTCTTTGTTCCGTTTGCTATTGTTCCCTTCCCTCCCGGTCACAAGTCTGGGAAGGCAGCTCATCCCCAGACAAGGGGCCTCCGAGGACACTGAGGCAAACACTCTTGGGTCTGAAATGGGAGAGAATAGCTGTGCTTCCACAGCCAGCTCCTCAGTGAGCTCAAGCGTCCCAAGACAATTACTCAATAGAACGCACATAATAAACCTTCACTTCCTTTCAGATGATCTCAAAAGCCCCCATTCACTTAGCAAATACATCCCGTGCCCTTAACACCCGAGTCATTCCGGAGCTCGTGCCTTGAGGGCAGGGTCGCCTGGTCCCTTCAGTTGGAATTCTTTTCTGCTGCTGTGAGCCTGCCAGAAATGAAAAGGAGAAGGCGAAAGGGTGGGCGGCTTCAGGAGGCAGGGCCATAGCGAGATCCTGGGCTCTGAAGGCTCCGGGGGGAGAATTTCTTCTGGCCTCTTTTTTTTAGTCTGTGGTTGATGCTTCTACTTGGAGCCGCCAGGCAAGTACAGGTAAGTTCTTTGGCAGAGTGTATGGGCTCTGGTCGAGATTATCCTGGCCTCTGAAGAGGTCCCTTGGGTGGACACGTTCGTGATTGCTCAGGGATAGCTTTGAAATTCACGTAAGATCTAGACGTCAGGGATATGGCCCACGATTCTGTGGCTCTCCTGATGCTGGGTTTGCACCTTTATGCTCAGGCTTTGAAGAGAAGCATCTCGGATGCTTTCTAGGCAGAGTAAGTAGGGTGCAGTGAGTTCAGGATCGCGCTGGCAGGCTCCCCCCCCCCACCGCCGCCCCCCCGCATGGGTCCTTTTCTCTGCTGCTTCTTAACTTTCTGGGATGGATTCAGCCACTGGGGAAATTCTTGACCTCCCCCGCCCCAAGTGTATGTGAGATGCTTTAAAAAATTCTCATTATAATCGTGATGGGATTTCAAATTTAGGTACTTGATAATCTGTTCAAATTCCAGGATTTTCTTTCCTTTTCTAATTCTGTGTGTGCTTGTTACTTCACTGCTTACCTATCATCCCTCTGTGTGTGTGTGTCTATCATCTGTCCATGTATCTATGTAACTACCTATTTTTCTATGTATGTATGTATGTATGTATGTATCTGTCAATCAATAACTATCTATTATTATCTATCTATCTATCTATCTATCTATCTATCTATCTATCTATCTATCTATTGTGTAGCCCAGACAAGCCCTAAACTCGCTGTCTAACCAAGAATGACCTTGTACTCCGCATCCCCCCGCCTCTACTTCCCCAGTGTTAGAATCACAGGTGTGTAGCACCACACCTGGTTTATGCAGTGCTGTGGATAAAACCCAGGGGCTTGTGCATATGAGGCAGGCGCCCTTACCCACCGAGCTACATCCTCAGTCCTATCTGTGTTCTGATAATTAGCATACAAAGTGATGTGTTTTATCACGGCACCTCGCACATGCTTGGATTTGCTGAGATTTCTCCCCTCGCTCCCCTCTCATGCCCTTTCTGCTTGGTTAGTCCCTTTCTCCCCTCATCAGCTCACATTTGTTCTGCTTCTGTGTCACACCTACTCTGTTCCCCTTCCCTTCCTCGCTCTCTTAAGACCTCTTTCCCTTCGAGTTTGATGTTTCTGGTTTCTAGGGATAGTCCCATTTCTAGTTTCATGACCTATATCCACACATATGTATACATCTGCAAATGTTAAAACCCGGGACCTGCCTGTGAGAGAAAACATGCATTAACATGTCTTCTTGGGCTTTGGTTACTTTGTTTAGTATGATATATATATACTTTTTTTTTTTGGTTTTTCTTTTTTTTTTTTGATTTTTTTTCATTATTGTTTATTTGTTTTTTTTAATTAATTTATTCTTGTTACATCTCAATGTTTATCCCATCCCTTGTATCCTCCCATTCTTCCCCCCCCCCATTTTCCCATTATTCCCCTCCCCTATGACTGTTCCTGGGGGGGATTACCTCCCCCTGTATATTCTCATAGGGTATCAAGTCTCTTCTTGGCTACCTGCTGTCCTTCCTCTGAGTGCCACCAGGTCTCCCCCTCCGGGGGACATGGTCAAATGTGAGGCACCAGAGTACGTGAGAAAGTCATATCACACTCTCCACTAGTTTTGGTTTTTCGAGACAGGGTTTCTCTGTGTAGCCTTGGCCATCCTGGACTCCCTTTGTAGACCAGGCTGGCCTCGAACTCACAGCGATCTGCCTGCCTCTGCCTCCCGAGTGCTGGGATTAAAGGTGTGCGCCACCACGCCCAGCTTAGTATGATAATTTCTTGTTCCATCCATTTTCCTGTTGTTCAGTGAACTGGTGGTTGACTGCAGTCTCTCACAGCGAATCAGGAGAGAGTTCCCCGCTTGTGCTTCTGTGTTAGTGTTCAAAAAGTTTCAGACTCTGGGGCTGGAAAGAAGACATGGGGAGTTAAGTGTTTGCTGTGAATGCATGAGGACCTGAGTTTAAATGCCCCAACCTCATGGGGCTGGAGGGATGGCTCAGAGGTTAAGAGCATTGGTTGCTCTTCTGAAGGTCCTGATTTCAATTCCCAGCAACCACATGGTGGCTCACAACCATCTACAAAATGATCTGGTGCCCTCTTCTGGCATGCAAGTGTACATGTAGGCAAAACACTGTATATGTACATAAATAAATTAAAAAAAAAAAAGCTGGGGCATGGTAGGGCATACCTGTAATCCTGTGCTGAGAGGGTGGGCAGAGACTAGAGAATCCTTGGGCACTCATAGGCTAGCTAGCCTGGCGTTCACAGTGGCAAACATAAATTCTGCCTTAAGCAAGGTGGAAGATGGAGGTTGACACAAAGGGTTTTCTATCTCTACATTCATACTATGGCAGGCAAATGCACCCTCCACATATCACACACACACACACACACACACACACACACACACACACACACACACGAGACAGTTGCAGTTAGTGATGGCACTGGTTTAGGGAAGTGGCAACAGCTGTCTCTCCTCACTCGCACTTACCCTGCTACCCACAACTAAGTGTAGCTCTCACCCTTTGTCAAAGGAGCTTCTTATGTGCAGCAAGAGGCATCATAGAAAGCTACGACTAGTCAAAATGTAGAGAAACGCTGACTGTCGGGTGCTCAGCCTGAGTTAATATATCTACAATACAACTCGAACACGTAAGGCTGAGGGAACACCTCACTTCGTAGCATATGATCATTTGGGACTGAGAAAGGGAAGATGTGCACATCTTTCAGACAAACATCAGTGGTTCGAAGCAACTGCTCAGCACCAAGAAGGCTCCTAACAGGGCAGAGAGAATGATAGCAAACTTGGTATTATGGCCAGAGAGCTAGGACATTTCTAAAATTTGTGCTCTGTAATGGTTAGCCCTCATCATGAGGGAGATAAATATTCAAAGAACAGAGGTGAGCAATGTGAATTTCTACCCTTATCTTGGGTTTGTCCCCCCCACCCCAAGCTCTATGGCATTTAATTATAGCAAATTCTTGTTCCCAAGGTGGTAAGTCATGAGGAACATCAGACCAGAGTGAGTGCTGACCTCCGCTCTGTTTATCTCATCCCATTACTTTCTAGATCCCCAATCTACACACGCCGTGACAGCTTTAATTTTTTTTAAAAAAGAATTTGTTTTATTTTATGTGTGTGAGTGTAAATTTGCATGCATGTATATATGTGCACCACATGCATGCCCCCACAGAGGCCAGAAGAGGGCGCTGGATCAGCTGGAACTGTAGTTACAGATGGTTGACACCCGCCATTGCGGACGCTGGGTCCTCTGAAAGAGCAAGAAGTGCTCTTAACCATTGAGTTATCTTTCCAGCCCCCTGTGGTGATAATTGTAATCGTCAACTTGACACAGACTAGAATCAGCTGGGGAGTGTTGAGGCCATGTCTAGGTCAGGTGGGCCAGGGAGCATGTCTGTGTGTGTTGGGGAGGCAGTTTGTCTTGATTTCTTTCAATGACTTGGGAAGGCCCAGCCTGGAAGGGGGTGGCACCATTCCCTGGGTTTGGGTCCTGGGCTAAGAAGTGTAGAGAAGTGCCGGGCGGTGGTGGCGCACGCCTTTAATCCCAGCACTCGGGAGGCAGAGGCAGGCAGATCACTGTGAGTTCGAGGCCAGCCTGGTCTACAAAGTGAGTCCAGGACAGACAAGGCTACACAGAGAAACCTTGTCTCAGAAAAAAAAAAAAAATGTGTAGAGAAGACATGCACGTCTTCATTTCTCTCTGCTCTCGAGTGTGGGTGTGATGTGACCGGCTATTCTAAGTGCTGGCTACCTATACCTCCCTGCTATGATGGACTGTGTCCTGGAATTGTAAGCCAGAAGACATCCCTTCTTCCTTAAGCTTTTCTTTTTTTCCTTTCTGCACCTGAAATTAAATTGCGACACTGACATAAATTCATATTATTCTCTTACAGTTCCTTAGCTGGCCAATAGGGGGCTCCAGAGACTCGGTACTGAGTATGGTTTGTGTGGGTGTCCTCACAGAAGTCCGTACATAAAGACTTGACCTTTAGGGTGATCATACTAGAAGGCGCTGGAGACCTTAAAGAGCTGTTATCTCGGGCTAGACAGATGGTGTTGTGGTTTAGTGCTTGCTGCTTCTAGCGGACCTGGGTTTGGTACCCCAGTGTCCATGTCTGGTGACTCACAATCACCTGTAACTTCAGCTCAAAAGGATATGATGCCCCCTTTTGGTCTCTATGGTTACGTATGCACACACTCATGGCATACACACAGAGAGACACACCCACGTACGCATAAAAATAAATATAAGAGGTGCAGTCTAGTGGGAGGCCTTTAGTTCACTGGAGACCTGTTCCGTGTGTGTGTGTGTGTGTGTGTGTGTGTGTCTGTCTGTCTGTTTGTCTGTCTGTCTCAGTCTCTCTCTCTCACTATGTAATGTAGACCAGAGCTCAATGCCATGTGTCATTCTTGGGAGCCAGTCACCTTGTTTTTGAGAGAGGATCTCTTGTTGGTGGAGGCTCTCCAATTGACAAGAATCCTCCTGTCTCTGGCTCCCCAGCAGTGGAGTTTCAAGCGTAGACCACCACACTCAGCATTTTTTTTTTCATGAGCTCTGAGGATTAAGCTTGGGTTTTCACGCTTGTGTGGCCCTATAACGACCGAGCCAACCCACCGTCCATGAAAGTGTGCTCTTATAGGGACCATGGGATTCTGTCCATCCTCCCTTCTCCTTGGTTTAAAGATTTATTTGCTCCAACATGCCCTCCTCCTCACTGCCATCCAAGACATAACATGTTCAGTCAATGAATGGTCAATGAATTCACCAAAGTCTGTGCTTATTTCACTTGGAGTTCTAACCTCCACAACTGTGAGCTAACTAAACCCGTTAGGTCTTTAAAGGCAGTTCACTCAGGCATTGCACTGTAGGCATGCAAAACTGGCTAGATGGTGTCTGATTAACTTTAGAGAGGAGCGAAAAGGCTTGCTTTGCAGATCCTAGGATTGCAAGTGAACCAGACAGGCTGAAGCCTCCTTTAAAGGACAGTGAGACTAACTGTACTAACTGTTCTCTGCTCAGCTCTAGGATGTGTGGCAGGTCCCTGAGGCAGCTTTTGGCTAAGGAGAGCCAGCATTCCACCCCCGTGGGGCGCTTCCTGCTTCCGGTGCTCGTGGGGTTCCGCATCCTGATTCTGGTTTCCAGTGGACCCGGGGTCTTTGGTGACGATGAGAATGAATTCATGTGCCACTTAGGGCAGCCGGACTGCAAGACTGTTTGCTATGATATTTTCCGTCCTCTTTCCCCGTTGCGCTTCTGGGCCTTCCAAGTCATCCTGCTGGCTGTACCCAGTGCGCTTTATGTGGGTTTCACTGTGTATCATGTGACTGGACACTGGGAGGAAGCAGGAAAGCAGAGCAAGGAGCAAGAGGCGCGCCTTTGCAAGGACCGTCGTGGCAAGGATGTCTCAGGGGATGGAAGCCTCAAGCTTCTCTGGGCCTATGTGGCACAGCTTGGGGTGCGGCTGGTCCTTGAGGGAGGAGCCCTGGGAGTTCAGTACCATCTGTATGGCTTCAAGATGCCCAGCACTTTTACATGTCGTGAAGATCCTTGCATTGGCAGCACAACCTGTTTCCAGTCGCACCCGTCTGAGAAGACCATCCTTCTCAACGCCATGTTTGGGATCAGCGGTGCCTGCCTCTTATTTACTTTTCTGGAGCTTTTCCTTTTGGGTTTAGGGAGGGTTTGGAGGATGTACAAGCACAAACTTCCCTTCTCAAAGAACTTGCCAACCTCAAAGAGCTCCATAAGATGCAAGGACATGGCTGATGACTTGACAGTGGTGGAGACAAAAGAGCCATTTTGAGAAACAGGTGAGGACCTACTGACAGTCATCTGTCCCTGTCTCTTATGTGTTTGTGTTGACAACCCTTATCCAGGTTAAGCGTGCATCCCCTGGGGCATACAGCTCCCCGTGTTACAAAGTGTAGATAACTCGTTTCCACAAAATACATCCTAAAGATAATTACTCCTTACTTTAAATTTTATGTATGCATGTGCATCATTGTGGGCTTGTGCATCTGAGTGCAGGTGCCTATGGAGACCGGAAGAGGGTGGTGGATCTCTTGGAGCTGGAGTCAGTTGTGAGAGGCCCAATGTGGTTGCTGGGAAGCAAACTTGGATTCTTTGCAAGAGCATATTATGCACTTTTAACCACTGGGCCATCCCTCCTGCCCCAAGATGTATTTCTTTTAAAGGGAAGAAGTGTTTACTTTGATTCACCAGTTTGAGTACAGTCTCTGATGGGGGAGAAGGCATTCAAATATGTATATGAGACAGGTAGCTCTGGCTGTCCTGGAACTTGCTATGTAGTTCAGGCTGGCTTTGAACTCACAGAGTTCAAAGTCTGCCTCTAACTCCCAAACACTAAGGCTAAAAGCATGAGCCACCACACCTGGCTGAGGCAGATGTATTTTGATCACTATCCACAAACCACCTCCTGATACCTCTCCCTGTCAGTTGCATGGCTGCTTGCAGTAGACCGTGATGAGTAAGCCAGTTCATGTGCTGCCTGCCTTTTCATTTGACCAAGTCCTCAGGTTCTGCTTGATTTCTGCTTTGCAGAGCTATAAAGCCACCTGGCCCATCTTCAGAAAAGGCCGCGACTGGGTCTTCTTCAGTACATCCAGTAAGGAGGCCACTGAGATGGTATAGTGAGACCGATTTCCAGAACCCACAAAGAGGAGGAAGAAAAACCAACCGCACAAGTTGTCCTCTGATCTCCACATACATGCTGTGGCATGCGCGGACACACACACACACACACACACACACACACACACACGATCATGATAAATAAAATAATAAAAATCTCAGAAAAGAACAAAAAATTCCTGCATCAGTTAAGTATCACATCTAATTTCTTATCTCTCCTGTTTCTCTGCTAAACATAAGCAAACACCAAACAATTTTCTGTTCTAATGGATTATCCTACTCTGGGGTTTTTATAGAGATGGAATCATACAACGTGCTTATTGGTCACTTACTGTATATTTTGTAGAAAAGACCAAGTCCTTTGCCAAATAAAATCAGGGTTGTTTATATTTTTGGCATTGTAAGAAGTCTATATATTATGATTGTTAGATGCTTATCAAATGAATAATTTCATAATATTCTCTTCTATTCCGTAGGTTGTCATTCATTTTTTTTCTGAGTTGTATTCCTTTATCATTATAAGTTCTTTGTTAATTCCATACATGTATACGGTGTAATTTGGTCAAGTCCACCCCTGTACCACTGTCTAACTCCTCTTGTGTCTCCTGTCATGTCCCTATCCTGATTTCCTGTCCTTTTACTTTCTCTGTAACCCACTGAGTAAAAAATCAGAGCTACTCAAACGTGCAAGGGCGCGAAGCTGTCTACTGGAACACGGTCTACCTACCCAATGCCACGCCTCTGAAGAATGTGGACTCTTCCTCCCGCAGCATCTGTCCACCACTAACCTTTCCTCAGCTGTGGGTAGTTCCTCGCTCATCCATGCTGGAATGCTGAGTGTCTTGAAGTTGTGCAGGCGACCACCGCTTCTATGAGTTCATGAGTGTCACACATCCCTGTTGTCTCCACGAGACATTGTTTCAGAGCAGATCTCCCAGAGCGCTGGCTCTTTAAATTTTACTATCCCATTTCCCCATGTTCTCTAATGTTGCCTTGAGCTTTGGGGACAAGGGTGTGATACAGATGGGTCTCATTTGGGGCTGAGTGCTCCACAGACACATGGTTGGTGCATTTGGACAAATTGTGAGTCTGTACATTGGCCGCTGTCCACTGTAAAAATGAATTTCTGTGGTGGGGACTGAGAACTGAGTTAATCTACTAGTATAAAGAATCATTTGGAAGACAATTTGATACTATGTCAGTTTAGCAATCTAGTAGTAATAGACTTTTCTTCAGAGCTGTTGAGCTCCCCAAGATGGCTTCTTGGCTAGTTACAGTACCAGGCGTGAATTTTCCTGTAGAATGGATCCCCAATCTAATAAAAAAGCAGTTGGTTACTTCTGTAACTCTATACCACTGTTGCACCCATGGGTATGTCTTGTGAGGCTGACTGTTGTAACTCATAGGATTGACACATGAGTAAAAGTTTTGATGACTGGAAAGGCTAGCCAGCAGGGAGATGGCAGCGTTCTTTGATATACAGAAGTTTTTCATTTTGGTGACGTCTGCTTACTCATTTTTCTTTTGGTGTTTGTGATTTTGGTGCTACAGTTAAAAGTCCATTGTTTCACACAAAACACAAAACTTTATACCTGTGTTTCCATCTAAGCTTTTTATACATTATTTTTGAGACAGGTTTTCTCTATGTATCCTTGGCTGTCTTGGACTGGCTTTGTAGACCAGGACGGCCTCGAACTCATAGAGATCCCCCAACATCTGCATCCCTGAGTGCTGGGATTAAAGGCGTGTGCCACCATGCCCAGCTAGAATTTTATACTTTTAATGTTTACATTTTTGTCTCTGATCTCTTACTGAGTGGGAAAAAAGGCAAAGATGACATTACCATTCTTATTGGAAACAATGTAAATGAGCAAAATATTTGAAGCGTAAAAAGAGAAAAAAATCCCGTTAATCTATAGTATTACAATGGACAGGAATAGCGCTCAAATATAAAGGCAAAAGAAAGGCCGATGTCTTGATGTGATGGTATGTATGTACCGGGCGTCATATTTATGTTTTGTATGCAGTATTTGGTTGATGTCCCTTGGAGGCCTGCTCTTTTCTGAGGAGAGGTGGAGGGGTGGATTTGGGGAAGAAAGGAGGCATGGAGAAGATACTGGGGGGAAGGAGGGGAGGGAAGAGAAACTTCCGTCAGGATGTAATATATGGAAGAAGAATACAAAATCATTTAAAATGAAAAAAAAAAAAAACCAAAAAACAAAAAACAAAACAAAACAAAACAAAACAACCCTCAATGTAAATAAACAGCATCCGTTACATGGTTACCCTAATTTTTTTTAAGGGATGGAAATGTCCACCAAATAGAAGGGGAAGTGTGTATGCATTCACTGTGGAATACTGTTCACGCTCAAAAAAAAAAAAAAAAAAAAAAAAGGATATTCTGTGACATCATAGATGACCCTGGAAGGCATATGCTATATGAAATAATCCAGGTTCAAGGGAAGACATGAGGGCAAACACTTGACAAGTGGAACACTGAAAATTCAAACTCATAAACAGAGAGACTAGAGTGTTTATTTCCTGAGGCTGGGGCATAGAAGGGCTGGGGAGATGTTAGTCAAAGAACACACATTTCAGTGAAACAAGGAGAAAAAGTTCAAGGGCTCTATAGTAGATAACAGAGATTAAAGTCACAGTGTTGAGTGTTGCTGGGGGTTCTGGTCACAAAAAGAAGTGTAAGTATATTGGGTAACGCACTAAGTAGGTTTGTTTTTTTTACAATCCTGCATGTGTGCACACATCAAAACATCATGTTGTACGTACTAAATACCCATCAGTTAATGTGTTTCAATTAGGATAATTTTTTTTGTTATTTTTTTTTTACCACAATCAAATAGATACATTAAAAAAGAAAGGCATTTGTAAGTAAAATATAAGGTAAATGTTTATAGGTGACCACGACTTCAGTAAGTGTTGGTGATCTTCTGTTTTAGTTACTCTTTTCTTGCTGTGATAAAACACCATGATCAGGGCTGGAGAGATGGCTCAGAGGTTAAGAGCACTGGCTGCTCTTCTGAAGGTCCCAAGTTCAATTCCCAGCACCCACATGGTGGCTTACAACCACCTGTAATGAGATCTGGTGCTTTCTTGTGGTGGGCAGGCACACATGTGGGCAGAATACTGTATAAATAATAAACAAATCTTAAAAAAAAAAACCCACCACGATCAAAGCAATTTGTAGAACTTTGAACTGCTTTATCTAGGGCTCACAAATCTAGAGGGTTAGCATCCCATAGCTATCACCCAGATGTCATGGGCTTACGCGGGCCTGAAATAAACCACTGAGGATCAGATTCTCCAAGTTTGAACCAGCACTGGTTACTGAGCCATGCTGAACTTCTTGCTTCTTGCAGATCACCCCTCTGCAGGCCCATGAAGGTGTCAGTTCGGTCAAGAAATTTCCTGGTGATAATTAACTCAGTCCTCTGTGCACAATAAAGCACAAAATAATCTAGATAAAGAGCAAATGTGACTATATCAAAACTCTTTGTGAAGTGTATGTGATGCTTTCCACAAAGGTAAGTTCTATAGCTTGACTACATGTAACACTATCCACACAGATAGTTTCTATAGAATGACCGAGAAAAACAAACTTTCGGCAAGGTTCTGGGGGGGAGGGCTCAGTATCATCTTTGGCTATGTCGATCACTAAAGCTATCCCAAGGCCACCAAGTTAGAAAACATGACTGATCCCAGCCTTCGGGGAGCACAACAGGTATTGCATCCCTTTTCTTGAAAGAACAACCCTGTGTTCTTAACATTCCGGCTCTCCACACCTTGTGGTTTCCGGGAGAACGCAAAGACCTTGGTGCCTCCTGCGTCCTACACATTCTATTTGAGGTACTTCCTTATGACAAATCTCACACAAGTGTAAGCACAGAAGTACATACAGAGACATTTTAATGGTTCTGTTTCATTGGGGAACTATAGACTAATAATTTCATCAACTACATAAATAACCAGAGACAAAGCATGTTGAGTTTGTAATGTATTTACAAGTAAAATTCTTGGCAACAGCAGCTTTCTTTATCATTTGGAAATGACTTTATTCCTTGCTTTTAAAACCAGGTGAGGCTTCTGAGTAAGATGGCAGAGTTGAAGGTAGCTCCAGGGGACTTAGTAAAAGAAAAGAGTCAGAATAAGAAAGAAAGAAAAAAAAAACTTTAATCCAGAAAGAAAGAGAGAAAGAGCTTCAGAAATTCACAACGGCAGAATTAGGTTATGTGAAAACTATATTGGGGGTGATGCGTTAATGAGAAGTGATCCAAGAGCTGAAGGGTCTAGTGTTTGATGGCTTCAAGGTACGAGCATTCGTTGTTCTTGCAAAGACCCAGAGTTAGAAGGCTCACAGCTGCCTGTTACTCCAGTTCTAGGGGATCTGACACTCTCTGTGGTCACTGGGCTTACGTGCACAACATACCCATCCACAGGCACCTTCCTCTCTCAGGATGATTAACATGCAGATCCTCTGCTGTACAGTTTGCAGTGTAATGGTTACATCTCACAGTTACAACACACGGGGAAGGCAACTCCCACTACGAAGCGTCAGCTAGAACACCAGTTAACCCGGTGAGTGGGGTGTGATAGGTCAGAGGACAAGCTTTCATCCTCTCACTGGAACATCTCTGCTTACTAGAAGATGATCCCTCTCTAAAGTTATAGGGAGTAGGTCCCAGGGATCAGGCCCTTGAAGGGCATATTTTATTTCCTAACTTCTTGTGTCTCTTCCTAACAGCCATGAGGTGAGCAGCTGTGCTCCACCACATATTCCAGACTCACTATATTCCTAAAAAACTACAGATTCTAAATGACTGTGGGCCAAAATATTTCTTCGTGTAAACATATTTTTTTCCCCCACAGGCCTCTAAGTAAAAGAAAACTGTCTAATACAAACAGCTGAGAAATAAGGTCGCTGCTGTCTCTATATCTAATGCTGTGAAAAAAAAATCTCATGGAACCTTGGTTCTTCAAGAACTTTGTGGTAGGTACCCAAGGTGTTTGTGTTAGAAAATAGAAGACAAAACCAAAGAATCTGAAGTCAGAAAGATTTCAATGGAAGTTAGGAACTTATTTAGGAAAACCCAAGGGCTCACGCCACTTGAGTAGTGAGAGAACTTGTATTACAGGTTAGGGGAGTGTATTGGGTTAAGAGGTAGAAAGGGGACGGTATGTGTGGACAGATGGCCGAATCTCCTCTTCATGGGAAGAGACTGGTTCTTGCGGTTTGGTCAGTTATAAAGATCTTGGGATGTTCTGTAGAATACTCTGTACCAATCAAAGAAGCAGAAGTTCAGGTTAAGCGTCTAAGATGGTGGCAGTTGTTCTATCAGTTTGGATAATGGAATTCCTATTAGAATAGTAGAATTACACATTACCCGTGTTATTGGTGCACTAATCAAAAAGCATCAGGATTTTACTCAAATCAGATTAAGGCAGATCCTACTCAAATACACATTCCGGAAAAATACAATGCAGCCACTAGGTGAGAAGGTCTCTCCTCAATGCTTTCTTCAGAGCCTTAGCAACATCCTTATTGCGGAGAGTATAAATCAAGGGATTCAGAGTGGGAGTAATAATGCTGTAGAAAACAGAACCAACTTTGTCTTGCAATGGGGTGCGCTGGGACCTAGGTCTCATATAGGAGAAGATGCATGCACCAAACCAAAGGGAAACCACCATGAGGTGAGAGCTGCATGTGGCAAAAGCATTCTTCTTACTCCCAACTGAACGCATCTGAATGATGCTGTGGAGAATGAATCCATAGGATGTAGAGACAAGAATGATGGGGAGGAGCAGAAGTATCACGCTGCTGATGTACACTGTGTTCTCATACACAGTGATGTCCCCACACACCAGCTTCACAACAGCTGGAAATTCACAGTAGAAGTGGTGGATGACCCTTGACCCACAGAAACGGAAGCTCATCAAGATGGCGGTGTGGATTAGGGAATTTACAGATGCACCCAACCATGACATGACAGCCATCATCACTCCTACTCTTCTGCTCATGAGCACATTGTAGTGTAAGGGGTGGCAGATGGCAACATAGCGGTCATAGGACATGAGAGCCAGGAGGACACACTCTGCGCCACCCAGAGACAGATACAGGAAGTGCTGGGTGGCACAGCCCACAAGGGAGATGGACTTCTTGCCAGACAGGTAGTTAGCAGCCATCTTGGGTATAGTTGTGAGGACATGCATCAGATCCATGAGGGACAGCTGACTGAGCAGGAAGTACATTGGTGTGTGCAGACGGGAGTCATAGCAGATGAGGAGGATGGTGAGGCTGTTGCCGCTCACTGCGGTAAGGAAGACCAACATGGTGAAGAGGAAAAGACAATGGTGGTTGAAGGAGTCATCGAAGAGCCCTTGAAGGATGAAGTCTCCCAGAGAGGTCTGATTCCACCTCCACATGTTCCCTTCCTCATTTCCTGAGGGAACAGAGATAAGACAGAAGTGCGATGCAAGAAACACAACTCCACAATAGAAACGTCCTTTCTCAGGAAAAATGTGAAGATTTTGTTCTTTATTTTGCATATTGTTAAAAATTTTGTATAAATTCATTTGACATATACTGTGTCAGATGTGGACATTTTTGTACAAGTATATGTTTATTTCTAATTTTCCAACAGCTCTAATTATCCAAATGATATTTAAAAAAAGAGAAACCTTTAAATAAATATCTCCCTTCAAAATCGTCATCACTGTGAAGTTCCAGAATACCTACATTTTGTTGAAAGCCCAGCATGGGGGCTGAGGCAATATCTCCACACATGTGATGCAAGGTGCCATGCAAGCCTCACCACCCAAAGTTGATCCCAAAGACCCATGTGAAGCTTTTCACATGTGGATGGGAAGGAGTGCTGTGAAATGCTGACTTCTGGGCATGGTAAGGATGCTGCAGTCATGGACCCCCTGCAATTGTGATTAGCTTCACACGGTCAAGCCAACCAATTCAACCAGCTTTCCATCAAGGAGTGTAAACCAGAATGAGCTACAAACAGAAGAGAGGAAGTGGGCGTGAAGGTGGGAGAAGAATGTGTTCAGGGACAGGAAGGAAGGAGTCAAGGTAGGTAGGGTCAACACACATTGTCCACATGTACGGGATTGTGGGGGAGGGAATGGTGCTATTTCTGCACCCTTCTTTTCTTAAAAGATTAGCCAGTTTTGGTCCTACATGGGACAGTCATATAAGTCACTGAATTTCATACTGATCAAGTACAGTTTGAAGCAATGGTTCGCAATCTTCCTATTAGTGAGACCCTTTAATATAGTTCCTCATGTCGTGGCACGCCCAACCCATAAAACTTTCTGTTGCTACTTCATAACTGTAATTTAGCTACTGCTGTAAATCGTAATGTAAATATTTTTGGTCATAATCTACAGGTTGAGAGATGATGGTTTAAAGACACATGACTAGTAAGATTAAACATAACAGAGCATCTATGTCTGTGCTCCAGAAAATGAGCCGGAGATATATCCTGCATATGTTTGTGCCCATAAAATTGTGAATCATGACCAAGAGAAACTAGGATTGTAGCCTTTCTTCAGCCAAGCTTCCCTATCTATGCTTTATCCAGTCCTCACCTGAATACTAATAAGATTGGCCGCTAGATTTCCATGGTGAAGTATGACTCAAAAAAAGAGAAAAAAATCCCCTAAATTGATATTACAAGTCTCTCTCTCTTCTCTCTTCCTCTCTATGCCTCATAGCAATTTCCTCCTAAGTGAAACACTCCCTCCATGAAGGAGAGAAGAGCCTCCTGAAACTTAGGAACTAAACAAATTTCACATATCTAGAAAAGCTGAAACTTCCAAGAGTCTTAAGAGTCTCTTCTATATCCAAGGGTGTGTAAACAGTAAACATCTGCTGGGGCAGAAGACTCTGACCAGCCAAGTTGCTAAGAAGAGACTCTCCTACCCCTGGGGCAGCCTGCAGGTCATGTAGAGAGCTTCAGAGCACTGTAGATCTCATGAATCTTCACCGGTGTTGGGATAAGCTTTTCTGATGTGCTGCTACTTCTCAGTTCATCCTGCTCCTGCAAGTAGCCACTCTCCCAGACTCCAATAAACTCATTGTCTCACCAAATTGAACTTTGGCATATTCATTTCTTTGGTCTGTCATGGATTGTAGGGAGAGTAGATGCTGTGTGTGTGTGTGTGTGTGTGTGTGTGTGTGTGTCATGTGTTCCTGGGGAGAATTTTCACTGACACTTAATAACAATCTCCTAAGATCATCATACATTCCAGACGGTTTATGTTTTCAAGCAAAAAACCCAGAACTAAACGCATTTTTCAAAGTGTGTTCTAACCAACAAATTGTGGTACACTGCTGAAGGCAGCGGAACATTGCAATTTTACAGTTGTTATCTCAGTCTCACCCTATGAAGATTAACATAAGAACCTTAAGTACAGAAGATGGTTCACTGGTGGAGGAACCTTCCCCAAGCTTGACAATATGAATTTAATACTCAGAGGGCAAGTGATGGAAGGAAAAAACCAAACTCCTACAAATTGTCCTCTGACCTACATATACATAACATGACAGGCCATGCACACACATAATTAAATCAATACCTACATACATACATACATACATACATACATACATACTTACAACAATTTTTAGAGACGTGGACTAAGTTCTCCTATGCTACCTCTAATTCCGTGAGCAGCTGAGCTACCTACACACACACATACTTATCCATACACTTCTCACTCTCATTTCTCATTCATGTCCATCCCGTGGTCTCAGTGGACACCCACACCAGAACACATCATTTTCTGCTTCCTTTGTGTATTTCTCCCCTAGGAATTTCCTAGTCTT
Source organism: Acomys russatus (assembly GCF_903995435.1). Classification (NCBI taxonomy): domain Eukaryota; kingdom Metazoa; phylum Chordata; class Mammalia; order Rodentia; family Muridae; genus Acomys; species Acomys russatus. The sequence goes on along the minus strand of NC_067155.1, from coordinate 38,845,564 downwards.
CTTCTTCTGGCCCTTCAAAGACATTTTTCTCTGCCTTCTCAGGAAGCTGTCCACCCGTGTTGCCTCAATAACACCCCGCGACACATGAGAAAGCTGACAGGGGCCTAATCACTTATAAGGGTTTCTAGGACACCACAAGCCCAATATGATCATATCTGGAATTTCCTCAGCAGAGGCCTGGGCTCAGAACAAACATATGTGTGCAATGGAGCTGGCAGGAGAGTCCACCATGACACACACACACACACACACACACACACACACACACACACACACACACACACACACTGGCTACTCTTCCCTCCAAACAAGCTTTTCCTGAGGTTCACATTACCCTTCCATCTCCAACCCTGGAGACAGTCACTAACAAGTGGAGTTTCAATAATTACCCCAATAGCAGCATCACAGGAAAAGCAGAACATATGGCTCTGCATCACTTCCCACAGCCAGCTTTCACACTCGGAACGCTTCCAGCGAACAGCAGGACAATCTCACTCAGTTCTATACTCTTGTCAGCGTATTGGCAGGGTGGACTGAGCAACACGGTTTCTTCCACCCATGGGAGTTGGGCAGTGCAGTCATGCAGAATGTTTCCTCTGACTCTAAGCCTCTATTGCAGACCTTTCTAACCCAGCTCAAGAGTTGGACCTAGGAATTTTCAGGGTTGTGACACTGTTTCAATCATCACATTACCAGGAAAAAAAAATAGGATTTGGATTTCCTTGATGTTTTAGATATCTAAAAGTCTCTTCTTAGAGCTATCCTTGCATCCTTCTATTATGAAGGTTTAATTCAGTATATCCAGTCAGGAAGCCCATTTCTAACTGTACAAGTGTCTCCTAACTATAGCTAAAGATACTAGATTGGACATGGCCTGACGTGAGCCAGCCATGAGGGAAGAAGAGCATCACCTATTAGAAATGAAACCACTGCATGCCCAGAGGGCCTACAATGACAGCTAAGCCAATATGATAAAGCTGAATTGACAACATGGGGACATTCCCACAAAGGACACAACATTCTGGATCTCTTCTGGGAACACTTACCAGAGACACTAACTATTATTTGCTCTTCACTGTGAGAGATGAATTCCCTAAGACTTGATTTACTTGGAGATCGTTTGTGGGGTCACAGGAATAAGGTATCTGGAAATAGTTTGCCCTGGGGACAATGTAGGACGATTCTCACTAGGGATCAATTAACCGTAATGAACAGTTGCTGGAGTTATGTGTTCTGTTTTGGACAAAGCCTGAGCAAACATCTAATGAAGAGGGGTTCCCTAGAGTGCAAAGAAGCAAACAGCGCATTGATGTCTGTATTGCAAGACTCAAGAGAATCAATCAGTCATGGTGCCTGCAAGTCTCAGCACTGTCAGATACTGCTCGAGTGTAAGCCATCATCCTGTGGGAGGAAAGAAGCTTTGGCTGTAACTTAGTCCACCAGATAGGTTCAAGTCTCTCCATCCTGAGAGGCTATAAACTCCATAGATAGGGTAGATTGGAAATCAGCCTACCGCAGGCTTTTAACACTAACTCTCCATGGAGTTCACCAGTGATGCAACTCCACACTCCCCATAGATGACAGGACCCTGACCACTGCACCCCTCACAACCATTTATTATAGCTACTTAAACTTCTTTGCAGCACATTTTCTGATCAAGAGAAAGCAAGTGGGCCTAATGGAAGAGGAAGTATGTCCTAAGTCCAAGTACAGGGGAGGAATGAAGGCAGGAAGACATCTTCAAATTGCCAGCAAGCCAGTCCATGTCAATTAGTGGGCTTTAGGTTCCAAGAAATAATATTAAGCGTCCACTAAGAATGTAACACTTATATAATTCCTGATTGTGTCATGGCTCTTTTTGCTATAGGTAGTCTATGGTATATATGTGTAATAAGCTAAACGAATATGTAAAAATTTTAAAAGTTTATTTAATAAAAAAATATTAAGTGTTAAGGGACTAATGACATCTTATGTAAACCTATAATCTCCACATGTACTGTCAGACACTCATGTACACAAAGGTAAACATGTATACACAAATAAAGGCTGATCCTGGTGGCTGTCTGCCAACTGCCACACTGTGACTAGGTGTCCATGTGTCCGTGGCTTATGTTTTACTTGTTTTCAGGATTCAAAAATAGCTCAGTCTCAAAAATAGGCCACTTCTCATGATGGAAGCTGGCTATAACACTCTGAAATTTGGGGCACAGTGAATTTGATTTCTACTGCAGTGCTAGCCTGTCACACAGGAAAAGTGACTCACTCACCAATCTCCACATGCGATTTAAGGCTTTTAAATACCATAGTTTGCTCTTGTGTGTAAACCTGCCTGGCTCACCTGTTGTGTGTAGCTCTGTGTGTGTGTGTGTGAATGTGCACATATACATGTGTTACCCATGTATGTCTACAGATGTGGAGTCCAGAGGTGCTTGCCAGCTTCTTCCCTAGTGGAACTCCATCTTGTTTTGTGTAGACAGTTTCTCAATGAATCTAGAACTTACTGATATGAGTAGACTGGCTGTCCAGGAAGCTTCCAGGATCATTCTGTCTCCCCATTCCCTACCTGTGGTTGGGGCTATAATATCCACGACTATGCCCAACTTTTGATGTAGGTACTGTAACTTAGTCTGTAGAGTGCTTGCCTAGCATACATGGAGCCCCAAGGTCAAAGCACATCACCCATACCAAGTGGGATGCCACATACTTATAATCCCAAGTGGAGAAAGATGCTGAACTCCCAGAATGCATTAGAAGACGCTGTGGAGAATGAATCCATAAGCTCCAGAGATGAGAATGATGGGGAGGAAAAGACGTGCAACACTGCTGATGTACACTGTGTTCTCATACACAGTGATGTCCCCACACACCAGCTTCACACCAGCTGGAAGTTCACAGTAGAAGTGGTGGTTTATTCCTGATCCACAGAAGGGGAAGCTCATCAAGATGGCCATGTGGATTAGGGAGTTCTCAGATCCACCCAACCATGACATGACAGCCATCATCACTCCCACTCTTGTGCTCATGAGCACAGTGTAGTGTATGGGGCGGCAGATGGCAACATAGTGGTCATAGGACATGAGGGCCAGGAGGACACACTCTGCACCACTCAGAGGCAGATACAGGAAGTGCTGTGTGGCACAGCCTACAAAGGAGATGGAATTCTTGCCAGACAAGTAGCTGCAAGCCATCTTGAGCATGGTTGTGAGGATGTGCATCAGATCCATGAGGGACAGCTGACTGAGCAGGAAGTACATTGGTGTGTGCAGACAGGAGTCATAGCAGATGAGGAGGATGGTGAGGCTGTTGCCACTCACTGCGGTAAGGAAGACCAGCATGGTGAAGAGGAAAAGACAATGGTGGTTGAAGGAGTCGTCAAAGAGCCCTTGAAGGATGAAGTCTCCCAGAGAGGTCTGGTTCCACCTCCTGTGTTTACTTGTGGGTTACAAATAGGGATAAAAATTTATTCAGAAAAGTTCCTCAGGTAGGAAGAGAGAAAAGAGTCAGATGAAAAAAAACCTCTGCAGTAGAGATTTATAGAGTGGACATGGGCGAAAGAAGAGGTGAAAGTCTGTGTGTATGAACTGATTCAAAAGATTATGTGTAGATATCTTGAGTGCTTTGGACCAATCAGAATAAATCTGAGGAAAGTGGATTTCATTTTTTCTTTGCTTTATTTATTCTGTGTGTGTGGTGTGTGTGTGTGTGTGTGTGTGTGTGTGTGTGTGTGAGAGAGAGAGAGAGAGAGAGCGAGAGACAGAGAGAGAGACACAGAGAGAGACACTCAAAGAGAGAGACAGAGACAGAGACAGAGACAGAGAGACAGACTCACTAGTTATGAACCTTCTGGAACTCATCGTGTAGACCAGGCTGGTCTGGAATTCATAGAAATCTGCCTGACTTTGCGTCAGAAGTGAGGGATTAATGGCCTGGGACACCACACCTACCTGCTGCACGATCTTGATCGCAAAGGCTGTGCCATGCCCACAAGACAACATTTGCAGCACTTTCCTTTATCTTCTGGCTCTTACACACAACACCTGTCCTTTCTTACATGATAATGCCAGAAGCACAGGAGTGCTATGAATGTTCTTTTTAGCAGTGAACACTGATCTATCACTCACTCTTGGCCCCCTTAACCACTGAGCCACCTCCCCAGCCTCATCTTAGGTATTTTAGAAACTATGTAGAGTTGGGATATTTTTCAAGGTTTTCTTCTTCGGAAGTTCATTACTGGCACATAGAAAAGCTACTAATTCATTGTTGGTAGATGGTTCAGTCAGTAAAGTGTTTGTCACACTAGTATAAGGACCTGAGTTCAATCTCAAGCACTCACCAAGGGGTCAGAGTGGCAGCATGTGCTTGTCATTCCAGCCAGGAGGAGGTGGAAAAAGGTGAGTCATGGGGCTCACTGGCCAATCAGTGAGCTGCAAGCTCGATATGAGATTCTGTCTCAAAAATAAGTTAGAAGGGCTGGAGAGATGGCTGAGTGGTTAAGAGCATTGTCTGCTCTTCCAGGGGTCCTGAGTTCAATTCCCAGAAACCACATGGTGGCTCCTGACAACCTAAAATGGGATCTGGTGCCCTCTTCTGGTGTGCAGGCATGCATGCAGGCAGAACACTGGAGATGGAGTAAATAAACAAATCATAAAAAAAAAGTTGGAAAATGAATAAGGAGAACAGTTGACATTCACATTTGGCCTCATTAAGTACATTTGCTCACACACACACACACACAAATAAAATAAATTCAACTTTTTGAAAAGGATGAAACGTGGAGCAGCTTCTTCCTAGATATCAAGAATCTTCAGCTGTGGGGATGACTCAGTGTATTAGAACACTAGCTGACCTTTTAAAAAAGCCAGGTTCAGTTCCCTGTTGCCCACATGGTGGCTCACAACTATCTGTAACTCCAGTTTGAGGGGATCTGATGCCTTCTTCCAGGAACTCCAGGTATTCCTGTGGTGCACAAAGCAAACTTGCAAACCAACACTCCATCATAAAAGTATATACATAAATAAAATAAAATTGTAGACTGCCACTTAGATGCATGGGGTGAAAGAAAGGGACTAGCGAAGTGTGGGGTCTTGTCTCCCCTCTGGTTTATGATGCTACTGAGTCCGCGTTAGACTAGTGCTGCCTTCCACAGAATGCTGTGTCCCAGGAGAGCTGTGTTCACTTTAGTAGCTTTTCTTCTTTGCACGTCAGTGACATCTCCTAGCCACACTTGGCCTTCCACAGTCTAGGCAGGCTTTGTGACCAATCAGATACCACTCACTGGATAACTGGAATTCTAGCTGAGGCTTGGACATGGGAGTGCCTCCCTCATGTGTTGGAACTGTGAGATGTAACCACTGCACTGAAAACTGTACAAAGAGGAGATCTGAGTATGTCTTTTTTTTTTTTTTTTTGATACAGGGTTTTTTTCTGTGTGTATTTCTGGGTGTCCTGGACTCACTCTGTAGACCAGGCTTGCCTGGAACTCACAGGGATCCACCTGCCTCTGCCTCCTGTGTGTTGGGATTAAAGGTGTACATGCCCAGTGAAGGTCTGCATATTAATCACCTGTGGGAAGGAGGCACCTGTGTATAGGTGAGTTATGCACAGAAGCCAGTCACCACAGAGGCCAGAAGAGGTGTCAGATCCTCTAGAAGAGGAGCTACAGGAGTGGTGAGCCTCCCAACACTGGTGTGTTGAAAGAACAGCAATGGATCTACCCTCATGCCTGGTCTCAAACTGTACCACAGAGCAGCAGTAACAAAAGCTGCATGCTACTGTATAGAAACAGGAGGATAGACTGACGGAATCAAATTGAAGACCCATAAATAAACCCACACATCATTGGCCACTTGATCCAAAACCAGACAAATGGAAAAAAGATGTCACCTTCCACCAACGATGCTGGTCTTACTCGATGTCTCCATGTAGAAAAATGAAAACAGATCCATATTTATTACCCTGCACAAAGTAAAGTTCAAGTAGATCAAGGAGCCCAACATAAAACAACAAAACTATTTGAGGAGAAAGTGGGAAAGAGCCTTCAACTCACTGGCAAAGGAGACAACGTCCTTAACAGAACACAAACAGCTCAGGCTTTATGATTAACAGTGAATAAATGGGGCCCCATGAACCTGAAAAGCTTCTGTAAAGTAAAGAACACTATCAATAAAACAAAATGACAGCCTACAGAGTGGGAAGAGAATTCACCAACCCTACATCTGACAGAGTGTTCACTTTAGTAGCTTTTCTTCTTTGCACTCCAGGGACATCTCCTAGCCACACTTGGCCTTCCACAGTCTAGGCAGGCTCTCTGACCAATCAGATACCTCCCACTGGATTAACTGGAATTCTGGACTGAGTGGTAATATCCAAATTACATAAAGCAGTCAAAACAGTAAACACCATCAAACAAAATAATCCAAATAAAAAAGAGGGTACAGAGCTGAACCGAATTCTCATCAGAGGAATCTCAATGGCTGAGCAACACTTAAAGAGATGTTCAGTATTTTAGTTATCAGGGAAATGTATATCAAAATGACTCTGAGTTTCCAGCTTATACCCATCAGAATGGCTAAGATAAAAGACTCAAGTTAAAGCACATGCTGGTGAGGATGTGGAGAAGGGAACACCCTTACACTGCTGGTGCAAGTGTAAACTTGTACAACCACTTGCAAATAAATCTGGTGCTTTTTCAGCAAATTGGGAATAGCTCTACCTCAAGACCCAGATATACCACTCCTGGGTATATACCCAAAAGATGCTCCATCATACAACTTGCTCAACTATGTTCATAGCTGTTTTATTCATAATAATCAGAATCTGGAAACAACCCAGATATCCCTCAATCCAAGAATAAGAAAACTGAGAAACTGTGGTACATTTTCAGAAAGGAATACTATTCAGCTATTAAAAAGAAACCATAAAATTTGCAGGCAAATGGATGGATCATCCTGGGTAAGGTAACACAGACTCAGAAAGGCACACATGGTATGTTCTCACTTGTAAGTGGATTTTAGCCATAAAGTACAGGATAGCCATACTAGAATGTACAAGCAAAGAGGATAAGTAACAAGAGGGATCCAAGGGAGGATGTTTAAACATTACTCAGAAAGAAGAAATAGAATAGACAGAGGTAGTGGTTGAAGAGAGAGAACAAAGTAGGAGAGGAAACACTGAGAGATATGAGCGAGGAGAGCAGACCTGGGGAGAGCAGGGACAGGAGAAAAGAGAAACGTTTGGCAGGGGCATCTCCATGACAACCTGGAGACCTAAGTCATGGCAGGCACCCAGGGGGATGTGAGAGAGACTCTAGATGAGAGTCCGAGTACCAGGGGTATTGACTCAGTTTTCTTAAACAATATATTTTATTACAAACTTATTAAGCAAGCATACATCCCTTATACCCCGACTAACTGAAAAAAATAGGAGAAGAGGATTAAAGAATACCAAAACGATAAGGATATCAGTTCCAAGGATCGATTCTCCTGGTGTGGTCAGCAGGGTTTCTTCTGCTGGAACCTGGAGTAACCAGAACCTGGAACCTCAGCAGGAGCTGGAGCCCCAAAGCCTTCCCTTTAGCTGTTCTCTCTAGGAGCATCTCAAAGGGCAGCAGTGAATGGCCAGCCAAAACTTTCCCAAGTCTCCAAAGGCCCTGCCTCCAGGGTTAGGCTCATTTATATATCTCCTCCCAGAGTTTGTTCAAGGGATCTTATCAGCTGGAAACAATTAAACTAGTGAATGAGGTGGTTTGTCTTCTAGTGGATTAACTTCACCTGTTTTCACAAGAGATTTCTGAGCCCACCCTTGGGATCATAACAAAACCAGGTTTATCTCTCCTTCACAGCGGCCATAGAGACTGAAGATGACAACTTCTAACTAGACAAATCTCCTAGTAGAGGGAGGGAAACACCAACCCACTCACAAAAACCTTGACCCAAAATTCACCCTGCCTAAAAGATGTGCAGGGATAAATACAGAACAGGTATAGAAGAGATTCAGGGAAGGTTAAACCAATGCCTGGTTCAACCCAACATCCACCCCATGGGAGAGAAACAACCCCTGACATTATTAATGATACCTTGCTATGCTTGCAGACAGGAGACAATCAGAGCTGTTTTCTGAGAGGCTCTACCCAGCTGTGTCTCCAAGCAGGTGTTGAGACTCACAGCCAAAGCTTGGGCAAAGTGTAGGGAACCTTGTGGAAAAGTGGGGGCGGAAAGAGAGAAAAGGCCCTGGAGGTGACAGGAGCCTCACAGGAAGACCAACTGAGCCAGTGAAGCAGGGCCCAGAGGGACCTGCTGACACTGAAACACAAGGCAGGACCTAGCATGGACTGGATGTAGGCCCCCTACAAAGATGCAGTCGAAGGCCAGCTCAGGCTTCATGTGGCTCCCCTAGTAAGGAAAGTGGGGGCTCTCTCTGACATGGACTCTCTTGACAGCTTTTCAATCACTCCTGCCTAGCAGGACTTCCCTGCCAGGACAGGGGAGAAGAGGGCATGCTCAGACCTGATATGACTTGATGAGCCAGGGAGGACTGGAAGGGGGGCTCCCCTTTTCCGAGGACTAGGGGAGAGAGAAGTGGGAGGGGGAGGAATGGTGGCACTGAGAGGTGAGGAGGGATGGAACTAAGACCAGGATATAAAGTGAATAAATAAATAAATAAGTAAACAAACAAACAAATAAATAAATATACCTTTATAAAAGGGGAAAACCCTCAAGTACCAGCACAACCTGCTGAGAATATGGAGAAGGAGAACACTCTTCCATTGCTGGTGGGAGCATAAATTTGTATAACCACTTTAGAAAGTGACCTGGTGCCTTCTCAGAAAATTAGGAACAGCTCTACCTCAAGACACAGCAACACCACTCTTGGATATATATCCAAAAGACACTCTACCATACAACAAGGACATTTGCTCAACTATGGTCATAGAAGCATTATTTGTAGTAGCCAGAATCTGGAAACAACCTAGACGTCCCTCAACCAAAAAATGGATAAAGAAACTGTGGTACATCTATACAATGGAATACTATTCAGCTATAAAAACCAAGGACAAAAAAATTAGAAATGGAAAAATAAAAACCAAGGACATCCTGAAATAGATGGAGCTGGAAAAGGTCATCCTGAGTGAGTTAACCCAGACCAGTAGGACACACATGGTATAGACTCACTTAGAAGTGCATGTTAGGCACACAGTAGAGGATAACCACACTACAATCCACAGACCTAAGGAAGCTAAGTATCAAGGAGGACCTTAGGGAGGATGCTTACTTCTCATTCAGAAGCACAAATAGAATAAACACTGGGATCCATTGGAGAAAGGAAACAGGACTGGAGCCTACCATAGAAGTCTTCTGAAAGACTCCACCCAGGAAGGGATAGAATCAGAAGCCCAGTCTCACAAGCAGACTTTGTGCAGAGCACAGGGAGTCATATGGAAGAGTTGGGGGCATGCAGAGAGAAGGAGCCAGAGATGTTAGGAGCTCCACAGAAGACCAACAGTCTCAACAAGTCTAGGCCTGGGGAGTGGGGTGTGGAAACTGATGCACCAAACCAGGACGATGCAAGGGGAGCACCTAGGACCCCAACTCAGATGTAGCTGATAGACAACTCAGTGTTCATATCGGCTCTAAGGAAGCAGGGCATGCCTCTGCCATGGACACTGTCACCTACACTTTGATCACTTCCCCATGGTGAGGTGCCTAATATGCCACAGAGGAAGAGGATGCAGGCAGTCCTGATGAGACATGATAGGCTGGGGTCAGTTGGTAGGGTTGAGAAGGGCTCCTCTACTCTCAGGACCAGAGTAGAGGATCTGGGGGAGGATGGAAGAGGGAAGAGGGAAGAGGGAGGGAGGGTGGTACCAGGAGCAGATGAGGGAGGGGGCTTCAACTGGAATGCAAAGCGAATAAAATTTTTTAAATAAAAAAGAAAGCAATTTAAAACTTTCAAAAATTGAATGAAAGTGAAAATACAGCCAGGCATAGTGGTGCACACCTTCAATCCCAGTATTAAAAGGCAGAGGCTGGCAGATCTCTGTGAGTTCAAGGCCGTCATGGTCTATGAAGCAAGTCAAGGACAGACAGGGCTTGTTACACAGAGAAACCCTGCCTTGAAAAAACCCAAAGAAAAGGAGAGAGAGAGAGAGAGAGAGAGAGAGAGAGAGAGAGAGAGAGAGAGAGAGAGAGAGAGAGAGAAACATAATGTACCCAAACTTGTGGAGGAAATTCTAAGAGGCAACAAGTTCATCTCACTAAGTACCTACATGAAAACAATAGAGAGTTCTAGAATCAATAACTCAATGACACACTTTGAAGCTCTAGAGAAACAATAAAAATTCATACCAAAAATTTATGGATCAGAAGCAATAAACTCAGGCCAGAAATTAGTAAAATAAAAAAAGCAGTACAGCAAAAACTAAAAATATATACCACCAGACTGTAAAACCCAAAAGAAAGAAATGAAAATTTCTAGTTTAGGTAGAATTATGTCACTCCACCCACCTTTTTCTCTCCCCAATTCCCCCAGTCACCTCCCTTGAAATTCCCTGCTATGACCCCACTCTCAAGTTGATAGTATTTTTTTTTAAAACACTTAGTTACTTATATTAAACTTGGTATGAACAATATTTAATACTCTACACAAATGATAATGAGGGTTGAAAATGAGCAGATTCTTGACATTTATATAACCTTTTTACTTGGATTTTTCAAATTAATCTCTTTAATTTTTAAAAATTTAGTTAATTGATTCAGATTACCTCTCAATTATTATCCCATCCTTTGTAGTCTCCCATTCCTCCCTCCCTCCCACTTTCACCCTATTCCCCTCCCCAATATCTGTGACTGAGGACGAACTCCTCCCCCTCTATATGCTCATAGGCTATCAAGTCTCATCTTGGTAGCCTGCTATTCTTCCTCTGAGTGCTACCGGGTCTCCCCATCAAAGGGACATGGTCAAATATGGGGCACCAGAGTTCATGTGAGAATCAATCCCCGCTCTACACTCAACTGTGGAGAATGTCCTGTCTATTGCTTAGATCTGAGTAGGGCTTAGATGCTTACTGCATGTATTGTCCTTGGTTGGTGCAGTAGTTTGAGCAGAACCCCTGGGCCCAGATCTGCATGTCATAATGTTTTGCTTGTCGGTTTCTAGGACCCTCTGGTCCTTCTATTTCCCCATTCTCCTATACTTCTCTCACCTAGAGTCCCATTAGGATGTCCTGTCATTGATCCCAATTTCCTGGTAAGTGAGGTCTCTCATGGGTCCTGCCACTTGGGCTAGTGTCTAGATATAAGTGAGTATATACCATTTGAGTCTGCTTCTGGGTTAACTCATTCATTATAATCATTTCTACTTCCATCCATTTGTCCACAAATTTTGGGATTTCTTCTTTTTAATAGCTGAGTAGCATTCCATAGTGTAAATGTACCACAGTTTCTTTATCCATTCTTCTACTGAGGGACACTTAGGCTGTTTCCATGTTCTGGCTATCATGAATAAGGCTGCTATAAACATGGTTGAGCATATGTCCTTGTTGTGTGCTGGAGCATCTTCTGGGTATATACCAAGGAGTGTAATATTATATTTTTAACATACAGAAATCAATAAATACAACCTACTGAGTCCATTATTGCTGTTTGTTCATATATAGTTTCAAGGCAGAACACCCTGATGTGAAAAACTAATAATGGGGTTCATTATCTACCCACTATTGTTGTCATCATCCCAGAGATTCAGAGATAGTCCAACATACAAAAACATAATCCATCACATAAATATCCTAAGATAGAAAAAAGCTGCATGATCATCTTAATAGATGGAGAAAAGTCCAACATACGTTAATAAAATAAAACCCACGAAAGACTAGTGATACAAGGAATATACGTCAACATATGAAAGACCATTTAGGAGCTGGAGAGATGGCTTAGTGTTTGAGAGCGCTGGCTGCTTTTCCAAGGACCTGTATTCAAATTCCAGCACCCACATGGTAGCTCACTACTGTTTTGTAATTGTAGCTCCAGGGACTTGACACCCTCCCACAGACATACATGGAAGCAGAACACTAATGTCAATATAAAAAGAAAGACCATTTATAGCAAGCCAATAGCCAACATTATGCTAAACAGAAAGAAACTCGATTCATTTCCATTAAAATCAGGAGAAGGCAGGGCTGCAGTGATGAGTCAGCAGTTAAGAGCACTGGCTGTTCTTCCAAAAGACCCAGGTTCAATTCCCAGCACTTACATGAGAGCTCAAAGTGTCTGTAACTCCAGTTCCAGAGGATGCAGCAACCTCACACAAACATACATGCAGGCAAAACATCAGTGCCAAAAAAATTTCCAGGAACAGGGCACGGATGTCCACTCTTGCCATGCTTCTTCCAGACAGTGCTTGAAGCCTTCTCTAGAGCCCATCATGGTGTATCCTAATACTTTAGGAATCCCATTAGCCTTTACATGTCTTCTTGGCAGTTGACTCGTTGGTTGGTTTTGTTTGGGTTGGTTAATTTTGAGACTGGAACTCACTCTGTACATGATGAGGAATATAGACTTCTGATCTCCATGAGTTCTGAGATCTACCACCAGGCCCAATTCCACTCACTCCTGGAGAGGTAAGCCAGGATTTCATGAATGTTCGGCAAAAACTCTACCAACTGAGCTGCATTCCCTATCCCTTCTTTCAAAAGTTTGTTATTTTATTTTTTTGGATTGGGTTTGGGTTTTGATCTGACTTTATCCTTACTTCTTCAAGAGCTTTGTGATATGTACCCAAGGTGTTTGTGTTAGAAAAGTGAAGGCAAAAGCAAAGAATTTGAAGTCAGAATCCAATCAATGAAAGTTAAAAATTTATTTTGGAAATCCTGAGGGCTCACACCACCTGAATAGTGATAGAATTTCTCTAACAGGATATGAAATTTACTGAGTTATGAGGGGGAAACGGGGACTGTGTGTGTGGACAGATGGTTGAATTTCCTCTTCCAGAGAAGAGAATGGTTCTTGTGTTTTGGTCAATATTCAAAGACTTGGAGTGTTTTGTAGAATCCTCTGTGCCAATCTTAGAACCAGAAGTTCAGGTTAAGCTTCTAAGATAGTGGCAGTTGTTCTATCAGTTTGGATAATGGAAATCCTATGAGAATAGTAGAATTACACATTACCCGTGTTATTGGTGCACTAATCAAAAAGCATCAGCAGTTTACTCAAATCAGATTAAGGCAGATCCTACTCAAATAAACATTCTGGAAAACTACAATGCAGCCACTAGGTGAGAAGGTCTCTCCTCAACAGTTTCTTCAGAGCCTTGGCAACATCCTTATTGCGGAGAGTGTAAATCAAGGGATTCAGAGTGGGAGTAACAAGGCTGTAGAAAACAGAGCCAACTTTGTCCTGCAATGGTGTGCGCTGGGACCTAGGTCTCATATAGGAGAAGATGCACCCACCAAACCAAAGGAAAACCACCATGAGGTGAGAGCTGCATGTGGCAAAGGCATTCTTCTTACTTCCAACTGAACGCATCTGAATGACGCTGTGGAGAATGAATCCATAGGATGTAGAGACAAGAATGATGGGGAGAAGGAGAAGTATCACGCTGCTGATGTACACTGTGTTCTCATACGCAGTGATGTCCCCACACACCAGCTTCACAACAGCTGGAAATTCACAGTAGAAGTGGTGGATGACCCTTGACCCACAGAAACGGTAGCTCATCAAGATGGCCGTGTGGATTATGGAGTTTACAGATCCACTCAACCATGACATGACAGCCATCATCACTCCCACTCTTGTGCTCATGAGCACCGTGTAGTGTAAGGGGTGGCAGATGGCAACATAGCGGTCATAGGACATGAGGGCAAGGAGAACACATTCTGCACTGCCCACAAACAGATAGAGGAAGTGCTGGACCCCACAGCCCACAAAGGAGATGGACTTCTTGCCAGACAGGTAGTTAGCAGCCATCTTGGGGATGGTTGTGAGGACGTGCATCAGATCCATGAGGGACAGCTGACTGAGCAGGAAGTACATTGGTGTGTGCAGACGGGAATCAGAGCAGATGAGGAGGATGGTGAGGCTGTTGCCACTCACTGCGGTAAGGAAGACCATCATGGTGAAGAGGAAAAGACAATGGTGGTTGAAGGAGTCATCAAAGAGCCCTTGAAGGATGAAGTCTTCCAGAGAGGTCTGGTTCCACCTCCACATGCTCTCTTCCTCACCTCCTGTGGGAACAGAGATAAGACAGAAGGGTGATGCAAGAAACACAACTTCACGATAAGAACTTCCTTTTGCAGGAAAAAATGTGAAGTTTATTTTTCTTTCCTTTGCACATTTTTTTAAATTTTGTATAAATTCATTTGACATATATTGGATCAGATGTAGACATTTTTGTACAAGTATTTATCTATTTATAATTTCTCAAGATATATTGTCCACACATAAGAAATTGTTGGGAGAGAAAGTTTGTATTTCTGCAACCTTCTTTTCTTAAAAGATTAGCAAGTTTTGGTCCTACATGGGACCGTCCTATAAGTCACTGAATTTCTTATTGATCGAGTACCGTTTGAAGCAATGGTTCTCAATGTTCCTATTAGTGAGACCCTTTAATATAGTTCCTCATGTCGTGGCACGCCCAACCCATAAAACTTTTTGTTGCTACTTCATAACTGTAGTTTCGCTACTGATGTGAGTCGCCATGTAAATATTTTTGGTCGTAACCCATAGGTTGAGAGCTGATGGTTTAAAGACACATGACTAGTAAGATGAAACATAACAGAGCATCTATGTCTGTGCTCCAGAAAATGAGCCGGAGATATATCCTACATATGTTTGTACCCATAAAATTGTGAATCATGACCAAGAGAAACTAGGACTGTAGCTTTTCTTCAGCCAAGGTTCTCTATCTTTGGTTTATCCAGTCCTCACCTGAATACTAGTAATAATGGCTTTTTGATTTCCATGGTGAAGTATGACTCAAAAAAAAAAAAAAAAAAAAAAAAAAAAAAAAGAAAAAGAAAAAGAAAAAAGAAAAATCTAAATTGATATTACAAGTCTCTCTCTCTCTCTCTGTCTCTCTGTCTCTCTCTCTTTCTCTCTCTCTCGCTCTGTCTCCCTCTCCCTCCCTCTCTCTTTCTGTCTCTCATAGCAATTTCCTCCTAAGTGAAACATTCCCTCCATGAAGGAGAGAAGAGGTTCCTGAAACTTAGGAACTAATCAAATTTCACACATCTAGAAAAGGTGAAACTTCCAAGAATCTTAAAGGTCCCTCCCGAGGGTGTGTAAACAGTAAACATCTGCTGGGGCAGAAGACTCTGACCATCCAGGTTGCTAAGAAGAGACTCTCCTACCGCTGGGGCAGCCTGCAGGTCATGCAGAGAGCTTCAGAGCACTGTAGATCTCATGAATCTTCACCGGTGTTGGGATAAGCTTTTCTGATGTGCTGCTATTCTTCTGTTCATCCTGCTCCTGCAAGTAGCCACTCTCCCAGACTCCAATAAACTCATTGTCTCACCAAATTGAACTTTGGTATAATCTTTTCTTTGGTCTGTCATGGATTGTAGGGAGAGTAGATGCTCTGTGTGTGTGTGTGTGTGTGTGTGTGTGTGTGTGTGTGTGTGATGTGTTCCTGGGGATCATTGTCACTGACACATAATAACAATCTCCTAAGATCATCATACATTCCAGACGGTTTATGTTTTCAAGCAAAGAACCCAGAACTAAACGCATTTTTCAAAGTGTGTTTTAACCAACAAATTGTGGTACACTGCTGAAGGCAGCGGAACATTGCAACTTTACAGTTGTTATCTCAGTCTCACCCTATGAAGATTAACATAAGAACCTTAAGTACAGAAGGTGGTTCACTGGTGAAGGAACCTTCTTCCAACATTGAAAATCTGAATTTAATACTCAGAGTGCAAGTGATGGAAGGAAAAATGAACGAACTCCTACAAGTTGTCCTCTGACCTACATACACATAACATGACAGGCCATGCACACACATAATTAAATCAATACCTACATACATACATACATACATACATACAACAATTTTTAGAGACACTAAGTTCTCCTATGCTACCTCTAATTCCGTGAGCAGCTGAGCTACCTACACACACACATACTTATCCATACACTTCTCACTCTCATTTCTCATTCATGTCCATCCCGTGGTCTCAGTGGACACTCACACCAGAACACATCATTTTCTGCTTCCTTGCTGTATTTCTCCCCTAGGAATTTCCTAGTCTTCTTCTTCTGGCCCTTCAAAGACATTTTTCTCTGCCTTCTCAGGAAGCTGTCCACCCATGTTGCCTCAATAACACCCCAGGACACATGAGAAAGCTGACAGGGGCCTAATCACTTATAAGGGGTTCCAGGACACCACAAGCCCAATATGATCATCATACCTGGAAATTCCTCAGCAGAGACCTGGGCTCAGAACAAACATATGTGTTCAATGGAGCTGGCAGGAGAGTCCACCCTGAAACACACACACACACACACACACACACACACACACACACACACACACACAGACACACACACATAGACACACACATACACACACACACACACACGCTGCTCTTCCCTCCAAACAAACTTTTCCTTAGGCTCATATCACACTTCCATCTCCAACCCTGGAGACAGTCACCAACGAGTGGAGTTTCAATAATTACCCCAATAGCAGCATCACAGGAAAAGCAGAACATATGGCTCTGTATCACTTCCCACAGCCAGCGTTTACCTTCTGAACCCTTCCAGCAAACAGCAGGACAATCTCACTCAGATCTATATTCTTGTCAGCATATTGGCAGGGTGGACTGAGCAACACGGTTTCTTCCACTCGTGGGACTTGGGCAGTGCAGTCATGAACCTCTATTGCAGACCTTTGTAACCCAGCTCAAGAGTTGGGCCTAGGAATTTTCAGGGATGTGACACAGTTTCAATCATCACATTACCAGGAAAAAATAGGATTTGGATTTCCCTGATGTTTTAAATATCTAAGTCTCTTCTTAGAGCTATCCTCACATCCTTCTATTATGAAGGTTTAATTCAGTATATCCAGTCAGGAAGCCCCTTTCTGACTGTACAAGTGTCTCCTAACTATAGCTAAAGACACTAGAATGGACATGGCCTGGCATGAGCCAGCCATGAGGGAAGAAGAGCATCATCTATTAGAAATGAAACCGCTGCATGCCCAGAGGGCCTACAATGACAGCTAAGCCAATTTGATAAAGCTGAATTGACAACATGGGGACTTTCCCACAAAGGGCACAACATTCTGGATCTCTTCTGGGAACACTTACCAGAGACACTAACTATTATTTGCTCTTCACTGTGAGAGATGAATTCCCTAAGACTTGATTTACTTGGAGATCGTTTGTGGGGTCACAGGAATAAGGTATCTGGAAATAGTTTGCCCTGGGGACAATGTAGGATAATTCTCACTAGGGATCAATTAACCATAATGAACAGTTGCTGGAGTTATGTGTTCTGTTTTGGAATAAAGATCTCTCTTGCCTTTTTCCATCCAACCATCCTGACAAAGCCTGAGCAAACATCTAATAAAGAGGGGTTCCCTAGAGTGCAAAGAAGCAAACAGCACATTGATGTCTGTATTTCAAGATTCAAGAGAATCAATCAGTCACGGTGCCTGCAAGTCTCAGTACTGTCAGATACCGCTCGAGTCTAAGCCATCATCCTGTGGGAGGAAAGAAGCTTTGGCTGTAACTTAGTCCACCAGATAGGTTCAAGTCTCTCCATCCTGAGAGGCTATAAACTCCATAGATAGGGTAGATTGGAAATCAGCCTACCACAGGCTTTTAACACTAACTCTCCATAGAGTTCACCAGTGATGCAACTCCACACTCCCCATAGATGACAGGACCCTGACCACTGCACCCCTCACAACCATTTATTATAGCTACTTAAACTTCTTTGTAGGACATTTTCTGATCAAGAGAAAGCAAGTGGGCCTAATGGAAGAGGAAGTATGTCCTAAGTCCAAGTACAGGGGAGGAATGAAGGCAAGAAGACATCTGCAAATTGCTAGCAAGCCAGTCCATGTCAATTAGTGAGCTGCAGGTTCCATGAAATGTACTGTCTCAATAATATTAAGTGTCCACTAAGAATGTAACATTTATGTAATTCCTGATTGTGTCATGGCTCTTTTTGCTATAGGTAGTCTATGGTATATATGTGTAATAAGCTAAATGAATATGTAAAAATTTTAAAAGTTTATAAGTGTCAAGGGACTAATGACATCTTATACAAACCTATTATCTCCACATGTACTGTCAGACACTCATGTACACAAAGGTAAACACGTATACACAAATAAAGACTGATCCTGGTGGCTGTCTGCCAACTGCCACACTGTGGCTAGGTGTCCATGTGCTCCATGGCTTATGTTTTACTTGTTTTCAGGATTCAAAAATAGCTCAGTCTCAAAAATAGGCCACTTCTCATGATGGAAACTGGCTATAACACTCTGAAATTTGGGGCACAGTGAATTTAATTTCTGCTGCAGTGCTAGCCTGTCACACAGGAAAAGTGACTCACACACCAATCTCCACATGCGATTTAAGGCTTTTAAATACCATAGTTTGCTCCTGTGTGTAAACCTGCCTGGCTCACCTGTTGTGTGTAGCTCTGTGTGTGTGTGCATGTGTGTGTGTGTGTGTGTGTGTGTGTGTGTGAATGTGCACATATACATGTGTTACCCATGTATGTCTACAGATGTGGAGTCCAGAGGTGGTTGCCAGCTTCTTCCCCAGTGGAACTCCATCTTGTTTTGTGTAGACAGTTTCTCAATGAACCTGGAGCTTACTGACATGAGTAGACTGGTTGTCCAGGAAGCTTCCAGGATCATTCTGTCTCCCCATTCCCTACCTGTGGTTGGGGCTATAATATCCATGACTATGCCCAACTTTTGATGTAGGTACTGTAACTTAGTTTGTAGAGTGCTTACCTAGCATACATGGAGCCCCAAGGTCAAAGCACATCACCCATACCAAGTGGGATGCCACATACTTATAATCCCAAGTGGAGAAAGATGCTGAACTCCCAGAATGCATTAGAAGACACTGTGGAGAATGAATCCATAAGCTCCAGAGATGAAAATGATGGGGAGGAGAAGACATGCAACACTGCTGATGTACACTGTGTTCTCATACACAGTAATGTCCCCACACCCCAGCTTCCCAACAGCTGGAAGTTCACAGTAGAAGTGGTGGTTGATTCCTGATCCACAGAAGGGGAAGCTCATCAAGATGGCCATGTGGATTAGGAAGTTCTCAGATCCACCCAACCATGACATGACAGCCATCATCACTCCCACTCTTCTGCTCATGAGCACAGTGTAGTGTAAGGGGCGGCAGATGGCAACATAGTGGTCATAGGACATGAGGGCCAGGAGGACACACTCTGCACCACTCAGAGGCAGATACAGGAAGTGCTGTGTGGCACAGCCTACAAAGGAGATGGAATTCTTGCCAGACAAGTAGCTGCAAGCCATCTTGAGCATGGTTGTGAGGATGTTCATCAGATCCATGAGGGACAGCTGACTGAGCAGGAAGTACATTGGGGTGTGCAGACGGGAGTCATAGCAGATGAGGAGGATGGTGAGGCTGTTGCCACTCACTGCGGTAAGGAAGACCAGCATGGTGAAGAGGAAAAGACAATGGTGGTTGAAGGAGTCGTCAAAGAGCCCTTGAAGGATGAAGTCTCCCAGAGAGGTCTGGTTCCACCTCCTGTGTTTACTTGTGGGTTACAAATAGGGATAAAAATTTATTCAGAAAAGTTCCTCAGGTAGGAAGAGAGAAAAGAGTCAGATGAAAAAAAACCTCTGCAGTAGAGATTTATAGAGTGGACATGGGCGAAAGAAGAGGTGGAAATCTGTGTGTATGAACCGATTCAAAAGATTATGTGCAGATAAGTTGAGTGCTTTGGACCAATCAGAATAAATCTGAGGAAAGTGGATTTCATTTTTTCTTTGCTTTATTTATTCTGTGTGTTGTGTGTGTGTGTGTGTGTGTGTGTGTGTGTGTGTGTGTGTGTGTGTGAGAGAGAGAGAGAGAGAGAGAGAGAGACAGAGAGAGAGCGAGAGACAGAGAGAGAGACACAGAGAGAGACACACAAAGAGAGAGACAGAGACAGAGACATAGACAGAGAGACAGACTCACTAGTTATGAACCTTCTGGAACTCATCGTGTAGACCAGGCTGGTCTGGAATGCATAGAAATCTGCCTGACTTTGCCTCAGAAGTGAGGGATTAATGGCCTGGGACACCACACCTACCTGCTGCACGATCTTGATCGCAAAGGCTGTGCCATGCCCACAAGACAACATTTGCAGCACTTTCCTTTATCTTCTGGCTCCTACACACAACACCTGTCCTTTCTTACATGATAATGCCAGAAGCACAGGAGTGTTATGAATGTTCTTTTTAGCAGTGAACACTGATCTATCCCTCACTCTTGGCCCCCTTAACCACTGAGCCACCTCCCCAGCCTCATCTTAGGTATTTTAGAAACTATGTAGAATTGGGATATTTTTCAAGGTTTTCTTCTTCGGAAGTTCATTACTGGCACATAGAAAAGCTACTAATTCATTGTTGGTAGATGGTTCAGTCAGTAAAGTGTTTGTCACACTAGTATAAGGACCTGAGTTCAATCTCAAGCACTCACCAAGGGGTCAGAGTGGCAGCATGTGCTTGTCATTCCAGCCAGGAGGAGGTGGAAAAAGGCGAGTCATGGGGCTCACTGGCCAATCAGTGAGCTGCAAGCTCAATATGAGATTCTGTCTCAAAAATAAGTTAGAAGGGCTGGAGAGATGGCTGAGTGGTTAAGAGCATTGTCTGCTCTTCCAGGGGTCCTGAGTTCAATTCCCAGAAACCACATGGTGGCTCCTGACAACCTAAAATGGGATCTGGTGCCCTCTTCTGGTGTGCAGGCATGCATGCAGGCAGAACACTGGAGATGGAGTAAATAAACAAATCATAAAAAAAAAGTTGGAAAATGAATAAGGAGAACAGCTGACATTCACATTTGGCCTCATTAAGTACATTTGCTCACACACACACACACACACACAAATAAAATAAATTCAACTTTTTGAAAAGGATGAAACGTGGAGCAGCTTCTTCCTAGATATCAAGACTCTTCAGCTGTGGGGATGACTCAGTGTATTAGAACACTAGCTGACCTTTTAAAAAAGCCAGGTTCAGTTCGCAGTGCCCACATGGTGGCTCACAACTATCTGTAACTCCAGTTTGAGGGGATCTGATGCCTTCTTCCAGGAACTCCAGGTATTCCTGTGGTGCACAAAGCAAACTTGCAAACCAACACTCCATCATAAAAGTATATACATAAATAAAATAAAATTGTAGACTGCCACTTAGATGCATGGGGTGAAAGAAAGGGACTAGCGAAGTGTGGAGTCTTGTCTCCCCTCTAGTTTATGATGCTACTGAGTCCGCGTTAGACTAGTGCTGCCTTCCACAGAATGCTGTGTCCCAGGAGAGCTGTGTTCACTTTAGTAGCTTTTCTTCTTTGCACGTCAGTGACATCTCCTAGCCACACTTGGCCTTCCACAGTCTAGGCAGGCCTTGTGACCAATCAGATACCACTCACTGGATAACTGGAATTCTAGCTGAGGCTTGGACATGGGAGTGCCTCCCCCATGTGTTGGAACTGTGAGATGTAACCACTGCACTGAAAACTGTACAAAGAGGAGATCTGAGTATGTCTTTTTTTTTTTTTTGATACAGGGTTTTTCTGTGTGTATTTCTGGGTGTCCTGGACTCACTCTGTAGACCAGGCTTGCCTGGAACTCACAGGGATCCACCTGCCTCTGCCTCCTGTGTGTTGGGATTAAAGGTGTACATGCCCAGTGAAGGTCTGCATATTAATCACCTGTGGGAAGGAGGCACCTGTGTATAGGTGAGTTATGCACAGAAGCCAGTCACCACAGAGGCCAGAAGAGGTGTCAGATCCTCTAGAAGAGGAGCTACAGGAGTGGTGAGCCTCCCAACACTGGTGTGTTGAAAGAACAGCAATGGATCTACCCTCATGCCTGGTCTCAAACTGTACCGCAGAGCAGCAGTAACAAAAGCTGCATGCTACTGTATAGAAACAGGAGGATAGACTGACGGAATCAAATTGAAGACCCATAAATAAACCCACACATCATTGGCCACTTGATCCAAAACCAGACAAATGGAAAAAAGATGTCACCTTCCACCAACGATGCTGGTCTTACTCGATGTCTCCATGTAGAAAAATGAAAACAGATCCATATTTATTACCCTGCACAAAGTAAAGTTCAAGTAGATCAAGGAGCCCAACATAAAACAACAAAACTATTTGAGGAGAAAGTGGGAAAGAGCCTTCAACTCACTGGCAAAGGAGACAACGTCCTTAACAGAACACAAACAGCTCAGGCTTTATGATTAACAGTGAATAAATGGGGCCCCATGAACCTGAAAAGCTTCTGTAAAGTAAAGAACACTATCAATAAAACAAAATGACAGCCTACAGAGTGGGAAGAGAATTCACCAACCCTACATCTGACAGAGTGTTCACTTTAGTAGCTTTTCTTCTTTGCACTCCAGGGACATCTCCTAGCCACACTTGGCCTTCCACAGTCTAGGCAGGCTCTCTGACCAATCAGATACCTCCCACTGGATTAACTGGAATTCTGGACTGAGTGGTAATATCCAAATTACATAAAGCAGTCAAAACAGTAAACACCATCAAACAAAATAATCCAAATAAAAAAGAGGGTACAGAGCTGAACCGAATTCTCATCAGAGGAATCTCAATGGCTGAGCAACACTTAAAGAGATGTTCAGTATTTTAGTTATCAGGGAAATGTATATCAAAATGACTCTGAGTTTCCAGCTTATACCCATCAGAATGGCTAAGATAAAAGACTCAAGTTAAAGCACATGCTGGTGAGGATGTGGAGAAGGGAACACTCTTACACTGCTGGTGCAAGTGTAAACTTGTACAACCGCTTGCAAATAAATCTGGTGCTTTTTCAGCAAATTGGGAATAGCTCTACCTCAAGACCCAGATATACCACTCCTGGGTATATACCCAAAAGATGCTCCATCATACAACTTGCTCAACTATGTTCATAGCTGTTTTATTCATAATAATCAGAATCTGGAAACAACCCAGATATCCCTCAATCCAAGAATAAGAAAACTGAGAAACTGTGGTACATTTTCAGAAAGGAATACTATTCAGCTATTAAAAAGAAACCATAAAATTTGCAGGCAAATGGATGGATCATCCTGGGTAAGGTAACACAGACTCAGAAAGACACACATGGTATGTTCTCACTTGTAAGTGGATTTTAGCCATAAAGTACAGGATAGCCATACTAGAATGCACAAGCAAAGAGGATAAGTAACATGAGGGATCCAAGGGAGGATGTTTAAACCTCACTCAGAAGGGGAAATAGAATAGACAGAGGTAGTGGTTGAAGAGAGAGAACATAGTAGAGAGGAAACACTGAGAGATATGAGCGAGGAGAGCAGACCTGGGGAGAGCAGGGACCGGAGGACAAAAGGCCTGTTGAGAAAAGAGAAACGTTTGGCAGGGGCATCTCCATGACAACCTGGAGACCTAAGTCATGGCAGGCACCCAGGGGGATGTGAGAGAGACTCTAGATGAGAGTCCGAGTACCAGGGGTATGGACTCAGTTTTCTTAAACAATATATTTTATTACAAACTTATTAAGCGAGCATACATCCCTTATACCCCGACTAACTGAAAAAAATAGGAGAAGAGGATTAAAGAATACCAAAACGATAAGGATATCAGTTCCAAGGATCGATTCTCCTGGTGTGGTCAGCAGGGTTTCTTCTGCTGGAACCTGGAGTAACCAGAACCTGGAACCTCAGCAGGAGCTGGAGCCCCAAAGCCTTCCCTTTAGCTGTTCTCTCTAGGAGCATCTCAAAGTGCAGCAGTGAATGGCCAGCCAAAACTTTCCCAAGTCTCCAAAGGCCCTGCCTCCAGGGTTAGGCTCATTTATAGATCTCCTCCCAGAGTTTGTTCAAGGGATCTTATCAGCTGGAAACAATTAAACTAGTGAATGAGGTGGTTTGTCTTCTAGTGGATTAACTTCACCTGTTTTCACAAGAGATTTCTGAGCCCACCCTTGGGATCATAACAAAACCAGGTTTATCTCTCCTTCACAGCGGCCATAGAGACTGAAGATGACAACCTCTAACTAGACAAATCTCCTAGTAAAGGGAAGGAAACACCAACCCACTCACAAAAACCTTGACCCAAAATTCACCCTGCCTAAAAGATGTGCAGATATAAATACAGAACAGGTATAGAAGAGATTCAGGGAAGGTTAAACCAATGCCTGGTTCAACCCAACATCCACCCCATGGGAGAGAAACAACCCCTGACATTATTAATGACACCTTGCTATGCTTGCAGACAGGAGACAATCAGAGCTGTTTTCTGAGAGGCTCTACCCAGCTGTGTCTCCAAGCAGGTGTTGAGACTCACAGCCAAAGCTTGGGCAAAGTGTAGGGAACCTTGCGAAAAAGTGGGGGTGAAAAGAGAGTAAAGGCCCTGGAGGTGACAGGAGCCTCACAGGAAGACCAACTGAGCCAGTGAAGCAGGGCCCAGAGGGACCTGCTGACACTGAAACACAAGGCAGGACCTAGCATGGACTGGATGCAGGCCCTCTACAAAGATGCAGTCGAAGGCCAGCTCAGGCTTCATGTGGCTCCCCTAGTAAGGAAAGTGGGGGCTCTCTCTGACATGGACTCTCTTGACAGCTTTTCAATCACTCCTGCCTAGCAGGACTTCCCTGCCAGGACAGGGGAGAAGAGGGCATGCTCAGACCTGATATGACTTGATGAGCCAGGGAGGACTGGAAGGGGGGGCTCCCCTTTTCCGAGGAATAGGGGAGAGAGAAGTGGGAGGGGGAGGAATGGTGGCACTGAGAGGTGAGGAGGGATGGAACTAAGACCAGGATATAAAGTGAATAAATAAATAAATAAGTAAACAAACAAACAAATAAATAAATATACCTTTATAAAAGGGGAAAACCCTCAAGTACCAGCACAACCTGCTGAGAATATGGAGAAGGAGAACACTCTTCCGTTGCTGGTGGGAGTGTAAATTTGTATAACCACTTTGTAAAGTGACCTGGTGCCTTCTCAGAAAATTAGGAACAGCTCTACCTCAAGACACAGCAACACCACTCTTGGATATATATCCAAAAGACACTCTACCATACAACAAGGACATTTGCTCAACTATGGTCATAGAAGCATTATTTGTAGTAGCCAGAATCTGGAAACAACCTAGACGTCCCTCAACCAAAAAATGGATAAAGAAACTGTGGTACATCTATACAATGGAATACTATTCAGCTATAAAAACCAAGGACAAAAAAATTAGAAATGGAAAAATAAAAACCAAGGACATCCTGAAATAGATGGAGCTGGAAAAGGTCATCCTGAGTGAGTTAACCCAGACCAGTAGGACACACATGGTATAGACTCACTTAGAAGTGCATGTTAGGCACACAGTAGAGGATAACCACACTACAATCCACAGACCTAAGGAAGCTAAGTATCAAGGAGGACCTTAGGGAGGATGCTTACTTCTCATTCAGAAGCACAAATAGAATAAACACTGGGATCCATTGGAGAGAGGAAACAGGACTGGAGCCTACCATAGAAGTCTTCTGAAAGACTCCACCCAGGAAGGGATAGAATCAGAAGCCCAGTCTCACAAGCAAACTTTGTGCAGAGCACAGGGAGTCATATAGAAGAGTTGGGGGCATGCAGAGAGAAGGAGCCAGAGATGTTAGGAGCTCCACAGAAGACCAACAGTCTAAACAAATCTAGGCCTGGGGAGTGGGGTGTGGAAACTGATGCACCAAACCAGGACGATGCAAGGGGAGCACCTAGGACCCCAACTCAGATGTAGCTGATAGACAACTCAGTGTTCATATCGGCTCTAAGGAAGCAGGGCATGCCTCTGCCATGGACACTGTCACCTACACTTTGATCACTTCCCCATGGTGAGGTGCCTAATATGCCACAGAGGAAGAGGATGCAGGCAGTCCTGATGAGACATGATAGGCTGGGGTCAGTTGGTAGGGTTGAGAAGGGCTCCTCCACTCTCAGGACCAGAGTAGAGGATCTGGGGGAGGATGGAAGAGGAAAGAGGGAAGGAGGATGGTACCAGGAGCAGATGAGGGAGGGGGCTTCAACTGGAATGCAAAGCGAATAAATTTTTTTAAATAAAAAAGAAAGCAATTTAAAACTTTCAAAAATTGAATGAAAGTGAAAATACAGCCAGGCATAGTGGTGCACACCTTCAATCCCAGTATTAAAAGGCAGAAGCTGGCAGATCTCTGTGAGTTCAAGGCCGTCATGGTCTACGAAGCAAGTCAAGGACAGCCAGGGCTTGTTACACAGAGAAACCCTGCCTTGAAAAAACCCAAAGAAAAGGAGAGAGAGAGAGAGAGAGAGAGAGAGAGAGAGAGAGAGAGAGAGAGAGAGAGACAGAGAGAGAGAGACAGAGAGACAGAGAGACAGAGAGAGAGAGAGAGAGAGAGACAGAGAGAGAGAGAGAGAGAGACAGAGAGAGAGAGAGAGAGAGAGAGAGAGAGAGAGAGAGAGAGAGAGAGAGAAACATAATGTACCCAAACTTGAGGAGGAAATTCTAAGAGGCAACAAGTTCATCGCACTAAGTACCTACATGAAAACAATAGAGAGTTCTAGAATCAATAACTCAATGACACACTTTGAAGCTCTAGAGAAACAATAAAAATTCATACCAAAAATTTATGGATCAGAAGCAATAAACTCAGGCCAGAAATTAGTAAAATAAAAAAAGCAGTACAGCGAAAACTAAAAATATATACCACCAGACTGTAAAACCCAAAAGAAAGAAATGAAAATTTCTAATTTAGGTAGAATTATGTCACTCCACCCACCTTTTTCTCTCCCCAATTCCCCCAGTCACCTCCCTTGAAATTCCCTGCTATGACCCCACTCTCAAGTTGATAGTATTTTTTTTAAACACTTAGTTACTTATATTAAACTTGGTATGAACAATATTTAATACTCTACACAAATGATAATGAGGTTTGAAAATGAGCAGATTCTTGACATTTATATAACCCTTTTACTTGGATTTTTCAAATTAATCTCTTTAATTTTTAAAAATTTAGTTAATTGATTCAGATTACCTCTCAATTATTATCCCATCCTTTGTAGTCTCCCATTCCTCCCTCCCTCCCACTTTCACCCTATTCCCCTCCCCAATATCTGTGACTGAGGACGAACTCCTCCCCCTCTATATGCTCATAGGCTATCAAGTCTCATCTTGGTAGCCTGCTGTTCTTCCTCTGAGTGCTACTGGGTCTCCCCATCAAAGGGACATGGTCAAATATGGGGCACCGGAGTTCATGTGAGAATCATTCCCCGCTCTACACTCAACTGTGGAGAATGTCCTGTCTATTGCTTAGATCTGAGTAGGGCTTAGATGCTTACTGCATGTATTGTCCTTGGTTGGTGCAGTAGTTTGAGCAGAACCCCTGGGCCCAGATCTGCATGTCATAATGTTTTGCTTGTCGGTTTCTAGGACCCTCTGGTTCTTCTATTTCCCCATTCTCCTATACTTCTCTCACCTAGAGTCCCATTAGGATGTCCTGTCATTGATCCCAATTTCCTGGTAAGTGAGGTCTCTCATGGGTCCTGCCACTTGGGCTAGTGTCTAGATATAAGTGAGTATATACCATTTGAGTCTGCTTCTGGGTTAACTCATTCATTATAATCATTTCTACTTCCATTCATTTGTCCACAAATTTTGGGATTTCTTCTTTTTAATAGCTGAGTAGCATTCCATAGTGTAAATGTACCACAGTTTCTTTATCCATTCTTCTACTGAGGGACACTTAGGCTGTTTCCATGTTCTGGCTATCATGAATAAGGCTGCTATAAACATGGTTGAGCATATGTCCTTGTTGTGTGCTGGAGCATCTTCTGGGTATATACCAAGGAGTGTAATATTATATTTTTAACATACAGAAATCAATAAATACAACCTACTGAGTCCATTATTGCTGTTTGTTCATATATAGGCTCAAGGCAGAACACCCTGATGTGAAAAACTAATAATGGGGTTCATTATCTACCCACTATTGTTGTCATCATCCCAGAGATTCAGAGATAGGCCAACATACAAAAACATAATCCATCACATAAATATCCTAAGATAGAAAAAAGCTGCATGATCATCTTACTAGATGGAGAAAAGTCCAACATACGTTAATAAAATAAAACCCACGAAAGACTAGTGATACAAGGAATATACGTCAACATATGAAAGACCATTTAGGAGCTGGAGAGATGGCTTAGTGTTTGAGAGCGCTGGCTGCTTTTCCAAGGACCTGTATTCAAATCCCAGCACCCACATGGTAGCTCACTACTGTTTTGTAATTGTAGCTCCAGGGACTTGACACCCTCCCACAGACATACATGGAAGCAGAACACTAATGTCAATATAAAAAGAAAGACCATTTATAGCAAGCCAATAGCCAACATTATGCTAAACAGAAAGAAACTCGATTCATTTCCATTAAAATCAGGAGAAGGCAGGGGCTGCAGTGATGAGTCAGCAGTTAAGAGCACTGGCTGTTCTTCCAAAAGACCCAGGTTCAATTCCCAGTACTTACATGAGAGCTCAAAGTGTCTGTAACTCCAGTTCCAGAGGATGCAGCAACCTCACACAAACATACATGCAGGCAAAACATCAGTGCCAAAAAAATTTCCAGGAACAGGGCACGGATGTCCACTCCTGCCATGCTTCTTCCAGACAGTGCTTGAAGCCTTCTCTAGAGCCCATCATGGTGTATCCTAATACTTTAGGAATCCCCTTAGCCTTTACATGTCTTCTTGGCAGTTGACTCGTTGGTTGGTTTTGTTTGGGTTGGTTAATTTTGAGACTGGAACTCACTCTGTACATGATGAGGAATATAGACTTCTGATCTCCATGAGTTCTGAGATCTACCACCAGGCCCAATTCCACTCACTCCTGGAGAGGTAAGCCAGGATTTCATGAATGTTCGGCAAAAACTCTACCAACTGAGCTGCATTCCCTATCCCTTCTTTCAAAAGTTTGTTATTTAATTTTTTTGGATTGGGTTTGGGTTTTGATCTGACTTTATCCTTACTTCTTCAAGAGCTTTGTGATATGTACTCAAGGTGTTTGTGTTAGACAATTGAAGGCAAAAGCAAAGAATTTGAAGTCAGAATCCAATCAATGAAAGTTAAAAATTTATTTTGGAAATCCTGAGGGCTCACACCACCTGAATAGTGATAGAATTTCTCTAACAGGATATGAAATTTACTGAGTTATGAGGGGGAAACAGGGACTGTGTGTGTGGACAGATGGTTGAATTTCCTCTTCCAGAGAAGAGAATGGTTCTTGTGTTTTGGTCAATATTCAAAGACTTGGAGTGTTTTGTAGAATCCTCTGTGCCAATCTTAGAACCAGAAGTTCAGGTTAAGCTTCTAAGATAGTGGCAGTTGTTCTATCAGTTTGGATAATGGAAATCCTATGAGAATAGTAGAATTACACATTACCCGTGTTATTGGTGCACTAATCAAAAAGCATCAGCAGTTTACTCAAATCAGATTAAGGCAGATCCTACTCAAATAAACATTCTGGAAAACTACAATGCAGCCACTAGGTGAGAAGGTCTCTCCTCAACAGTTTCTTCAGAGCCTTGGCAACATCCTTATTGCGGAGAGTATAAATCAAGGGATTCAGAGTGGGAGTAACAAGGCTGTAGAAAACAGAGCCAACTTTGTCCTGCAATGGTGTGCGCTGGGACCTAGGTCTCATATAGGAGAAGATGCACCCACCAAACCAAAGGGAAACTACCATGAGGTGAGAGCTGCATGTGGCAAAGGCATTCTTCTTACTCCCAACTGAACGCATCTGAATGACGCTGTGGAGAATGAATCCATAGGATGTAGAGACAAGAATGATGGGGAGGAGGAGAAGTATCACGCTGCTGATGTACACTGTGTTCTCATACGCAGTAATGTCCCCACACACCAGCTTCACAACAGCTGGAAGTTCACAGTAGAAATGGTGGATGATTCCTGATCCACAGAAATGGAAGCTCATCAAGATGGGTGTGAGGGTTAGGGAATTTATGGATCCACTCAACCATGACACGACAGCCATCATCACTACCACTCTTCTGCTCATGAGCACAGTGTAGTGTAAGGGGCGGCAGATGGCAACATAGCGGTCATAGGACATGAGGGCTAAGAGGACACACTCCGCACTGCCCACAAACAGATAGAGGAAGTGCTGGACCCCACAGCCCACAAAGGAGATGGATTTCTTGCCAGACAGGTAGTTGGTAGCCATCTTGGGGACGGTTGTGAGGACGTGCATCAGATCCATGAGGGACAGCTGACTGAGCAGAAAGTACATTGGTGTGTGCAGACGGGAGTCAGAGCAGATGAGGAGGATGGTGAGGCTGTTGCCACTCACTGCGGTAAGGAAGACCATCATGGTGAAGAGGAAAAGACAATGGTGGTTGAAGGAGTCATCAAAGAGCCCTTGAAGGATGAAGTCTTCCAGAGAGGTCTGGTTCCACCTCCACATGCTCTCTTGCTCACCTCCTGTGGGAACAGAGATAAGACAGAAGGGTGATGCAAGAAACACAACTTCACAATAAGAACTTCCTATGCCCGAAAAAATGTAAAGTTTTTACTTTTCTTTTGCACTTTTAAAAAATATTGTATAAATTCATTTGACATATACTGGATCAGATGTAGACATTTTTGTACATGTATATATCTATGTATAATTGTTCAATATTCATTGTCCACACAGAAGCAATTGTTGGGAGGGAAATTTCGTATTTCTGAACCCTTCTTTTCTTGAAAGATTAGAAAGTTGTGTTCCTACATGGGAGTGTCAAATAAGTCACTGAATTTCATATTGGTCAAGTACAGTTTGAAGCAATGGTTCGCAATATTCCTATTAGTGAGACCCTTTAATATAGTTCCTCATGTCGTGGCAACTCCAAACCATAAAACTTTTTGTTGCTACTTCATAGCTGCAATAGAGTTACTGCTGTGAATCATAATACAGATATTGTTAGTCGTAACCCAAATTGAGAGTGGATGGTTTAAAGACACATGAGTAGTAATCTGAAACATAACAAAACATCTCTGTCTCTGCTCCAGAAAATGAGCCGGAGATATATCCAGCATATATTTGTGCCCATAAAATTGTAAATCATGAACAAGAGAAACTAGGATTGTAGCCTTTCTTCAGCCAAGCTTCACTATCTATGCTTTATCCAGTCCTCACCTGAATACTAATAAGATTGGCTGCTAGATTTCCATGGTGAAGTATGACTCAAACCAAAAAAAAAAAAAAAAAAAAAAAAAGAAAAAAAGAAAAGAAAAAAAAGAAAAAAAAAAAAAAAAAAGAAAAAAAAAGAAAGAAAAATCTAAATGGATATTACAAGTCTCTCTCTCTCTCTCTCTCTCTCTCTCTCTCTCTCTCTCTCTCTCTCTTTCATAATAATTTCCTCCTAAATGAAACACTCCCTCCATGAAGGAGAGAAGTGCCTCCTGAAACTTAGGAACTAAATAAATTTCACATATCCAGGAAAGCTGAGACTTCCTAGAATCTTAAGTGTCCCTTCCATTCCCAAGGGTGTGTAAACAGTTAACATCTGCTGGGGCAGAAGACTCTGACCAGTCAAATTGCTAAGAAGAGACTCTCCTACCCCTGGGGCAGCCTGCAGGTCATGCAGAGAGCTTCAGAGCACTGTAGATCTCATGAATCTTCACCGGTGTCGGGATAAGCTTTTCTGATGTGCTGCTACTCTTCTGTTCATCCTGCTCCTGCAAGTAGCCGCTCTCCCAGACTCCAATAAACTCATTGTCTCACCAAATTGAACTTTGGTACAATCATTTCTTTGGTCTGTCGTGGATTCTAGGGAGAGCGGACACTGTGTGTGTGTGTCATGTGTTCCTGGGGATCATTGTCACTGACACTTAATAACAATCTCCTAAGATCATCATACATTCCAGACGGTTTATGTTTTCAAGCAAAGAACTCAGAACTAAATGCATTTTTCAAAGTGTCTTTTAACGCAGAAATTGTGGTTCACTGATGAAGGCAGCTGAACATTGCAACTTTACGGCCATCACCATACATTGTTATCTCAGTCTCACCCTATGAGGATTAACATATGAACCTTAAGTTCAGAAGGTGGCTCACTGGTGAAGGAACCTTCTTCCAAGCTTGACAATCTGAATTTTATACTCAGGGTCCAAGTGATGGAAGAAAAAAAAACTTCTACAAGTTGTCCTCTGACCTACATACACATAACATGACAGGCCATGCACACACATAATTAAATCAATACCTACCTACCTACATACATACATACATACATACATACTTACAACAATTTTTAGAGACACTAAGTTCTCCTATGCTACCTCTAATTCCGTGAGCAGCTGAGCTACCTACACACACACATACTTATCCATACACTTCTCACTCTCATTTCTCATTCATGTCCATCCCGTGGTCTCAGTGGACACCCACACCAGAACACATCATTTTCTGCTTCCTTGCTGTATTTCTCCCCTAGGAATTTCCTAGTCTTCTTCTTCTGGCCCTTCAAAGACATTTTTCTCTGCCTTCTCAGGAAGCTGTCCACCCGTGTTGCCTCAATAACACCCCGCGACACATGAGAAAGCTGACAGGGGCCAAGTTACCTATAAGGGTTTCCAGGACACCACAAGCCCAATATGATCATCATACCTGGAAATTCCTCAGCAGAGACCTGGGCTCAGAACAAACATATGTGTGCAATGAAGCCAGCAGGAGAGTCCACCATGACATACACAGACACAAGTACACACACACACACACACACACACACACACACACACACACACACACACACACACGCTACTGTTCCCTCCAAACAAGCTTTTCCTGAGGTTCACATCACACTTCCATCTCCAACCCTGGAGACAGTCACTAACAAGTGGAGTTTCAATAATTACCCCAATAGCAGCATCACAGGAAAAGCAGAACCTATGGCTCTGCATCACTTCCCACAGCCAGCTTTCACACTCGGAACGCTTCCAGCAAATAGCAGGACAATCTCACTCACGTCTGTGTCCTTGTTAGCCTATGGGCAGGGTGGACTGAGCAACAAGGTTTCTTCCACCCGTGGGAGTTGGGCAGTGCAGTCATGCAGAATGTTTCCTCTGACTCTAAGCCTCTATTGCAGACCTTTCTAACCCAGCTCAAGAGTTGGACCTAGGATTTTCAGGGTTGTGACACAGTTTCAATCATCACATTCCCAGGAAAAAAAAATAGGATTTCGATTTCCCTGATGTTTTAGATATCTAAAAGTCTCTTCTTAGAGCTACCCTTGCATCCTTCTATTATGAAGGTTTAATTCAGTATATCCAGTCAGGAAGCCCCTTTCTGACTGTACAAGTTTTTCCTAACTGTAGCTAAAGACACTAGAATGGACATGGCCTGACGTGAGCCAGCCATGAGGGAAGAAGAGCATCATGTATTAGAAATGAAACCGCTGCAAGCCCAGAGGGCCTACAATGACAGCTAAGCCAATTTGATAAAGCTGAATTGACAACATGGGGACGTTCCCACAAAGGACACATCCTGGATCTCTTCTGGGAACACTTACCAGAGACACTAACTATTATTTGCTCTTCACTGTGAGAGATGAATTCCCTAAGACTTGATTTACTTGGAGATTGTTTGTGGGGTCACAGGAATAAGGTAACTAGAAATAGTTTGCCCTGGGGACAATGTAGGACAATTCTCACTAGGGATCAATTAACCATAATGAACAGTTGCTGGAGTTATGTGTTCTGTTTTGGAATAAAGATCTCTCTTTCCTCTTTCCATCCAAGCATCCTGACAAAGCCTGAGCAAACATCTAATAAAGAGGGTTTCCCTAGAGTGCAAAGAAGCAAACAGTGCATTGATCTCTGTATTGCAAGACTCAAGAGAATCAATCAGTCACGGTGCCTGCAAGTCTCAGTACTGACAGATACTGCTCGAGTGTAAGCCATCATCCTGTGTGAGAAAAGAAGCTTTGGCTGTAACTTAGTCCACCAGATAGGTTCAAGTCTCTCCATGAGGCTGGAGACACACACACACTCAGCATGTACTCACGTGGCGAGAGGCTATAAATTCCATAGATAGAGTAGATTGGAAATCAGCCTACCACAGGCTTTTAACACTAACTCTCCATAGAGTTCACCAGTGATGCAACTCCACACTCCCCATAGATGACCGTACCCTGACCACTGTACCCCTCACAACCATTTATTATAGCTACTTAAACTTCTTTGTAGGACATTTTCTGATCAAGAGAAAGCAAGTGAGCCTAATGGAAGAGGAAGTATGTCCTAAGTCCAAGTACAGGGGAGGAATGAAGGCAGGAAGACATCTTCAAATTGCCAGCAAGCCAGTCCATGTCAATTAGTGGGCTTTAGGTTCCATGAAATGTACTGTCTCAATAATATTAAGTGTCCACTAAGAATGTAACACTTATATAATTCCTGATTGTGTCATGGCTCTTTTTGCTATAGGTAGTCTATTGTATATATGTGTAATAAGTTAAATGTATATGTAAAAATTTAAAAGTGTGTTTAATAAAAAATATTAAGTGTCAAGGGACTAGTGACATCTTATTTAAAGCTATAATCTCCACATGTACTGTTAGCCACTATGTACACAAAGGTAAACACGTATACACAAATAAAGACTGATCCTGGTGGCTGTCTGCCAACCCCTAAACTGTGGCTAGGTGTCCATGTGCTCCCTGGCTTATGTTTTACTTGTTTTCAGGATCCAAAAATAGCTCAGTCTCAAAAATAGGCCACTTCTCATGATGGAAGCTGGCTATAGCGCTCTGAAATTTGGGGCACAGTGAATTTGATTTCTGCTGCAGTGCTAGCCTGTCACACAGGAAAAGTGACTCACACACCAATCTCCACACTGGATTTAAGGCTTGTAAAAACCGTAGTTTGCTCCTGTGTGTAAACCTGCCGTTCTTTTGATACCAAGGGTGCCTGGCTC
Source organism: Acomys russatus (assembly GCF_903995435.1). Taxonomy (NCBI): domain Eukaryota; kingdom Metazoa; phylum Chordata; class Mammalia; order Rodentia; family Muridae; genus Acomys; species Acomys russatus. The sequence goes on along the minus strand of NC_067155.1, from coordinate 38,810,409 downwards.
ACCTGTTGTGTGTAGGGGTGTGTGTGTGTGTGTGTGTGTGTGTGTGTGTGTGTGTGTGATAGTACACATATACACGTGTTACCCATGTATGTCTACAGATGTGGAGCCCAGAGGTGATCGCCAGCTTCTTCCCCAGTGGAACTCCATCTTGTTTGCTGTAGACAGTTTCTCAACGAACCTAGAGCTTACTGATATTACTAGAATGACTATCCAGGAAGCTTCTGGGATCATTCTGTCTCCCCATTTCCCACCTGCAGCTGGGGCGATAGGTGTACATGATTATGCCCAACTTTTGTTGTAGGTACTGTAACTTAGTCTGTAGAGTTCTTTCTCCCACACATGGAGCCCCAAGGTCAAACCTCAACACACATACCAAGTGGGATGTCCCATCCTTATAATCCCAAGTGGAAGAAGCTGCTGAACTCCCAGAATGCATTAGAAGACGCTGTGGAGAATGAATCCATAAGCTGCAGAGATGAGAATGATGGGGAGGAAAAGACGTGCAACACTGCTGATGTACACTGTGTTCCCATACACAGTGATTTCCCCACACACCAGCTTCTCAGGAGCTGGATATTCACAGTAGAAGCGGTGAATGATTCCTGATCCACAGAAATGGAAGCTCATGAAGATGGCTGTGTGGATTAGGGAGTTCACAGATGCGCCCAACCATGACATGACAGCCATCATCACTCCCACTCTTCTGCTCATGAGCACAGTGTAGTGTATGGGGTGGCAGATGGCAACATAGTAGTCATAGGACATGAGGGCCAGGAGAACACACTCTGCACCACCCCGAGACAGATATAGAAAGTGCTGAATCACACAGCTGGCAAAAGAGATGGATTTCTTGCTGAACAGTTAGTTGCTAGCCATCTTGGGGACTGTTCTGGAGATGTGCATCAGATCCATGAGGGACGGCTGGCTGAGCAGGAAGTACATTGGTGTGTACAGACGGGAGTCATAGCAGATGAGGAGGATGGTGAGGCTGTTGCCACTCACTGCGGTAAGGAAGGCCAGCATGGTGAAGAGGAAAAGACAATGGTGGTTGAAGGAGTCATCAAAGAGCCCTTGAAGGATGAAGTCTTCCAGAGAGGTCTGGTTCCACCTGCTTGTGCTCCCTTCCTCATATCCTGAGGGAACAGGAAGAGGACAGGACTGTGATGCAGAAACTACAATCTCAGAAATAATTTAAGAAGATAATTTTTATTCCATTTTTATTTTCATTGTGCATATTTGTTGTATAGGCTAAGCACTGTTATATGTGCACGTTTCTTTTTAAAATTAATTTATTCATGTTACATCTAAATTTTTAGCCCATCCCTTGTATCTTTCCATTTCTCCCTCCCTCCCGCTTCCTACCTACTCCCCTCCTCTGTGTCTGTGACTGAGGGGGTCCTCCTCACCCTGTATATGCTCATAGGGTATCACGTCTTTTCTTAGTAGCCTGTTATCCTTCCTCTGAGTGCCACCAGGCTTCCCCTTCAAGGGGACGTGGTCAGAAATGGGGCCCCAGAGTTTGTATGAAAGTCAGATCTCACTCACCACTCAATGGTGGAGAATGTCTTGTCCGTCGGCTAGGTCTGGGTAGGGGTTCGAAGTTTACTGCCTATATTTTCCTTGGCTGGTGCCACAGTTTGAGCAGGAAGGACCCCAGGACCCTTATCCACCTGTCATAATGTTCTTCTTGTAGGTTTCCCAGACCCTCTGGATCCTTCTATTTCCCCATTCTCCCATGCTTCTCTCACCTAAAGTCCCAATAGGGTGTCTTCCCCTCTTATCCACTTTCCTGATAAGTAACATCTTTCATGGGACATGCCCCTTGGGCTAGTGTCTCAATATAAGTGAGTATATACAATTTGTCTCTTTTTGCTTCTGGGTGAACTCACTCATTATGATAATTTCTAGTTCAATCCATTTGTCCACAAATTTCTGGAATTCCTTGTTTTTAATAGCTGAATAGAATTCCATAGTGTAAATGTACCAGTTTCTTTATCCATTCTTCTACTGAGGGACACTTAGGCTGTTTCTATGTTCTGGCTATTATCAATAAGGCATCTATAAACATGGTTGAGCATATGTCCCTGTTGTGTGGTAGAGCATTTTCTGGGTATATTCCAAGGAGTGGAATAGCTGGGTCTTGAGGGAGCCCTATTCCCATTTCTCTGAGAAAGCACTAGATATATTTCAAAAGTGGTTGTACTAGTTTGCACTCCCACCAGCAATGAAGGAGTGCTCATCTCTCTCCACATCCTTGCCAACATGTGGTGTCACTTGAGTTTTTTATCTTAGCCATTCTGATGGTTGTAAGATGGAACCTCAGTGTTGTTTTGATTTGCATTTCTCTGATGACTAATGAGGTCGAGCATTTAAGTGTTTCTCAGCCATTTGATATTCCTCTTTTGAGAATTCTCTGTTTAGTTCTGAGCCCCATTTCTCAATTGGGTTATTCAGTTTGATAGTGTTTAAGTTCTTGAGTTCTTTATACATTTTGGATATTAGACCTTCGTCAGATGTAGGGTTGGTGAAGATCTTTTCCCAGTCTGTAGGCTGTTGCTTTGTTCTGTTTACAGTCTCTCCTGCCTTACAGAAGCTTCTCAGGCTCATGAGGTCCCATTTATTAATTGTTGACCTTAAGGCCTGGGCTGTTGGTGTTCTGTTCAGGAAGTTGACTCCTGTGCCTATGTGTTCCAGACTCTTCCCCACTTTTTCTTCTAACTGATTTAATGTCTCTGGTTTTATGTTGAGGTCTTTATTTTTTTTTTTTATGTTGAGGTCTTTAATCCAATTGGACTTGAGTTTTGTGCATGGTGACAAATAGGGGTCTAGTTGCATTTTTCTACATGTAGACATCCAGTTAGACCAGCACCATTTGTTGAAGATGCTATCCTTTTTCCATTGAATGGATTTGGCTTCTTTGTAAAAAATCAAGTGACCATATGTGTGTGGATTCATTTCTGGATCTTTGATTCAATTCCACTGATCAGCCAGCCTGTTGCTGTGCCAGTACCATGCTGTTTTAATTACTGTTGCTTTATAGTACAGCTTGAGATCAGGTATGGAGATTGCTCTGGAGGATCTTTTATTGTATAGAATTGTTTTTGCTATTCTATGCTTTTTGTTTCTCCATATGAAGTTGAGAATTGATCTTTCAATATCTTCAAAATATTTTGTAGGTATTTTGATAAGGATTGCCTTGAATCTGTAAACTGCTTTTGGTAATATGGCCATTTTTACTATGTTAATTCTCCTGATCCACGAACAAGGTAGATCCCTCCATCTTCTGATGTCATCTTCAATCTCTTTCTTCAGAGATCTAAAGTTTTTTCAAATAAGTACTTCACTTGCTTGGTTAGAGTTACTCCTAGATATTTTATATTGCTTTGGGATATCGTGAAGGGTGTAGTTTTCCTAATTTCTTCCTCTGCCTGTTTGTCATTTGTATATAGGAAAGCTACTCACTCTTTTGAGTTAATTTTGTATCCAGCCAATTTGCTGAAGGTGTTTATCAGCTGTAGGAGTTCTCTGGTGGAATTTGAGGGGTCCATTATATACACTATCATATAAATAAGGATAATTTGACTTCTCCTTTACCATTTGAATCCCCTTGATCTCCTTTTGATGTCTTACTGCTCTGGCTAGAACTTCCAGTACTATATTGAAGAGATGTGAAGAAAGCGGGCAGCCTTGTCTGGTCCCCGATTTTAGAGGGATTTCCTTGAGTATCTCTCCATTTAATTTAATGTTGGCTATTGGCTTGCTGTATATAGCCTTTATTATGTTTAGGTATGTGCCTTGTATTCCCAATCTCTCCAGAACTTTAAACATGAATGGGTGTTGGATTTCCTGCATCTAAGGAGATGATCATGTGGTTTTTCTCTTTCAGTTTGTTTATATGGTGGATTACATTGATGGATTTCCATATGTTAAACCATCCTTGCATGCCTGGAATGAAGCTTACCTGGTCATGGTGAATGATGCCTTTGATATGTCTTGTATTCATTTTGTGAGGATTTTATTGAGTATTTTTGCATCAATGTTCATAAGAGAAATTGGTCTGAAATTCTCTTTTTTTTGTTGGGTCTTTGTGGGGTTTAGGTATCAACGTGACTATGGTCTGAAAGAAAGAGTTTGGTAATGTTCCATCCATTTCTATCTTTTGGAATAGCTTGAAGAGTATCGGTATTAGCTCCTCTTTGAAGGACTGGTAGAATTCTGCCCTGAAGCCATCTAGTCCTGGGCTTTTTTATTGGTTGGGAGACTATCAATGATTGCTTCTATTTCTATAGGCAAAATAGGGCTATTCAATTTGTTTATCTGATTTTGATTCACTTTTGGCAAATGGAATCTGTTGAGAAAATTGTCCATTTCCCTTAGATTTTTCAAATTTTGTGGCACAAATGCCTTTAAAATAGGTTCTTATGGTTCTTTGTATTTCTTCGGTGTCTGTTGTTATGTCTCCCTTTTTATTTCTGATTTTGTTGATTTGGATAGTGTTTCTCTGTCTTTTAGTTAGTTTGGCTAACGGTTTGTCTATCTTGTTAATTTTCTCAAAGAAGCAGCTCTTGGTTTTGTTGATTCTTTGAATTGTTCTCTTTGTTTCTAATTTATTGATCTCAGCCCTGAGTTTGATTATTTCCAGAAGTCTACTCCTCTTGGGTGTTTCTGCTTCTTTTTTTTTCTAGGGATTCCAGATGTGTTGTTAAGTTGTTTATGTGGAATGCTTCCATTTTCTTTTTAAAGGCACTTAGTGCTATGAATTTTCCTCTTAGCACTGCTTTCAATGTGTCCCACAAATTTGGGTATGTTGTTTCATCATTTTCATTGAATTTCAGGAAGTCTTTTATTTCTTCCTTGACCCAGGTGTCATTAAGTAGAGAGTTGTTTAGTTTCCACTTGTGAGTAGGCTTTTTGTTATTTCTGTTGTTGTTGAAGTCCAGCCTTAGACCATGGTGATCTGATAAGATACAAGGTATTATTTCAATCTTCTTGTATCTGTTGAGGCTTGCTTCGTGACCTACTATGTGACCAATTTTAGAGAATGTTTCATGAGGTGCTGAGAAGAAGGTATAATCCTTTGGGTTAGGGTGAAAATTTCTGTAGATATCTGTTAGATCCATTTGATCCATGACATTGGTTAATGAAGTTATTTCTTGGCTTAGTTTTTGATTCAAAGACCTATCCTTCAGTGAAGGTGGGGCATTGAAGTCTCCCACTATTAATGTGTGGGGATTGATGAGTGGTTTAAGCTTTGTTAATAGCCCTTTTACAAATGTGGGTGTCCTTGTATTAGAAGCATAGATGTTCAAAATCGTGATGTGTTCTTGGTTGACTTTACCTTTGATGAGTATGAAATATCCTTCCTCATCCCTTTCGATTGATTTGGTTGAAAGTCTATCTTATTAGATATTAGAATGGCTACCCCAGCTTGCTTCTTGTGACCATTTGCTTGAAATATTTTTCCCCAACCTTTTACTTTGAGGCAATGTCTGTCCTTGTGGTTGAGATGTGTTTCTTGAATGCAGAAGATTGTTGGGTCATGTTTGTGCATCCACTCAGTTAGTCTGTGTTGTTTTATTGGAGAATTGAGACCATTAATGCTGAGAGATATTAATGACCAGTGACTGCTAAGTCCCTTCATTTTTGCTATTTGTTACAGTTGAGATTTTGTGATGTTGTGATTTTGCGGTGGTGTAGTTATCTATTTCCCATGTAGTTTTTGTTGTAATTTGACCCTTTGGGCTGGAGTTTTACTTCTAGTAACTTTTGTAAAGCCAGATTTGTGGCTAGGTACTGTTTGAATTTGTTTTTGTCATGGAACATCTTGTTTTCTCGGTCAACAGTTATTGATAGTTTCTCTGGATATAGTAATCTTGCCTGGCATCTGTGTTTTCTTAGGGTTTGCAAGACCTCTGTCCAAGCCCTTCTGGCTTCCATGGTTTCTGCTGAGAAGTCGGGAGTAATTCTGATAGGTTTGCTATTGTATGTTACTCGGCCTTTTTCTCTTGCTGCTTTTAATATTTTTTCTTGTTCTGTATATTTTGTGTTATTATTATTATGTGGCAGGAAGATTTTCTTTTCTGGTCTATTCTATTTGGTGTTCTGTAGATCTTTTGTATGCTCATGTGCATCACCTTCTTCATATTGGGGAAATTTTCTTCTACGATTCTGTTAAAGATATTTTCTGGGCTGTGGAGTCGGCTGTCCTCTCTTTCCTCAATACCTATTATTCTCAAGTTTCATCTTTTCATGGTGTCCTTGATTTCTTGGATGTTCTGTGTCAGAAACGTTTCAAATTTAGCATTTTCTTTCATGGTTGTTTTGAGTTCTATGATTGTATCTTCAAGTCCCAATTCCTCCATTTCTTGCATTCTGTTAGATAAGTTCATCTCTGAGATGCTTGCTTTCTTCTCTGATGCCTCTCAATCACGTTTTTCTTCTGTGTGTTCCTTTAATATAGCTTCCATTTTTATCTTCAGGTCTTGAACTGCTTTAATGATTTCCTTCATCTGGTTATTTGTATTTTACTGAAATTCTTCAAGTGCCTCTTTATATGACTCTTTTAAATGTTCAGCCCTCTTGTTTGCCTCCTCCTGCATTTGTTTACAGATTTCATTCCTTTCCTCCATTATCATCTTCCTTACTAAGGACTTGAGGCCATTTTCTTGTGTATCGATTGTTTTTGGGGTCTCTGGGTTGTTTTCATTGGGATTGCTGGGATCTGGAGGTGCCAAGCTGTTTTGGTTTTTGTTAGCGTTCTTTCGCTGTCCCCCTGTTATTTTGGTGTCTCTGATGATGGGAGGTAGCTTTTAGCGACCTTCCCTGGTTGAGAGTGGATAGCTGATGACTGATTATAGGTCGGGTGCCCTTGCCTGTGGGGATCAGGGAGTATTTCCCTGGAACAGGCAGGTGATCTGGTTTCCACTCCACGTTTCTTTTTTATTATTTTATTTTATATGTATGGACGCTTCTTCTGTTTGTTGTTGGTGTGCCACATGCATGCAGTGCACGAGGAGCCCAGAAAAGTGTGTTGGATCCCCTGGAACTAGAGATACACAGGATTGTGAACCACCATGTGGTCCCTGGGAGTCAAATCTAGGTCCTCTGGAAGAGTAGCCAGTGGTCTTAAGTACTGAGTCATCATTTCATCCCTCAAATGTTTTGATACAAGTTGATATCTCTTTCTAAATATTTAACATCTCAGATTATATGAGAAATGAAATGCTCGCTATCCTGGAAGACCTATGATTTCAGCTGAGAGACACAGACATTGTGTGAATGGCATTGGGGATTTTCACACAAATGATATGTCTTGGAACTTTTCTGGGAGATATTACCCATGACACCAATTAATTTATGTCCCACACAGAGATAAACATCCTTAGAGATTTTACTCAAAGTTTGTATGTTGGAGTGAGGGAAATGAGTTATTTCGGGGAAGGTGACTCTGATGATAACATGAGAACATTCTCTCTGAGGCCAATTAACTGTACAGAGAGTCAGGTGTAGTGGCACATGCTTTTAATCCCAGCACTCGGGAGGCTACATGGAGAAACTCTGTCTCAAAAAAGAAGAAAAAGAAAAAAAGAAAAAAGAAAAAAGAAGGAAAAAAAACTCTATTTCTTTGTGTGCTACCTAAAGTAAATAAATAAAATGCAATAAAAAGGGTCTTAAGGTTGGAGATATGATGGTTCAGTGGTTAAGAGCACTGAAACAGGTAGAGAAATGACTAAACTCATTATACAAATGTGTAAAACAATAAAAGCAAAGAAACAATGCACGTTGTAAATATATATATATATCCGCATTTGTTCTTCATAATGAGAAAAGAATGTAAAGTCTTTATGTTTTAGAATGTTAGAGTGGTCTAGCTGTATAAGGTCCAATTATTTGAATAATTTGAGATGTTAAATACTTAGAAAAAGATGTTAACTTGTACCAAAACGTCCACATTTTAGGGATGAAATGATGACTCAGTACTTAAGACCACTGGCTACTCTTCCAGAGGACCTAGATTTGATTCCCAGGGCCCACATGGTGGTTCACAATCCTGTGAATCTCTAGTTCCAGGGGATCCAACACCCTAATCTGGTCCACAGGCACTGAATGCATGTGGTGTACTGACATACAGGCAGGAGAATCATCCATACAAATGAAATAAAATAATAGAAAGAAGATGTGCACATGTAACAGTACTTAGCCTATACAACAAATATGCACAATGAAAATAAAAATGGAATACAAATTATCTTCCTAAATTATTTCTGAAGTTGTAGTTTTTGCATCACAGTCCTGTCCTCTTCTTGTTCCCTCAGGAAATGAAGAAAGGAGCATGTGGAGGTGGAACCAGACCTCTCTGGGAGACTTCATCCTTCAAGGGCTCTTCGATGACTCCTTCAACCACCATTGTCTTTTCCTCTTCACCATGCTGGTCTTCCTTACCGCAGTGAGTGGCAACAGCCTCATCATCCTCCTCATCTGCTATGACTCCCGTCTGCACACCCCAATGTACTTCCTGCTCAGTCAGCTGTCCCTCATGGATCTGATGCATGTCCTCACAACCGTCCCCAAGATGGCTTCCAACTACCTGTCTGGCAAGAAGTCCATCTTCTTTGTGAGCTGTGCCACACAGCACTTCCTGTATCTGTCTCTGGGCAGTGCAGAGTGTATCCTCCTGGCCCTCATGTCCTATGACCGCTATGTTGCCATCTGCCACCCCTTACACTACACTGTGCTCATGAGCACAAGAGTGGTAGTGATGATGGCTGTCATGTCATGGTTGGGTGCATCTGTGAACTCCCCAATGCACACGGCCATCTTGATGAGCTTCCCCTTCTGTGGATCAGGAATCATCCACCACTTGTACTGTGAACTTCCAGCTGTTGTGAAGCGCGTGTGTGGGGACATCACTGTGTATGGGAACACAGTGTACATCAGCAGTGCTGCATGTCTTCTTCTCCCCATCATTCTCATCTCTGCAGCTTATGGATTCATTCTCCACAGTGTCGTCTAATGCACTCTGGGAGTTCAGCAGCTTTCTCCACTTGGGGTTATAAGCATGTGACATCCCACTTGGTATGTGTGAGGCAGTTTGACTTTGGAGCTCCATGTGTGCTGGGAAAGCACTCTACAGATTAAGTTACAGTACCTACATCAAAAGTTGGGCATAGTCATGTACACCTACCGCCCCAGCTGCAGGTAGGGAATGGGGAGACAGAGTGATCCAGGAAGCTTCCTGGACAGCCAGTCTAGTAATCAGTAAGTTCTAGGTTCATTGAGAAACTGTCTATAGCAAACAAGATGGAGTTTACTTAGGAAGAACCTGGCTACCACCTGTGGGCTCCACATCTGTAAACATGCATGGCTAATACATATATATGTGCACATTCATAACACACACAGACACACACAGACATACACAGACACACACACACCTATAAACACAAGATGAGCCAGGCACCCTTGGTATCAAAAGAATGTCAAGTTTACCCACAGGAGCAAACTATGGTTTTACAAGCCTTAAATCCAGTGTGGAGATTGGTGTGTGAATCACTTTTCCTGTTGACAGGCTAGTACTGCAGCAGAAATCAAATTCACTGTGCCCCAAATGTCAGGGTGCTATAGCCAGCTTCCATCATGAGAAGTGGCCTATTTTTGAGATTGAACTATTTTTGGATTCTCAAAACAAGTAAAAAAAAAAAAGGCCAGGGAGCACATGGACTTAGGGCATGCTTCCTCTTACATTAGGCCCACTTGCTTTCTCTTCATCAGAAAATGTCCTGCAAAGAAGTTTAAGTAGCTATAAGACTGGGATACGGAGGGTAAAGTGGATAGGGTCCTGTCATCTGTGGGGAGTGTGGAGTTGCTTCACTGGTGGACTCTCTTATGGAGAGTTAGTGTTAAAAGCCTGCGGTAGGCTGATTTCCAATCGACCCTATCTATGGAGATTATAGCCTTTTTGGATGGAGAGACATGAGCCTATCTGGTGGACTGAGTTACAGCCAAAGCTTCTTTCCTCCCACAGGATGATGGCTTACACTCGAGCAGTATCTGACAGTGCTGAGACTTGCAGGCACCGTGACTGATTGATTCTCTTGAGTCTTGAAATACAGACATCAATGCGCTGTTTGCTTCTTTGCACTCTAGGGAACCCCTCTTCATTAGATGTTTGCTCAGACTTTGTCAGGATGGTTGGATGGGAAAGAGGCAAGAGAGATCTTTATTCCAAAACAGAACACATAACTCCAGCACTTGTTCCTTATGGTTAATTGATCCCTAGTGAGAATTGTCCTACATTGTCCCCAGGGCAAACTATTTCCAGATACCTTATTCCTGTGACCCCACAAACGATCTCCAAGTAAATCAAGTCTTAGGGAAATTATCTCTCACAGTGAAGAGCAAATAATAGTTGGTGTCTGTGATAAGTGTTCCCAGAAGAGATCCAGGATGTGTCCTTTGTGGGAAAGTCTCTATGTTGACAATTCAGATTTGTCAGCTTAGATCAGCTCTCATTGTAGGCCCTCTGGGTTTGGAGCAGTTTCATTTCTAATAGAAGATGCTCTTCTTTCCTCATGGCTGGCTCACACCAGGTCATGTCTTTAGCTAGAGTTAGGAAATACTTGGACAGACTGAAAGGGGCTTCTTGACTGCATATACTGAATTAAACCATCATAATGTGAGGATAACTCTAAGAAGAGACTTTTAGATATTTAAAACATCAGGGAAATCCAAATCCTATTTTTCCTGGCTTTGGGATTATGATGATTGAAACTGTGTCACATCCCTGAAAATTCCCATTGCCCTACTCTTGAGCTGGCATAGAAAGGTCTGCAATAGCAGCTTAGAGTCAGAGGGAACATTCTGCATGAGTGTACTGCCCAAGTCCCACAGGTGGAAGAAACCTTGTTGCTCATTCCACCATGCCAATAGGCTGACAAGGATATAGACGTGAGTGAGATTGTCCTGCTGTTTGCTGGAAGGGTGAACACTGGCTGTGGGAAGTGATACAGAGCCATATGTTCTGCTTTTCCTGTGATGCTGCTATTGGGGTAATTATTGAAACTCCATTTGTTAGTGACTGTCTCCAGGGTTGGAGATGGAAGTGTAAGGTGAACCTCAGGAAAAGCTTGTTTGGAGGGAAGAGTAGCCAGTGTGTGTGTGTGTGTGTGTGTGTGTGTGTGTGTGTGTGTGTGTGTGTATGTGGACTCTCCTGCCAGCTACATTGCACACATATTTTTGTTTTGAGCCCAGGTCTCTGCTGAGGAAATTCTAGGTATGATAGTATTGGGCTTGTGGTATCCTGGAAACTGTTATAAGTGATTTGGCCCTTGTCAGCTTTCTCATGTGTTGCGGGGTGGTATTGAGGCAGCTCAGGTGGGCAGCTTCCTGAGAAGGCAGAGAAAAATGTCTTTGAGGGGCCAGAAGAAGAATGTTAGGAAATATTTAGGGGATAAATACAGCAAGGAAACAGAAAACGATGTACTTCTGGTGTGGGTGTCCACTGAGATCACGGGATGGACATGAATGAGAAATGAGAGTGAGAAGTGTATGGATAAGTATGTATGTGTGTAGGTAGCTCAGCTGCTCAAGGAATTAGTAAATAATTAGAGGTAGCATAGGAGAAGTTAGTCCACGTCTCTAAAATTTGTTGTATGTATATATGTACGTGTGTATGTATGTATGTATATATGTGTGCGCATGGCCTGTCAACGTTAAGTGTATGTAGGCCAGAGGACAACTTGTACGAGTTTGTTTCTTTTCTTCCATCACTTGGACCCTTCCATCACTTGGAGGAGGGTTCCTTTACCAGCAAACCACATTCTGAATTTAAGGTTCATGTGTTAATCCTCATAGGGTGAGACAGAGAAATCATTGTATAGTGATAGCTAAAGTTGAGATATTGAGCTGCCTTTGTCAGGGTGCCACAATTTGTTGGTTAAATCACACTTTGAATAATGAATTTAGTTCTGAGTTCTTTGCTTGAAAACATAAACCATCTGCAAGGTATGATGATCTTAGGAGATAATTATTAACTGTCAGTGAGAATTTTCCCCAGGAACACATGACACACACACACAGAGTCTAGTCTCCCTAGAATCCATGACAGATGAAAGAAATGATTGTACCAAAGTTCAATTTGGTGAGACAATGAGTTTATCGGAGTCTGGGAGAGTGGCTACTTGCAGGAGCAGGATGAACTGAGAAGTAGCAGCACATCAGAAAAGCTTATCCCAACACCGGTGAAGATTCATAAGATCTACAGTGCTCTGATGCTCTCTGCATGACCTGCAGGCTGCCCCAGGGGTAGGAGAGTCTCTTCTTAGCAACTTGGCTGGTCAGAGTCTTCTGCACCTGCAGATGTTTACTGTTTACACACCCTTGGGAATGGAAGGGACACTTAAGATTCTTGGAAGTTTCAGTTTTCCGAGATGTGTGAAATTTATTTAGTTCCTAAGTTACAGGAGGCTCTTCTCTCCTTCATGGAGGGAGTGTTTCATTTAGGAGGAAATTGCTATGAGGCATAGAGACAGATAGGGAGAAAGAGAGAAAGAGACAGAAAGAGAGAGAGAGAGAGACAGAGAGAGAGAGAGAGAGGAGAAGAGAAAGAGTTAGAGAGAGATAGACAAAGAGAGAGACAAAGGGGGCGGGGAAGAAGGGGGAGAGGGAGAGGGAAGAGAGAGGCGAGGACTGAATAAAGCATAGATAGGAAAGTTTGGCTGAAGAAAGGTTACAATCCTAGTTTCTCATGGTCATGATTCACAATTTTATGGGCACAAACATATGCTGGATATATCTCTGGCTCATTTTCTGGAGCACAGACATAATGCTTTGTTATGTTTCATCTTATTAGTCATGCGTTTCTTTAAACCATCAGCTCTCAACCTGTAAATTATGGCCAAAAATATTTGCATTATGATTCACAGCAGTAGCTAAATTACAGTTATGAAGTAGCAACAGAAAGTTTTATGGGTTGGGCATGCCACGACATGAGGAACTATATTAAAGGGTCTCACTAATAGGAAGATTGCGAACCATTGCTTCAAACTGTACTTGATCAGTATGAAATTCAGTGACTTATATGACTGTCCCATGTAGGACCAAAACTAGCTAATCTTTTAAGAAAAGAAGGGTGCAGAAATAGCACCATTCCCTCCCCTCAATCCCGTACATGTGGACAATGTGTGTTGACCCTACCTACCGTGACTCCTTCCTTCCCGTCCCTGAACACATTCTTCTCCCACCTTCACGCCCACTTCCTCTCTTCTGTTTGTAGCTCATTCTGGTTTACACTCCTTGATGGAAAGCTGGTTGAATTGGTTGGCTTGACCGTGTGAAGCTAATCACAATTGCAGGGGGTCCATGACTGCAGCATCCTTACCATGCCCAGAAGTCAGCATTTCACAGCACTCCTTCCCATCCACATGTGAAAAGCTTCACATGGGTCTTTGGGATCAACTTTGGGTGGTGAGGCTTGCATGGCACCTTGCATCACATGTGTGGAGATATTGCCTCAGCCCCCATGCTGGGCTTTCAACAAAATGTAGGTATTCTGGAACTTCACAGTGATGACGATTTCGAAGGGAGATATTTATTTAAAGGTTTCTCTTTTTAAAAATATCATTTGGATAACTAGAGCTGTTGGAAAATTAGAAATAAACATATACTTGTACAAAAATGTCCACATCTGACACAGTATATGTCAAATGAATTTATACAAAAATTTTAACAATATGCAAAATAAAGAAAAAAAAATCTTTACATTTTTCCTGAGAAAGGAAGTTTCTATTGTGGAGTTGTGTTTCTTGCATCGCACTTCTGTCTTATCTCTGTTCCCACAGGAGGTGAGCAAGAGAGCATGTGGAGGTGGAACCAGACCTCTCTGGAAGACTTTATCCTTCAAGGGCTCTTCGATGACTCCTTCAACCACCATTGTCTTTTCCTCTTCACCATGATGGTCTTCCTTACCGCAGTGAGTGGCAACAGCCTCACCATCCTCCTCATCTGCTATGACTCCCGTCTGCACACCCCAATGTACTTCCTGCTCAGTCAGCTGTCCCTCATGGATCTGATGCACGTCCTCACAACCGTCCCCAAGATGGCTACCAACTATCTGTCTGGCAAGAAGTCTATCTCCTTTGTGGGCTGTGGGGTCCAGCACTTCCTCTATCTGTTTGTGGGCAGTGCGAAGTGTGTCCTCCTAGCTCTCATGTCCTATGACCGCTATGTTGCCATCTGCCACCCCTTACACTACACTGTGCTCATGAGCAGAAGAGTGGGAGTGATGATGGCTGTCATGTCATGGTTGGGTGCATCTGTGAACTCCCTAATCCACACGGCCATCTTGATGAGCTTCCGTTTCTGTGGGTCAAGGGTCATCCACCACTTCTACTGTGAATATCCAGCTGTTGTGAAGCTGGTGTGTGCGGATATCACTGCGTATGAGAACATAGTGTACATCAGCAGCGTGATACTTCTCCTCCTCCCCATCATTCTTGTCTCTACATCCTATGGATTCATTCTCCACAGCGTCATTCAGATGCGTTCAGTTGGGAGTAAGAAGAATGCCTTTGCCACATGCAGCTCTCACCTCATGGTGGTTTCCCTTTGGTTTGGTGCGTGCATCTTCTCCTATATGAGACCTAGGTCCCAGCACACCCCATTGCAGGACAAAGTTGGTTCTGTTTTCTACAGCATCGTTACTCCCACTCTGAATCCCTTGATTTATACTCTCCGCAATAAGGATGTTGCCAAGGCTCTGAAGAAACTGTTGAGGAGAGACCTTCTCACCTAGTAACTGCAATTTTAGTGTTCCAGAATATACATTTGAGTAGGATTCGCCCTGAACTGATATGAGCAAAATCCTGACACTTTTTGATTAGTGCACCAATAACATGGATAATGTGTAATTCTACTATTCTAATAGGATTTCCATTATCCAAACTGATAGAACAACTGCCACCACCTTAGAAGCTTAACCTGAACTTGTGATTCTAAGGTGGGCACAGAGTATTCTACAAAACATTCCAAGTCTTTGAATAGTGACTAAAAACTGAAGAACCATTCTCTTTACTTGAAGAGGAAATTCAATCATCTGTCCACACACACAGTCCCCCTTTCTCCCTCTAAACTCAGTAAATTTCATATCCTGTTAGAGAAATTCTCTCACTACTCAGGTGATGTGAACCCCTGGGTTTTCTCAAGTAAGTTTTTAACTTCCATGGACTTCAGATTCTTTGATTTTGCCTTTTATTTCCTAACAAGTACACCTTGGGTACATATGATGAAGCTCTTCAACAACTAAGGATAAAGTCAGACAAAAACCCAAACCTAATCCAAAACAATAAAAAAAACTTTTGAAAGGAGGAATAGGGAATGCAGCTCAGTTGGAGAGTTTTTGCCGAACATTCATGAAATCCTGGCTTACCTCTCCAGCAGTGAGTGGATTTGGGCCTGGTGGCAGAACTCAGAACTCATGGAGATCAGAAGTTTATATTCATCAACATTTACAGAGTGAGTTCCAGTCTCAAAATTAACCAACCCAAACAAAACCACCCAACGAGTCAACTGCCAAGAAGACATGTAAAGGCTAAGGGGATTCCTAAAGTATTAGGATACACCATGATGGCTCTAGAGAAGGCTTCAAGCACTGTCTGGAAGAAGCATGGCAGGAGTGGACATCCGTGCCTTGTTCCTGAATTTTTTTTTGGCACTGATGTTTTGCCTGCATGTATGTTTGTGTGAGGTTGCTGCATCCCCTGGAACTGGAGTTACAGACACTTTGAGCTCTCATGTAAGTGCTGGGAACTGAACCTGGGTCTTTTGGAAGAACAGCCAGTGCTCTTAACTGCTGACTCACCTCTCCAGGCACCTGCCTTGCTCCTGATTTTAATATAATTGATACACATTTCTTTCTGTTTAGAGTGATTTTGGCTGTTGGCTTGCTGTAAATGGTCTTTCTTTTTAAATTTACATTAGTGTTCTGCCTCCATGAATGTCTGTGTGAGGGTGTCAAATCCCTGGAGCTGGAATTACAAAACAGTAGTGAGCTACCATGTAGGTGCTGGGATTTGAATACAGGTCCTTTGGGAAAGCAGCCAGCTCTTTCAAACACTAAGCCATTTCTCCAGCCCCTAAATGGTCTTTCTTACGTTGACGTATATTCCTTGTATCACTAGTTTCTTGTGGGTTTGATTTTACTAACATATGTTGGACTTTTCTCCATCTAATGACATGATCATGTGGATTTTTTGCATCTAGGATGTTTATGTGGTGGATTATGTCTTTGTATGTTGGACTATCTGTGAATCTCTGGGGTGATGCCAATCATGGTGGGTAAATAATGACCCCCATTACTAGTTGTCCAGGTCAGAGTGTTCTGCCTTGAAACTATCTATGAACAAACAGCAATAATGGAGTAAGTAGGTTGTATTTATTGATTTCTGTATGTTAAAAATATAATATTACACTTCGTGGAATATACCCAGAAGATACTCCAGCACAGAACAAAGACATATGTTCAACCATGTTCATAGAAGCCTTATTTGTAATAGCCAGACCATGGAAACAGCCTAAGTGTCCCTCAGTAGAAGAATGGGTAGAGAAACTGGTACATTTACACTATGGAATACTACTCAGCTATTAAAAAGAAGAAATCCCAAAATTTGTGGACAAATGGATGGAAGTAGAAATGATCATAATGAGTGAGTTAACCCAGAAGCAGAAAGACTCAAATGGTATATACTCACTTATATCTAGACACTAGCCCAAGGGGCATGTCTCATGAAAGACCTCATTTACCAGGAAATTGGGATAGATGAGAGGACATCTTATTGGGACTCTAGGTGAGAGAAGTATGGGATAATGGGGAAATAGAAGGAACCAGAGGGTCCTAGAAACCAACAAGCAAAAGATTATGATGTGCAGATCTGGGCCCAGGAGTTCTGCTCAAACTACTGCACCAACCAAGGACAATACATGCAGTAAGCATTGAAGCCCTATCCAGATCTAGGCAGTAGACAGGACATTCTCCACAGTTGAGTGTAGAGCAAGGAATGACTCCCACATGAACTCCAGTGCCCCATATTTGACCACGTCCCTTTGATGGGGAGACCCTGTAGCCCTCAGAGGAAGAACAGCAGGCTACCAAGATGAGACTTGATAGCCTATGATCATATAGAGGGGGAGGAGTTCGTCCTCAGTAACAGATACTGGGGAGGGGAATAGGGTGAAAGTGGGAGGGAGGGAGAATGGGAGACTACAAGGGATGGGATAATAATTGAGATGTAATCTGAATCAGTTAATTAAATTTATAAAAATTAAAGAGATTAACTTGAAAAATCCAAATAAAAAGGTTATAAAAATGTCAATAGCCTGCTCATTTTCAAACCTCAATATCATTTCTGTACAGTACTAAATATTGTTCATACCAAGTTTAATATATGTAACTAAGTGTTTAAAAAAGTACTATCAACTTGAGAGTGGGATCATAGCAGGGAATTTCAAGGGAGGTGTCTGGGGGATTTTGGGAGAGAAAGGGGTGGGTGGAGTGACATAATTCTATTTAGATTAGAAAATTTCTTTTCTTTCTTTTGGGTTTTACACTTTGGTGGTATATAGACTTTTACAGTTTTCGCTGTACTACTTTTTTTATTTTACTAATTTCTAGCCTGAGTTTATTGCTTCTAATCCATAATTTTTGGTATTAATTTTTATTGTTTCTCAAGAGCTTCAAAGTGTGTCGTTGAGTTTTTGATTCAAAAGCTCTCTGTTGTTTTGATGTAGGTAGTTAGTGCAATGAACTTGTTATCTCTTAGAATTTCCTCCACAAGTTTGGGTATGTGCTCTCTCTCTCTCTCTCTCTCTCTCTTTCTCTCTCTCTCTCTCTCTCTCTCTCTCTCTCTTTCTCTCTCTCATTTTCTTTTCTTCTCTTTGTTTTTTTTTTTTGAGGCAGGTTTTCTCTGTGTACCTAGCCGTGGCTGGCCTGGACTTGCTCCATAGGCCATGATGGCCTTGAACTCACAGAGATCTGCCAGCTTCTAGCTTCTGAGTGCTGGGATGGAGGGCTTGCACCACCATGCCTGGATGTATTTTCACTTTCATTCAATTTTTTGAAAGCTTTAAATTGCCTTCTTTCTTTCTTATTTAAAAATTTTATTCGCTTTGCATTCCAGTTGTAGCCCCCTCCCTCATCTGCTCCTGGTACCTCCCTCCCTCCCTCTTCCCTCTTTCCTCTCCCCCAGTTCCTCTGCTCTGGTCCTCAGAGAGGAGGAGCCCTTCTCAACCCTACCAACTGACCCCAGCCTATCAAGTCTCATCAGGACTGCCTGCATCCTCTTCCTCTGTGGCATATTAGGCACCCCACCACGGGGAAATGATCAAAGTGTAGGAAACCGTGTCCATGGCAGGGGCATGCCCTGGTTTCCTTAGTCGGAGCCGATATGAAGGCTGAGTTGTCTATCAGCTACATCTGAGTTGGGGTCCTAGGTGCTCTCCTTGCATGGTCCTGGTTTGGTGCATCAGTTTCCACACCCCACTCCAGGCCTAGATTTGTTGATACTGTTGGTCTTCTGTGGAACTCCTAACATCTCTGGCTCCTTCTCTCTGCCCCGCCAACTCTTCCATATGCCTCCCTGTGCTCTGCACAAAGTTTGCTTGTGAGACTCAGCTTCTGATTCTATCCCTTGCTGGGTGGAGTCTTTCAGAAGACTTCTATGGTAGGCTCCAGTCCTGTTTCCTCTCTCCAATGGATCCCAGTGTTTATTCTATTTGTGCTTCTGAATGAGAAGTAAGCATCCTCCCTAAGGTCCTCCTTGATACTTAGCTTCCTTAGGTCTGTGGATTGTAGTGTGGTTATCCTCTACTGTGTGCCTAACATGCACTTCTAAGTGAGTCTATACCATGTGTGTCCTACTGGTCTGGGTTAACTCACTCAGGATGACCTTTTCCAGCTCCATCTATTTCAGGATCTCCTTGGTTTTTATTTTTCCATTTTTAATTTTTTTTGTCCTTGGTTTTTATAGCTGAGTAGTATTCCATTGTATAGATGTACCACAGTTTCTTTATCCATACTTTGGTTGAGGTACGTCTAGGTTGTTTCCAGATTCTGGCCACTACAAATAATGCTTCTATGACCATAGTTGAGCAAATGTCCTTGGTGTATGGTAGAGTGTCTTTTGGATATATATCCAAGAGTGGCATTGCTGGGTCTGGAGGTAGAGCTGTTCCCAATTTTCTGAGAAGGTTCCAGATCACTTTACAAAGTGGTTATACAAATTTAAACTCCCACCAGCAATGGAAGAGTGTTCTCCTTCTCCATATCCTCAGCAGGGTGTGCTGGTGCTTGAGTGGATCCCCTTTTTAAGGTTTATTTATTTATTTATTTATTTGTTTATTTACTTATTTATTTATTCAATTTACATCCTGGTATTAGCCCCATCCCTCCTCACCTCTCAGTGCCACCATTCCTCCTTCTGCCACTTCCCTCTCCCTTATTCCTCAGAAAAGGGGAGCCCCCCTTCCAATCCTCCCTGGCTCATCAAGTCATATCAGAACTGAACATGCCCTCTTCCCCTCTGGCCTGTCAGGGAAGTCCTGTCAGGCAGAAGTGAATGAAAAACTGTCAAGAGATTCCATGTCAGAGAGAGCCCCCACTTTCCTTACTAGGGGACCCACGTGAAGCCTGAGCTGGCCTTCGACTACATCTTTGTAGGATCCTATGTCCAGTCCATGCTAGGTCCTTGCTTAGTGCTTCAGTCTCAGCAGGTCCGTCAGGGCCCTGCTTAGTTGGCTCAGTTGGTCTTCCTGTGAGGCTTCTGTCACCTCCAGGTCCTTTTCTCCCCCCCCCCCCACTTTTCTGCAAGGTTCCCTACACATTGCCCAAGGTTTGGCTGTGAGTCTCAGCATCTGCTTGGAGGCACAGCTGGGTAGAACCTCTCAGAGGAGAGCTCTGATTGACTCCTGTCTGCAAGCATAGCAGACTATCATAAACAATGTCAGGGGTTGTTTCTCTCCCATGTGGTAGGTCTCTGGTTGGACCAGGCATTGGTTAAGTCTTCCCTCAATCTCTTCTAGACCTGTTCTATATTTATCCCTGCTTGCAGGCAGGGTGAATTTTGGGTCAAAGATTTTGTGAGTGAGTTGGTGTTTCCCTCCCTATACTAGGAGATTTGTCTAATTAGAGGTTGTCATCTTCAGTCTATGGCCGTTGTGAAGAAGAGATAAACCTGTTTTTGTTGTGATCCCAAGGCTGGGATCAGAACAGTCTTGTGAGAACAGGTGAGGTTAATCCACTAGAAGACAAACCACCTCATGCAGTAGTTTAATTGTTTCCAGCTGATAAGATCCCTTGAACAAACTCTGGGAGGAGATCTATAAATGATCTCAACACTGGAGGCAGGGCCTTTGGAGACTTGGGAAAGTTTTGGCTGGCCATTCATCGCAGCACTTTGAGATCTCCTAGAGAGAACAGCTTATCTTGTTCAGCCTCAAGGTGATGGCTTTCACTTTATCTTGTCATGTTTGGATGTTATCTCTTAAACACCTGTTGGTGGTTTTTTTTCCACTAGGCTAAATAAAAGAGAGAGAAAAGGAGTGGATCGGGAGGTGAGGTGAGGTGAGGAGAACTGGCCAGTGGAGGAAGGGGAAACCGTAATCAGGATATATTGTCGAAACGCTGCTCAGTGGTTGTTTATGTTTACTACGTGGGTCTGCATCAGGTCTTCTGCATACATATTATAGAATTCAGCTGAGTTCTTTCATGGGCCTCCTCATTCTGTGAACAAGGAATGTATGCCTAATAACTTGACCTTAGTGTAAACTCTATGCCTGGGAGGCTCATAGGCCCTAGTAGCAAACTGAATAGACTAACAACCCAGTCTCCATGTTAGGCTTTCCCCTCCCACATCCTAATACACACAGGCCTTCAGTTCAGGGAAAGCAGAAGGACCACTTAGTATTCGAGGACAGACATATGTTCCCAGACCCAAGATAGATTGCAATTTGCAAACTCTACACACTGCTGACTCCTTGGTCCTTATCACATCCTGCCAATTCCTACTTTGTTAAAAATAATGAGTCCACCTTGTACTGACCAGTCCAGATCAGACTGCCCTCCCACCTCATTGTACATGCCTTTCTGATAATGATTTTTTGCTTTAAAAAGACAGTAAGGAGCTTGCCCTTTATCAAGGTTTACAAACCACATCCCTGGAGATCTGGCTGCCTCTGCATCCAGAGTATTGACATTAAAGGTTTGCACTACCATACTCAGCTTGTTGTTCCCTTATCCAATGTTTCTTGTATTAAAGAAACTGGGTAGGAAAAATGGAAAGACATAAAATAAAAACAGAATTTCTGGGATCTGGAGAGATGACTCAGTAGTTAAGAGCACTGAGTGTCCTTCCAGAGGACACAGGTTCAATTCCCAGCCCCACATGGCAACTCACAACTGTCTGTAACTCCAGTTCCAGGGGATCTGACACTCACACAGACATACCTACAAGCAATATACCAATGCCCTGAAAAACAAATTTAAAAAATTAGAATAAAAAGAAGAGAGTCTGGCCCCAAACTACCTTCTAAATATTTATGCTTATAGCCATAGAGAGGTGCTACTCTTCACCTCAATAAAGGAAATTTTTTTTTTCAGGGAGTGGCCATGTATATAGAGACTCCTGACTGCTCAGGAGCTGAGAATGAGTGATAGATCAGTGCTCACTGCTAAAAGGAACATTCATAGCACTCCTGTGCTTTTGGTGTTATCAAGTAAGAAAGGACAGGTGTTTTGTGTAAGATCCAGAAGATAAAGGAAAGTGATGCAAATGTTGTCTTGTGGGCATGGCACAGCCTTTGCGATCAAGATCCTGCAGCACCTAGGTGTGGTGTCTCAGGCCATTAATCCCTCCCTTCTGAGGCAAAGTCAGGCAGATTTCTATGAATTCCAGACCAGCCTGGTGTATATAATAAGTTCTAGAAGGTTCATAACTATATAGTGAGTCTGTCTCTCTGTCTCTGTCTCTGTCTCTCTGTCTCTGTCTCTGTCTCTGTCTCTGTCTCTGTCTCTCTCTCTCTCTCTCTCTCTCTCTCTCTCTCTCTCTCTCTCTCTCTCTCTCTCTCGTTCTCTCACACACACACACGGAATAAATAAAGCAAAGAAAAAATGAAATCCACTTTCCTGAAATATATCCATTGGTCCATCCAGTCAAGATATCTACACATAATCTTTTGAATCGGTTCATACACACAGACTTCCACCTCTTCTTTCGCCCATGTCCACTCTATAAATCTCTACTGCAGAGGTTTTTCTTTTTTCTTTTTTTTTTTTTTTTTTAATATATTTTATTTAACTTTAGTCTATGTACATTGGTGTGAGGGTGTCAGATCTTGGAGTTGTGAGCTGCCATGTGGGTGCTGGGAATTGAACCCGGGTCCTTCGGAAGATCAGGCAGTGCTCTTAACCACTGAGCCACCTCTCCAGCCCTGCAGAGGTTTTTCTTCATCTGACTTTTGTCTCTCTTCCTACCTGAGGACCTTCTCTGAATAAATTTCTATTCCTATTTGTAACCCACAAGTAAACACATGGAGGTGAAACCACACCTCTCTGGAAGACTTCATCCTTCAAGGACTCTTTGATGACTCCTTCAACCACCATTGTCTTTTCCTCTTCACCATGCTGGTCTTCCTTACCGCAGTGAGTGGCAACAGCCTCACCATCCTCCTCATCTGCTCTGACTCCTGTCTGCACACACCAATGTACTTCCTGCTCAGTCAGCTGTTCCTCATGGATCTGATGAACATCCTACAACCGTCCCCAAGATGACTTCAAACTACCTGTTTGACAAGAAGTCCATCTCCTTTGTGGGCTGTGCCACACAGCACTTTCTGTATCTACCTCTGGGTGGTGCAGAGTGTGTCCTCCTGGCTCTCATGTTCTATGACCCCTATGTTGCCATCTGCCACCCCTTACACTATACTGTGCTCATGAGCACAGGAGTGGGAGTGATGATGGCTGTCATGTCATGGTTGGGTGCATCTATAAATTCCCTAATCCACATGGCCATCTTGATGAGCTTCCATTTCTGTGGATCTAGAGTCATCCACCACTTCTACTGTGAACTTCCAGCTGTTGGGAAGCTGGTGTGTGGGGACATCACTGTGTATGAGAACACAGTGTACATCAGCAGTGTTGTATGTCTTCTCCCCATCATTCTCATCTCTGGAGCTTATGGATTCATTCTCCACAGCATCTTTCTTATGCATTCAGCTGGGGTAAAAGAAACACCTGCTTTCTCCACGTGGGATTATAAGCGTGTGACATCCCCCTTGGTATGTGTGATGCCGTTTGACCTCAGGGCTCCATGCATGCTAGGCAAGCACTCTACAGACTAAGTTACAGCACGTATGTCAAAAGTTGGGCATAGTCATAAAGTATCGCCCCAGCCGCAGGTAGGAAATGAGGAGACAGTATGATCTTGGAAGTTTCCTAGACAGCCATTCCATTTATATCAGTAAGCTCTAGGTTCATTGAGAAACTGTCTACAGCAAACAAGATGGAGTTCCACTGGGGAAGAAGCTGGCTACCACCTCTGGACTCCACATCTGTAGACATACATGGGTAACACATGTATATGTGCACATTCACACACACACACACACACACACAAACACACACACACACACACACACACATGCACACACGCCTACACCCACAAGATGATCCAGGCACCCTTGGTATCAAAAAAATGGCAGGTTTACACACAGGAGCAATGTATGGTTTTTACAAGCCTTAAATCCAGTGTGGAGATTGGTGTGTGAGTCACTTTTCCTGTGTGACAGGCTAGCACTGCGGCAGAAATCAAATTCACTGTGCCCCAAATTTCAGAGTGCTATAGCCAGCTTCCATCATGAGAAGTGGCCTATTTTTGTGACTGAGCTATTTTTGGACCCTGAAAACAAGTAAAACCTAAGTCAGGGAGCACATGAACACTTTGCCACAGTTTGGGGGTTGGCAGACAGCCTCCAGGATCAGTCTTTATTTGTGTATACGGGTTTACCTTTGTGAACACGAGTGTCTGACTTACAGAAGATGTCATTAGTCCCTTGACACTTAATATTTTTTATTAAATAAACTTTTAAAATTTTTACATATACATTTAACTTATTACACATATATACAATAGACTACCTATAGCAAAAAGAGCCATGACACAATCAGGAATTATATAAGTGTTACATTCTTAGTGGACACTTAATATTATTAAGACAGTACATTTCATGGAACCTACAGCCCACTAATTGATATGGGCTGGCTTGCTAGCAATTTGCAGATGTCTTCTTGCCTTCATTTCTCCCCTGTACTGGGACTTAGGACATACTTCCTCTTATTTAGGCCCTCTTGCTTTCTCTTGATCATAAAATGTCCTTCAAAGAAGTTTAACTAGCTATAATATAGGGTTGTGGAGGGTACAGTGGTCAAGGTACTGTCATCTATGGAGAGTGTGGTGTTGCATCACTGGGGAACTATGGAGAGTTAGTGTTAAAAGCCTGTGGTAGGCTGATTTCCAATCAACCCTATCTATGGAGTTTATAGCTTCTCCGGATGGAGAGAGGTGAGGTTATCTGGTGGACTAAGTTACAGCCAAAGCTTCTTTCCTCCCACAGGATGATGGCTTACACTCGAGCAGTATCTGACAGTGCTGAGACTTGCAGGCACAGTGACTGATTGATTCTCTTGAGTCTTGCAATACAGACATCAATGTGCTGTTTGCTTCTTTGCACTCTAGGGAACCCCTCTTTATTAGATGATTGCTCAGACTTTGTCAAGATGCTTGGATGGAAAGAGGCAAGAGAGATCTTTATTCCAAACAGAACACATAACTCCAGAACCTGTTCATTATGATTAATTGAACCCTAGTGAGAACATTCCTACATTGTCCCCAGGGCAAACTATTTCCAGATACCTTATTCCTTTGACCCTACAAACAATCTCCAGGTAAATCAAGTTTTAGGGAATTCATCTCTCACAGTGAACAGCAAATAATAATTGGTGTCTCTGGTAAGTGTTCCCAGAAGAGATCCAGGATGTGTCCTTTGTGGGAACGTCCCCATGTTGTCAGTACAGCTTTGTTGGCTTAGATTAGCTGTCATCGTAGGCCCTCAGCACTTGGTGCAGTTTCATTTCTAATAGAAGATGCTCTTCTTCCCTCATGGCTGGCTCATGCCAGACCATGCCCATTCTGGTGTCTTTAGCTACAGTTAGGAAAAACTTGTACAGCCAGAAAGGGGCTTCTTGACTGGATATACTGAATTAAACCTTCATAATAGAAGGATGCGAGGTTAGCTCTAAGAGGGGACTTTTAGATATATAAAACATCAGGGAAATCCAAATCCTATTTTTCCCTGGCTTTGGGACTGTTGTGATTGAAACTCTGTCACATCCATGAAAATTCCCGTTGCCCAGCTCTTGAGCTGGGACAGAAAGTTCTGCAATGGAGGCTTAGAGTCAGAGGGAACATTCTGCATGATTGCACTGCCCAACGCCCATGAGTGGAAGAAACTTTGTTGCTCATTCCACCCTGCCAAAGGCTGACAAGGATATAGATCTGAGTGAGATTGTTGTGCTGTTTTCTGGAAGGATCCAGAGTGTGAAAGCTGGCTGTGGGAAGTGATACAGAACTGTATGTTCTGCTTTTCCAGTGATGCTGCTATTCGGGTAATTTTTGAAACTCCACTTGTTAGTGACTGTCTCCAGAGTTCGAGATGGAAGTGTGATGTGAACCTCAGGAAAAGTTTGTTTGGAAGGAACAGTAGCGTGCGTACACGTGTGCACGCGCGCGTGTGTGTGTGTACTTGTGTCTGTGTGTGTCAGGGTGGACTCTCCTGCTGGCTTCATTGCACACATATGTTTGTTCTGAGCCCAGGTCTCGGCTGAGGAATTTCCAGGTATGATGATCATATTGGGCTTGTGGTGTCCTGGAAACCCTTATAGATAACTTGGCCCCTGTCAGCTTTCTCATGTGTCGCGGGGTGTTACTGAGGCAACACAGGTGGACAGCTTCCTGAGAAGGCAGAGAAAAATGTCTTTGAAGGGCCAGAAGAAGAATGTTTGGAAATATTTAGGGATTAAATACACAAAGGAAGCAGAAAATGATGTACTTCCGGTATGGATGTCCACTGAGACCACGGGATGGACATGAATGAGAAATGAGAGTGAGAAGTGTATGGATAAGTATGTATGTGTGTAGGTAGCTCAGCTGCTCACGGAATTAGGAAATAGTTAGAGGTAGCATCGGAGAAGTTAGCCCATGTCTCTAAAATTTGTTGTATGTATATATGTGTGTATGTATGTATGTATATATATATGTATGTATGTATGTATGTATGTATGTATGTATGTGTGTGCTTGGCCCGTCAACGTTAAGTGTATGTGGGTCAGAGGACAACTTGTAGGAGTTTGTTTCTTTTCTTCCATCACTTGAAACCTGGGTATTAAAATCAGATTGTCAAACTTGGAGGAGGGTTCCTTTACCAGCGAACCATATTCTGAACTTTAGGTTCATGTGTTAATCCTCATAGGGTGAGACAGAGAAATCATTGTATAGTGATAGCTAAAGTTGAGATGTTGAGCTGCCTTTGTCAGGGTGCCACAATTTGTTGGTTAAATCACACTTTGAATAATGAATTTAGTTCTGAGTTCTTTGCTTAAAAACTTAAACCATCTAGAATGTATGATGGTCTTAGGAGATTGTTATTAACTGTCAGTGAGAAATTTCCCCAGGAACATATGACACACACACACACACACACACACACACAGAGTCTACTCTCCCTAGAATCCATGACAGACCAAAGAAATGATATTACCAAAGTTCAATTTGGTGAGACAATGAGTTTATTGGAGTCTGGGAGAGCGGCTACTTGCAGGAGCAGGATGAACTGAAGAGTAGCAGCACATCAGAAAAGCTTATCTCAACACTGGCGAAGATTTATGAGATCTACCGTGCTCTGAAGCTCTCTGCATGACCTGCAGGCTGCCCCAGCAGTAGAAGAGTCTCTTCTTAGCAACTTGGCTGGTCAGAGTCTTCTGCCCCAGCAAAAGTTTATTGTTTACACACCCTTGGGAATGCAAGGGACCCTTAAGATTCTTGGAAGTTTTAGCTTTTCTAGATGTGTGAAATTTATTTAGTACCTCAGTTTCAGGAGCCTCTTTTCTCCTTCATGGAGGAAGCGTTTCACTTAGGAGGAAATTGCTATGAAAGAGGGGGGGGGGAAGGGCAGGAGGGAGAGGGGAGAGAGAGAGGTGAAGACTGGATAAAGCATAGATAGGGAAGCTTGGCTGAAGAAAGGCTACAGTCCTAGTTTCTCATGGTCATGACTCACAATTTTAAGGGTACAAATATAGGCAGGATATATCTCTGGCTCATTTTCTGGAGCACAGACATAGATGCTCTGTTATGTTTCATCTTACAAGTCATGTATTTCTTTAAACCATCATCTCTCAACCTATGGGTTACGACAAAAAATATTCGCATTATGATTCACAGCAGTAGCTAAATTGCAGTTATGAAGTAGCAACAAAAATTTTAATGGTTTGGGGTTGCCACGACATGAAGAACTATATTAAAGGGTCTCACTAATAGAAAGATTGAGAACCATTGCTTCAAACTTTACTTGATCAATAAGAAATTCAGTGAATTATATGACTGTCCCATGTAGGACCAAAACTTGCTTATTTTTTAAGAAAAGAAGGGTGCAGAAATACAAACTTTCCCTCCAGACATTTCCTTATGTGTGGACAATGTATCTTGAAAATTTATAATAGATAAATACTTGTACAAAAATGTCTACATCTGATCCAGTATATGTCAAATGAATTCATACATATTTCTAAAAAATGTGCAAAAGAAAGGTAAAAACTTTATATTTTTTCCTGCATAGGAAGTTCTTATTGTGAAGTTGTGTTTCTTGCATCACCCTTCTGTCTTATCTCTGTTCCCACAGGAGGTGAGCAAGAGAGCATGTGGAGGTGGAACCAGACCTCTCTGGAAGACTTCATCCTTCAAGGGCTCTTCGATGACTCCTTCAACCACCATTGTCTTTTCCTCTTCACCATGCTGGTCTTCCTTACCGCAGTGAGTGGCAACAGCCTCACCATCCTCCTCATCTGCTATGACTCCCGTCTGCACACCCCAATGTACTTCCTGCTCAGTCAGCTGTCCCTCATGGATCTGATGCACGTCCTCACAACCGTTCCCAAGATGGCTACCAACTACCTGTCTGGCAAGAAGTCCATCTCCTTTGTGGGCTGTGGGGTCCAGCACTTCCTCTATCTGTTTGTGGGCAGTGCGGAGTGTGTCCTCCTGGCCCTCATGTCCTATGACCGCTATGTTGCCATCTGCCACCCCTTACACTACACTGTGCTCATGAGCACAAGAGTGGGAGTGATGATGGCTGTCATGTCATGGTTGAGTGGATCTGTGCACTCCCTAATCCACACGGCCATTTTGATGAGCTATGGTTTCTGTGGGTCAAGGGTCATCCACCACTTCTACTGTGAATTTCCAGCTGTTGTGAAGCTGGTATGTGGGGACATCACTGCGTATGAGAACATAGCGTACATCAGCAGCGTGACACTTCTCCTCCTCCCTATCATTCTTGTCTCTACATCCTATGGATTCATTCTCCACAGCGTCATTCAGATGCGTTCAGTTGGGAGTAAGAAGAATGCCTTTGCCACATGCAGCTCTCACCTCATGGTGGTTTCCCTTTGGTTTGGTGCGTGCATCTTCTCCTATATGAGACCTAGGTCCCAGCGCACCCCATTGCAGGACAAAGTTGGTTCCGTTTTCTACAGCATTGTTACTCCCACTCTGAATCCCTTGATTTACACTCTCCGCAATAAGGATGTTGCCAAGGCTCTGAAGAAACTGTTGAGGAGAGACATTCTCACCTAGTGGCTGCAATTGTAGTTGTCTAGAATGTAAATTTGAGTAGAGTTTGCCTTAAACTGATATGAGCAAAATCCTGATGCTTTTTGGTTATTGCATCAATAACACAGATAATGTGTAATTCTACTATTCTAATAGGAATTCCATTATCCAAACTGATAGAACAACTGCCACCATCTTAGAATCTTAACTGGAACTTCTGGCTCTAAGATTGGCACAGAGTATTCTACAAAACATTCCAAGTCTTTGAATAGTGACTAAAAAGCGAAGAACCATTCTCTTTTCTCGAAGAGGAAATTCAACCATCTGTCCACACACACAGTCCCCATTTCTCCCTCTAAACTCAGTAAATTTCATATCCTGTTAGAGAAATTCTCTCACCACTCAGGTAGTGTGAACCCTTGGGTTTTCTAAAGTAAGTTTTTAACTTCCATGGACTTCAGATTCTTTGATTTTGCCTTTTATTTCCTAACAAGTACACCTTGGGTACATATGATGAAGCTCTTCAACAACTAAGGATAAAGTCAGACAAAAAGCCAGACCTAATCCAAAACAATAAAAAAACCTCTTGAAAGAAGGGATAGGGAATGCAGCTCAGTTGGTAGAGTTTTTGCCGAACATTCATGAAATCCTGGCTTACCTCTCCAGCAGTGAGTGGAATTGGGCCTGGTGGTAGATCTCAGAACTCATGGAGATCAGAAGTTTATATTCATCAACATTTACAGAGTGAGTTCCAGTCTCAAAATTAACCAACCCAAACAAAACCACCCAACGAGTCAACTGCCAAGAAGACATGTAAAGGCTAAGGGGATTCCTAAAGTATTAGGATACACCATGATGGGCTCTAGAGAAGGCTTCAAGCACTGTCTGGAAGAAGCATGGCAGGAGTGGACATCCGTGCCTTGTTCCTGAATTTTTTTTTTTTGGCACTGATGTTTTGCCTGCATGTATGTTTGTGTGAGGTTGCTGCATCCCCTGGAACTGGAGTTACAGACACTTTGAGCTCTCATGTAAGTGCTGGGAACTGAACCTGGGTCTTTTGGAAGAACAGCCAGTGCTCTTAACTGCTGACTCACCTCTCCAGGCACCTGCCTTGCTCCTGATTTTAATATAATTGATACACATTCTTTCTGTTTAGAGTGATTTTGGCTGTTCGCTTGCTGTAAAGGGTCTTTCTTTTTAAATTTACATTAGTGTTCTGCCTCCATGTATGTCTGTGTGAGGGTGTCAAATCCCTGGAGCTGGAATTACAAAACAGTAGTGAGCTACCACGTAGGTGCTGGGATTTGAATACAGGTCCTTTGGGAAAGCAGCCAGCTCTTTCAAACACTAAGCCATTTCTCCAGCCCCTAAACGGTCTTTCTTATGTTGACGTATATTCCTTGTATCACTAGTTTCTTGTGGGTTTGATTTTACTAACATATGTTGGACTTTTCTCCATCTAATGAGATGATCATGTGGATTTTTTTGCATCTAGGATGTTTATGTGGTGGATTATGTCTTTGTATGTTGGACTATCTGTGAATCTCTGGGGTGATGCCAATCATGGTGGGTAAATAATGACCCCCATTACTAGTTGTCCAGGTCAGAGTGTTCTGCCTTGAAACTATCTATGAACAAACAGCAATAATGGAGTAAGTAGGTTGTATTTATTGATTTCTGTATGTTAAAAATATAATATTACACTTCGTGGAATATACCCAGAAGATACTCCAGCACAGAACAAAGACATATGTTCAACCATGTTCATAGAAGCCTTATTCGTAATAGCCAGACCATGGAAACAGCCTAAGTGTCCCTCAGTAGAAGAATGGGTAGAGAAACTGGTACATTTACACTATGGAATACTACTCAGCTATTAAAAAGAAGAAATCCCAAAATTTGTGGACAAATGGATGGAAGTAGAAATGATCATAATGAGTGAGTTAACCCAGAAGCAGAAAGACTCAAATGGTATATACTCACTTATATCTAGACACTAGCCCAAGGGGCATGTCTCATGAAAGACCTCATTTACCAGGAAATTGGGATAGATGAGAGGACATCTTATTGGGACTCTAGGTGAGAGAAGTATGGGATAATGGGGGAAATAGAAGGAACCAGAGGGTCCTAGAAACCAACAAGCAAAAGATTATGATGTGCAGATCTGGGCCCAGGAGTTCTGCTCAAACTACTGCACCAACCAAGGACAATACATGCAGTAAGCATTGAAGCCCTATCCAGATCTAGGCAGTAGACAGGACATTCTCCACAGTTGAGTGTAGAGCAAGGAATGACTCCCACATGAACTCCAGTGCCCCATATTTGACCACGTCCCTTTGATGGGGAGACCCCATAGCCCTCAGAGGAAGAACAGCAGGCTACCAAGATGAGACTTGATAGCCTATGATCATATAGAGGGGGAGGAGTTCGTCCTCAGTCACAGATACTGGGGAGGGGAATAGGGTGAAAGTGGGAGGGAGGGAGAATGGGAGACTACAAGGGATGGGATAATAATTGAGATGTAATCTGAATCAGTTAATTAAATTTATAAAAATTAAAGAGATTAACTTGAAAAATCCAAATAAAAAGGTTATAAAAATGTCAATAGCCTGCTCATTTTCAAACCTCATTATCATTTCTGTACAGTACTAAATATTGTTCATACCAAGTTTAATATATGTAACTAAGTGTTTAAAAAAGTACTATCAACTTGAGAGTGGGATCATAGCAGGGAATTTCAAGGGAGGTGTCTGGGGGATTTTGGGAGAGAAAGGGGTGGGCGGAGTGACATAATTCTATTTAGGTTAGAAAATTTCTTTTCTTTCTTTTGGGTTTTACACTTTGGTGGTATATAGACTTTTACAGTTTTCACTGTACTGCTTTTTTTATTTTACTAAATTCTGGCCTGAGTTTATTGCTTCTAATCCATAAATTTTTGGTATTAATTTTTATTGTTTCTCAAGAGCTTCAAAGTGTGTCGTTGAGTTTTTGATTCAAAAGCTCTCTGTTGTTTTGATGTAGGTAGTTAGTGCACTGAACTTGTTGCCTCTTAGAATTTCCTCCGCAAGTTTGGGTATGTCCTCTCTCTCTCTCTCTCTCTCTCTCTCTCTCTCTCTCTCTCCCTCTCTCTCTCTCCCTCCCTCCTTTTCTTTTCTTTTCTTTGGTTTTTTTTTTTTTTTTGATGCAGGTTTTCTCTGTGTACCTAGCCGTGGCTACCTGAACTTGCTCCATAGGCCATGATGGCCTTGAACTCACAGAGATCTGCCAGCCTCTAGCTTCTGAGTGCTGGGATGGAGGGCTTGCACCACCATGCCTGGATGTATTTTCACTTTCATTCAATTTTTTGAAAGCTTTAAATTGCCTTCTTTTTTTCTTAGTTAAAAATTTTATTCGCTTTGCATTCCACTTGCAGCCCCCTCCCTCATCTGCTCCTGGCACCACCCTCCCTCCCTCTTCCCTCTTCCTTCCTCCCCCAGTTCCTCTATTCTGGTCCTGAGAGAGGAGGAGCCCTTCTCAACCCTACCAACTGACCCCAGCTTATCAAGTCTCATCAGGACTGCCTGCATCCTCTTCCTCTGTGGCATATTAGGCACCTGACCACGGGGAAGTGATCAAAGTGTAGGCAACAGTGTCCATGGCAGGGGCATGCCCTGCTTCCTTAGTCGGAGCCAATATGAACACTGAGTTGTCTATCAGCTACATCTGAGTTGGGGTCCTAGGTGCTCTCCTTGCATGGTCCTGGTTTGGTGCATCAGTTTCCACACCCCACTCCAGGCCTAGATTTGTTGATACTGTTGGTCTTCTGTGGAGCTCCTGCCGTCTCTGGCTCCTTCTTTCTGCCCCTCAACTCTTCCATATGCCTCCCTGTGCTCTGCACAAAGTTTGCTTGTGAGACTCAGCTTCTGATTCTATCCCTTGCTGGGTGGAGTCTTTCAGAAGACTTCTATGGTAGGCTCCAGTCCTGTTTCCTCTCTCCAATGGATTCCAGTGTTTATTCTCTTTGTCCTTCTGAATGAGAAGTAAGCATCCTCCCTAAGGTCTTCCTTGATACTTAGCTTCTTCAGGTCTGTGGATTGTAGTGTGGTTATCCTCTACTGTGTGCCTAACATGCACTTCTAAGTGAGTCTATACCATGTGTGTCCTACTGGTCTGGGTTAACTCACTCAGGATGACCTTTTCCAGCTCCATCTATTTCATGATGTCCTTTGTATTCCATTGTATAGATGTACCACAGTTTCTTTATCCATACTTTGGTTGAGGGACGTCTAGGTTGTTTCCAGATTCTGGCTACTACAAATAATGCTTCTATGACCATAGTTGAGCAAATGTCCTTGTTGTATGGTGGAGTGTCTTTTGGATATATATCCAAGAGTGGCATTGCTGGGTCTGGAGGTAGAGCTGTTCCCAATTTTCTGAGAAGGCACCAGATCACTTTACAAAGTGGTTATACAAATTTACACTCCCACCAGCAGCGGAAGAGTGTTCTCCTTCTCCATATTCTCAGCAGTTTGTGCTGGTACTTGAGGGGTTTCCCCTTTTTAAAGGTTTATTTATTTATTTGTTTATTTACTTATTTATTTATTCACTTTACATCCTGGTGTTATCCCCATCCCTCCTCACCTCTCAGTGCCACCATTCCTCCTTCTGCCACTTCCCTCTCCCCTATTCCTCAGAAAAGGGGAGCCCCCCTTCCAATCCTCCCTGGCTCATCAAGTAATATCAGAACCGAACATGCCCTCTTCCCCTCTGGCCTGCCAGGGAAGTCCTGTCAGGCAGAAGTGAATGAAAAACTGTCAAGAGAGTCCAGGCCAGAGAGAACCCCCACTTTCCTTCCTAGGGGACGCAGGTGAGGCCTGAGCTGGCCTTCACCTACATCTTTGTAGGGGGCCTATGTCCAGTCCATGCTAGGTCCTTTCTTGGTGCTTCAGTCTCAGCAGGTCCGTCAGGGCCCTGCTTAGTTGGCTCAGTTGGTCTTCCTGTGAGGCTTCTGTCACCTCCAGGTTCTTTTCTCCGCCCCCGCCCTTTTCTGCAAGGTTCCCTACACATTGCCCAAGGTTTGGCTGTGAGTCTCAGCATCTGTTGGAGGCACAGCTGGGTAGAACCTCTCAGAGGACAGCTCTGATTGACTCCTGTCTGCAAGCATAGCAGACTATCATTAACAATGTCAGGGGTTGTTTCTCTCCCATGTGGTAGGTCTCTGGTTGGACCAGGCATTGGTTAAATCTTCCCTCAATCTCTTCTAGACCTGTTCTATATTTATCTCTGCTTGCAGGCAGGGTGAATTTTGAGTCAAAGATTTTGTGAGGGAGTTGGTGTTTCCCTCCCTCTACTAGGAGATTTGTCTAATTAGAGGTTGTCATCTTCAGTCTCTATGGCTGCTGTGAAGAAGAGATAAACTTGTTTTTGTTATGATCTCAAGGGTGGGATCAGAACAGTCTTGTGAGAACAGGTGAGGTTAATCCACTAGAAGACAAACCACCTCATGCAGTAGTTTAATTGTTTCCAGCTGATAAGATCCCTTGACCAAACTCTGGGAGGAGATCTATAAATGATCTCAACACTGGAGGCAGGGCCTTTGGAGACTTGGGAAAGTTTTGGCTGGCATTCATCGCAGCACTTTGAGATCTCCTAGAGAGAACAGCTTATCTTGTTCAGCCTCAAGGTGATGGCTTTCACTTTATCTTGTCATGTTTGGATGTTATCTCTTAGACACCTGTTGGTGGTTTTTTTCCACTAGGCTAAATAAAAGAGAGAGAAAAGGAGTGGATCGGGAGGTGAGGAGAACTGGCCAGTGGAGGAAGGGGAAACCGTAATCAGGATATATTGTCGGAAACGCTGCTCAGTGGTTGTTTATGTTTACTACGTGGGTCTGCACCAGGTCTTCTGCATACATATTATAGATTTCAGCTGAGTTCTTTCATGGGCCTCCTCATTCTGTGAACAAGGAATGTATGCCTAATAACTTGACCTTAGTCTAAACTCTGTGCCTGGGAGGCTCATAGGCCCTAGTAGCAAACTGAATAGACTAACAACCCAGTCTCCATGTTAGGCTTTCCCCTCCTACATCCTAATACACACAGGCCTTCAGTTCAGGGAAAGCAGAAGGACCACTTAGTAGTCGAGGACAGACATAAGTTCCCACACCCAAGATAGATTGCAATTTTCTGACTCTGCACATTGCTGACTCCTTCGTTCTTATCACATCCTGCCAATTCCTACTTTGTTAAAAATAATGAGTCCACCTTGTACTGACCAGTCCAGATCAGACTGCCCTCCCACCTCATTGTACATGCCTTTCTGATAATGATTTTTTGCTTTAAAAAGACAGTAAGGAGCTTGCCCTTTATCAAGGTTTACAAACCACATCCCTGGAGATCTGGCTGCCTCTGCATCCAGAGTATTGACATTAAAGGTTTGCACTACCATACTCAGCTTGTCGTTCCCTTATCCAATGTTTCTTGTATTAAAGAAACTGGGTAGGAAAGATGGAAAGACATAAATTAAAAACAGAATTTCTGGGATCTGGAGAGATGACTCAGTAGTTAAGAGCACTGAGTGTCCTTCCAGAGGACACAGGTTCAATTCCCAGCCCCACATGGCAACTCACAACTGTCTGTAACTCCAGTTCCAGCGGATCTGACACTCTCATACAGACATGCATACAGGCAAAATACCAATGCACTGAAAAATAAATTAAAAAAATAGAATAAAAAAAAAAAAAAGAGAATCTGGAGCTAAACTACCTTCTAAATATCTACGCTTATATCCATAGAGAGATGCTACTCTTCACCTTAATAAAAGATATTTTCTTCAGGGAGTGGCCATGTATATAGAGACTCCTGACTGCTAAGGGGCTGAGAATGAGTGATAGATTAGTGCTCACTGCTAAAAGGAAAATTCATAGCACTTGTTCTTTTGGCGTTATCAAGTAAGAAAGGACAGGTGTTGTGTGTAAGATCCAGAAGATAAAGGAAAGTGATGCAAATGTTGTCTTGTGGGCATGGCACTGCCTTTGCAATCAGGATCCTGCTTCAGGTAGGTGTGGTGTCCCAGGCCATTAATCCCTCCCTTCTGAGGCAAAGTCAGGCAGATTTCTATGAATTCCAGACCAGCCTGGTCTACATAATAAGTTTCAGGAGAGTTGTGACTATATAGTGGGTCTCTCTCTGTCTCTCTGTCTCTCTCTGTCTCTCTGTCTCTCTCTGTCTCTGTCTCTCTTTCTCTCTCTCTCTCACACACACACACACACAGACACACAGACACACACACACACACACACACACACAGAGAGAGAGAGAGAGAGAGAGAGAGAGAGAGAGAGAGAGAGAGAGAGAGAGAGAGAGAGGATAAATAAAAGAAAGAAAAAATGAAATCCACTTTCCTCAAATGTATCAATTGGTCCATCCAGTCAAGATATCTACACATAATCTTTTGATTCGGTTAATACTCACAGACTTCCACCTCTTCTTTCGTCCATGTCCAACTCTATAAATCTCTACTGCAGATGTTTTTCTTCATCTGACTTTTGTCTCTCTTCCTACCTGAGGACCTTTTCTGAATAAATTCTTATCCCTATTTGTAACCCTCAGGTAAACACATGGAGGTGAAACCTGACCTCTCTGGAAGACTTCATCCTTCAAGTACTCTTTGATGACTCCTTCAACCAACATTGTCTTTTCTTCACCATGCTGGTCTTCCTTACCACAGTGAGTGGCAACAGCCTCACTAGCCTCCTCATCTGCTCTGACTCCCATCTGCACACACCAATGTATTTCGTGTTCAGTCAGCTGTCCCTCATGGATCTGATGAACGTCGTCACAACCATCCCCAAGATGGCTTCCAACTACCTGTCTGGCCAGAAGTCCATATCCTTTGTGGGCTGTGCCACACAGACCTTCCTCTCTCTATCTCTGGGCAGCGCAGAGTGTGTCCTCCTGGACCACATGTCCTATGACCACTATGTTGCCATCTGCCTCCCCTTACACTACACTGTGCTCATGAGCACAAGAGTGGGAGTGATGATGGCTGTCATGTCATGGTTGGGTGCATCTGTGAACTCCCTAATCCACACGGCCATCTTGATGAACGTCCATTTCTGTGGATGGAGAGTCATCCACCACTTCTACTGTGAACTTCTAGCTGTTGTGAAGTGGGTGTGTGGGAACATCACTGTGTATGAGAACACAGTGTACATCAGCAGTGTTGCATGTCTTCTCCTCTCCATCATTCTCATCTCTGGAGCTTATGGATTCATTCTCCACAGCATCTTTCTTATGCATTCATCTGGGGTAAAAGAGACACTTGCTTTCTCCACTTGGGATTATAAGCGTGTGACATCCCCCTTGGTATGTGTGATGCCGTTTGACCTCAGGGCTCCATGCATGCTAGGCAAGCACTCTACAGACTAAGTTACAGCACGTACGTCAAAAGTTGGGCATAGTCATAAAGTATCGCCCCAGCCGCAGGTAGGAAATGAGGAGACAGTATGATCTTGGAAGTTTCCTGGACAGCCATTCCATTTATATCAGTAAGCTCTAGGTTCATTGAGAAACTGTCTACAGCAAACAAGATGGAGTTCCACTGGGGAAGAAGCTGGCTACCACCTCTGGACTCCACATCTGTAGACATACATGGGTAACACATGTATATGTGCACATTCACACACACACAAACACACACACGCACACACACACATGCACACACGCCTACACCCACAAGATGAGCCAGGCACCCTTGGTATCAAAAGAATGGCAGGTTTACACACAGGAGCAATGTATGGTTTTTACAAGCCTCAAATCCAGTGTGGAGATTGGTGTGTGAGTCACTTTTCCTGGGTGACAGGCTTGCACTGCAGCAGAAATCAAATTCACTGTGCGCCATATTTCAGAGTGGTATAGCCAGCTTCCATCATGAGAAGTGGCCTATTTTTGAGTCTGAGCTATTTTTGCACCCTGAAAACAGGTAAAACATAAGTCAGGGAGCACATGAACACTTTGCCACAGTTTGGGGGTTGGCAGACAGCCTCCAGGACCAGTCTTTATTTGTGTATACGTGTTTACCTTTGTGAACATGAGTGTCTGACTTACAGAAGATGTTATTTGACCCTTGACACTTAATATTTTTTATTAAACACACGATATATATATATATCTTATTACACATATATACCATAGACTACCTATAGCAAAAAGAGCCATGACACAATCAGGAATTATATAAGTGTTACATTCTTAGTGGACACTTAATATTATTGAGACAGTACATTTCATGGAACCTAAAGCCCACTAATTGACATGGGCTGGCTTGCTAGCAATTTGCAGATGTCTTCTTGCCTTCATTCCTCCCCTGTGCTTGGACTTAGGACATACTTCTTCTTCCATTAGGCCCACTTGCTTTCTCTTGATCATAAAATGTCCTTCAAAGAAGTTTAAGTAGCTATAATATAGGGTTGTGGAGGGTACAGTGGTCAGGGTACTGTCATCTATGGAGAGTGTGGCGTTGCGTCACTGGTGAATTCTCTGGAGAGTTAGTGTTAAAAGCCTGTGGTAGACTGATTTCCAATCTACCCTATCTATGGAGTTTATACCTCTTGGGATGGGGAAACGTGAGGTTATCTGGTGGACTTAGTTACAGCCAAAGCTTCTTTTCTCACACAGGATGATGGCTTAGACTCGAGCAGTATCTGACAGTGCTGAGACTTGCAGGCACAGTGACTGATTGATTCTCTTGAGTCTTGCAATATAGACATCAATGTGCTGTTTGCTTCTTTGCACTCTAGGGAAACCCTCTTTAT
This sequence comes from Acomys russatus, assembly GCF_903995435.1. Lineage (NCBI taxonomy): Eukaryota > Metazoa > Chordata > Mammalia > Rodentia > Muridae > Acomys > Acomys russatus. The sequence continues at coordinate 38,771,691 of NC_067155.1, read as the reverse complement.
TAGATGTTCGCTCAGACTTTGTCAAGATGCTTGGATGGAAAGATGCAAGAGATATCTTTATTCCAAACAGAACACATAACTCCAGCACCTGTTCATTATGATTAATTGATCCCTAGTGAGAACATTCCTACATTGTCCCCAGGGCAAACTATTTCCAGATACCTTATTCCTTTGACCCTACAAACAATCTCCAGGTAAATCAAGTCTTAGGGAATTCATCGCTCACAGTGAACAGCAAATAATAGTTGGTGTCTGTGATAAGTGCTCCCAGAAGAGATCAAGGATGTGTCCTTTGTGGGAAAGTCCCCATGTTGTCAATTCAGCTTTTTTGGCTAAGATCAGCTGTCATCGTAGGCCCTCTGCACTTGGTGCAGTTTCATTTCTAATAGAAGATGCTCTTCTTCCCTCATGGCTGGCTCATGCCAGACCATGTCCATTCTGGTGTCTTTAGCTACAGTTAGGAAAAACTTGTACAGTCAGAAACGGACTTCTTGACTAGATATACTGAATTAAACCTTCATAATAGAAGGATGCGAGGTTAGCTCTAAGAGGGGACTTTTAGATATATAAAACATCAGGGAAATCCAAATCCTATTTTTCCCTGGCTTTGGGAATGTGGTGATGGAAACTCTGTCACATCCATAAAAATTACTGTTGCCCAGCTCTTGAGCTGGGACAGAAAGTTCTGCAATGGAGGCTTAGAGTCAGAGGGAACATTCTGCATGACTGCATTGCCCTACGCCCATGGGTGGAAGAAACCTTGTTGCTCATTCAACCCTGCCAAAAGCTGACAAGGATATAGATCTGAGTGAGATTGTTGTGCTGTTTTCTTGAAGGATCCAGAGTGTGAAAGCTGGCTGTGGGAAGTGATGCAGAGCCATATGTTCTGCTTTTCCTGTGATGCTGCTATTGGGGTAATTATTGAAACTCCACTTGTTAGTGACTGTCTCCAGGGTTGGAGATGGAAGTGTGATGTGAACCTCAGGAAAAGCTTGTTTGGAGGAAAGAGTAGCATGTGTGTGTGTGTGTGTGTGTGTGTGTGTGTGTGTGTGTGTGTGTACTTGTGTCTGTGTGTGTCATGGTGGACTCTCCTGCTGGCTTCATTGCACACATATGTTTGTTCTGAGCCCAGGTCTCTGCTGAGGAATTTCCAGGTATGATGATCATATTGGGCTTGTGGTGTCCTGGAAACCCTTATAGGTAACTTGGCCCCTGTCAGCTTTCTCATGTGTCGCGGGGTGTTATTGAGGCAACACAGGTGGACAGCTTCCTGAGAAGGCAGAGAAAAATGTCTTTGAAGGGCCAGAAGAAGAATGTTTGGAAATATTTAGGAATTAAATACACAAAGGAAGCAGAAAATGATGTGTTCTGTGTGGGTGTCCACTGAGACCACGGGATGGACATGAATGAGAAATGAGAGTGAGAAGTGTATGGATAAGTATGTATGTGTGTAGGTAGCTCAGCTGCTCACGGAATTAGGAAATAGTTAGAGGTAGCATAGGAGAAGTTAGTCCACGTCTCTAAAATTTGTTGTGTGTATATATGTGTGTATGTATGTATGTATATATGCATGTATGTATGTATGTATGTATGTGTGTATGTATATATGTGTGTATGTATGTATGTGTGTATGTATGTATGTATGTATATATGTGTGTGCTTGGCCCATCAACGTTAAGTGTATGTGGGTCAGAGGACAACTTGTAGGAGTTTGTTTCTTTTCTTCCATCACTTGGAACCTGGGTATTAAAATCAGATTGTCAAACTTGGAAGAGGGTTCTTTTACCAGCAAACCACATTCTGAACTTAATGTTCATGTGTTAATCCTCATAGGGTGAGACAGAGAAATCATTGTATAGTGATAGCTAAAGTTGAGATGTTGAGCTGCCTTTGTCAGGGTGCCACAATTTGTTGGTTAAATCACACTTTGAATAATGAATTTAGTTCTGAGTTCTTTGCTTGAAAACATAAACCATCTGCAAGGTATGATGATCTTAGGAGATAATTATTAACTGTCAGTGAGAATTTTCCCCAGGAACACATGACACACACTCACAGAGTCTAGTCTCCCTAGAATCCATGACAGATGAATGAAATGATTATACCAAAGTTCAATTTGGTGAGACAATGAGTTTATCGGAGTCTGGGAGAGCGGCTACTTGCAGGAGCAGGATGAACTGAAGAGTAGCAGCACATCAGAAAAGCTTATCCCAACACCGGTGAAGATTCATGCGATCTACAGTGCTCTGATGCTCTCTGCATGACCTGCAGGCTGCCCCAGCGTTGGAGAGTCTCCTCTTAGCAACTTGGGTGGTCAGAGTCTTCTGTCCTAGCAGGTGTTTACTGTTTACACACCCTTGGGAAGGGACCCTTAAGATTCTTGGAAGTTTCAGCTTTTCTAGATGTGTGAAATTTGTTTAGTACCTAAGTTTCAGGAGCCTCTTCTCTCCTTCATGGAGGAAGCATTTCACTTAGGAGGAAATTGCTATGAAAGAGAGGGGGAGGAAGGGAGGGAGACAGAGGGGAGAGAGAGGTGAAGACTGGATAAAGCATAGATAGGGAAGCTTGGCTGAAGAAAGGCTACAATCCTAGTTTCTCTTGGTCATGATTCACAATTTTATGGGCACAAATATATGCTGGATATATCTCTGGCTCATTTTCTGGAGTACAGACATAGATGCTTTGCTATGTTTCAGATTAGAAGTCATGTGTTTCTTTAAACCATCATCTCTCAATTTGTGGGTTATGACCAAAAATATTTGCATTACGATTCACAGCAGTAGCTAAATTGCATTTATGAAGTAGCAACAAAAATTTTAGTGGTTTGGAGTTGCCACGACATGAGGAACTATATTAAAGGGTCTCACTAATAGGAAGATTGAGAACCATTGCTTCAAACTGTACTTGATCAATATGAAATTCAGTGACTTATATGACTGTCCCATGTAGGACCAAAACTGGCTAATCTTTTAAGAAAAGAATGGTGCAGAAATACCAACTTTCCCTCCCGACATTTCCTTATGTGTGGACAATGTATCTTGAAAAATTATAATAGATATATATTTGTACTAAAATGTCTACATCTGATCCAGTATATGCCAAATGCATTTATACAATATTTTTTAAAAGTGCAAAAGAAAGGTAAAAACTTTACATTTTTTCCTGCATAGGAAGTTCTTATTGTGAAGTTGTGTTTCTTGCATCACCCTTCTGTCTTATCTCTGTTCCACAGGAGGTGAGGAAGAGAGCATGTGGAGGTGGAACCAGACCTCTCTGGGAGACTTCATCCTTCAAGGCTCTTCGATGACTCCTTCAACCACCATTGTCTTTTCCTCTTCACCATGCTGGTCTTCCTTACCTCAGTGAGTGGCAACAGCCTCACCATCCTCCTCATCTGCTATGACTCCCGTCTGCACACCCCAATGTACTTCCTGCTCAGTCAGCTGTCCCTCATGGATCTGATGCACGTCTTTACAAACTGTCCCCAAGATGGCTACCAACTACCTGTCTGGCAAGAAGTCCATCTCCTTTGTGGGCTGTGCCACACAGCACTTCCTGTATCTGTCTCTGGGTGGCGCAGAGTGTGTCCTCCTGGCCCTCATGTCCTATGACCGCTATGTTGCCATCTGCCGCCCCTTACACTACACTGTGCTCATGAGCAGAAGAGTGGGAGTGATGATGGCTGTCATGTCATGGTTGGGTGCATCTGTGAACTCCCTAATTCACACGGCCATTTTGATGAGCTATGGTTTCTGTGGGTCAAGGGTCATCCACCACTTCTACTGTGAATATCCAGCTGTTGTGAAGCTGGTGTGTGGGGACATCACTGCGTATGAGAACATAGCGTACATCAGCGGCGTGACACTTCTCCTCCTCCCCATCATTCTTGTCTCTACATCCTATGGATTCATTCTCCACAGCGTCATTCAGATGCGTTCAGTTGGGAGTAAGAAGAATGCCTTTGCCACATGCAGCTCTCACCTCATGGTGGTTTCCCTTTGGTTTGGTGCGTGCATCTTCTCCTATATGAGACCTAGGTCCCAGCGTACCCCATTGCAGGACAAAGTTGGTTCCGTTTTCTACAGCATCGTTACTCCCACTCTGAATCCCTTGATTTACACTCTCCGCAATAAGGATGTTGCCAAGGCTCTGAAGAAACTGTTGAGGAGAGACCTTCTCACCTAGTAACTGCAATTTTAGTGTTCCAGAATATACATTTGAGTAGGATCGCCCTGAACTGATATGAGCAAAATCTTGACACTTTTTGATTAGTGCACCAATAACACGGGTAATGTGTAATTCTAGTATTCTAATAGGAATTCCATTATCCAAACTGATAGAACAACTGCCGCCATCTTAGAACCTTAACTGGAACTTCTGGTTCTCAGATTGGCACAGCGTATTCTACAAAACATTCCAAAGCTTTGAATAGTGACTAAAAAGCGAAGAACCATTCTCTTTTCTCGAAGAGGAAATTCAACCATCTGTCCACACACACAGTCCCCATTTCACCCTCTCTTAACTCAGTAAATTTCATATCTTGTTAGAAAATTCTCTCACTTCCTAGGTGGTATGAGCCCTTGGGTTTTCTCAAGTAAGTTTTTAACTTCCATTGACTTCAGAATCTTAGATTTTGCTCTTTATTTTCTAACACATACACCTTGGGTACATATGATGAAGCTCTTCAACGACTAAGGATAAAGTCAGAACAAAACCCAAACCTAATAAAAAAAATTTGAAAGGAGGGATAGGGAATGCAGCTCAGTAGGCAGAGTTTTTGCCGAACATTCATGAAATCCTGGCTTACCTCTCCAGCAGTGAGTGGAATTGGGCCTTGTAGTAGATCTCAGAACTCATGGAGATCAGAAGTTTATATTCATCAACATTTACAGAGTGAGTTCCAGTCTCAAAATTAACCAACCCAAACAAAACTAACCGAGTCAACTGCCAAGAAGACATCTAAAGGCTAATGGGATTCCTAAAGAATTAGGATACACCATGATGGGCTCTAGAGAAGGCTTCAAGCACTGTCTGGAAGAAGCATGGCAGGAGTGGACATCCTTGCCGTGTTCCTGAGTTTTTTGGCACTGATGTTTTGCCTGCATGTATGTTTGTGTGAGGTTGCTGCATCCTCTGGAACTGGAGTTACAGACACTTTGAGCTCTCATGTAAGTGCTGGGAATTGAACCTGGGTCTTCTGGAAGAACAGCAGTGCTCTTAACTGTTGACTCACCTCTCTAGGTCCCTGCCTTGGTGCTGATTTTAATGGAATTGATTCAAGTTTCTTTCTGTTTAGAATGATTTTGACTGTTGGCTTGCTGTAAATGGTCTTTCTTTTTAAATTTACATCAGTGTTCTGCCTCCATGTATGTCTGTGTGAGGGTGGCAAGTCCCTGGAGCTGGAATTACAAAACAGTAGTGAGCTACCATGTGGGTGCAGGGATTTTAACACAGGTTCTTTGGAAGAGCAGCCAGCGCTCTCAAACACCAAGCCATCTCTCCAGCCCCTAAATGGTCTTTCATATGCTGACATATATTCCTTGTAACCCTAGTTTCTTGTGGGTTTGATTTTATTAATGTATGTTGGACTTTTCTCCGTCTAATGAGATGATCACGTGGCTTTTTTGTATCTAGGATGTTTATGTGGTGGATTATGTTTTTGTATGTTGTACTATCTCTGAATTTCTGGGGTGATGCCAATCATGGTGGGTCAATAATGATCCCCATTACTAGTTATCCAGCTCAGAGTGTTCTGCCTTGAAACTATGTATGAACAACCAGCAATAATTGATTCAGTAGGTTGTATTTATTGATTTCTGTATGTTAAAAATATAACATTACACTCCTTGGAATATACCTAGAAGATGCTCCAGCACACAACAAGGACATATGCTCAACCATGTTCATAGCAGCCTTATTCATAATAGTCAGAACATGGAAACAGCCTAAGTGTCCCTCAGTAGAAGAATGGGTAAAGAAACCATGGTACATTTACACTATGGAATACACCCAGCTATTAAAAAGAAGAAATCCCAAAATTTGTGAAGAAATGGATGGAAGTAGAAATGATCACAATGAGTGAGTTAACCCAGAAGCAGAAAGACTCAAATGGTATATACACACTTATATATAGAGACTAGCCCAAGGGGCATGTCCTATGAAAGACCTCATTTACCAGGAAATTGGGATAGATGAGAGGACATTCTATTGGGACTCTATTGGGGACATTCTATTGGGGAAATAGAAGGAACCAGAGGGTCCTAGAAACCGACAAGCAAAACATTATGACGTGCAGATCTGGGCCCAGGGGTTCTGCTCAAACTACTGCACTAACCAAGGACAATACATGCAGTAAACATCCAATCCCTACTCAGATCTAGGTAATAGACACGGCATTCTCCACAGTTGAGTCTAGAGCAGGGAATGACTCTCACACGAACTCTGGTGCCCCATATCTGACCACATCCCTTTCATGGGGAGACACAGAAGCCCTCAGAGGAAGAATAGCAGGCTACCAAGATGAGACTTGAAAGCCTATGATCATATAGAGGGGGAGGAGGTCGCCCTCAGTCACAGATATTGGGAGGGGAATAGGGTGAAAGTGGGAAAGAGGGAGAATGGGAGACTACAAGGGATGGGATAATAAATAGGATGTAATCTGAATCAGTTTATTAAATTTATAAAAATTAAAGAGATTAACTTGAAAAATCCAAATAAAGAGGTTATAAAAATGTCAATAGCCTGCTCATTTTCAAACCTCAATATCATTTCTGTACAGTACTAAATATTGTTCATACCAAGTTTAATACATGTAACTAAGTGTTTAAGAAAGTACTATCAACTTGAGAGTGGGGTCATAGCAGGGAATTTATTTATTTATTTATTTATTATTTATTTATTTTTCTTTTTTTTATTAATTTATTCTTGTTACATCTCAGTGTTTATCCCATCCCTTGTATCCTCCCATTCCTCCCCCCCCACCATTTTCCCATTATTCCCCTCCCCTATGACTGTTCCTTTTTTTTTTTTTAAAGATTTATTTATTATTATATATACAGTTTTCCCTCTGCATGTACACCCACATGCATTAGAAGAGGGCATCAGATCTCATTCTAGATGGTTGTGAGCCACAATGTGGTTGCTGGGAATTGAACTCAGGACCTTTGGAAGATCAGGTGGTGCTCTTAACCTCTGAGCCATCTCTCCAGCCCTATAGCAGGGAATTTCAAGAGAGGTGTCTGGGGGATTTTGGGAGAGAAATGGCTGGGCGGAGTGACATAATTCTATTTAGATTAGAAAATTTCTTTTCTTTCTTTTGGGTTTTACACTTTGGTGGTATATAGACTTTTACAGTTTTCACTGTACTGCTTTTTTTATTTTACTAATTTCTGGCCTGAGTTTATTGCTTCTAATCCATAAATTTTTGGTATTAATTTTTATTGTTTCTCAAGAGCTTCAAAGTGTGTCATTGAGTTTTTGATTCAAAAGCTCTCTGTTGTTTTGATGTAGGTAGTGCAATGAACTTGTTGCCTCTTAGAATTTCCTCCACAAGTTTGGGTATGTTCTCTCTCTCTCTCCCTCTCTCTCTCTCCTTTTCTTTTCTTTTCTTTGGTTTTTTTTTTGAGGCAGGTTTTCTGTGTGTACCTAGCCGTGGCTGACCTGGACTTGCTCCATAGGCCATGATGGCCTTGAACTCACAGAGATCTGCCAGCCTCTAGCTTCTGAGTGCTGGTATGGAGGGCTTGCACCACCATGCCTGGATGTATTTTCACTTTCATTCAATTTTTTGAAAGCTTTAAATTGCCTTCTTTTTTTCTTTTTTTTTTTTTGAGACAGGGTTTCTCTGTGTAGCCTTGGCTGTCCTGGACTCGCTTTGTAGACCAGGCTGGCCTTGAACTCACAGCGATCCGCCTGCCTCTGCCTCCCGAGTGCTGGGATTAAAGGTGTGCGCCACCACGCCCGGCTTCCTTCTTTTTTCTTAGTTAAAAATTTTATTCGCTTTGCATTCCACTTGCAGCCCCCCCTCATCTGCTCCTGGCACCACCCTCCCTCCCTCTTCCCTCTTCCTTCCTCCCCCAGTTCCTCTATTCTGGTCCTGAGAGAGGAGGAGCCCTTCTCACCCTACCAACTGACCCCAGCTTATCAAGTCTCATCAGGACTGCCTGCATCCTCTTCCTCTGTGGCATATTAGGCACCTGACCACGGGGAAGTGATCAAAGTGTAGGCAACAGTGTCCATGGCAGGGGCATGCCCTGCTTCCTTAGTCGGAGCCAATATGAACACTGAGTTGTCTATCAGCTACATCTGAGTTGGGGTCCTAGGTGCTCTCCTTGCATGGTCCTGGTTTGGTGCATCAGTTTCCACACCCCACTCCAGGCCTAGATTTGTTGATACTGTTGGTCTTCTGTGGAGCTCCTGCCGTCTCTGGCTCCTTCTTTCTGCCCCTCAACTCTTCCATATGCCTCCCTGTGCTCTGCACAAAGTTTGCTTTGAGACTCAGCTTCTGATTCTATCCCTTGCTGGGTGGAGTCTTTCAGAAGACTTCTATGGTAGGCTCCAGTCCTGTTTCCTCTCTCCAATGGATTCCAGTGTTTATTCTCTTTGTCCTTCTGAATGAGAAGTAAGCATCCTCCCTAAGGTCTTCCTTGATACTTAGCTTCTTCAGGTCTGTGGATTGTAGTGTGGTTATCCTCTACTGTGTGCCTAACATGCACTTCTAAGTGAGTCTATACCATGTGTGTCCTACTGGTCTGGGTTAACTCACTCAGGATGACCTTTTCCAGCTCCATCTATTTCATGATGTCCTTTGTATTCCATTGTATAGATGTACCACAGTTTCTTTATCCATACTTTGGTTGAGGGACGTCTAGGTTGTTTCCAGATTCTGGCTACTACAAATAATGCTTCTATGACCATAGTTGAGCAAATGTCCTTGTTGTATGGTGGAGTGTCTTTTGGATATATATCCAAGAGTGGCATTGCTGGGTCTGGAGGTAGAGCTGTTCCCAATTTTCTGAGAAGGCACCAGATCACTTTACAAAGTGGTTATACAAATTTACACTCCCACCAGCAGCGGAAGAGTGTTCTCCTTCTCCATATTCTCAGCAGTTTGTGCTGGTACTTGAGGGTTTCCCCTTTTTAAAGGTTTATTTATTTATTTGTTTATTTACTTATTTATTTATTCACTTTACATCCTGGTGTTATCCCCATCCCTCCTCACCTCTCAGTGCCACCATTCCTCCTTCTGCCACTTCCCTCTCCCCTATTCCTCAGAAAAGGGGAGCCCCCCTTCCAATCCTCCCTGGCTCATCAAGTAATATCAGAACCGAACATGCCCTCTTCCCCTCTGGCCTGCCAGGGAAGTCCTGTCAGGCAGAAGTGAATGAAAAACTGTCAAGAGAGTCCAGGCCAGAGAGAACCCCCACTTTCCTTCCTAGGGGACGCAGGTGAGGCCTGAGCTGGCCTTCACCTACATCTTTGTAGGGGGCCTATGTCCAGTCCATGCTAGGTCCTTTCTTGGTGCTTCAGTCTCAGCAGGTCCGTCAGGGCCCTGCTTAGTTGGCTCAGTTGGTCTTCCTGTGAGGCTTCTGTCACCTCCAGGTTCTTTTCTCCGCCCCCGCCCTTTTCTGCAAGGTTCCCTACACATTGCCCAAGGTTTGGCTGTGAGTCTCAGCATCTGTTGGAGGCACAGCTGGGTAGAACCTCTCAGAGGACAGCTCTGATTGACTCCTGTCTGCAAGCATAGCAGACTATCATTAACAATGTCAGGGGTTGTTTCTCTCCCATGTGGTAGGTCTCTGGTTGGACCAGGCATTGGTTAAATCTTCCCTCAATCTCTTCTAGACCTGTCTATATTTATCTCTGCTTGCAGGCAGGGTGAATTTTGAGTCAAAGATTTTGTGAGGGAGTTGGTGTTTCCCTCCTCTACTAGGAGATTTGTCTAATTAGAGGTTGTCATCTTCAGTCTCTATGGCTGCTGTGAAGAAGAGATAAACTTGTTTTTGTTATGATCTCAAGGGTGGGATCAGAACAGTCTTGTGAGAACAGGTGAGGTTAATCCACTAGAAGACAAACCACCTCATGCAGTAGTTTAATTGTTTCCAGCTGATAAGATCCCTTGACCAAACTCTGGGAGGAGATCTATAAATGATCTCAACACTGGAGGCAGGGCCTTTGGAGACTTGGGAAAGTTTTGGCTGGCATTCATCGCAGCACTTTGAGATCTCCTAGAGAGAACAGCTTATCTTGTTCAGCCTCAAGGTGATGGCTTTCACTTTATCTTGTCATGTTTGGATGTTATCTCTTACACCTGTTGGTGGTTTTTTTCCACTAGGCTAAATAAAAGAGAGGAAAAGGAGTGGATCGGGAGGTGGGAGAGAACTGGCCAGTGGAGGAAGGGGAAACCGTAATCAGGATATATTGTCGGAAACGCTGCTCAGTGGTTGTTTATGTTTACTACGTGGGTCTGCACCAGGTCTTCTGCATACATATTATAGATTTCAGCTGAGTTCTTTCATGGGCCTCCTCATTCTGTGAACAAGGAATGTATGCCTAATAACTTGACCTTAGTCTAAACTCTGTGCCTGGGAGGCTCATAGGCCCTAGTAGCAAACTGAATAGACTAACAACCCAGTCTCCATGTTAGGCTTTCCCCTCCTACATCCTAATACACACAGGCCTTCAGTTCAGGGAAAGCAGAAGGACCACTTAGTAGTCGAGGACAGACATAAGTTCCCACCCAAGATAGATTGCAATTTTCTGACTCTGCACATTGCTGACTCCTTCGTTCTTATCACATCCTGCCAATTCCTACTTTGTTAAAAATAATGAGTCCACCTTGTACTGACCAGTCCAGATCAGACTGCCCTCCCACCTCATTGTACATGCCTTTCTGATAATGATTTTTGCTTTAAAAAGACAGTAAGGAGCTTGCCCTTTATCAAGGTTTACAAACCACATCCCTGGAGATCTGGCTGCCTCTGCATCCAGAGTATTGACATTAAAGGTTTGCACTACCATACTCAGCTTGTCGTTCCCTTATCCAATGTTTCTTGTATTAAAGAAACTGGGTAGGAAAGATGGAAAGACATAAATTAAAAACAGAATTTCTGGGATCTGGAGAGATGACTCAGTAGTTAAGAGCACTGAGTGTCCTTCCAGAGGACACAGGTTCAATTCCCAGCCCCACATGGCAACTCACAACTGTCTGTAACTCCAGTTCCAGGATCTGACACTCTCATACAGACATGCATACAGGCAAAATACCAATGCACTGAAAAATAAATTAAAAAAATAGAATAAAAAAAAAAAAAAGAGAATCTGGAGCTAAACTACCTTCTAAATATACGCTTATATCCATAGAGAGATGCTACTCTTCACCTTAATAAAGATATTTTCTTCAGGGAGTGGCCATGTATATAGAGACTCCTGACTGCTAAGGGCTGAGAATGAGTGATAGATTAGTGCTCACTGCTAAAAGGAAAATTCATAGCACTTGTTCTTTTGGCGTTATCAAGTAAGAAAGGACAGGTGTTGTGTGTAAGATCCAGAAGATAAAGGAAAGTGATGCAAATGTTGTCTTGTGGGCATGGCACTGCCTTTGCAATCAGGATCCTGCTTCAGGTAGGTGTGGTGTCCCAGGCCATTAATCCCTCCCTTCTGAGGCAAAGTCAGGCAGATTTCTATGAATTCCAGACCAGCCTGGTCTACATAATAAGTTTCAGGAGAGTTGTGACTATATAGTGGGTCTCTCTCTGTCTCTCTGTCTCTCTCTGTCTCTCTGTCTCTCTCTGTCTCTGTCTCTCTTTCTCTCTCTCTCTCACACACACACACACACACAGACACACACACACACACACACACACACAGAGAGAGAGAGAGAGAGAGAGAGAGAGAGAGAGAGAGAGAGAGAGAGAGAGAGAGAGAGAGGATAAATAAAAGAAAGAAAAAATGAAATCCACTTTCCTCAAATGTATCAATTGGTCCATCCAGTCAAGATATCTACACATAATCTTTTGATTCGGTTAATACTCACAGACTTCCACCTCTTCTTTCGTCCATGTCCAACTCTATAAATCTCTACTGCAGATGTTTTTCTTCATCTGACTTTTGTCTCTCTTCCTACCTGAGGACCTTTTCTGAATAAATTCTTATCCCTATTTGTAACCCTCAGGTAAACACATGGAGGTGAAACCTGACCTCTCTGGAAGACTTCATCCTTCAAGTACTCTTTGATGACTCCTTCAACCAACATTGTCTTTTCTTCACCATGCTGGTCTTCCTTACCACAGTGAGTGGCAACAGCCTCACTAGCCTCCTCATCTGCTCTGACTCCCATCTGCACACACCAATGTATTTCGTGTTCAGTCAGCTGTCCCTCATGGATCTGATGAACGTCGTCACAACCATCCCCAAGATGGCTTCCAACTACCTGTCTGGCCAGAAGTCCATATCCTTTGTGGGCTGTGCCACACAGACCTTCCTCTCTCTATTCTGGGCAGCGCAGAGTGTGTCCTCCTGGACCACATGTCCTATGACCACTATGTTGCCATCTGCCCCCTTACACTACACTGTGCTCATGAGCACAAGAGTGGGAGTGATGATGGCTGTCATGTCATGGTTGGGTGCATCTGTGAACTCCCTAATCCACACGGCCATCTTGATGAACGTCCATTTCTGTGGATGGAGATCATCCACCACTTCTACTGTGAACTTCTAGCTGTTGTGAAGTGGGTGTGTGGGAACATCACTGTGTATGAGAACACAGTGTACATCAGCAGTGTTGCATGTTCTTCTCCTCTCCATCATTCTCATCTCTGGAGCTTATGGATTCATTCTCCACAGCATCTTTCTTATGCATTCATCTGGGGTAAAAGAGACACTTGCTTTCTCCACTTGGGATTATAAGCGTGTGACATCCCCCTTGGTATGTGTGATGCCGTTTGACCTCAGGGCTCCATGCATGCTAGGCAAGCACTCTACAGACTAAGTTACAGCACGTACGTCAAAAGTTGGGCATAGTCATAAAGTATCGCCCCAGCCGCAGGTAGGAAATGAGGAGACAGTATGATCTTGGAAGTTTCCTGGACAGCCATTCCATTTATATCAGTAAGCTCTAGGTTCATTGAGAAACTGTCTACAGCAAACAAGATGGAGTTCCACTGGGGAAGAAGCTGGCTACCACCTCTGGACTCCACATCTGTAGACATACATGGGTAACACATGTATATGTGCACATTCACACACACACAAACACACACACGCACACACACACATGCACACACGCCTACACCCACAAGATGAGCCAGGCACCCTTGGTATCAAAAGAATGGCAGGTTTACACACAGGAGCAATGTATGGTTTTTACAAGCCTCAAATCCAGTGTGGAGATTGGTGTGTGAGTCACTTTTCCTGGGTGACAGGCTTGCACTGCAGCAGAAATCAAATTCACTGTGCGCCATATTTCAGAGTGGTATAGCCAGCTTCCATCATGAGAAGTGGCCTATTTTTGAGTGAGCTATTTTTGCACCCTGAAAACAGTAAAACATAAGTCAGGGAGCACATGAACACTTTGCCACAGTTTGGGGTTGGCAGACAGCCTCCAGGACAGTCTTTATTTGTGTATACGTGTTTACCTTTGTGAACATGAGTGTCTGACTTACAGAAGATGTTATTTGACCCTTGACACTTAATATTTTTTATTAAACACACGATATATATATATATCTTATTACACATATATACCATAGACTACCTATAGCAAAAAGAGCCATGACACAATCAGGAATTATATAAGTGTTACATTCTTAGTGGACACTTAATATTATTGAGACAGTACATTTCATGGAACCTAAAGCCCACTAATTGACATGGGCTGGCTTGCTAGCAATTTGCAGATGTCTTCTTGCCTTCATTCCTCCCCTGTGCTTGGACTTAGGACATACTTCTTCTTCTTATAGGCCCACTTGCTTTCTCTTGATCATAAAATGTCCTTCAAAGAAGTTTAAGTAGCTATAATAGGGGTTGTGGAGGGTACAGTGGTCAGGGTACTGTCATCTATGGAGAGTGTGGCGTTGCGTCACTGGTGAATTCTCTGGAGAGTTAGTGTTAAAAGCCTGTGGTAGACTGATTTCCAATCTACCCTATCTATGGAGTTTATACCTCTTGGGATGGGGAAACGTGAGGTTATCTGGTGGACTTAGTTACAGCCAAAGCTTCTTTTCTCACACAGGATGATGGCTTAGACTCGAGCAGTATCTGACAGTGCTGAGACTTGCAGGCACAGTGACTGATTGATTCTCTTGAGTCTTGCAATATAGACATCAATGTGCTGTTTGCTTCTTTGCACTCTAGGGAAACCCTCTTTATTAGATGTTCGCTCAGACTTTGTCAAGATGCTTGGATGGAAAGATGCAAGAGATATCTTTATTCCAAACAGAACACATAACTCCAGCACCTGTTCATTATGATTAATTGGATCCCTAAGTGAGAACATTCCTACATTGTCCCCAGGGCAAACTATTCCAGATACCTTATTCCTTTGACCCTACAAACAATCTCCAGGTAAATCAAGTCTTAGGGAATTCATCGCTCACAGTGAACAGCAAATAATAGTTGGTGTCTGTGGATAAGTGCTCCAGAAGAGATCAAGGATGTGTCCTTTGTGGGAAAGTCCCCATGTTGTCAATTCAGCTTTTTTGGCTAAGATCAGCTGTCATCGTAGGCCCTCTGCACTTGGTGCAGTTTCATTTCTAATAGAAGATGCTCTTCTTCCCTCATGGCTGGCTCATGCCAGACCATGTCCATTCTGGTGTCTTTAGCTACAGTTAGGAAAAACTTGTACAGTCAGAAACGGACTTCTTGACTAGATATACTGAATTAAACCTTCATAATAGAAGGATGCGAGGTTAGCTCTAAGAGGGGACTTTTAGATATATAAAACATCAGGGAAATCCAAATCCTATTTTTCCCTGGCTTTGGGAATGTGGTGATGGAAACTCTGTCACATCCATAAAAATTACTGTTGCCCAGCTCTTGAGCTGGGACAGAAAGTTCTGCAATGGAGGCTTAGAGTCAGAGGGAACATTCTGCATGACTGCATTGCCCTACGCCCATGGGTGGAAGAAACCTTGTTGCTCATTCAACCCTGCCAAAAGCTGACAAGGATATAGATCTGAGTGAGATTGTTGTGCTGTTTTCTTGAAGGATCCAGAGGTGGGAAAGCTGGCTGTGGGAAGTGATTCAGAGCCATATGTTCTGCTTTTCCTGTGATGCTTGCTATTGGGGTAATTATTGAAACTCCACTTGTTAGTGACTGTCTCCAGGGTTGGAGATGGAAGTGTGATGTGAACCTCAGGAAAGCTTGTTTGGAGGAAAGAGTAGCATGTGTGTGTGTGTGTGTGTGTGTGTTTGTGTGTGTGTGTGTGGTGTACTTGTGTCTGTGTGTGTCATGGTGGACTCTCCTGCTGGCTTCATTGCACACATATGTTTGTTCTGAGCCCAGGTCTCTGCTGAGGAATTTCCAGGTATGATGATCATATTGGGCTTGTGGTGTCCTGGAAACCCTTATAGGTAACTTGGCCCCTGTCAGCTTTCTCATGTGTCGCGGGGTGTTATGGAGGCAACACAGGTGGACAGCTTCCTGAGAAGGCAGAGAAAAATGTCTTTGAAGGGCAGAAGAAGAATGTTTGGAAATATTTAGGAATTAAATACACAAAGGAAGCAGAAAATGATGTGTTCTGTGTGGGTGTCCACTGAGACCCACGGGATGGACATGAATGAGAAATGAGAGTGAGAAGTGTATGGATAAGTATGTATGTGTGTAGGTAGCTCAGCTGCTCACGGAATTAGGAAATAGTTAGAGGTAGCATAGGAGAAGTTAGTCCACGTCTCTAAAATTTGTTGTGTGTATATATGTGTGTATGTATGTATGTATATATGCATGTATGTATGGATGTATGTATGTGTGTATGTATATATGTGTGTATGTATGTATGTGTGTATGTATGTATGTATGTATATATGTGTGTGCTTGGCCCATCAACGTTAAGTGTATGTGGGTCAGAGGACAACTTGTAGGAGTTTGTTTTCTTTTTCTTCCATCACTTGGAACCTGGGTATTAAAATCAGATTGTCAAACTTGGAAGAGGGTTCTTTTACCAGCAACCACATTCTGAACTTAATGTTCATGTGTTAATCCTCATAGGGTGAGACAGAGAAATCATTGTATAGTGATAGCTAAGTTGAGATGTTGAGCTGCCTTTGTCAGGTGCCACAATTTGTTGGTTAAATCACACTTTGAATAATGAATTTAGTTCTGAGTTCTTTGCTTGAAACATAAACCATCTGCAAGGTATGATGATCTTAGGAGATAATTATTAACTGTCAGTGAGAATTTTCCCCAGGAACACATGACACACACTCACAGAGTCTAGTCTCCCTAGAATCCATGACAGATGAATGAAATGATTATACCAAAGTTCAATTTGGTGAGACAATGAGTTTATCGGAGTCTGGGAGAGCGGCTACTTGCAGGAGCAGGATGAACTGAAGAGTAGCAGCACATCAGAAAAGCTTATCCCAACACCGGTGAAGATTCATGCGATCTACAGTGCTCTGATGCTCTCTGCATGACCTGCAGGCTGCCCCAGCGTTGGAGAGTCTCCTCTTAGCAACTTGGGTGGTCAGAGTCTTCTGTCCTAGCAGGTGTTTACTGTTTACACACCCTTGGGAAGGGACCCTTAAGATTCTTGGAAGTTTCAGCTTTTCTAGATGTGTGAAATTTGTTTAGTACCTAAGTTTCAGGAGCCTCTTCTCTCCTTCATGGAGGAAGCATTTCACTTAGGAGGAAATTGCTATGAAAGAGAGGGGGAGGAAGGGAGGGAGACAGAGGGGAGAGAGGTGAAGACTGGATAAGCATAGATAGGGAAGCTTGGGCTGAAGAAGGCTACAATCCTAGTTTCTCTTGGTCATGATTCACAATTTTATGGGCACAAATATATGCTGGATATATCTCTGGCTCATTTTCTGGAGTACAGACATAGATGCTTTGCTATGTTTCAGATTAGAAGTCATGTGTTTCTTTAAACCATCATCTCTCAATTTGTGGGTTATGACCAAAAATATTTGCATTACGATTCACAGCAGTAGCTAAATTGCATTTATGAAGTAGCAACAAAAATTTTAGTGGTTTGGAGTTGCCACGACATGAGGAACTATATTAAAGGGTCTCACTAATAGGAAGATTGAGAACCATTGCTTCAAACTGTACTTGATCAATATGAAATTCAGTGACTTATATGACTGTCCCATGTAGGACCAAAACTGGCTAATCTTTTAAGAAAAGAATGGTGCAGAAATACCAACTTTCCCTCCCGACATTTCCTTATGTGTGGACAATGTATCTTGAAAAATTATAATAGATATATATTTGTACTAAAATGTCTACATCTGATCCAGTATATGCCAAATGCATTTATACAATATTTTTTAAAAGTGCAAAAGAAAGGTAAAAACTTTACATTTTTTCCTGCATAGGAAGTTCTTATTGTGAAGTTGTGTTTCTTGCATCACCCTTCTGTCTTATCTCTGTTCCCACAGGAGGTGAGGAAGAGAGCATGTGGAGGTGGAACCAGACCTCTCTGGGAGACTTCATCCTTCAAGGGCTCTTCGATGACTCCTTCAACCACCATTGTCTTTTCCTCTTCACCATGCTGGTCTTCCTTACCTCAGTGAGTGGCAACAGCCTCACCATCCTCCTCATCTGCTATGACTCCCGTCTGCACACCCCAATGTACTTCCTGCTCAGTCAGCTGTCCCTCATGGATCTGATGCACGTCTTTACAACTGTCCCCAAGATGGCTACCAACTACCTGTCTGGCAAGAAGTCCATCTCCTTTGTGGGCTGTGCCACACAGCACTTCCTGTATCTGTCTCTGGGTGGCGCAGAGTGTGTCCTCCTGGCCCTCATGTCCTATGACCGCTATGTTGCCATCTGCCGCCCCTTACACTACACTGTGCTCATGAGCAGAAGAGTGGGAGTGATGATGGCTGTCATGTCATGGTTGGGTGCATCTGTGAACTCCCTAATTCACACGGCCATTTTGATGAGCTATGGTTTCTGTGGGTCAAGGGTCATCCACCACTTCTACTGTGAATATCCAGCTGTTGTGAAGCTGGTGTGTGGGGACATCACTGCGTATGAGAACATAGCGTACATCAGCGGCGTGACACTTCTCCTCCTCCCCATCATTCTTGTCTCTACATCCTATGGATTCATTCTCCACAGCGTCATTCAGATGCGTTCAGTTGGGAGTAAGAAGAATGCCTTTGCCACATGCAGCTCTCACCTCATGGTGGTTTCCCTTTGGTTTGGTGCGTGCATCTTCTCCTATATGAGACCTAGGTCCCAGCGTACCCCATTGCAGGACAAAGTTGGTTCCGTTTTTCTACAGCACATCGTTACTCCCACTCTGAATCCCTTGATTTACACTCTCCGCAATAAGGATGTTGCCAAGGCTCTGAAGAAACTGTTGAGGAGAGACCTTCTCACCTAGTAACTGCAATTTTAGTGTTCCAGAATATACATTTGAGTAGGATCGCCCTGAACTGATATGAGCAAAATCTTGACACTTTTTGATTAGTGCACCAATAACACGGGTAATGTGTAATTCTAGTATTCTAATAGGAATTCCATTATCCAAACTGATAGAACAACTGCCGCCATCTTAGAACCTTAACTGGAACTTCTGGTTCTCAGATTGGCACAGCGTATTCTACAAAACATTCCAAAGCTTTGAATAGTGACTAAAAAGCGAAGAACCATTCTCTTTTCTCGAAGAGGAAATTCAACCATCTGTCCACACACACAGTCCCCATTTCACCCTCTCTTAACTCAGTAAATTTCATATCTTGTTAGAAAAATTCTCTCACTTCCTAGGTGGTATGAGCCCTTGGGTTTTCTCAAGTAAGTTTTTAACTTCCATTGACTTCAGAATCTTAGATTTTGCTCTTTATTTTCTAACACATACACCTTGGGTACATATGATGAAGCTCTTCAACGACTAAGGATAAAGTCAGAACAAACCCAAACCTAATAAAAAAAAATTTGAAAGGAGGGATAGGGAATGCAGCTCAGTAGGCAGAGTTTTTGCCGAACATTCATGAAATCCTGGCTTACCTCTCCAGCAGTGAGTGGAATTGGGCCTTGTAGTAGATCTCAGAACTCATGGAGATCAGAAGTTTATATTCATCAACATTTACAGAGTGAGTTCCAGTCTCAAAATTAACCAACCCAAACAAAACTAACCGAGTCAACTGCCAAGAAGACATCTAAAGGCTAATGGGATTCCTAAAGAATTAGGATACACCATGATGGGCTCTAGAGAAGGCTTCAAGCACTGTCTGGAAGAAGCATGGCAGGAGTGGACATCCTTGCCGTGTTCCTGAGTTTTTTGGCACTGATGTTTTGCCTGCATGTATGTTTGTGTGAGGTTGCTGCATCCTCTGGAACTGGAGTTACAGACACTTGAGCTCTCATGTAGTGCTGGGAATTGAACCTGGGTCTTCTGGAAGAACAGCAGTGCTCTTAACTGTTGACTCACCTCTCTAGGTCCCTGCCTTGGTGCTGATTTTAATGGAATTGATTCAAGTTTCTTTCTGTTTAGAATGATTTTGACTGTTGGCTTGCTGTAAATGGTCTTTCTTTTTAAATTTACATCAGTGTTCTGCCTCCATGTATGTCTGTGTGAGGGTGGCAAGTCCCTGGAGCTGGAATTACAAAACAGTAGTGAGCTACCATGTGGGTGCAGGGATTTTAACACAGGTTCTTTGGAAGAGCAGCCAGCGCTCTCAAACACCAAGCCATCTCTCCAGCCCCTAAATGGTCTTTCATATGCTGACATATATTCCTTGTAACCCTAGTTTCTTGTGGGTTTGATTTTATTAATGTATGTTGGACTTTTCTCCGTCTAATGAGATGATCACGTGGCTTTTTTGTATCTAGGATGTTTATGTGGTGGATTATGTTTTTGTATGTTGTACTATCTCTGAATTTCTGGGGTGATGCCAATCATGGTGGGTCAATAATGATCCCCATTACTAGTTATCCAGCTCAGAGTGTTCTGCCTTGAAACTATGTATGAACAACCAGCAATAATTGATTCAGTAGGTTGTATTTATTGATTTCTGTATGTTAAAAATATAACATTACACTCCTTGGAATATACCTAGAAGATGCTCCAGCACACAACAAGGACATATGCTCAACCATGTTCATAGCAGCCTTATTCATAATAGTCAGAACATGGAAACAGCCTAAGTGTCCCTCAGTAGAAGAATGGGTAAAGAAACCATGGTACATTTACACTATGGAATACACCCAGCTATTAAAAAGAAGAAATCCCAAAATTTGTGAAGAAATGGATGGAAGTAGAAATGATCACAATGAGTGAGTTAACCCAGAAGCAGAAAGACTCAAATGGTATATACACACTTATATATAGAGACTAGCCCAAGGGGCATGTCCTATGAAAGACCTCATTTACCAGGAAATTGGGATAGATGAGAGGACATTCTATTGGGACTCTATTGGGGACATTCTATTGGGGAAATAGAAGGAACCAGAGGGTCCTAGAAACCGACAAGCAAAACATTATGACGTGCAGATCTGGGCCCAGGGGTTCTGCTCAAACTACTGCACTAACCAAGGACAATACATGCAGTAAACATCCAATCCCTACTCAGATCTAGGTAATAGACACGGCATTCTCCACAGTTGAGTCTAGAGCAGGGAATGACTCTCACACGAACTCTGGTGCCCCATATCTGACCACATCCCTTTCATGGGGAGACACAGAAGCCCTCAGAGGAAGAATAGCAGGCTACCAAGATGAGACTTGAAAGCCTATGATCATATAGAGGGGGAGGAGGTCGCCCTCAGTCACAGATATTGGGGAGGGGAATAGGGTGAAAGTGGGAAAGAGGGAGAATGGGAGACTACAAGGGATGGGATAATAAATAGGATGTAATCTGAATCAGTTTATTAAATTTATAAAAATTAAAGAGATTAACTTGAAAAATCCAAATAAAGAGGTTATAAAAATGTCAATAGCCTGCTCATTTCAAACCTCAATATCATTTCTGTACAGTACTAAATATTGTTCATACCAAGTTTAATACATGTAACTAAGTGTTTAAGAAAGTACTATCAACTTGAGAGTGGGGTCATAGCAGGGAATTTATTTATTTATTTATTTATTTATTTATTTATTTTTTCTTTTTTTTATTAATTTATTCTTGTTACATCTCAGTGTTTATCCCATCCCTTGTATCCTCCCATTCCTCCCCCCCCACCATTTTCCCATTATTCCCCTCCCCTATGACTGTTCCTTTTTTTTTTTTTAAAGATTTATTTATTATTATATATACAGTTTTCCCTCTGCATGTACACCCACATGCATTAGAAGAGGGCATCAGATCTCATTCTAGATGGTTGTGAGCCACAATGTGGTTGCTGGGAATTGAACTCAGGACCTTTGGAAGATCAGGTGGTGCTCTTAACCTCTGAGCCATCTCTCCAGCCCTATAGCAGGGAATTTCAAGAGAGGTGTCTGGGGGATTTTGGGAGAGAAATGGCTGGGCGGAGTGACATAATTCTATTTAGATTAGAAAATTTCTTTTCTTTCTTTTGGGTTTTACACTTTGGTGGTATATAGACTTTTACAGTTTTCACTGTACTGCTTTTTTTATTTTACTAATTTCTGGCCTGAGTTTATTGCTTCTAATCCATAAATTTTTGGTATTAATTTTTATTGTTTCTCAAGAGCTTCAAAGTGTGTCATTGAGTTTTTGATTCAAAAGCTCTCTGTTGTTTTGATGTAGGTAGTGCAATGAACTTGTTGCCTCTTAGAATTTCCTCCACAAGTTTGGGTATGTTCTCTCTCTCTCTCCCTCTCTCTCTCTCCTTTTCTTTTCTTTCTTTGGTTTTTTTTTTGAGGCAGGTTTTCTGTGTGTACCTAGCCGTGGCTGACCTGGACTTGCTCCATAGGCCATGATGGCCTTGAACTCACAGAGATCTGCCAGCCTCTAGCTTCTGAGTGCTGGTATGGAGGGCTTGCACCACCATGCCTGGATGTATTTTCACTTTCATTCAATTTTTTGAAAGCTTTAAATTGCCTTCTTTTTTTCTTTTTTGGTTTTTTGAGACAGGGTTTCTCTGTGTAGCCTTGGCTGTCCTGGACTCGCTTTGTAGACCAGGCTGGCCTTGAACTCACAGCGATCCGCCTGCCTCTGCCTCCCGAGTGCTGGGATTAAAGGTGTGCGCCACCACGCCCGGCTTCCTTCTTTTTTTCTTATTTAAAAATTTTATTCGCTTTGCATTCCACTTGCAGTCCCCTCCCTCATCTGCTCCTGGCACCACCCTCCCTCCCTCTTCCTTCCTCCCCCAGTTGCTCTACTCTGGTCCTCAGAGAGGAGGAGCCCTTCTCAACCCTACCAACTGACCCCAGCCTATCAAGTCTCATCAGGACTGCCTGCATCCTCTTCCTCTGTGGCATATTAGGCACCTGACCACGGGGAAGTGATCAAAGTGTAGGCGACAGTGTCCATGGCAGGGGCATGCCCTGCTTCCTTAGTCGGAGCCGATATGAACACTGAGTTGTCTATCAGCTACATCTGAGTTGGGGTCCTAGGTGCTCTCCTTGCATGGTCCTGGTTTGGTGCATCAGTTTCCACACCCCACTCCAGGCCTAGATTTGTTGATACTGTTGGTCTTCTGTGGAGCTCCTGCCGTCTCTGGCTCCTTCTTTCTGCCCCTCAACTCTTCCATATGCCTCCCTGTGCTCTGCACAAAGTTTGCTTGTGAGACTCAGCTTCTGATTCTATCCCTTGCTGGGTGGAGTCTTTCAGAAGACTTCTATGGTAGGCTCCAGTCCTGTTTCCTCTCTCCAATGGATCCCAGTGTTTATTCTATTTGTCCTTCTGAATGAGAAGTAAGCATCTTCCCTAAGGTCTTCCTTGATACTTAGCTTCTTTAGGTCTGTGGATTGTAGTGTGGTTGTCCTCTACTGTGTGCCTAACATGCACTTCTAAGTGAGTCTATACCAAGTGTTTCCTACTGGTCTGGGTTAACTCACTCAGGATGACCTTTTCCAGCTCCATCTATTTCATGATGTCCTTTATATTCCATTGTATAGATGTACCACAGTTTCTTTATCCATACTTTGGTTGAGGAACGTCTAGGTTGTTTCCAGATTCTGGCTACTACAAATAATGCTTCTATGACCATAGTTGAACAAATGCCCTTGTTGTATGGTAGAGTGTCTTTTGGATATATATCCAAGAGTGGCATTGCTGGGTCTGGAGGTAGAGCTGTTCCCAATTTTCTGAGAAGGCTCCAGATCACTTTACAAAGTGGTTATACAAATTTACACTCCCACCAGCAACGGAAGAGTGTTCTCCTTCTCCATATTCTCAACAGGTTGTGCTGGTACTTGAGGGGTTTCCCCTTTTTAAAGGTTTATTTATTTATTTGTTTATTTACTTATTTATTTATTCACTTTAATCCTGGTGTTAGCCCCATCCCTCCTCACCTCTCAGTGCCACCATTCCTCCTTCTGCCACTTCCCTCTCCCCTATTCCTCAGAAAAGGGGACCCCCCCTTCCAATCCTCCCTGGCTCATCAAGTAATATCAGAACCGAACATGCCCTCCTCCCCTCTGGCCTGTCAGGGAAGTCCTGTCAGGCAGAAGTGAATGAAAAACTGTCAAGAGAGTCCAGGCCAGAGAGAGCCCCCACTTTCCTTACTAGTGGACGCAGGTGAGGCCTGAGCTGGCCTTCACCTACATCTTTGTAGGGGGCCTATGTCCAGTCCATGCTAGGTCCTTTCTTGGTGCTTCAGTCTCAGCAGGTCCGTCAGGGCCCTGCTTAGTTGGCTCAGTTGGTCTTCCTGTGAGGCTTCTGTCACCTCCAGGTTCTTTTCTCCGCCCCCGCCCTTTTCTGCAAGGTTCCCTACACATTGCCCAAGGTTTGGCTGTGAGTCTCAGCATCTGTTGGAGGCACAGCTGGGTAGAACCTCTCAGAGGACAGCTCTGATTGACTCCTGTCTGCAAGCATAGCAGACTATCATTAACAATGTCAGGGGTTGTTTCTCTCCCATGTGGTAGGTCTCGGGTTGGACCAGGCATTGGTTAAATCTTCCCTCAATCTCTTCTAGACCTGTTCTATATTTATCTCTGCTTGCAGGCAGGGTGAATTTTGGGTAAAAGATTTTGTGAGTGAGTTGGTGTTTCCCTCCCTCTACTAGGAGATTTGTCTAATTAGAGGTTGTCATCTTCAGTCTCTATGGCTGCTGTGAAGGAGAGATAAACCTGTTTTTGTTATGATCTCAAGGGTGGGATCAGAACAGTCTTGTAAGAACAGGTGAGGTTAATCCACTAGAAGACAAACCACCTCATGCAGTAGTTTAATTGTTTCCAGCTGATAAGATCCCTTGACCAAACTCTGGGAGGAGATCTATAAATGATCTCAACACTGGAGGCAGGGCCTTTGGAGACTTGGGAAAGTTTTGGCTGGCCATTCATCGCAGCACTTTGAGATCTCCTAGAGAGAACAGCTTATCTTGTTCAGCCTCAAGGTGATGGCTTTCACTTTATCTTGTCACGTTTGGATGTTATCTCTTAAACACCTGTTGGTGGTTTTTTTCCACTAGGCTAAATAAAAGAGAGAGAAAAGGAGTGGATCGGGAGGTGAGGTGAGGTGAGGAGAACTGGCCAGTGGAGGAAGGGGAAACCGTAATCAGGATATATTGTCGGAAACGCTGCTCAGTGGTTGTTTATGTTTACTACGTGGGTCTGCACCAGGTCTTCTGCATACATATTATAGATTTTAGCTGAGTTCTTTCATGGGCCTCCTCATTCTGTGAACAAGGAATGTATGCCTAATAACTTGACCTTAGTCTAAACTCTGTGCCTGGGAGGCTCATAGGCCCTAGTAGGAAACTGAATAGACTAACAACCCAGTCTCCATGTTAGGCTTTCCCCTCCCACATCCTAATACACACAGGCCTTCAGTTCAGGGAAAGCAGAAGGACCACTTAGTAGTCGAGGACAGACGTATGTTCCCAGACCCAAGATAGATTGCTATTTTCTGACTCTGCACATTGCTGACACCTTCTTCCTTATCACATCCTGCCAATTCCTACTTTGTTAAAAATAATGAGTCCACCTGGTACTGACCAGTCCAGATCAGACTGCCCTCCCACCTCATTGTACATGCCTTTCTGATAATGATTTTTTTTTGCTTTAAAAAGACAGTAAGGAGCTTGCCCTTTATCAAGGTTTACAAACCACATCCCTGGAGATCTGGCTGCCTCTGCATCCAGAGTATTGACATTAAAGGTTTGCACTACCATACTCAGCTTGTCGTTCCCCTATCCAATGTTTCTTGTATTAAAGAAACTGGGTAGGAAAGATGGAAAGACATACATTAAAAACAGAATTCCTGGGGTCTGGAGAGATGACTCAGTAGTTAAGAGCACTGAGCGTCCTTCCAGAAGACACAGGTTTAATTCCCAGCCCCACATGGCAACTCACAACTGTCTGTAACTCCAGTTCCAGGGGATCTGACACTCTCACACAGACATGCATACAGGCAAAATACCAATGCACTGAAAAATAAATTAAAAAAATAGAATAAAAAAAAAAAGAGAATCTGGAGCTAAACTACCTTCTAAATATTTATGCCTATATCCATAGAGAGGTGCTACTCTTCACCTTAATAAAAGATATTTTCTTCAGGGAGTGGCCATGTATATAGAGACTCCTGACTGCTAAGGGGCTGAGAATGAGTGATAGATCAGTGCTCACTGCTAAAAGGAAAATTCATAGCACTCCTGTGCTTTTGGCGTTATCAAGTAAGAAAGGACAGGTGTATGTAAGATCCACAAGGTACAGGAAAGTGATGCAAATGTTGTCTTGTGGGCATGGCACAGCCTTTGTGATTAAAATCCTGCAGCACCTAGGTGTGGTGTCCCAGGCCATTTATCCCTCCCTTCTGAGGCAAAGTCAGGCAGATTTCTATGAGTTCCAGAGCAGCCTGGTCTACACAATGAGTTCCCAGAGAGTCATGACTATATAGTAGGTCTCTCTCTCTCATTATATATATATGTATATCATACACGTGCGCGTGCGCGCGCACACACACACACACGTGGGGAGAGAGAGAGAGAGAGAGAGAGAGAGAGAGAGAGAGAGAGAGAGAGAGAGAGAGAGAGAGAGAGAGAGAGAGAGGGAGAATAAATAAAGCAAAGAAAAACTGAAATCCACTTTCCTGAAATTTATCCATTGGTCCGTCCAGTCAAGATATCTGCACATAATCTTTTGAATCGGTTCATACACACAGACTTCCACCTCTTCTTTTGCCCATGTCCAACTCTATAAATCTCTACTGCAGAGGTTTTTCTTCATCTGACATTTGTCTCTCTTCCTACCTGAGGACCTTCTCTGAATAAATTTCTATCCCTATTTGTAACCCACAAGTAAACACAGGAGGTGGAACCAGACCTCTCTGGGAGACTTCATCCTTCAAGGGCTCTTTGATGACTCCTTCAACCACCATTGTCTTTTCCTCTTCACCATGCTGGTCTTCCTTACCGCAGTGAGTGGCAACAGCCTCACCATCCTCCTCATCTGCTCTGACTCCCGTCTGCACACCCCAATGTACTTCCTGCTCAGTCAGCTGTCCCTCATGGATCTGATGAACATCCTCACAACCATCCCCAAGATGGCTTGCAACTACCTGTGTGGCAAGAACTCCATCTCTTTTGTGCCTTTGGGGTCTAGCACTTCCTGTAACTACCTCTGGGCAGCACAGAGTGTGTCCCCTGGCTCTCATGTCCTATGACCCCTATGTTGCCATCTACCGCCCCTTACACTACACTGTGCTCATGAGCAGAAGAGTGGGAGTGATGATGGCTGTCATGTCATGGTTGGGTGCATCTGAGAACTCCCTAATCCACACAGCCATCTTGATGAGCTATGGTTTCTGTGGGTCAAGGGACATCCACCACTTCTACTGTGAATATCCAGCTGTTGTGAAGCTGGTGTGTGGGGACATCACTGTGTATGAGAACACAGTGTACATCAGCAGTGTTGCACGTCTTCTCCTCCCCATCATTCTCATCTCTGCAGCTTATGGATTCATTCTCCACAGCATCTTCTAATGTATTCTGGGAGTTCAGCATCTTTCTCTGCTTGGGATTATAAGCATGTGGCATCCCACTTTGTATATGTGATGTGGTTTGACCTCGGGGCTCCATGTATGCTAGGCAAGCACTCTACAGATTAAGTTACAGTATCTAGGCAAGTGCTCTACAAACTAAGTTAGAGCACCTATGTCAAACGTTGGGCATAGTCATGGATACCCATGGCCCCAGCCACTGGTAGGGAATGGGGAGACAGAATGATCCCGGAAGCTCAGTAAGCTCTAGGTTCGTTGAAAAACTGTCTACAGCAAACAAGATGGAGTTCCACTGGGGAAGAAGCTGGCTACCACCTCTGGACTCCACATCTGTAGACATACATGGGTCACACATGTATATGTGCACATACACACACACACACACACACACACCTACACACACAAGATGAGCCAGGCATCCTTGATGTCAAAAGAATGGCAGGTTTACACACAGGAGCAAATTAAGGTTTTACAAGCCTTAAGTCCAACATGGAGATTGGTGTGTGAGTCACTTTTCCTGTGTGACAGGCTAGTACTGCAGCAGAAATCAAATTCCTTGTGCCCCAAATTTCAGAGTGCTAGAGCCAGCTTCCATAATGAGAGGTGGCTTATATTTTAGACTGAGCTATTTTTGGATTTTCAAAACAAGTAAAAAAACTAGGGAGCACATGAACACCTTGCCACAGTTTAGGGGTTGACAGACAGCCACCAGAATCAGTCCTTTATTTGTGTGTACATGTTTTCCTTTGTGTACATGAGTGTGTGAGAGTACATGTGGAGACTGTAGGTTTACATCATATGTCTTCATCCGTCACTTCACACTTGATATTTTCGAGACAGGATCTTTCATGGAACCTACAGTTCGCTATTGAGCTGGGCTGGCTTGCTAGCATTCTGCAGATGTCCCCTTGCCTTCATTTCTCTCCTGTACTTGGATATTAGGGCATTCTTCCTCTTACATTAGGCCCACTTGCTTTCTCTTGATCAGAAAATGTCCTGCAAAGAAGTTTAAGTAGCTATAAGACTGGGATACGGAGGGTAAAGTGGATAGGGTCCTGTCATCTGTGGGGAGTGTGGAGTTGCTTCACTGGTGGACTCTCTTATGGAGAGTTAGTGTTAAAAGCCTGCGGTAGGCTGATTTCCAATCGACCCTATCTATGGAGATTATAGCCTTTTTGGATGGAGAGACATGAGCCTATCTGGTGGACTGAGTTACAGCCAAAGCTTCTTTCCTCCCACAGGATGATGGCTTACACTCGAGCAGTATCTGACAGTGCTGAGACTTGCAGGCACCGTGACTGATTGATTCTCTTGAGTCTTGAAATACAGACATCAATGCGCTGTTTGCTTCTTTGCACTCTAGGGAACCCCTCTTCATTAGATGTTTGCTCAGACTTTGTCAGGATGGTTGGATGGAAAGAGGCAAGAGAGATCTTTATTCCAAAACAAGAATACGTGACGCCACCAACTTTTAATTATGGTTAATTGATCCCTAGTGAGAATATTCCTACATTGTCCCCAGGGCAAACTATTTCCAGATACCTTATTCCTGTGACCCCCACAAACAATCTTCAAGTAAATCAAGTCTTAGGGAATTCATCTCTCACAGTGAAGAACAAATTATAGTTTGTGTCTCTGGTAAGTGTTCCCAGAAGAGATCCAGGATGTGTCCTCTGTGGGAAAGTCCCCATGTTGTCAATTCAGCTTTGTCAGCTTAGATCAGCTGTCATCGTAGGCCCTCAGGGCTTGGAGCGGTTTCATTTCTAAAAGATGGTGCTCTTCTTCCCTCATGGTTGGCTCATGTCCATTCTGGTGTCTTTAGCTACAGTTAGGAAACACTTGTACATTCAGAAAGGGGCTTCTTGACTGGATATACTGAATTAAACCTTCATAATAGAAGGATGCAAAGATAGGTCTAAGAAGATACTTTTAGATATCTAAAACATCAGGGAAATCCAAATCCTATTTTTTTCCTGGCTTTGGGAATGTGATGATTGAAACTGTGTCACATTCCTGAAAATTCCCATAGCCCAACTCTGGAATTGGGATAGAAAGGTCTGCAATAGAGGCTTAGAGTCAGTGGGAACATCCTGCATGACTGCACTGCCCAATGCCCATGGGTGGAAGAAACCTTGTTGCTCAGTCCACCCTGCCAATAGTGTACCAAGGATACAGAACTGAGTGACGTTGTCCTGCTGTGTGCTGGAAAGATTCAGAGTGTGTACACTGGCTGTGGGAAGTGATACAGAACCATATGTTCTGCTGCTCCTGTGACGCTGCTATTGGGGTAATTATTTAATCTCCACTTGTTAGTGAATATGTCCAGGATTGGAGATGGAAGTGTTATGTGAAGCTCAGGAAGAGCTTGTTTGGAGGGAAGGGTAGTAGCCAGTGTGTGTGTGTGTGTGTGTGTGTGTGTGTGTGTGTGTGTGTGTGTCAGGGTGGACTCTCCTGCAGCTCCATTGCACACATATGTTTGTTCTGAGCCCAGGTCTCTGCTGAGGAAATTCCAGGTATGATAATATTGGGCTGTGGTGTCCTGGAAACCCTTATAGGTAACTTGGCCCCTGTCAGCTTTCTCATGTGTCGCGGGGTGTTATTGAGGCAACACAGGTGGACAGCTTCCTGAGAAGGCAGAGAAAAATGTCTTTGAAGGGCCAGAAGAAGAATGTTCGGAAATATTTAGGGATTAAATACACAAAGGAAGCAGAAAATGATGTGTTCTGGTGTGGGTGTCCACTGAGACCACGGGATGGACATGAATGAGAAATGAGAGTGAGAAGTGTATGGATAAGTATGTACGTGTGTAGGTAGCTCAGCTGCTCACAGAATTAGAGGTAGCATAGGAGAACTTAGTCCATGTCTCTAAAAATTGTCGTAAGTATGTATGTATGTATGTATTTAATTATGTGTGTGCATGGCCTGTCATGTTATGTGTATGTAGGTCAGAGGACAACTTGTAGAACTTTGTTTTTTGCTTCCATCACTTGGACCCTGAGTATTAAATTCTGATTGTCAAGCTCGGGGGAAGGTTCCTTCACCAGTGAACCACCTTCTGAACTTAAGGTTCATACGTTAATCCTCATAGGGTGAGACTGAGATAACATTGTATGGTGACAGCTGTAAAGTTGAAATGTTTAGCTGCCTTCATCAGTGGACCACAATTTGTTGGTTAAAACACACTCTGAAAAAATGCATTTAGTTCTGAATTCTTTGCTTGAAAACATAAACTATCTGGAATGTATGATAATCTTAGAAGATCATTATTAAGTGTCAGTGAGAATTTTCCCCAGGAACACATGACACACACACACAGCGTCTATTCTCCTTAGAATCCATGACAGACCAAAGAAATGATTATACTAAAGTTCAATTTGGTGAGACAATGAGTTTATTGGAGTCTGGGAGAGTGGCTACTTGCAGGAGCAGGATGAACTGAGAAGTAGCAGCACATCAGAAAAGCTTATCCCAATGAGATCTACAGGGCTCTGAAACTCTCTGCATGACCTGAAGGCTGCCCCAGCAGTGTGAGAATCTATTCTTAGCAACTTGGCTGGTCAGAGTCTTCTGCCCCTGCAGATGCTTCGTGTTAACACATCCTTGGGAAGGGACCCTTAAGACTCTTGGAGGTTTCAGCTTTCCTGGAAATGCGAAATTTGTTTAGTTCCTAAGTTTCAAGAGGCTCTTCTCTCCTTCATGGAGAGAGTGTTTCACTTAGGAGGAAATTGCTATGAGATGGGGAGGGGGGCAGAGAGAGAGAGAGAGAGAGAGAGAGAGAGAGAGAGAGAGAGAGAGAGAGAGAGAGAGAGAGACTTGTAATATCAACTTAGATTTTCTTTCCTTTTTCTTTTTCTTTCCTTTTTCTTTTTCTTTCTTTTTTCCTTTTTTTTAAGTCATACTTTACCATGGAAATCTAGCAGCCAATCTTATTAGTATTCAGATGAGGACTGGATAAGGCAGAGATATGGAAGCTTGGGTGAAGAAAGGCTACAATCCTAATTTCTCTTGGTCATGATTCACAATTTTATGGGCACAAATATATGCAGGATATATCTCTGGCTCATTTTCTGGAGCACAGACATAGATGCTTTGTTATGTTTCAGATTACAAGTCATGTGTTTCTTTAAACCATCATCTCTCAACCTGTGGGTTCCGACCAAAAATATTTGCCTTATGATTCACAGCAGTGGCTAAATTGCAGTTATGAAGTAGCAACAAAATGTTTTATGGGTTGGGCGTGCCACGACATGAGGAACTATATTAAAGGGTCTCACTAGTAGGAATATTGAGAACCATTGCTTCAAACTGTACTTGATCAATAAGAAATTCAGTGACTTATATGACTGTCCCATGTAGGACCAAAACTTGCTAATCTTTTAAGAAAAGAAGGTTGCAGAAATACAAACTTTCTCTCCCAACAATTTCTTATGTGTGGACAATATATCTTGAGAAATTATAAATAGATAAATACTTGTACAAAAATGTCTACATCTGATCCAATATATGTCAAATGAATTTATACAAAATTAAAAAAAATGTGCAAAGGAAAGAAAAATAAACTTCACATTTTTTCCTGCAAAAGGAAGTTCTTATTGTGAAGTTGTGTTTCTTGCATCACCCTTCTGTCTTATCTCTGTTCCCACAGGAGGTGAGGAAGAGAGCATGTGGAGGTGGAACCAGACTTCTCTGGAAGACTTCATTCTTCAAGGGCTCTTCGATGACTCCTTCAACCACCATATATTTTTTATCTTCACCATGGTGGTCTTCCTTACTGCAGTGAGTGGCAACAGCCTCACCATCCTTCTCATCTGCTCTGACTCCCGTCTGCACACACCAATGTACTTCCTGCTCAGTCAGCTGTCCCTCATGGATCTGATGCATGTCCTCACAACTGTCCCCAAGATGGCTAGCAACTACCTGTCTGGCAAAAAGTCCATCTCCTTTGTGGGCTGTGGGATCCAGCACTCCCTGTATCTGCTGGCCGGTAGCTCAGAGTGTGTCCTCCTGGCCCTCATGTCCTATGACCGC
This sequence comes from Acomys russatus, assembly GCF_903995435.1. Classification (NCBI taxonomy): domain Eukaryota; kingdom Metazoa; phylum Chordata; class Mammalia; order Rodentia; family Muridae; genus Acomys; species Acomys russatus. The sequence continues at coordinate 38,739,429 of NC_067155.1, read as the reverse complement.
TATGTTGCTATCTGCCGCCCCTTACACTATACTCTGCTGATGAGCAGAAGAGTGGTAGTGACGATGGCTGTCATGTCATGGTTGAGTGGATCAGTAAATTCCCTAACCCACACACCCATCTTGATGAGCTTCCATTTCTGTGGGTCAAGGGTCATCCACCACTTCTACTGTGAACTTCCAGCTGTTGTGAAGCTGGTGTGTGGGGACATCAGTGATTATGAGAACAAAGTGTACATCAGCAGCGTGATTCTTCTCCTCCTCCCCATCATTCTTGTCTGTACATCTTATGGATTCATTCTCCACAGTGTCATTCAGATGCGTTCAGTTGGGAGTAAGAAGAATGCCTTTGCCACATGTAGCTCTCACCTCATGGTGGTTTCCCTTTGGTTTGGTGGGTGTATATTCTCCTATATGAGACCTAGGTCCTTGCGCACCCCATTGCAAGACAAAATTGGTTCTGTTTTCTACAGCATCGTTACTCCCACTCTGAATCCCTTGATTTATACTCTCCGGAATAGAGATGTTTCTAAGGCTCTGAAGAAACTGTTGAGGAGAGACCTTCTCACCTAGTGGCTGCAATTGTAGTTTTCCAGAATGTATATTGGAATAGGATACACCGTAAACTGATTTGTGTAAAATCCTGATGGTTTTTGTGTAGTGCACCTTAAACATTAATAGTGTGTATGTATACTATTCTAATGGGATTTTCATTATCCAAACTGATAGAATAACTGCCACCATCTTAGATGCTTATCCTGAACTTCTGCTTCTTTGATTGGTACAGAGTATTCTCCAAAACATCCCAAGTTCTTTGTAATTGACGAAATCACAGAACCAGTCTCTTCTCATGAAGAGGAAATTAAGCCATCTGTCCACACACACAGTCCCCTTTCTACCTCTTAACCCAATACACTCTCCTAACCTGTTATACAAATGATCTCACTATCCAGGTGGCGTGAGCCCTTGTGTTTTCCTAAATAAGTTTCTAACTTCCATTGAAATCTTTCTGACTTCAGATTCTTTGGTTTTGCCTTCTATTTTCTAACACAAACACTTTGGGTACCTATCACAAAGCTCTTGAAGAACTAAAGTTCCATTATTTTGTCACAGTGTTAGGTATAGAGACAGCAGCTACCTTATTTGTCAGCTGTTTGCATTAGACTGTTTTCTTTTGCTTAAAGACCCGAGGAAAATATATTTAAGTGAAGAAATATTTTGGCTCCTTTTCTCAGGGTTTTAGCCCATAGTCATTTAGAATCTGTTGTTTTTTAGGAATATAGTGAGTCTGGAATATGTGGTGGAGCATAGTTGCTCACCTCATTGCCATTAGGAAGAGGCACAAGAAGTTAGGAAATAAAATATGCCCTTCAAGGGCCTGATCCCTGGGACCTACTCCCTATAACTTTAGAGATGGACCATCTTCCAGGAAGCAGAGATGTTCCAGTGAGAGGATGAACGCTTGCCAGTGAAATTTTGTGTCTTCAGTTTGTGTTGAATTCTTGCTCAACTCTGCATGTCACAAGGTAATCACTTAAGAACCATTCAGATAAATAAACCTTCTTCTTCAGCGCTGAAGAGGTCAAGGTATTGAAGACATTTTTAAGATATATGGGGACACAACAGTGAGCATGTGGTCAGCCACCAGGTTTACATCACCCTGCTCCCAATCGCTGGGGCTTGGCCTAGAATTCTCTAGTCATTGCGCTAACCCTAAAGGAACCAGCTCCACCTTGCTGTTTTGCTTTGTCTTTTTCTGTGAGTCACACAATCCCTCAATCACCTTGGATTCTAAGAACAGTAGGTGTGATGAATCATCGTCATTTGACAAGAGGTGAAACTGCCTCCTGCCAGTAGCTGCTTTCTTATTGCTGTCAATCACGTGCCACCAGGTTAATGCCCTGCTGCAGCTCTGAAGAGGTCCAGCTCTGAAGAGGTCTCTGGGGTTGGATGGCCGTGCCCTTCCAGTTTGCTTTATCTCTTGGGTTGCCAGAGCTGATGGCCCAGGTAACTGATCAGGACTGAAAGAAGAAAGAGGAAAGGGAGCCCAGGGTGTCTTCTCTTGGGCCTGGGTGCGCTGCAGTTAAGGGAGAGATTTTAAACTGATCACAATTTTCCCATGGCTGAGGCCGTAAAAGAGGCTAGAAACTGCAGGGGGTTGTAAAAGGAGGCTCTTTGATCCACAGATAATTCTCTTTGTGGAGATCTCCAGTAAGCTAATGTAAGGGAGAGGTGAAGGGCCCTGAGTCTGCTAACTATTTTGTGAATCTACAGAGAAATAAGAAATAGGGGAATTCCAAGATGGTGACGGGCGGTGTGGACCTTGTTTAGAAGCCAAAGAAATCAAGTCAGAAAATTGGGCTTATTTCTTAAGCAGGAACACCAAGCTCCCCACCCCACTACAGCGGGAGAAACCATATGCACAAGGAACAAACTAGGGTCAATCTTGTGCACCCCTGAACATGGGAAAAAGCACAGACCCCAGGGGAGTAGACAATCTATGGTGGCGGTGGCAACGGTAGCGCCTACAGCACCAGCAACACCAGTTGTACTTGCTGAGGTAGGCTGCGGGGAACAAAACATCCGCAGAGGTGATTGGGGGATGGGGATCGGCGAGATCCGCTGCAGGGAGTGGCAAGCAACAGGGGCTGCAGACTATGAGCAGCAATGGTGAGTGACAGAGAGTGGACCAGCACCTTGTCTCAGTGGCAGGCTGCAACCTGCAGGGAGAAAAGGAAGGTCAGACTGCTGGACGGATCAGTGCACCAAAGCAGAGTGGCCTGCTTACAGAGCAAAAGATTAACAAAACAGAAGTCACACAGCATCTGACATCCAAATCACAGATCCACGGTGTGGTGAATCTCTCAGAGGAGATCAAGCAGCCAGAGGAGCCCTATAAAACCACGGAATCTAGGTGGCAGAGCTCAAACAAATATAGATACAGGAAGGCAGAGTATGAGAAGCCAGTATAGAAAACAGCTCCCTATCAAAGGTACTCACCCCCGAGACCACCAGCTTAGAATGCCCAAGCCCTCTAAGCGGATGCATAAAGGAAAGAATAAGAGATCTAATAACAAAAATCAAGACATTATGGCTCCACCAGAAAGCCCAGAAACCAACATATACCCTATTATAGCAGAATCACAGGAAAATGACCTCAAAACCATGCTTATACAGCTATTTGAGAACTATAAAGAGGAAATGAATATATCCTCCCAAGAAGTCCAGGATAACACAAACAAATGAATAGGAGCCATCCAGGAGAAATAAGAAACCACAAGCAAACAAGTGAAGGAATTAAATAAAACCATTCAAGACATGAAAACAGAATTAGACACTATTGAAAAATCACAAATCAAGAAAAACAGTGAAATGGAACAATTAAAAAAGGAAGCAGGAATCCAACAGACAAGTATAACTAACAGAATCCAACACATGGAAGAGAGAATCTCAGGCGCTCAAGATACAATAGAAGAAATTGATACATCTCTCAAAGAAAATCTTAAAACAGAAAAATGGTGACACAAAGCATCCAAGAAATCAAGGACACCATGAGAAGGCATAACCTCAGGATTATAGGAGTAGATGAAAAGGAAGACACAAAGTCCCAAGGACCAGAAAATGTCTTCAAGAAAATCATAGAAGAAAACTTCCCCAATCTACAGAAAGAGATACCCTTGAACATACAAGAGGCCTACAGAATACCAAATATGCGAGACCAGAAAAGAAATTCCTCCCGGCACATAATAATCAAAAAACTAAATCTGCAGAATAAAGAAAAGATATTAAAGAGTGTGAGAGAGAAAGGCAAAATAACATATAACGGTAGACCCATCAGAATCACACCTGACTTTTCAACAGAGATTATGAAAGCCAGAAGAGCCTGGACTGAGGTTATGCAGACTCTGAGAGGCCACAGATGCAAACCCAGGCTACTATATCCAGCAAAACTTTCAATCAACATAGATGGAGAAAACAAAATATTCCATGACAAAACCAAATTTAAACAGTATCTAAACACCAACCCCGTTCTACAGAAATAAGAAATAGGAGAAAGATAGAAAATAAACCACTCACACACATACATTCAAGAGAAAAGGTGGATGAAATTAGGCATTTCAACTTCAACTGAAGTCACATATCCAATTTCAACACAGTTTATTCTTGGTGACCATACTTATACTTCTGAGAAAAGCATATTACCTCATAGTCGAAAAAGGGCAATTAATGATGAAAGCAGATGAATTCTAAAATATAACAGGTTATACGTTTTAAAGCTAAACATTTCTTATCTAGGTACCCATTATATAATTTCACAGTGAGGTCAGAGTGACAAAAGTTGACAAGGCCTATAGGTTAATAGGGTCTAAAACTTATAAGAATATACTACTCATCCATCAGGACTGACCTAACTATATATTATCCAACTATCTCTTAGTTCATTATATGAGTTCAGGACAATAATTTTATCTGTCTTTCATTCTAAGAAACAGAGTAAATTCAGGCGTCTCTAGGTAGCCCCATTCTGCCTTAGGTTCATGAGAAGTTTAAACCAACTTGTCTATATTTATGGTGAAATACCAGTATTCATGGTACCGTCTAGAGTGGAGGCTTCTCTGAGGTCATAAATCTACTTCCAGACTATCCCTAGTGAGATATCTGGAGGTCCACAAAGGTATTTATTGCAGCCATAAACTAACTTTTAAAACTATTTGAATTAAATCAGGAATCCCACAATCAACGATTAATAAATCTGAATAATAAACAGCACATCTTCAACAAGATCCTATAGGAAGTTTTCTCAACCAGAGCTGGTCAATATCCAGAAAGTAAGGGTTCACACCAATGCCGGATGTTTTTTCTTTTGGTATTTGGAGACAGGGTTTCTCTGTGTAACCTTGGCTGTCCTGGACTTGCTTTGTAGATCAGGATGGCTTTAAATGTAGTCCTGGCTGTCCTGGACTTGCTTTGTAGAGCAAGCTGGCCTTAAACTCACAGTGATTCACCTGCCTCTGCCTCTCTGGGTGCTGGGATTAAAGGCATGTGCCACCATGCCTGGCTTTAATGCCAGATTTTAGAGAGATGCAGCAAAGCACAATTGACAGGATAGTCAGAGGTTGGAAGCAATTCTGGGCCACATCATGATACAGACCTTGCAAATACTGGATCACCTCCAGGGATCTCTCATGCCTACTGAAGTTGCCCAAATCAATGGCTCCTGAGAGCATGTCAGAGGCTGGAAGCAGTTCTGGGGGTGCATCATGATACAGACCTTGCAAACACCAGATCGCCTCCTAGACAGCCCACATGCCTAGTGAGCTCCATTAACAGGGTGGCTCTTGGCATGGCCAATCCAGAGAAAACTACTAAATAGATCAAGACTGCTTGCCTGTGCATGCCTTGCCTCCCATCTTTTATTCCCCACCATTGTTTCTTTCTGTATGTTAGCTCCTGGGAGATGGTACTAAGGATGGTTGGTGTCCCTCCTGTTCCTTCATGGAAGTGCTTTACTGAACATACTACTTTTCTATTTCACTATTTTTCCATTTTTGTTATCAAGTCCAGACTTGGACTTTTAGGAACTCTCAAATTCAGACCTTCCCAGTAGGGGATGACAGTAACCTAAACAGGAACTACAGAACAAAATTTCCAGCACTTCTCAGTATCCCATGAAACTATGGATCCATTGGTGGGTTGACCCACACTGGTGAGGTCAGAGCCCTTATGGTCAGTCATTTCCTAAAAGCTTTGTATCTAAACACTGGCACATTGGGAATCAAGCTTTTGATATTTGAACATTTGAGGTTATTTATTATAGTTCCATGTGATACAAACCTGAAAGTAGAAGGGGAGGTTATCATCAGAAATTAAGGACTGTGTGATGGGAGCAAACAGGGGGGAGGTGGAAAGAAAATGGATAGATACATTCAATAATCCATATATTGTGACATCAGAGCAAACTTTTATCTGTACAATTAGAGAAAACAACCAGGCCTGTGGAGATAGCAATGCAGTTAAAGCACTAACTGCACAGTGTGATATTTGCAGTTAAGACCATCAGAACTCATATAGTTGTGGCAGCCCTCCTATAATTCTGTCCTTGGAAGGCAGAGACAGGGGGTGGTTAGAGCCATCTGTCAAGTGAGACAAGCCAGATAGGCTCACTCTGGGCTCAACTGAGAGCCCCTGTTTCAATATATGCGGTGGTGTGTTTCTTTTTAAGCCTTAATTTATTTTATTAATTTATTCTTTCATATATTACACCCCAACTAGAGTTCTCCCCTCCCACCATTCCTCACTCCACTCTGATCCCCTCCTCCTTTCCCTTCTGGAAAAGGGCAGGCCTCCCAGGGATACCAACTAAACATGGCACACCAAGTTGCAATAAGATGAGACACCTCCCCTTGTATTAAGGCCGGATGAAGCAACCCAGTCAGAGGAAAAGGGTCACAAAAAACAGGCGAAAGAGTCAGGGCCAGCATCTGCTCCCTCTGTTAGGAGTCCCACAAGAATATCAAGCTACACAACCATAACATATATGCAGAGGAGCTAGGTCAGATTTATGTAGGAGCCCTGATTGTTGGCTCAGTGTCTGTGAGCCCCTGTGAGCCCAGGTTAGTTGATCCTGTGAGTTGACTCTGTTGGTTTTCTTGTGGTGTTCTTTACCCCTCTGGCTCCTTCCTCACCCTCTTGGTTTCCTAAGCCTGATATTTGGCTATGGGTCTCTGCATCTGTTTCCATTAGTTGTTGAAGCCTTTTCTGATGATGATAATGATTATGCCAGCCCCCTGTCTAGGAGTACAGCAGAATACCATTAGAAAGCATTTCATTGACTTTCCGTTTGTTTGTTTTTTATTTTTTCCCCAGTCATGTTTAGGTCTATCCTAGGCCTCTGGCTTCTCCCACTTCTGGTTCCTGACCCTCCAGGCAGTGCCAGGTGTGGGGTCCCTTTTGTGGCATGGGTCTTAAAGCTGGGCCAGTCATTAGTTGGTCACTCCCACAATTCATGTACCACATTTACCCCCAGCACATCTTGTAGGCAGGAGAAATTAAAATATAGGTTGAAGGTTTTGTTTCCAGGTTTGTGTTCCAAGCTCTGCACTGGAAGAGTTGCTTGGTTTTGGAACTGGGCCATTCAGGCTTCTTATCCTCCACTCCTAGGAGTCTTATTAGCCTTAATTTGCAACCTGGAGTGGTATGGAGGCAAAAACCTCAATTGAGGAGTTGCCAGAAAAGATTGGCCTGTGGGAGCGTGTGTGTGAGTGTGTGCGATTGTTTTGCTTATTAGCGGATGTGGGGTTCATCTCCCTGTGGGCAGCACCATTCTTTGGAGAGGTGGTCCTGGGCTGTATAAAGCTAGTGAAACATGGGTCTGCAAATGAGCCTGTGAGCAAGCCAGCAAGTAGCACCCCTTCCAGAGTTCCTACCTCAAGTTTCCTGAGTAATGTCCTCCTCTGATTTTCCTCAAAGGTGGACTGTGATCTGGAAGTGTTAGTCAAACAATACTTCTCCCCCTCAAGTTGCTCTTCGCCAGAGTTTTTAATTACAGCAAGAGAAATCAAACTAGAACAGGCAGAGAGTGACGAGAGAAGACTCTCGTTGCCAACCTTGGACCTCCACAGGCGCGCGCACGCACGCGCGCGTGTACGCATGCACACACACACATACACACACACACATACAAACTCCCCTCTCCCTCATGTGAACCTCCACACGTACAAACACACACACACATATATACACATTAAAAGTATCAACTGAGAGACACTAGTTTTTTACATATGATGATAATTTGTTGTAATTCTTAATTATTTTCTCATATAAATACATCTCAACTGCACTGTCCCCTCACTCCACTCCTCCCCGCCCATTGCACCACCCAGATCCACTGCTCCTTCATCTTCCTTCAGAAAAGAACAAGCCTCCAAGGGATATCAAATGACCCTGGCATACCAAGATGCAATATGTATCAAGGGTGGATGGGGCAACCTAGTAGGAGAAAAGGGTCCGAAGAGCAGACAAAACAGTCAAACACCCCCACACCCCCACTGTTAGGAGTCCCCTAAAACTTCCAATCTAAACAACCGTATATATGCAGAGGACCTAGTGCAGACTCATGTAGGCTCTGTGACTGCTGCTTCAGTTTCTGTGAGTCCCCTATGAGCCCCACTGTACATGAATACACATGCATGAGTATGTGTTCACACACACACACACACACACACACACACACACACTCAATTAAAAATGGGGGGAGTCAAGACCCACTCTGTGGGAGAGAGCCAATCACTGACTCTGCTGCGCTTGCAGAAAGGAGCCTGGTGGAGTTGTCCTCTGAGAGGCTCCACCCAGCATCGTTTCTAAACAGAGGATGAGACTCCCAGCCAAACATTGGGTGATGTGTGGGGAGTCTTATGGAGAAGTGGGGTGGGGGGAGGAGAGAGGGACCTGGAGGTGGTGGGAGCTCCACAGGAAGACCAGCAGAAACAAAGGGCCCTGCTGTGACTGAAGCACCAGCTAAAGACCATGCAGAGACCCCCTACACAGATGTAGCCAACGGGCAGCTTGACCTTCATGTGGGTCCTCAAGTAAGGGGAACGATGGCTGTCTCTGTCTGATATGGACAGGACTGCCTTGCTGAGCCACAGGGGAAGAGGACACACATAGTCCTGATGTGACTTGATGAGCATGGGTGGATGGGAGAGGTGGTCCTCTTTTCTGAGGAATGGGGAAGGGGAGGGGAAGGGTCTGGGGAGGACAGGTAGGACTGGGAGGAGAGGAGGAAGACTGGGATGTAAAGTGAAAAAAAATTGAAAAATAAAAATGGGGGAGCAGTAGAGAAATGGATCAATAGTTAAGAGTGATTTTTGGCTCTTGTAGAGCACTTGGGCTCTGTTTCCAGCACCCACATGGTGGCTCACCAACCATCTGTAACTCCAGTTTGAGGGTATTGAACACTTGTCTTCCCTCCGTGGGCACCAAACACGCATGGTGGGCATACAAACACACAGGCAAAACACTCATACACACATTAAAAAAAGAGTATATCTGAAAAAGGGAAAGGGTGAGACTGGATCAATGCAATGGCTCTGTGGTTAAGAATGTACATTTCTCTTTTAGGGGACCTAATTGCTAGCATGCTCTTCTGACAGTTGACAGCTGTAAGTACAACAACAGGGGATCTGTCTCCCTCTTTTGGCCAGCATGAGCAACTACATTCATGTACACCCTTATCTAACCCCCTCCATACACATAATTAGAAATAAATATTAGAGAAGATTGTGACTTATGAAATTTAAATCTAATATGCTCAGTAAAGGCACTTGCAGCCAAGTCTGAAGACTTGTGTTTACATTTAAAGGAGAGAACTTACTTTTGTAAGGTGTCCTCTGATTTCCATATGCATGCTGTAATACGCACGCACGCACGCACGCACGCACGCACACACGCACGCACGCACGCACATGTTCCCAAAGTTCCTGTTAGCCCTTAGGAGACAGACTTAAGATTTGGAGTCAATGAGCTCTTTTATTTGTTACTAATATGGCCCCTGGGATTCAATCTCTCTCTTTTGTCCTTCACCCCTAATCATCTCCTTTTTTAAAAAAAGATTTATTTATTATTATGTATACAGTGCTCTGCCTGAAGGTCAGAAGGCATCAGATCACATTACAGATGGTTGTGAGCCACCACGTGGTTGCTGGGAATTGAACTCAGGACCTTTGGAGGAGCAGTCAGTGTCCTTAACCTCTGAGCCATCTCTCCAGCCCCCTAATCATCTCCTTAATCATCACATGAAGATGGGTGGCTCAGCCTCTTCTTATAGGAGTCCCAGAGCCCAGGTTTATGTATCAAAACTGGTAACAGATCACTAAGCATGATTATATTTATTTCTGAGCCTATTACTTTCTTTACAGTTATTAAAAATTGAACTTTGACTTGTTAGGGACACAAGAAAAGATATACAAACTCAATATTGATAAGACTGTATGTTTTTAATAGCTGCGTGATTAATTTCAGTTCAATGTACCATAGTTATCATCGTCTCCTATCTCTAAGCAGGGCTGTATTTGCTGTTACTCATCTATGTCTTGTGCCTGGCTGTGAGTCATGTGTCCAATCTAAGTACTTATAGCAGGCAGGTGAAGCTAGGCAGTGACTGTCACAATAAAGGTCAGAGGTCAAGAAGTACTCCTGGTACGTAGTGTCTGGCTTTGCATGTTCAGTGTACATGTTTCTTCTGTCTGAAAAATATTACGTACACAGCACAAGGTTCACAAAAGCGTTCTTCCTTTTTACAGGCTAAGACCTAACGCACTGGGTTAGCTTTAGTACTGCCTGTATTTCAGTCTCAAGGAATGACTGGGCTAGCCCACAGCATTAGACTACCGGCCTATAGTTGGATAGGAGAGGGGAAGTTCACATTACACATAACTACAAGATTCTCTCAACTAAGTTACGCTTTTCAGAGCAAATGTCATTAGTTCCAGAAGGGTTTTTCCATCTTATATATGTTTGTGTGTATGAATGTAGTTGTGAGTCTGTTTACATGTGTGTGTGTGTGTGTGTGTGTGTGTGTGTGTGTGTGTGTGTGTGTGTGGGCATGTTTGGGCCAATGGTCATCATCAAGTATCTTCCTCAGTTGCTCTCCACCTCACTTTTTGAGACAGGCTCTCTCACGTTTGCCCATCTGGCTACACTGACTGGTTAGTAACCTTAAGAGATCTTTCTGTCTCTGGCTCCCTATGACTGGGGTTATAGGCAAGGCTTACTTTGTGCTTGGATTTTAGGGGATATAATTCATATCCTCAAATCATCTAGCATGGTTCACATTTATTATTACTACTACTACTGTTATTATTATTTTTATCACCTTACAACCTGATCCCAGATCCCTCCCTCCTCTCCTCTCATTCCTCCCCTTATGACCCCCCTCTTCTTACTCCCTCCTCTCCTTCTTCTCAGAGAAGGGGAGGCCCCTAAGGGGCACCAGCCTACCCTGGCATCTTAAGACACAGCAGGACTAAGTACATCCTCTCCCAGTGAGGCCAGACAAGGCAGCCCAGCTAGAAGAAAGGGATCCAGAGGCAGGCAACAATCAGAGACAGCCCCACTCCTGTTGTTAGGGACCCACATGATGACCATGCTACACATCTGCTACATATGTGTAGGGGGTGGTATAGGTCCAGCCCATGCATGTTCTTTGGTGGTTCAGTCTCTGTAAGTCGCCATGGGCACAGGTTAGTTGACTCCTTTGGTGACCTTGGCCCCTCTGACTCCCTCAATCCTTCCTCTCACTCTTCCACAAAACTCCCAGAGTTTGGCCTCTTGTTTGGCTGTGGGTCTCTGCATCTGTTTTCATCAGCTCCTGGATGAAACCTTTTAAAAGTATAAAAATGGTTTTGAATTTGAGTGAGCTCACTAAGTTGCCAACAGTTAGGACACAGTAATCTCTTTTGCTGCTTTCTTTTCATGTATTCTGTGCTCTTTGGTTGGGAGCATAGAAAGGGAGCTTCCACACAATTTTACATTGCCATGGCCCGACTCTTGATTTTTCCCTGCCGGGATGCAAATAGGTATTAGTTCTATAAGACATGTGTGGTGTCTGCTGAGGGGGAACATCACAGGCAAGAATCTGAACTTCAGCCAAATTGGCTGTTGCAATTTGAACTATTTAGCTGCCTCCTACAGTGAACTTTGGAGGGATTGGCATGTGTTGTTAGTATGCCACAGCAATCCCATGTATATGTGCTGTGTGTCTGTGTATATGAGCAGGTATGAGTGCATGTCAGAGCGTGTGAGTGTAGAGTCTCTAGATTGATATCAATGACCTTTCCCAATCATTTCCCACTTTTATTTTTAAATCTTACTTTATTTTTACTTATCTACATGCTTATGTTTATGTGCATATGCCACATGCATGCACTTGCACATGGAGGGCAGAAATCTCTAGGTCCCCCAGAGCTTGAGTTACTGGGTAACTGTAGTGAATGCTAGAAACTGAATTCCAATTTTCTGCAAGAATAGCAAACATGACCTATGTGGTGGCCCGTGTCTTTCATGCTGTGGGTTCCTTTCTCCAAGAGGCTGGGCTGGGAATCTGGTCACAGAGTTTTCTTCAGCCTTCTGGAGGCTAGCTGAAGCAGGCTCTGTCCTGAGAACTGGAAAGGAGGAAGGGCTCCTCAGCAGTGAGGGAGCTTTCCAGCTACATCCCCTAGCTTGAGGGAGTGCAAGGTAGCCCTGTGCTTAGCCAGGGTTGAGACAATGGGAGTCTGTGTCTCTTCCAGTGGGGGAAGGGAGCCTCTGACTTGTAAAAGGCCAGGTAACCAACCACACTTGGTTAAAATAAAGACAGTCAAGAGTCGAAGAGCTAGATTTTAATTCACTAAGCTTAAGTGATAAATGAAAGACAAAGACAGAGAGCTATGGAGGGAGAAATGGGGGAGTGAGTGCCCCTACTCCAGACCTCTGGGTTTTTAAACCAAGGGTATCTAAATTGCAGGAGCCACACCAAGTACACTTCCCTTGACTTGTCTCCAGAGCAGCTTTAATATTTATTTCTTCAAAGAGTTAGCTTTTGACACCTTTTGGCCTAAGATCTGTGCAGTTTGCTTTGAAAGTGTCTCTGCAAGGAACTAGCCTTTATGGTCTTGTGGGCTGTTACCAGTAGGGGGTACAGTCACTATTTCTGAGCACAAAGCTTACCGGGAGGGAGCATCTCCTCCACCTACAGACAAAGGCCCACATCATGCCAGTGCTTGGAAGACAGAAGTGAGTGGGCTTCTGTGAATTTGACACCAGCTGGTCTACATAGTGAGGTTGAGACCAACCAGGGCTGCATAGTGAGATCAACAATAAATAAATAAATAGCCATGTTCATAGCAGCCTTATTCATAATAGCCAGAACCTGGAAACAGCCTAAGTGTCCCTCAGTTGAAGAATGGACAAAGAAACTGTGGTACATTTACCCTATGGAATACTACTCAGCTATAAAAAACAAGGAAATCCTGAAATTTGTGGACAAATGGATGGAACTAAATGATCATACTGAGTGAGTTAACTCAGAAGCAGAAAGACTCACATGGTATATACTCACTTATAATTGGGCACTATCCCAAGAGGCATGTCCCATGAAAGTCTTCACTTACTAGGAGATTGGGATAGATGTGAGGACTTCCTACTGGCACTCTAGGTAAGAGAAATATAGGAGATAGGGAAATAGAAGGATCCAGAGGGTCTTAGAAACCTACTTGAATAACAGGTGGATCAGAGCCCAGGGGTGACTGCTTAAACTATTGCAGGGACACTATCCTGGTGTCCCTGAAAGAAAGAATAAGCAGGCTATCAAGATGAGACTTGATAGCCTATGACCATAAAGTGGGGGAGAAGGTTCCCCCTTGATCATAGACCTAGGGGAGGGGAATAGGGTGAAAGCTGGAGGGAGGGAGGAATGGGAAGATACATGTGATGGGATAACAATTGAGTTGTAATCTGAATTAATTAATTAATTAATTAAAAATAAAAAATAAATAGATAAATAATAAAATAAAAATATACCCAGTGAACTACCTGTTCACACCCTCCTCCATCTTTATTTTTTTTAATTAGCATTTCTCCCTCAACCTGAGCTTAGGCTGATGAACCAATGATCCTCAGAGATCTGCCCATGTTCACAAGGCCGGGACTAATAGGCACACAACCACATGCGGCTTGTTATGTATGTTCTGCACAACTGACCTTATATGCTGGGTTTGCATGGCAGCAACTTCATTGACTGAGCCATCTCTCAAGCCCTATTTTTTCCAGGTCAGATTCTCACGTGTCCCAGGTTAGCCTCAAACTTATGATGTAGCTGAGGATGGCCCTGAGCTCCTGATCCTTCACCTCCCAAAGGATTACAGGCTTGTGCTACCATGCCAGGTTATATGTAGTGCTTGAGACCAAACTCAGGGCCTTGGTCATGATAGGCAAACGTTCTATCAATTGAATCATATCCTCAGTCCCAACTAGAGGGTTCCAAATCTCTCTCCATATTCACTTAATAGGCTTAATGTTCTTGTGGCCACAAAAGTGGGTATGTGGGCCTGGAGAGATGACTCAGCATTAAAAAGTACTTGTTGCTCTTACAGAGGATCAAGGTTTCACTTTCCAGCTTCTACATGGTGGTTCTAAACAACCCATGATTCCAATTCTCAGGGTGGGTGGGTGGTGGTGGGTGAGAGGGTCTGATGCCCTCTTCTGATTATCTAGCTCTTAGGAACACTCTTGATGGACATATATACGTATGAGGTAAAAACACTCACACACATGCCATGAAAAAAAAAATCTAAAAAGTTAAAAATTTTAAAAATGCTATTGTAAAGCTTCTGATAGAAACTGAAGCTCAGTTTTAGCACCTATAAAACGGGGATAGCAGCATGACTCTACTGGAGTGAAAAAGGTGATAGAAACATGTGACAATTAAGTGGATCAATTATCCCTTGATTATCTGCATGCCTCTCAGCTTCTCATGTGTGCATTTAATATCCAAGCTCACTGCCATTTCTTTACTTAATTATCTTTGTGTAGGACTCTGTCGTCCTAGAGGTTCCAAAGGCAGACCGCATGTGCACTCTCAATCCAGTCCCCTCCCTCTACAGAGATATTGCTCTTATGAAAGAGGGCAGTGGTGCACCTAGTCCACACCTGGAAAAGAACACCCACATGATATTCAGACAGTGGACCTGGAATCAAGTCCTCTGGCTCCATGTCTGTCACTCAAGTCATATGGTAACACACACAGCCCTGCTCTACAGCCCTGCTAGATGTCGTCCATGTTGTCTTCTGCTGACTGCTATGTCTTTCCTCAGTAGATGTTGTAGATGCCCATCTCTAGCCTCTGGGCGTCTCCACTACAGCATAGTCTTCACTCTCAGAGTAGTTTCACCTGTTGCTTTTTCAGATACAGCCTGTAGGGATTATGATCTGAACACAGTGCCTGGCCTTTTAGCTTTCCTGTGAAGTACTATGGACACCTCTGTGCCCCACCCCCATGACCTCCCAGCCCCCAGCCCCCTGACCCCCTAAGCCCCCCAATATTGCTCACAATCTGCATTCCAATGAAATTCAGATGCTGACAAGTTCTGCTGACAGATACAGCAGTTAAAGGGCAGCACTGGACCACAGGTGTGGTACCCTGTGAGTGGCCTAATGGTCGAATGTGGAGAAGCACTTGTTTATGTTAGTTTGTGAGGCAATTTTCTCTGAGTCATTCCATCCAGGAAGGAAACACCTTGAAACTCAGGACATTCCAAAGTGAGTCTGGATAACACCCAGGAACTTCTTAAGAGACGCTCATTAGGACTCAGGAACTAAACAGGTCAAGAGTCTCAGTCCTTGAAACTGATCAGATGTACAAGGCCCCCTCCACTCTCAAAGCATTTATAAGCACTAAGGATTACTGAGAGCTGGAGACTTTCGGACCTGTTAAGATACCTGAAAAATGTGCAGTTTGTTTGTTTGTTTGTTTGTTTGTTTTTGAGTCATCACCCATGATGGGATGGGCTATGGGTGATGTCTTTGAGCTATCTATGCCCTTATAAGGAACTTCTTACTCTCACTCCTGCAAGTAATTCCAATGTGGCTGATCTGCCACATTGGACTTTGGTGTAATTGTTATTTTTGTCTGTCATGAGTTCTTTATCTGGGGTTAATAGATGTTTGTGTTTCAAACTGTCACCCAACGAGGTTGCTTTGTGTGAGAAAGTTGCCTTGAATCTCTCAGAACGAACTTTCAAATGGCTTTAAAATTTTACACCATTGAGCCTGTGATGGGTGAGGTACAGCCAGCACCAGAGATACCCTCAAGACAGCTTTTCTACTGTCCCAGTTCAAATTACTTGGCTTATTTTTTCATAGTGTATCTAAATTGTACCAAAATATAAGGGAGTTTGGCATGCAGTTTTACATAAGATCCTTTGGTCATATTTTGTCTTATTACTCAAACTAGTTACCTTCAAAATGGTACCCTCTTTATTCCTTTATAACCATTAATCTCTGTCTATGCATTTTATTTGTAAGGTTCCACATGTGGGGTCTGGAGAGATGACTAAGTGGTAAGAGCACTTTCTGCTCTTACAGAGGACTGGAGTTTGGTACCCAGCATCCATATTGGGTGGCTCACATCTGCCCATTACTCCAATTCTAGGGGATCTAATATACTCTTCTGGCTTCTGCAGGTGCCCACAGATGGCACATGGATGTGCACATACACTCAACCCCAACATGACTGAAAATAAAGTAAAACCTAGAAAGATTCCACATGCAGTGTTTGTCTTTCTGTATCTGATTTACTGTGCTTACCATGGTGATCTCTGGTTCAATTGACTTTCCTCACAATGATGGGAACACAGGAAAGGATGTGGAAACAAAGCTATGCAGTGACACCCAAATGTAGCAGAACAGCAGAGAAGGAGGTTCCAAAGACATCAAGGTTGACTTACAGAAAAACCAACGAGAGAATAAAAACAGCAAGCGCTCTTTTTAGTTACTGTTCCACTACTATGAAGAGACACCATGACCAAGGCTACTTATAAAATAAATTATTTAATTTGGAGCTTCCTAACAGTTTGATCATCATGATGGGGAGCACGGCAGCAGGCAGTCATGGCACTGGAATAGCAGCTGACAGCTTACATCCAATCCAAAGGTACAAAACAGAGAAAGAGAGAGAGAGAGAGAGAGAGAGAGAGAGAGAGAGAGAGAGAGAGAGAGAGAGAGAGAGAAAGAGAGAGAGAGAGAGAGAGAGAGAGAGAGAGAGAGAGAGAGAGAGAGAGAAGAAGGAGGAGGAGGAGGAAGAAGAAGAAGGAGGAGGAGGTCAAGGAGGAGGATGAGGATGAGGATGAGGACGAAGAAGAAAGAAGAATAGGAAGAAGGAAGGAGAAGAAGAAGAGGAAGAAGAAGATGAAGAAGAAGAAGAAGAAGAAGAAAAGAGGAGAAGAGGAGAGAGAGTGCTAAGTGAGCATGGTGTGGGCATTAGACACCTTAAAGTGCACCCTCAGTGACAAACCTCCTCTAACAAACAGCTCCACCAGCTGTGGAATAAGAGTCGACAGGGTCCACTCTGATTCAAGCCACCACATCTTCAGTCTCCATCACATATTGTCATTATCAACTTAGAACACGTATTCAGACCTAAAAGCATCTTAACCCCTAAACAATTAAGATTCAATACTTTACGTTGATGTCCTGTTTGGAGAAAGGGGTTCAAAAGAAAGAAGGGGGAATATAAATTTATTTTTATACAATAATTTTCTTAAAAAGAGTTAAAGTATAGAGAGAAGTGCTAGAAGCAACCAGCTCTTAGCCCTGATAGGCCCAGAGTAAAAAAGCCTTTGGACCCTCTTTCTCACCTACTCAGTTTCTCACAACTCAGCCATCCCTGGACCACGTGATATAAATTCTGTTTTTTTTTTTATGTGAGAATGTCTATGTAACCCTGTATCACGTATAGTAAATGTACATATAAACATTTTAAAGTATTAAATCTACATCCATTAAATCCCACAAAACAGGGAGAAAACCTTCACTCTTTCCTAGAGCTGTTTGTTAAAAAGGATTTCTTTTCTCCAATGTGCTGGGTTTTTTTTTTTTTGCGCCTTTATCAAAAATCATGTGGGTGTGTTCTATGCATGTGTCAAAGAGCAAATGGCACCCACCAAGAGTTCCAGGTTCATGTGTCACAAAGTTGGACTAGAGACACATAGATAGTGGTAGAAACACAGGAAGTATGATAAGAAAGAAAAGGACTGCCAAGATGGTTCAGAGAGCTAGAAAAAGGACTAAGGATCCAAGGGCATCCTTCTTTATAGATTATTTCCATAGTGCCTTCTGAGTTTTTGGAAGGTGTGTGTGTGTGTGTGTGTGTGTGTGTGTGTGTGTGTGTGTGTGTATGTGTTCGTATTCCATTTTTTGTTGCATGCAGCCCATGGTCATGAAAATAGAAAGGGAAGAAGTCAAACTATCTCTATCTGGAAATGACATATTCTTCACTTAAAATACACTGCAAAGTCTACTAGGAAACTCTTTGATCCAATAAATACAGTAAAGTTATAAGATTCAAAATCAATAGCTTTAAGATATACCAACAACATACTCGTAGGGAAAGAAATTAGGAAATATATCCTGTTCAAAATGGCACTCCAAAAAAAATTAAATATTTGGGGATATATCTAACCAAAGAAGAAAAACGCCTCTCCAATGAAAACTTCAAGACACTGCAAAAGGAAAACATATAAAATAGTAGGCAATGGAAAGACCTTCCACCCACCCTCCTGGATTAGCATAATAAATATAGTAAAATGGCTATATTATGAAAAATAATTTATAGATTTGATGCAATATCTATCAAAAATTTAATATCATATTTCACAAATTTAGAAAAAATATATGAATTCATGTGGAGTCACAAAAGTCCATGGATAGCCAAAACAATGCTATAGAGGACTAACATTGGAGGTACTACACTACTCAAACTCACATTTTTACAAAACTATAGTCATAAACACAGTTTAGTACTGACATAAAAATAGACAGGAAATCCAATTGAATAGAATAGAGATCCAAGAAACAAAATAACAAAGCTATGTTTACTTAATTTTTGGCAAATGGAGAAAAATATTCTGGGGGGAAAAACAACCTATTCAACAAACGATGCTGTCAAAACTGGGTATCCACTTGCAGAAGAATAAAATTAGATCTATATATTTTATACTATACAAAATCAATTCAGAATTAAAACTTCTAGAAGAAAACATAGGAATTACTCTTAAAGACATTAAGGTGACAAGAACTTGCTGAACAGAACATTAGTAAGACAGAAGCTAACCCCAAGTATCAACAGATTGGACTACACAAAAAGGAATTGTTTCTGCACATCAAAGGAAACTGTTAGCAGAGAAAACAGGCATTCTGCAGAATGGAAGAAAATCTTTGCCATCTATCCAACAGACAAGGGGCTAATATCCAGACTAATTTGCTAAATTGTACAAATTGAATACTAAAGACACAATTTCTTGATTCAAGTAATTTTAAAACCCTCTTGCACAGCAAACATTACTAGGGGCTCCTGTTAATCTCCATATGTCAAGCACTTGATTTTACCCTGAGAGGGAAAACAAGATGAAACAAATTAATGATCAAGGAAATACACTCATTCTAGGTTTAGTCCAAGGATAAGGCCCATGTGTATACCACAATAAGAAAGACTATATGAAGATAGGAAAAAGAATAAATGATTGTCTATACAAGACAAGACATATACTTGTTTCTTACCAAAACCTTGACATAAAAATTCTTGTTTAAAACACATAGCATACATTTGAAATAAGAAAAGGTAAGACTTCTGCTTTGAACTCATAATGAGCATAGACAAAACCATTGCTTTAAACTTAACATAAACGAATGTATCTAGTTAGATATAGTTCTAATCAATAGTCCTACAGCAACTACCTTTTTATGTAACCATTGTATCTATTATTAAATGAGGTAATTTCTTTCATAGGTGACATAAAAACTCCAGACAGAAATAAAGTTGTTGGTTGATTGGGGTTTTCCTCCATTCATCAACCACCAAATATGTGTCTGTCTGTCTGACTCTGTATGTCTTTATGTATGTTTATGAATGATCTGTGGGACCTCCCTATGTTTTTGTGAATGGATGGTTTTCTCTTTTTTCCCCCTTTTTATTGCAACCAGTGGCCCCGAATAGTAAGGCTACCAGTTTGAGAGTTTAAAAGTTAAAGTATAAACAAGAGAGAGTTTCTGACTGTGACCAGCAGCTTCACAGAACAAGGCTACCAACCTACATTTCAAAGTTAAAGTCCAGCTACCAGGGCTATTGGCATGATAGATAAGAGTTCAAAAAGTTCATATTTCTTGCTGTGACCAGAAGCCCCAGAAAGTTTAAGAGTTAAAGTATAAACAAGAGAGAGTTTCTAGCTGTGACCAGCAGCTTCAAAGAGCAAGGCTACCAACTTGAAAGTTTAAAAGTTAAAGTACAGCAACCAGGCCCATCAGGTGACAGATAAGAGTTCAGAAAGTTCATATTTCTTGCTGTGACCAGAAGCCCCAGAAAGTTTAAGAGTTAAAGTATAAGAGAGAGTTTCTAGCTGTGACCAGCAGCTTCAAAGAGCAAAGCTACCAACCTGAAAGTTTAAAAGTTAAAGTACAACAACCAGGCCCATCAGCCTGACAGATAAGAGTTCAGAAAGTTCGTAGTTTCTCACCATGACCAGTGGCCACAGAAAATTTAAGACTTAAAGCACACTTCTTTGAGAAAATCAACAAAATAGACCCTCAGCCAAACTAACTAAAAGGCAAAGGGAGAGATTCCAAATCAACAAAATCAGAAATTAAAAGGGAGACAGCAACACACACCGAGGACATCCACAGAATCGTTAGGTCTTACTTCAAAAGTCTATATGCCACAAAATTGGAAAATCTAAATGATATGGAAATTTTTCTTGATAAATCGCACTTGCCAACATTGACTCAAGATCAGGTAAACAGTTTAAACAGTCTTACAATCCTGAAGGAAATAAAAGCAGTCATGAAACATCTCCCAGCCAAAAAGAGTCCAGGGCCAGATGGATTCAGCACAGAATTCTACCAGACCTTCAAAGAAGATCTGAGACCAATACTGCTAAAATATTCCACAAAATAGGAACATTGTCAAACTCATTCTATGAAGCCACAGTCACCTTGGTACCTAAACCACCCAAAGACCCAACAATGAAAGAACATTTCAGACCAATCAGCCAGAAGCTGAAAACAACCTTGATGTCCATCAACCAAAGAATGGATAAAGAAACTGTGGCACGGATATTCTCCACCGTTGAGTGGAGAGTGAGATCTGACTCTCACACGAACTCTGGTGCCCCTTTTCTGACCACGTCCCCTGGGTGGGGAGACCTGGTGGCACTCAGAGAAAGGATAGCAAGTTACCAAGAAGAGACTCGATATTCTAAGAGCATATATAGGTCTCCTTCAGTCACAGACATAGGGGAGGGGGGAAGGAGAGAAATGGGAGGGAGGGAAGAATGGGAGGAAACAGGGGAAGGGCTAACAATCGAGATGTAATATGAATAAATTAATAAAATTAATTTAGAAAAAGAAGAAACTGTGGTACATTTACACAATGGAATATTACTCGGCTATTAAAAACAAAGCAAATCTGAAATTTGCAGGCAAGTGGATGGAACTAGAAAAGGTCATCATGGGTCAGTTAACCCACACCCAGGAAGAGACCCATGGTATACACTCACTTACAAGTAGATATTAGTCATATAATACATTGTATCCACACTACAATCCACAGACCTAAAAAAACTAAATAACAAGGAGAATGCTTCATTCTCATTCAGAAGGGCAAGCCGAAAATAGACACCGGAAGTGCTTGAAGAGAGACGGGATAGGAAGAGGCTACCATAGATGTCCTCTGAAAGACTCCACTCAGCAGGGGATCGAAGCAGAACTGAGACTCAGAGCCAAAACTTTGGGGTAGAGCACAGAGAGACATAGGGAAGAGTTGGGGGATAGAAGAACCTGAAGGGTGACAGGAGCGCCACAAGAAGAACAACAGAGTCAATAAGTCTGGGCCCAGAGGGACCTACAGAGACTGATGCACCAACCAAGGACCATGCATGGTGAGGACCTAGACGCCCTGCTCAGATGTAGTCAATGGATGCTGTTACCCATTCAATGATCACTTCTCCCTTGTAGGACAGCCTGCAGGCAGTCCTGATGAGACTTGATATGCTGAGGTCAGTAGTAGGGTAGGGGAGCTCCCCCTTTGTTAGGACTAGGGAAGGGGGAGGGGAGAAGAGGGAGGGAGGGTAGGACCAGGAGGAGACAAGGAAGGGAGGGGGTTACAATTGGGAGGTAAAGTGAATAAACTAGAAATAAACCTTTTTTTTTTTTTTTTTTTTGTTTTTCAAGACAAGGTTTCTTTGTGTAGCCTTGACTGTCCTGGACTCACTTTGTAGACCAGACTGGCCTCGAACTCACAGGGATCCACCTGCCTCTGCCTCCCAAGTGCTGGGATTAAAGGTGTGCACCGCCAAAGTTAAAGCACACTTATTTTTTTAATTGCAAGTCTAGTCTTTAACGGCTGAGCCACAGAAAGTCTTATGTAAGTGAGAGGACAGAAGGATCTGGAGGGGACAGGAGCTCCACAAGAAGACTAACAAAGCTAACAAATCTGGGGGGAGTCGGGAAGAAGAGGAGACTGATGCACCAAACAAGGACCATGCGTTAAAAGGACCTAGGCCGCCTACTCAGATGTCGCCAATAGGCAGCTCAGTCGTCATTTGGGTCCCTTATTAAGGGGAGCAGGAGACATCTCTGCCATGGACTCTGTTGCCTGCTCTTTGATCACTTCCCCCTGGTGGGGTGCCTTACCAGGCCACAGAGGAAGAGGATGCTGGTGGTCCTGATGAGACTTGATAGGCTGGGGTTTGCAGGGGAGAAGGGCTCCCCTTCTCTGAGCACTAGGGATGGAGCATAGAGAGGAAGAGGGAGTGAGGACTGGTGTGGGATAAGAGGAGGAAGAAGGCTATGATTTGGATTTAAAATGATTCCACTTTTGAATAAATTATTAAAAATAATATAAATTTAAAAAATAAATAGGAGTTTAAAAATATTTTTAAACTCCAACTTTATTGAACAAAAAAATGGACGAATTTTCAAGTTTTCACATGATGGTTATTTTCATAAGCCATCTGATCCAATGCAGTACTTACCAACACAAGATGTTTGCCTATTTTGTCATTTGTATTTTGTTTAAATTTATATTCATAAATATACTTAAGTAAATTAGTAGTACATGGTATTACATGGTACACACATTGCTTAAGATGGTGACAACGGATAACAGCTCTATAGTAACTTGCAAGTTCATGTGCAAATTTGAATTTTATGCAAAATATTGCTTTTATTTTTACATTACTGGGAGATAATGTCAGTTACAGGTAGGGAAATATTTGTTTTCTACCTCCCAGCCAGAACAAAAATATGTGATGTACCATTTTCACTATGTAAGATTTTCTTTTTACATCTCAGAAAGAATTTCATATAACCCTTTGTTAAACAAAAATGGCTAGGGTGCTAATGAAGGAAAAAATTTAATAAGCATATTTTGTTCAATCAAACCCTCCAGTAAGAAATGGAGAATTCACGGTTCTCTACTTAAAAGGCTGTGTAAATAGCTCTCTGTCAAATTTTATGTGCAGTTCAACATTCCCTTACTGGAAACAGGAGAATTCAACATCACGGCTCCCATAAGGACTTAAATATCTCTCAACATTCGTGTCTTCCCTGGCTTGTTTCTCTCTGATTCCACCAACGCTTTATTAACGGTTCACTTCATGTTGTCATCTTCATCATCATAGATTTTTCTTTAGAGCATTCATTAATCCCTCACTAGGATCTGTTTCAGTGTTGAAGGAAGGCTTTTTTTTTCTCTCTCTCTCTTTGCATTCTTTTTCCACCCAAGTTTAGTAGTCCTGACATGGGTTTTTCGCTTTCTTTCCATGTAAGGTAATAACTGTATCTGTCTTGACTTTTTCTGAACTGCTTTCCACAGAGTTCATGTCACAGTCAGTCCCAGCTCCCACCACTATTACCTCTATGTGGAGACTGAGCTATGTCTGAAGATTGGCTATGTCTGAAGATTGGCTATGTCTGAAGATTGGCTATGTCTGAAGATTGGCTATGTCTGAAGATTGGCTATGTCTGAAGAAGGTACTCTATATGCACTGTCCTTAGTTGGTGCACCAGTTTGTGCAGGCCCCATTGGGTCCAGATCTTCAGGCCCAGATGGTCTCCTTGTGGGGCTCCTGACCCCTCTGGGTCTTTCCATCCCCCAACTTTTCCATTTCCGCCTCAGTCATGATTTTTTCACTTATGAGAGTATCACGCACTCTTTTCCTAGTGGACTTTTCCAGCAACATTTTTACCTCTTCTAGGTGTTTCTGAAACTCCTCCAAAGTGGAAGCCATGGTCTGGCAGGTCACGCTGGAAGCCAGAGCTGCCGCGGTGCACCGGGAAAACCTGAACATGTTACCCGCGAACAGCACAGCACAGCCAGTGAGCTACACTGACCTTGCTTAACTCTGTGGCCCACTCTCCACATGCAGCACCTATACATTTTTAAATTTAATTTAATTTAAAAAATTTTTTATTAATTTATTCTTGTTACATCTCAAGGTTTATCCCATCCCTTGTATCCTCCCATTCTTCCCTCCCTCCCATTTTCCCATTATTCCCCTCCCCTATGACTGTTCCTGAGGGGGATTACCTCCCCCTGTATATGCTCATAGGGTATCAAGTCTCTTCTTGGTAACCTGCTGTTCTTCCTCTGAGTGCCACCAGGTCTCCCCCTCCAGGGGACATGGTCAAATGTGAGGCACCAGAGTACGTGAGAAAGTCATATCCCACTCTCCACTTAACTGTGGAGAATGTTCTGACCATTGGCTAGATCTGGGAAGGGGTTTAAAGTTTACCGCCTGTATTGTCCTTGGCTGGTGCCTTAGTTTGAGTGGGACCCCTGGGCCCAAATCTACCTATCATAATGTTCTACTTGTAGGTTTCTAGGACCCTCTGGATCCTTCTACTTTGCTATTCTCCCATGCTTCTCTCATTTAGAGTCCCAATAGAATGTCCTCCCCTCTGTCCCAGTTTCCTGGTAAGTGAAGGCTTTTGTGGGACATGCCCCTTGGGCTAGTATGCAGATATAAGTGAGTATATACCATTTGATTCTTTCTGCTTCTGAGTTAACTCACTCATTATGATCATTTCTAGCTCAATCCATTTATCCACAAATTTCAGGAATTCCTTGTTTTTAATAGCTGAGTAGTATTCCATAGTGTATATGTACCACAGTTTCTTTATCCATTCTTCTACTGATGGACACTTAGGCTGTTTCCATGTTCTGGCTATTATGAATAAGGCTGCTATGAACATGGTTGAGCAAATTTTCTTGTTGTGTGCTGGAGCATCTTCTAGGTATATTCCAAGGTGTGGAATAGCTGGGTCTTGAGGAAGCCCTATTTCCAGTTTTCTGAGATAGCACCAGATAGATTTCCAAAGTGGCTGTACTAGTTTGCATTCCCACCAGCAATGAAGGAGTGTTCCTCTCTCCCCACATCCTCGCCAGCATGTGGTGTGGCTTGAATTTTTGATCTTAGCCATTCTGATGGGTGTAAGATGGAATCTCAGAGTTGTTTTGATTTGCATTTCCCTGATGACTAAGGAGGTTGAGCATTTCTTTAAATGTTTCTCAGCCATTTGATATTCCTCTGTTGAGAATTCTCTGTTTAGTTCTGAGCCCCATTCCTCAATTGGGTTATTTGGTTTGGTGGTGTTTAAATTCTTGAGTTCTTTATATATTTTGGATATTAGACCTTTAATTTTATTTTAATTTTAGTTTTTTACATATACACTTATATTATTACACATATATACAATAGATTACCTATTAACAAGAAGAACCATGTGACAATCAGGAATTCTTAGTGTTTTGGCTATTTGTTTTTGACAGCCTTGAAGAAGACATATTTCCTATCTTGGTGCATCGAAATTTCTGAATGTAAATAATTTCCTTTGTATTTTTCTCTTGTGTAATTTCTCCAGCCAAGACTTCAAGCACTATAGTAAATGAGAGGGAAAAATAGTCATCCCTGTTTTCTTCCTGATTTTAGAGTAAATGCTTTCACTTTGTTTCCATTTTATATGATGTCAAGTATAGCTTCATTGTATGTAGTTTTCATTATTTTGAGGAATGTCACATTTATTTCTAAAGTGTCCAGACCAAAACTATTATGAAGAAGTCATGTTGCACTTTGTCAAATGCACTTCATTGTCAATGGGAATGATTACATAGTTTCTGTCCTTAAGTTTATTTATATAGTGTCTTACATTTATTGAATTATATATATTGATCCAATCTTGCCTTTATGGGATGATTCCCATATTTTTGCAATGCAGTCTTCTTAATGTGTTCTTGAGTTGAATTTGCAAGTATTTTGTGGAATATTTCTGCACTTATGTCCATCTGTGCATCTGTAGTGTGTATCTTTCCATGCTTTTATTTTTTTAAATCTATTTATTTATTTATTTATTATTATTATTATTATTATTATTATTATTATTATTATTATTATTATTTTTTTTTTTTTTTTGGTTTTTCGAGACAGGGTTTCTCTGTGTAGCCTTGGCTGTCCTGGACTCACTTTGTAGACCAGGCTGGCCTCGAACTCACAGCGATCCACCTGCCTCTGCCTCCGAATGCTGGGATTAAAGGCGTGAGCCACCGCGCCCGTCCATGCTTTTAAAAATCGGAATATTATTGACTTTACAGAATAAATTTGGTAGTAGACCTTCAATTTATATTTCATGGAACAAGTTGATAAGAATGCTATAAGATCTTTGAAAAATTGATAGGATTCAGCAGTGTACTTGTCTGGTTTTTGGGTTTTCTTTGATGGAAAGCTTTTAGTTATGATCTTATGCCTTGAATACAGATGCATTCAGAACTCCTTCTTTTTTTTCTATGTTACGCAGCTTCTCTGTGTATAGTTTTTCATAGTAATGAAGAAATCCCTGGGGTTCTTTGGGGTCAATTGTAATGACACCCTTTTATCTTTAATTTTGTTGCTTTGTGTACTTTTCCTCTTTTTTTTTTTTTTTTTTTTTTTAAATCAGATTGCCTAATGATTTCTCAATTTCATTAGCTTTAAAACTCCAAGTGTTTTTGGTTGATTTTGTGTACTTATTTGGTAGATTTTAAGTTTTTTTTTTTTTGGGGGGGGGCGCGTGTTAAAGCAGCTTGGGCCCAAAGAACAGTGTGTTGGCTAGCTATTTTCAGGTCGACAGAAACCTAGACATATACAGGAATAGGAGATAGCAGACTGCCTGTAGGCATCTCTGTGGGGGAATAGTCTTGATTAATGATTGATGTGGGATCACAGTGGGCAGTGCCAGTCCTTGGCAGGTGATTCTGGGTTCAATGAGAACGGAAGCTGAAGGGCTAGAGATAAGGGTCAGTGGGCATATTGCATTTCCAGAGCATTTGAGTTTAGTTCCAGAGAACAGGCAGGATGACCAAGCCACAGGGCGCGATAAGTGAGAAATATTTAGCTATGGACTCTGCTTCAGTTCCTGCCTCCAGACTCATACCTTGGCTTTCTGTCCAAACTTCCCTTCACAATGGACCATAATCTGTAATATGAAGTAAACACCCACCTGCCCCTGCCCCCCACAAATCCAGAAGTTGTTTTTGGTCATCCTGTTTTTTTTTTTTTATCACAATGACAGAAAGCAAACTAGAATAGAAATGCTAGAGGAAAATTAAAGCCCATGATTTCACTTGATGTTTTTCATTAATTAACTTATTTAATCATTTTATAGCCTGGTTGCAGCCCTCTACCTCCTCTCCTCCTAATCCCACACCTCTTCCTCATACTCCCTCTACCTTTGAAGAGGAGGTTCCCCATGTGTAAGAACCCACTCTGGCACTCAAGTTCCAGCAGGAATGAGCACATCCTCTCCCACCGGTGGCAGAGAAGGCAGACCAACTGGGAGAAAGGGGTCCGAAGGTGAACAACAAAGTCAGAGACATCCCCTACTCTAATTTTTAGGGGACTCCCATGATGACCACGCTTCACATATATTACATTTATGTAGGGCATCTAGGCTCAGCTCATGCAAGCTCTTTGGTTGGAGGTTCAGTCTTTGAGTGACCCCATGAGCCCAGGTTAGTTGACTCTGTAGTTCTTCTTGTGGTGTCCTTGACCCCTCTGGCTCCCTCAATCCTTCCTCCTACTCTTCCACAAAAGTCCCTGAGCTTTGGCTACTCTTTGGCTGTGGGTTTGCATCTGTTTCCATCAGGAGCTAGGCTCCTGTCTGCAATCATAACAGAATATCATTAATAGTGCCAGGAGTTGGCTGTCTCCCATGCGGTGGGCCTTATTCATTTGCGTTTTTGATAAGAAGCAATCACCTTTGTACTCAGTTATAATGATAACGCTGGCTGAATTTTGGTTCAATATTTCTTACCAAATGAATTCAAAGATCACAGTGGGTGCATCCATGATTATTTGCCAACAACCAAGGTATAGAGTAACGTAATTCTCGAAACTGTGGATGACGCAAAGTGGAACTTCCATTGGCTGCAAGTCCAGCCCCACCTTCTTTCTCAATACTTAAATACTGCAGGCTGCCTCCTTGAATCATACACAGCTGGGCAGAGACAGGAACTCAACAGGCTCAGCTCTGCAAAGCGCAGCCCACAAAACTGATGGTAAAATTCAGAGAGAGACTTGATTAAAGAAAGCGACAATGGAACTGATCCCAAACTTTGCCTTGGAAACCTGGATGCTCCTGGTTACCAGCTTGGTGCTCCTCTACCTGTGAGTAAACTGCCCAGGCTCCTTCCTCAGTGATCAGGACTTGGGGGATGTGAATCAGACAATTCTTTCCTTTACTGGTTGGAGAAATCTAAAGGAAAAATGAAGGGGACATTGCTTGGATGTGGGATGCCATAAAGACCTAAGGTGCTGCTTTTGGTCTAATGCAAATCCCTCCAAGGGGATAAGAATACATTCCTCTTCTACTAAACTGCATTTTTTGTGGTTAGGAAGACTGAGTGACCTTAGTTAGGTTTGGGTTGTCCTCCGACTGAGTCTCAGTGTTTGCCCAGAGTAACCAATCAGGGCTCAGTGAAGCAGATCACAAATGACTGGTCACTGTGTTTGATTGGAGGCCTCTTCCATAAGGTCTCAGGATTGTGGGGATGGGAGCAGCTTTTGTGCTTGCCTCTGTTTTTTAATATGCAGGAGATATAGAGTGTTGTCCCTTGTGCACATGGCTAGTTTCTGCTCCCTGTAGGACAATGTATACAATGTCCCTAGTATACCCCAGGCTATACGGTAGGGTCAAATTATTACTTGTTTTGTTACACTTCCCTGAAGCTCGCTACCTTCCCCAACCTCAGCTAATATGCAGAAGTTATTTGTTTCTAGATGATGAATCCTTTCTTTCATATTACATTTGGTCATTTTATTTTTGTGAGTGTCTTGCCTGAATGTATACATGTATGTGCATGTATACGGAGGCACCAAGGACATCATATCTCCTGGAATTTTCCTCAGTTGAGGACATCTTTTCTCTTGAAATTGGAGTTTCAGGTGGCTTTGAGCCACTTCATGGATACGGGGAATTGGAATTGAACCCTTGGCAAGAGCAACAAGTGCTCTTAACCACTGAACCATCTCTCTAATCACCTCCCATATATGATGAATCTTTAGAGGAAAGAAGACCTGACTTTGTTTCTTTCCTGCCACCATTTCCTGTAAAAATCTCCTAGCGTCAACATAAGGAGTTGCTCCTCACCTGCTATGAAATTTACGATTTCCTCAAAAGGCAGGGATTCTGAAATGTTAAATATTTCCCCCTGAGCTCCACTGGGAGCCTAAGTCAAAACATCCCTCTTGGGACCACCTCTGAATGAAGGGATATTCCTGTATAATGGTACGAGTGAGGAGACGAGAAAGGTTATCCCGAGTTCCAGGATTAAAAAGCTTATGTTGCCACCATGCCCAGCTCATTGTACAGCAGCGGTTCTCAGACTGTGCATCACGACTCCTTTGGGGGTTGACAGACCTTTGCTAAAGGGTATTAAAGGGGCCACAGCATTATGAAGGCTGAGAGCCACTGTAATATTACTCTATGTCTCCGTCTTTCTCTCTGTGCATATATATGTGCATATGCCTATGAGTCTGTGGGTGGTAGATGCTCCCCTTCCACACACATGTATGACATTGGATGTCTGCCACTGCTGTACTTTAAGGAAAGGAAATCATAATAATGTGAAAATGAAACATTCAAATGTGGTTTTATTCTCTAAAGGAACAGTAAGCCTTTAAGGTACTGCGGCAACACCTTTTCCATCTGATGGCATTCTACAAGTAACTCAAATGTTTCATTTTCTTTTATTCAGCCCTAGAATTTCTTTGATGTAACCCTGACCTTCATTTAAAAAGGTTAAAGTGGGGCTGTTCAACATTTGTGATGACTGAGGTATTTACAGTAGCAGCATACTTTTATAATATTACCAGGAATGTGAGCCTTATGCATAAACAAATACATGGTATAGACTGCATGTGTGCTTTGAAATAAACCTGCTTAAAAAAACCCATCAGTGTTTGATATACCAGTTTGCCAGGTTATGCAAATCCCTCACTATAAGTGGATGAGGAAGAGGATGGGCCAGTGATGAAATAGAATACCTTCAGGTACGGGTTAGGAAGAAGTGGAGAATATGACTCTTCTCTCAAGGGAGAGCTCTCCAATATACTTGTGGGTTGTGGCTCCCACTGAAGATCGCTGGAACAGATGACTTGCATCCGATCAATTCCCTAAATAAAAGCAAGTAAAAGAAATAATAGTTAAGAATTCATCCTTGATGTAGCATGAACACTCAAACTCAAATTTCAGGACATTTATTAATTAATGATTAACTTTAAGACTTAGAACCCAAATATTTTACTTACCTTGGGAGATAACCTTTGTTGTCTTTGAGAGTCCCACAGAGAACTCAAGAAATTAAGACCAAAAATAATTATTGATGTTAGGTTATTACTTGTTGCCTACATGTTGCCTCCTCCGCTTGAACTTTCTAGTGTCTGTATCTATGAGTGGTGTGTCACTGTAATACACAATGACAATCCCAATGTACTAGCTTTCTCTTTCACTTCATAGATATGGAACCCATTCACATGGACTTTTTAAAAAGTTGGGAATTCCTGGGCCCAAACCTCTGCCTTTCTTGGGGACAATTCTTGCTTACCGGAGTGTGAGTATTTCTTTTCTTTTTACCTCCTTATCTTGATTCTTGTGGTTGCTGAGAGAGGCTCAGTTCCATCAAATGAAGGGCAAGATCTTGAACAGAACTGAGGTAGAATTTTAGAAACCAGGTTTGGCTTCCACCTGAAACAAGATCAGTTTCCCTAAGCCTTTGTCAGTCTTTAGAGAGTCTGGTTAGGCACAGTTGATCAGTTCAGACCGTATCAACACATGTTGAGAACTTGATGTTCAGACTAGTGAGCCTCAAAGATAAATATCCTTTTATTACACTCTTCCAACTTCCCCTTTTGTGGACCCCTCTAATAACATACAATGAATCACTAGAGACCATTTTATATGTCTACACATGCCTTATGTTCACTTATTCTAGCAAGGGACAGTCATGCTTTTGAAAATTTTATCTGCGTAATTAAAACCATACCCTTGAATCATAGCAGACATTTTCCCCTTAAGTTTCAGAAGTGAAGACTCAATAAAAGTACCTAACTTCCAATGTTATGTGTGGAGGAGAAAGAGTTTTGCTTTGCTGTGTTTTGTGTAGAGGTGGAGTCTCACCATCTTTCCATGTCGACAAGGAAATTCACTCTATCGATTTTTAAAAAAAATTTTTTATTATTAATTTATTATTGTTACATCTCAATGGTTATCCCATTCCTTGTATCCTCCCATTCTTCCCTCCCTCCCATTTTCCCCTTATTCCCCTCCCCTATGACTGTTCCTGAGGGGGATTACCTCCTCCTGTATATGGTCATAGGGTATCAAGTCTCTTCTTGGTAATCTGCTGTCCTTCCTCTGAGTGCCACCGGGTCTTCTCCTCCAGGGGACATGGTCAAATGTGAGGCACCAGAGTATGTGAGAAAGTCATATCCCACTCTCCACTCAACTGTGGAGAATGTTCTGACCACTGGCTAGATCTGGGTAGGGGTTTAAAGTTTACCGCCTGTATTGTCCTTGGCTGGTGCCTTAGTTTAAGGGGGACCCCTGGGCCCAAATCTGCCTATCATATTGTTCTACTTGTAGGTTTCTAGGACCCTCTGGATCCTTCTACTTTGCCATTCTCTCATGCTTCTCTCATCTATCGATTTTTAAGAAATTTTTTTTTACATGTATGAGTGTTTTGTCTGCCCTACATGGCTGTGTATGAGTGCCTGATTCCCACAAGTGTCCCTCTAGAACTGGGATTACAGACAGTGGCCATGTGGGTGTTAGAAATGGAATCCTGGTCTTCTGGAACATTGAGCCATTCTTATCCACTTGCCTTCTTGCTCCACGACTTGCCCGAGACTGAATGGTCTAAAGTAGAAGATGCCACTGGCTTCTTGCGCCCTAATTCTGTTAGTCTTCTTGGGAGAGGTGATGAGATAAGTGAAAACGACACTGAATAAGGAGATAAATGGATCTCTCTGGCTTTCCCTTTGCTTCCGTCTCCCCCTGTGTCTGTGGAAGGAGCAATTCATAAACTCTGAGGACTTCAGGGACAACATGTGGAGAAGCAAAAGCTTTAGAGAGGAGCATGGTGTTAGCTATTATCCATAGTGAAGAGTGGGTAGCTGAGCAATTGTTCACAACCAAGACTGGGTTTTTGTGCTCGTGCAATGTTGGGAGAAAATTTAGGAGACTTTAATGTGCCCATTTTCAATACCTCTAGAATTCACTCTCTTCCCACTCAAACATGTATCAATAAGAAATGCATCCTTGCTGCCACTGAGGGATTTAAAAGCTTGATTTTTATAAGATCCACATCATGCATGCCCCAGATAGAGATAAGAACATTATTTAATAGAAGGATCCAGAAGGTCCTGGAAACCTACAGGAAGAACTTTATGACAGGCAGATCTGGGTCCTGGGGTCCTCCTCAAACTAAGGCACCAGCCAAGGAGAATATAGGCAGTAAGCGTCAAACCCCTACCAAGACCTAGCCGGCGAACAGAATATTCTCCACCGTGGAGTGGAGAGTGAGATCTGACTCTCACACGAACTCTGGTGCCCCTTTTCTGACCACGTCCCCCAGATGGGGAGACCTGGCGGCACTCAGAGGAAGGATAGCAAGTTACCAAGAAGAGACTCGATATTCTAAGAGCATGTATAGGGGGAGGAGGTCTCCTTCAGTCACAGACATAGGGGAGGGAAGAAAGGGGGAAGTGGGAGGGAGGGAGGAATAGGAGGAAACAGGGGAAGGGCTAACAATCGAGATGTAATATGAATAAATTAATAAAAAAGAACATTATTTATAACAGTCATGGATTTTCATTTTCTTTACCTTTTCAGGGATTCTGGGAATGTGACAAACGATGCCATAAGAAATATGGGAAAATGTGGGGGTAAGTATTATGGTAACTTCCAGTGGGTAGATTTGAAATTTTTATAAAAGCCCATAGGATCTTGAGTGAAAGCTATGTATCACAAAGATTTTTCTTGCCAAAGATTCCATCTGTCTCCCAGTGTCATGAATCACAGACTGAATTTGCCTGAGAAAAATTGTATGTTTCGATTTCCTCCAGGGCCTGATGGTTCAGGAATGGGTCACCTGAATTTCAGTTCACACTCACCCCTCTAATAACATGCAATGCGTCAACTTGAGACCTTTTAGTATGTGTCTATATGTGTCTCATGTTTATTTTGGCTTTAGAGGCAGAATTTATTTAAAATTTGAATGTAATATGTGCTTTAAAGAAAGACTGTGAACTATCATAAGGCAGTGAAAACACATCTAAGTTTCAAGGCTCCATCTTCTAAGGCTCCATCTTCTAAAAATGCATGTAGATGTTTTCCATTCGTGCAGAAGTTTCACTAAGGAAAGGCTGCTCAACAGAACAACGTGTGAGCGTGTCTTCTGATGACTCTTGCTGTCTTATTCGTCCTGGAGCTAAGAGTCTCGTGTTATTTGAGTTCCCAGTCTTTCTAGATATTAGCTGCCTAAGTATGTTTTGATAAAAAAGATAACCTTTCTGTACAGTTGAATGTGGCCTTGAACTCCTGGTCCTCTTGTCGCTGCTCCTTGAACGCTGGAATTATAATAGGTACACACATCACTATGTCCAGCTCATGATACTGACTTTAAAATTTTATTCATTTGTATTCAATGTGTATGAGTGTTTTATCTGCATGTGTGTCCATGTACAATGTGGATGTGTGCGTACATTGCCTCACAGGCCAAATTTCAGATTCATTGTAGCTGGAGTTACAGACAGTTGTTAACCACCACGTGGGTGTTGGGAATCAAATCCAGGTCCTCTGGCAAAGCAGCCATGCTCTTAATCACTGAGTCATCTTTCCAGCCTCCTCATGATAGTGACATTTTTGGGGTGATTTTCAAGACAGGGTTTCTCTGTGTAGCCTTTACTGTCCTGGTTTGTAGCTCAGGCTGACCTTGAACTCAGAGAGATCTGCCTGCCTCTGCCTTCCTGAGCACTGAGATTAAAGGCTTGCACCACCACACCTGGCTATGATACTGACTTTCAACAGTCAGTGTGGGATATAGTCACAGCCCCATGTTTCCTGGAGAACGATGAGGAGTTTCTGGCCTTGGAGGTTGGCTAACTGCTGTAATAATTATTGTTATCTATCGCTAATAATAGTAATTATTAGTAGGAGATATTTAAGGTGTGCCATGTAATTACCTTCTTCCTTCTGTCTTCTTTGCTTATCCTCCTGGAGAAGTGGATGCTTATACATCACCAACAAACTTACAACGAACTATAATAAATCGTTCCATTTCAGGACCACTGAAGTTTGGCTGAGTGTACTGCAAGAGGCGTCAGCACTGTGCTGTGTGCCACGCACAAGCAGGGGGAGGCGTGGCCTCTTCATGCCTCTCTAACTTCTCTCACATGTCATTAAAAAGCTAAGGGATGGCCACAGGGTCTGCCGAGTAAACACAGCCCACGAGGACCTTGTGATCGGTCTCAGAGCACACAGCACTGGATCTCCTCTGGCTCATACCCAGCTGTCCTTTTTCACTATTTTGCACTCAAATTACCCACCTTCAGTTTTCTGTTGACTTAGTATCCTTTTTGGTAATGTAATATTTTGATCATGCAAGATCATGAAAAATAGCACATAGGTAATAGCATGCATGTACCACCCAGACTTAACAAACATTCCAGTTTAGTGCTATTTTGTGTTTGTCTCCTCCCTGTATGAGCTATATTATTACACTTCCTTTTATGAGATGCCAGTGATCTGTGGTCAGAATCCCTCACTTGAGCTAGGTGCTTACGTGGTGTGTACAACTGTGGGTTATGTAACATCTGGATCAGATTCTGGGTTCCTGGGCATGCACCAAATATGAAACCCCTGTGGTTGGGTTTAATCCTCTTTACTTTGCCAATGCAGGTTGTACGACGGTCGACAGCCTGTGTTGGCCATCACGGATCCAGTCATGATCAAAACAGTGCTGGTGAAGGAATGCTATTCTACATTCACAAACAGGCGGGTAGGCGTCTGTTTACAACATCACGGTCTCTATTTATTTACACATTAGGATCCCTTTGATGTGTGAACTTTTACACGAATGTGCACATGGTTATTTTCTGTGTGTGTGTGTGTGTGTGTGTGTGTGTGTGTGTGTGTGTGTGTGTGTGTGTGTGTGTAGGTGCCCACAGAGGCCAGAAGAGGGTACAGGATCCCTTAGAGCCATACTTACTAGGATTTATGAGCCACCTGATATGTTCTGGGAGCCAAACTTCAGTCTTCTGCAAGAGCAGCATGTCTTCTGGACTGCTGAGCCTTCTCTCCAGTTCCTATAACATTTTGTTATATGTATATAGTTAAAAATCTATTATCGATACTGATAGGTGATACTTGTGTTTCTGGATCTGTCTTCACTTAACATGAAGGTTTCCAGTTCTCTCCATTCTCCTGCCAATGGTATAATTTTGTTCTTCTTTGTGGTTGAATCAGGTTCCATTGTGTGTGTAGGTGCTACCTGACAATAACTTAATATTTTGAGCCTTGTGTTTGTGAGAGTTGTGTATATGTATATATAAACGTGTGGCATGTGTGTGCCTATGTGAGCCTGCAGAGGCCTGAGGGGGATGGTAAGTATCCTACTCTTCTGTTTTGGATATTCTGGCTGGCCAGGGAGCTATTGGCACCTGCCTCTTCCCCCAATGCTGGGCTATAGGCATTTCTGACTATGGTCAATGCATTTTAAAATGTGACTGCTGAGAATTTAAACCCAGGTCCCCGTTCTTGAAAATGAGTACTCACCCTCTGAGGCATCTCTCCAGAACAGTGTTTTGATCTGTGAATACTTCATGTCTTTTTTAATTTCTTCAATTTTTCATTGATTTCTTTTTAATTAATGGATTAACATCCCAATTGCAGCCCCTTCCTTCCTCCCAGTTGCACACTCCCTCCCTCCTCTCCCATACTCCCTTCCTTATTCAACAGATAATGGTAGCCCTCCCTCCCCACCCACCCCAGCTCATCAAGTAGCACCAGGACTGAGCATGTCCTCTTCACCTGTGGCCTGATGAGGCAATCTCACCCATTGATTTCTTTTATGAGCATTTTAACTGCTTATTTTTATTTGGATTTTGTTAGATTTATACCTAAAGTATTTAATTTTCTTTGGAATGCTTGTGAAGGTTTTTGTGTGTTTAATGTGGGTTTGCATATTCCTCATGTACCTTACCAATGCACCTGAATCCTTGTAAACTGACTCATTTTTAAGTTCCAGATGTTTGCTTGTTCATGTGCTTCATGAATTCTCTATCTTGACATTATTTTAGTAGAAAATTGGGGAGCTTCTTCTTTCTAATCTACATATTTTCATTTTTCTTAAATTGCTGTGTCAGCTGGGAGCTCCAGCATGGTGATGAACAGGGTGTTGGGAGAGTTCACCTACTTTTTTTTCTTTTTTCTTTTTTTTTTATTAATTTATTCTTGTTACATCTCAATGTTTATCCCATCCCTTGTATCCTCCCATTCCTACCCCCCCGCCATTTTCCCATTATTCCCCTCCCCCTGTATATGCTCATAGGGTATCAAGTCTCTTCTTGGTAACCTGCTGTCCTTCCTCTGAGTGCCACCAGGTCTTCCCCTCCAGGGGACATGGTCAAATGTGAGGCACCAGAGTACGTGAGAAAGTCATATCACACTCTCCACTCAACTGTGGAGAATGTTCTGACCACTGGCTAGATCTGGGTAGAGGTTTAAAGTTTACCTCCTGTATTGTCCTTGGTTGGTGCCTTAGTTTGAGCGGGACCCCTGGGCCCAAATCTGCCTATCATATTGTTCTACTTGTAGATTTCTAGGACCCTCTGTATCCTTTTATTTTGCTATTCTCCCATGCGTCTCTCATTTAGAGTCCCACAACAAGAAAATTTGCTCAACCATGTTCATAGCAGCCTTATTCATAATAGCCAGAACATGGAAACAGCCTAAGTGTCCCTCAGTAGAAGAGTGGATAAAGAAACTGTGGTACATATACACTATGGAATTCTACTCAGCTATTAAAAACAAGAAATTCCTGAAATTTGTGGATAAATGGATTGAGCTAGAAATGATCATAATGAGTGAGTTAACCCAGAAGCAGAAAGAACCAAATGGTATATATTCACTTATATCTGCATACTAGCCCAAGAGTTCATCTACTTTTAATGAATGGAATATTAGTCTTCCACAGTTAGGTCCAATTTTTAGCTCTTGCTTCTGAGCGTTTGTGACATTTGTGCAACAAACACACCCAATGTGTTTCATTGTATCTATTAATTGTATATATTATTGGAGTTAGGTATGGTATTGACAAATGCCTGTATATTGATACATTGATCAATTCAAGCTTACTTTTATCAAACGTCCACAAACCAACACCTCCTTTTCTCTGCCTCCAGCCTCCTAAGGAGTGAGACATTTGAAGCATGCATTTCCTGTACCATTTAATGACATTATAGTTCTAAATAATTTTTTTAAGTAAATGATGCTATTGACATTTAAAAAAAAAAAGCACTTTGCAGTTCTCGGAATCTGTATAGGGCAGCTTCTCTTTTGTTTTGGATTCTAGAGTTTTGGTCCATCGGGAATTATGAAAAAAGCCATCTCCATCTCTGAGGATGAAGAATGGAAGAGAATACGAGCATTGCTGTCACCAACCTTCACCAGTGGAAAACTCAAGGAGGTAATGAAGTACTCAGTTTCTCATTGGAAACATGGAGAACAGATATGGGGACAGGCAGAGTGGAAGATCACAGCCCTTTCCAAGCAGAGTCCTCTGAGCTGACACTTCCTTTTGTGTTAATGTGACCTCTTGCTTTGTCCTTGGAAAGGCATTGTCCACTGGGAATTGAGTCCCCCACTCACTATGCATGGCATTTTGTTTTGTGCATAGATGCTCCCCATCATTAACCAGTATACAGACATGTTGGTGAAAAACATGAAGCAGGGATCAGAGAAAGGCAAGCCCATCAGCACGAAAGAGTAAGTACCGGCACAGTTGTTGGGTACTGGGCTGTTGTTTTAGTTACTTTTCTGCTGCTGTGACAAAAGACTCAGACATAAGTAATTGAAGATTTCATTTTGGTGTACAGGGGGGTACAGTCCATCATGGCTGGAAGGCTTGGTGGCAGGATCAGGAGGTTAACTTATCCCATGGCATCCACAATCAGGAAGAAGGAAGTATAGCCAGGCTAGACTCAAGGCCAGCCCAACATGATCTGTTTCTTCTAATGAGGCTGTTCCTCCGAAAGTTTCCACAATTTCCCCAGACAATGCCACTAGCTGAGACCAAGTGTTCAAACACACAATCCTGTGGGGGGAGATATGCACATTCAAGTCATATCAATAGTCCTAGGGGACACCATCATTACCTGCTGGGGAGTTGACGTTCCCATTGTTAAGTTATACAGGACCGGTCAAAAGTGGGTTGTATAATGTCACAACTGATTATGGCAGCTCAAATTACTGCTGGTGCTGAGAGTAGAGGAACCTGAGACATCCCTGCGGCAGCAGTAGGACTGTAATGGGTCATCTTGCAAAGGAGTATCTCCTATGAGAAGACCGGGTGGCTGATGGAGAGTACGTCTAACCTCTCTACGTAGGAGTCATTATTAACTTGTCAACTCATTCATCATTTTTGACATGCTAGAAAAAGAGATAGTTTAGAGAGGAGGAACACTATCTAAACAAGGTTGTTAGTGTAGAGTCAGATAGGAAAGAGCAGAGAAAGTCCTCGCACGTAGTAGGATGTCGTGTGCATACTAAGAAAGCTAAAATGTCAAACAATCTATACTCTAGCATAGGCTTATTCAGACTATCCTATCAGCGAACTAGTGTGTGTTTCCTTGGGCTGGCAAAACCATTCAGCATGTAAAGGCATTTGCCACCAAGGTAACAACCTGAGTTCGAACCCCTGGAAGCCACATGGTAGAAGGAGAGAACTGGCATCCATAGTTAAGAAGAAGAAGAAGAAGAAGAAGAAGAAGAAGAAGAAGAAGAAGAAGAAGAAGAAGAAGAAGAAGAAGAAGAAGAAGAAGAAGAAGAAGAAGAAGAAGAAGAAGAAGAAGAAGAAGAAGAAGAAGAAGTAACAGCAAAAAGAATACATGTATGCTTAATATTTAGCTTATCTTATGCAGTTCAGGACTAAAGCCAAGGAATGCAGTCACCTCTAGTTGACAGTGTCTTTCCACATCAGTTAACACAACCAAAGCAAACCCTGACCCATAGGCCTGTCTAACTTGGTATACACAATTCTTCTTTGAGACTTTCTTCCCATGTGGTTCTAGATTATGTCATTTTGGTGATAAAAAGGCTACAATTCATAGTCTCTGTACCATCCTATAGCACAAAGACAGGTTCAACCCCGTCTCCTGACAAACTCCTTGCAAGTGAGTGCAATAGATGAAAGGACTCCATAGACAGGCCTTCTGTGTGGCACTCTGACTGCCTTGGCTGGATATGTGAACGTGCTCCTGATTCCTACCTTATGTGTCTCAGGTTGACTAAAGAGATGTTTAATTGTTCATTTCCTTCTCTTCCTTCTCAGCATCTTTGGGGCCTACAGCATGGACGTGATCACTGCCACGTCGTTTGGAGTGAACGTTGATTCCCTCAACAACCCCCAGGATCCTTTTGTGGAAAAAATCAAGAAGCTCTTGAATTTTGATATCTTTGAACCATTGTTCCTCTCAGTGAGTAAGTGACCTAATGTTTAAATCTTTCTGTCTTTTTAAGTAACAGTGTAGTGAAAGATAATCCACATATGTTGTAAGTAGCCTACTTCAACTGGCCAGTATATGGCTTTCAGTATATTTAAAACACTTCCATCCATTCCTGTAGTCTGCTATGGAACATTTTTTTTTGTCATCCCAGAAACTGTACTTTTAATGATCAATTTCTTACTTGCCTCAGGTATAGGAACAAGTAAGTGTACTGTCTAACTGTATAGATTTGCCTAGTCTGGACACTTTGTATGACTAAAATTGTATAATAGGTCACCTTTTGTATTTGGCTTCCAAATCAGTGCATTTTAAA
Organism: Acomys russatus; assembly: GCF_903995435.1. Classification (NCBI taxonomy): domain Eukaryota; kingdom Metazoa; phylum Chordata; class Mammalia; order Rodentia; family Muridae; genus Acomys; species Acomys russatus. The sequence continues at coordinate 38,699,058 of NC_067155.1, read as the reverse complement.
AGTTCACGCATCTTGAAGTGTATTAGGATTTTAAAAAAATATTTTATTAATTTATTCATATTACATCTAAATTGTTATTCCATCTCTTGTATCCTCCCATTCCTTCCTCCCTGTCATTTTCCCCTTACTCCCCTCCCCTCCTACTGTGAGTGAGGGGGACCTCCTCCCCCTGTATATGCTCAAGGGTATCAAGTCTCTTCTTGGTAGCCTGCTATCCTTCCTCTGAGTGCCATCAGGCCTCCCCATCAAGGGGATGTGGTCAAATATGGGGCACCAGAGTTCGTTGAAAGTCAGACCCCACTCTCCACTCAATTGTGGAGAATGTCCTGTCAATTGGCTAGATCTGTGTAGGGCTTTGAAGTTTGCTGCATGTATTGTCCTTGGCTGGTGCCATAGTTTGAGCAGGACCCCTGGGGCCAGATCTGCCCATCATAATGCTCTTCTTGTAGGTTTCTAGGACCCTCTTGATCCTTCTATTTCCCTATCTCCTATATTTCTCTTACCAAGAGTCCCAGTGTGATGTCCTCACATCTATCCCACTTTCCTGGTAGGTGAAGACTTTCATGGGACATGCCCCTTGGGCTAGTGTCTAGTTATAAGTAAATACAAACCATTTGAGTCTTTCTGCTTCTGGGTTAACTCACACATTATGATCATTTCTAGTTCAATCCATTTGTCCACAAATTTCGGGAATTCCTTGTTTTTAATAGCTGAGTAGTATTCCATAGTGTAAATGTATCACAGTTCCTTTATTCATTCTTCTACTGATGGACACTCAGGCTGTTTCCATGTTTTGGTTATTATGAATAGGGCCACTATGAACATGGTTGAACATATGCCCCTGTTGTGTGTTGGCGAATCTTCTGGGTATATTCCAAGGAGTGGAATAGCTGGGTCTTGAGGGACCCCTATTTCCAGTTTTTGGAGAAAGCACCAGATAGATTTTCAAAGAGGTTGTAAAGTTTGCATTCCCACCAGCAATGAAGGAGTGTTCCTCTTTTTCCACATCCTCGGCAGCATGTGGTGTCGCTTGAATTTTTTTATCTTAGCCATTCTGATGGGTGTAAGATGGAATCTCAGTCATTTTGATTTGCATATCTTTGATGACTAAAGACATTGAGCATTTCTTGAAGCATTTCTCAGCCATTCGATATTCCTCTGTTGAGAATTCTGTTTAGTTCTGAGCCCCATTACTCAACTGGATTATTTGGTTTGGTGCTGTTTATTTCTTGAGTTCTTTATATATTTTGGATATTAGATCTTTGTCAGATGTAGGGTTAGTGAAGATCTTTTCCCAGTCTGTCAGCTGTTGCTTTGTTCTGTTGACAGCATCTCCTACCTTAGAGAAGCTTCTCAGCCTCCTGAGGTTCCATTTGTTAATTGTTGACCTTAAGGCCTGGGCTGTTGGTGTTCTGTTCAGGAAGTTGTCTCCTGTGTCAATGTGTTCCAGGCTCTTCCCCACTTTTTCTTCTAACTGATTTAGTGTCTCTGTTTTTTTGTTGATGTCTTAATCCACTTGGACTTGAGTTTTGTGCATGGTGACAAATATGGGTCCAATTGCATTTTTCTACATGTAGACATCCAGTTAGACCAGCACCATTTGTTGAAGATGCTATCCTTTTTCCATCGAATAGATTTGGCTTCTTTGTCAAAAATCAAGTGACCATATGTGTATGGATTCATTTCTGGGTCTTCGATTCGATTCCACTGATCAACTAGCCTGTTGCTGTGCCAGTACCATGCTGTTTTAATTACTTTTATTGTATAGGAGTGTTTTATCTATTCTGGGTTTTTGTTTTTCCATATGGCGTTCAGAATTGACCTTTCAATGTCTTTTAAAAATTGTGTAGGTATTTTGATAGCGATTACATTGAATCTGTAAATTGCTTTTGGTAAGATTGCCATTTTGACTATGTTAATTCTTCCAATACATGAACAAGGGAGATCCTTCCATCTTCTGATGTCATCTTCAATCTCTTTCTTCAGAGATTTGAAGTTTTTTTCAGACAAGTCCTTCACTTGCTTGGTTAGAGTAACTCTTAAATATTTTATATTGCCTGTGGTTAACGTGAAGGATGTAGTTTTCCTAATTTCGTCCTCTGCATGGCTGCCATTTGTATAAAGGAAGGCTACTGACTTTTTTGAGTTAATTTTGTATCCAGCCATTTTGCTTAAGGTGTTTATCAGCTATAGGAGTTCTGTGGTGGAATTTTGGGGGTCACTTATGTACACAATCATATCATCTGCAAATAGGGATACTTTGACTTCCTCCTTTCCCATTTGGATCCCCTTGATCTCCTTTTGTTGTCATATTGCTCTGGCGAGGACTTTAAGCCTTCTGTTTATTTCTTTGACTTCATCTTACAAGGCTTTCTTTGTTTTTGTTTTTGTTTTTTGGTTAATGTTATCATCATCATCATCGTCATTGTCGTCGTCGTCATCATCACCATCATCATCATCACTGTTCTTATCTTTGTGTGTAAATATTCATGGGTGGGTGGGTAGGTGTACTTGTATATATGGGTACACATAAGCATGCAGAGGTACACCTCAGAGGAAAATCTCAGGCATCTGCCACTTTTTACTTGAGGTAAGCTCTGGTCCGGCCTAGAACTTCACTGAGTAGGCTGGGCTAACTAGCCATGAAGCTTCCAGGAATTCATTGTCTCCACCTTTCATGTTGCCATTGCTGAGACACTACACTTGGCTTTAACATGGGTTCTGGGAATTGAACACAGATCTTCACGTTTGCAAGGCAAGCACTTTGCCCACTGAGCCATCTCTCCAGCCCTGAAAGCTCTTGCTTGAATACCTTGATTCAGTGCAGCACTGGACTAAAACCTGATTTATCCAAGTAGACCTTAGCATGACATGCAAAGTTGAGTAATTTAACCCTGAAACTATGCAGCAAGAGCCACTGATATCACCTCTATGTTGGTGGCCATTGATATGCCCCTTCCCAGCTAGTGGTCTGGAACCAGAACAAGAGGGAATGAATCTTGACTGAGATCCTTATGACTTTTCCTGTTCTGAATAGCAGAATAGATATAATTTTCCCAGGTGAATTTGGCATTTTCATCATGTTTTCTCTTTTCTTTCTCCTCTAGCTCTCTTTCCGTTCCTTACTCCAGTATTTGATGCATTAAATATCACCATGTTTCCAAGAGATGTCATAAACTTTTTTAAAACTTCTGTAGAACGAATGAAATATAATCGCATGCAAGATAAAGAAAAGGTAATAACTGCTCACACAAGAACTTTAATTTATTAATAATGTGTTTCTTACCCTCCATATAAAACAAATATATATCCTCTGCATCTTTAAGAGTTAGATGGAGGAGTGTAGGTTAAAGACAGGAGAATTTTAGTACTTTGAAGAGAATAAAGAGTACAGTGGTTGAGAGTAGAGAAATAAAGTGAGCCAGATAAATTAAAAAAATGTATTTATTTATTATTTATATAGTGTTCTGCTTGCATGTACACCTGCACACTAGAAGAGTGCACCATATCTCATTACAGATGGCTGTGAACCACCCAGTGGTTGCTGGGAATTGAACTCAGGACCTCTGGAAGAACAGACAGCACTCTTAACTTATGAGCCATCACTCTAGGCCCAGATAAATTTTAAATTAAACAATAAACCTTACAATTAGTGTGCCCTAGAACAAAAGTTTTGATTTTTCAAGACAATCATTCTTTGTGTAGCCCTGAATGTGCTGGAATTCACTCGGTAGACCAGGCTGACCTTAACCTCAGAGATCCACCTGCCTTTGCTTCTGAGTGCTGGAATTAAAGTCATGCACCACCACTGCCCATCTCAGAATAAATATTTTTAATTAAGACCTTCACCATACACCTGAGAAAAGAGATTCCTTGCATAGAATTTGTGGGGATGTAAGTTGGGGGAATTATGAAAATCTTTGTGATTATATGTCAAAAAATTAAAGTCTTCTATTTTTCTCTGTGCTGGGGATAAAACCCAGTCCCTTATACTTGGTCAGCAAACATGTCATCCTTGAACACTGGTCCAAGTTGCCCTGGGTACCCAGCTCAATCCTATCTAGAGTTGAATACTGAGAACACGGTTTATGACTTTGATGTTGGATCAGGACATCCCAATGGAACAACCGTTATTATAGCTAACTTATTCAAGGATCAAGTCTTTTGTAATCTTAGTTCACATAAGAGGAAAAAGATGAGCAAAAGTTAAAAGTACAATTCCCACATGATCCAGCCATTTTCATGTTGGTCAGATAATGACATATGACATAAGATTGTGTGAGAGGCTTCTATTCTCCCATGTTCACTGAAACCATTTAAAAAATAGGAGAATGGAATTTGAAAGTTCTCATCATGGATAAGTAAGGCATACTGAGAAAAATATGTTTAACCTGATTTCAGAAACATTCAATATATGCAAGTATCAAATTTTTATTTAATTGAGTTGCCATGTACATTTTTAATGCATCCATTAAGAGAAATTAAACATGTAGACAAAAGTTTACACTTCCCTTTTCTCAATGGACCATGACTCTGCTTAAACATTTCTTTCCAGGTACTTTAATTCCCCAGATCTCATAGTGGCAAGGAGTCACTTCATTTCCAAGCTTATCCTTTTAACTATTTTCTTAAAAAGTCATTTTATCATACCTGGCCTAATTTAGTCCGCTTTATTTTTGATTTTTATTGTTTTGAGACACAGTCTTGCTATGTAGGCCAGGCTTGCCTTTCTCAGTCATCCTGCTTCTAGAGCTGTGACTAGAGCTATTTGCTAACAAATCTGGCTGGTATGAACTAAATTTGAGCCCTTCTGACCTGGAATGGCACAGGGCTACTCTGTGTAGTCAGGCTTTTCTGTGTGTAAATGGACTATGGAGTAGAGAAAGGAAGCAGGACTGAGTATACCCACTATCACTTAGAATCATTGCATTCTAGCTTGGTGGGGGCATTTAAAGGTATCTGCCCACAAACTACTCATGGGGTCTGAAAGTGGAGTTTCATCTGTAAGGACAAAGGCTTGAAACTAAGATAGGAGGAAGCGAGATTGAAGCCAGAATTTTTTCCTGTATAAGCACAGATGCAAAAGGAAGGGGCTGACCAGGACTGTTTAGAAGCCAGAGAACTCAGGGTCAAAGAAAGGAAAGACCAAGCCATTGGACACCCACCCACTGTTCACTCATGGAAGCATGTTGCTCTCAAAAGCATAGGTATTGATATCGTTATGATTGACTTTGGGAGTCGCAGCCAGACTTCTTGACTTTAAGCAAGCATCAGTCTCAGAATGATGACTAGTTCTGAACTTGTGACTCCGTCTGACCTCTCACCTGACCTTGCATCTTTCAAAATTGTCTCATTTCAGCAAAGAGTGGATTTTCTTCAGCTGATGATAAACTCCCAGAGTTCCAAAATCAAAGAGTCTCATAAAGGTAAGGAAGGAAGTTTCATGTATAATGAAGAGGGACTTCAGAGTCAAGGGCTTGTCCTGGAAATATCGAGGGCGCTTTGCAGTTAGATGAATATGTGTCCAAATTGCTAACAGACAATTCCAACTCCTCCAAACAAAATCCAACTCAACCCACAGATGCAGAAACTATATACAGCAGCTAGAGGAACCTACGGGAAGGACAGGGCTATTACTGTGTTCAAAGTCTGAAGGGCAGCTATAAGCATGAGATTCAGGCCTTGAGGTCATCATTGATCTGTGAATCTTGTACTACAGAACAAATGCCACTGTAGACTCATCAAGACCCACCGAGCCAGAAACTGTGCCTGGAGATTTGCATCTAGACATCCAGTGAGCAGGAGAAGCCCCACAGTGGTGATGCTCACTGGAAACACAGGGTGCAAATCTATCCAGCACTTGATTTAAAGTCAAACCTTGATTTCCTGTGTAGTTACTAAGAAAAATGGAGAAAGCCTCGGGACTAGGCACATATCCCACTCCTCTCAATAGTTTTTCACCCACTCATTTCCCCCTCATGGATGGCTTTTGAATAAACACTTGCTGTGATAGTTGAAGAAAGATAGCTTTCTCATTCCATCCTGTCTGATGCAGTTTTGAATTATGTTCTGTGTAATAGACGGACAAGATGCTCATTTTCAGGGTTTCATTTAAGAAGCCGTGTCCCCTCATGTGCACAACCTCCCATTTTTTTTTTAGAATACATTTTAGACATTCTCTTATTTTATCTGTGTACGTATGTGGGCATGCACATGTAAGTGTGTGTGTGTGTGTGTGTGTGTGTGTGTAGGTAAGAGGACAACTTACACAATTCTGTTGTCTAGTTTCCCCCTTTTTTGCTTCTGGGAATGTTACTCAGTTCACCAAGCTTGATGTTAGGCCCTTTATCTGCTGAGCCATCTTGCTGGACCATCTCACTTTCCCAGTTTTGACATTCATCAATCGGGTAGGATGTTTTGTTATGAGCACTGAACTTACATTTTTTTCTATTATCACCGAATGGCCATAATTATAGTTAGGATTCATTCTCTTTTTTTGTCCATTGTCTTGGTTTGACAGATGTGTACTGATACACCACAGCTGAACAACACAAAAAGTGTTCTGTGCCACTTACCCATCTTTATAAATAATTTTCCTTTTTTTTCTGTTTCAAGATATTCCAGGTTTCCTCTAAATTCTCCAGACAGCTGTGATATCAGTGATTTGTTCAAAGTTGCCATTTTTTTTTTCAGTGTGAAATGAAGTGTCAAATCAAAATCTGGGACCCAGATTTAATTATTCTCCTGGAGACTAATCCTTGTAGAATTCTTTCAATGGACAAAGTTATTAAAATTAAGTATGAATCCGTGGAACAGAAAAAAAATTTCTCATTTAAAATTTCAAGTGTGTATGAGTGTGTGGTGTGATATGTATGCGTTTATGCATATTTGCAGGTGTATAGACCCAGAGACGTGGGCATGATTTGTTGAGGCCCAGAGTTGGTGTTAGGAATCGTGTTCGATTGCTTTTCCATCTTACTCACTGAAGCAGTGTCTTTCAGTGAAAGCTAGATCAAACAAGTTTGGCTAGTCTCACTAGTCATCCTGCTCTTGGAATTCCCTGTCTCTTCCCTCTGAAGCTGGAATCACATGTGCGGCCTCTATGGCTATCTGGCATTCATGTGGGTTGTGGGATTGGAGGGAGACTTTTCTGTACCCATATTCAATGATTCTCCTATTCTCTCTCTCTCTCTCTCTCTCTCTCTCTCTCTCTCTCTCTCTCTCTCTCTCTCTCTGTCCTCCCTCTCTCCCTCTCTGTCTGTCTGCCTCTCCCTCCCTCCCTCCCTCTCTGTCTGTCTTCCTCTTTTCCTCTTTCTTTCTATTCCTTCCTCCATTCCTCCCTTTCTTCCCCTTCTCTGTGTGTTAATGGTAGTGAGGAAAGAATTGGCAGTGAATGAATTCACCCTTGTGACCAAATAGGAAGCATAGTTCATTGCGTGAATTGCAAAGGGGCAAGGAGACCTGTGAAGTGACTAGGGCACTGCAGCATAGGTTACCGTGCTGGGAGAGGCGTCTCCATTCTAAAGAAGAACTTGAACAATGACTGTCTTTATGTGTAGTTTCATGGCATGTGGTTCATACCATGTGATTGCGGGCAAGTTTCTACTGGCCTGGCTAGTTTATCCTTTATGGGAAGTTAACATGAGTCATTTTGCATACATTTTTTTTGGTAATCCCTGCCTTGTAAAGAAGATCCAAGCAAACGAGCAAATACAGAAGGGCAGTCTTGTTTTGTCTAAAAAGCTTGGGTCTTGCAGAACAGAGCTACACTTCACAGTGTCGTGGTACAGCGCTCTACAGATGCAGTGTAGCTACAGATCAGGTTCTTTCCATTTGGGTTTTCTTCAAAAATTCCTTAATGAGGACCAATTATTAGAACATTGCTCAGTGATTGGGGAGCAGTGTTTACACAACATTGAGACAGAAATCAGAATTTAAACTACACAATAACTTTATACCTACACAGGAAGACCCAGAGCTCAGTGGCTAGCCAAACTAGCTGAAGTAATGAGCTGAAAAAACTTGTGTACATCAGAGAGAAATGCTTCTTGTTGAGATTTCTTAGCTAGGAAGGTGTTGAGGATATCAGAATGAGAAGATTGTCAAAAGGATTGTAGACCTTAAAGAAACTGGATAAAAGTGACTTTCCCATTTCAATTCTTTGTCCAACCAACATGAGAATAAAAACCACCCTCAGGGTGACTCTGAATTGGTCTTTCATGATCTTTTTAGGGATTTGGGATATTTAGTTGAGCTGTTTTTCATCCAAACCATAATTTTTAAAACTATGATCTTCTTTACCGAAAGTGTATGTAGTGGGCTAGCAATATTGGTTAGTAGATAAGGGTACTTGCTGCCAAGCTTAAGACCTGAGTTCAAACTCCAGACCCCAAATGTCTCGAGAAGAGAACTCACTCCCGCAAGTTGTCCTCTGACCACCACAGGAATGCTAGGACATACTCTCTTTCACAATACACACATACATGCATGGTGCATGCAGGAACACACACACACACACACACACACACACACATTGATACACAAATAAAATAAAACAAAATGTATTTCCTTTCCCTTCAGCATTATCTGATATGGAGATTGTGGCCCAGTCAGTTATCTTTATTTTTGCTGGCTATGAGACCACTAGCAGTGCTCTTTCTTTTGTTACGTATTTGCTGGCCCTTCACCCTGATGTCCAGAAGAAATTGCAAGATGAAATTGATGCAGCTCTGCCTAATAAGGTAAGGGCACAGGTCCTGGAGTGGGAGGAAGGGAAGAGGAGGGTCTGAATGGTTCCTTATCCCACTCAAAGAGATTTTTTTCCCAAGAAGATTATAAACAATGATTCTTTCACCATCTTTACTTAAAGAAGGTTCTGAAAAGAGAAATTAAGGGAAAACAGATGTTGGATTTAAAAAAAAATGAAAATGACATCTTTGTAGATGAATGTCGGTATAACATTATCCATTACCTGTTTCCAAAATTGACCAAGAAACATCCACAAAAATACAGTGGCATGGAAATGTGAATGTAGGCGTACTTTTAAAATCTACTTTTTTTGGTTTATTATATCTCTTTTTCTCTCTTCTCATCCCAATCCTTTCCAACACCCCAACATTAGGTAGTAGAGAGAGAAAGTTAGTGGGCAGAAAGGGCATAGTTCTCTTTGGCTACTTTCTGCTGTTGAGGGTCATCAGGTTCTTTGGGGGCAATACCAATCTCTGTCATCAGGATATCCAGTCATCAACAACAAATGCAGCCGCCACCTTCTTTTCCTCCTCCGACCATCCCCTCCAAGGGTTTCTCTTGTAGCTTTCACCCTCCTTTAGCTCTCATATTTATACCCTCTCAGAGTGCCCAAAAGCGTGTTTTCCAACTGGCAAAGAATGTACCCCGACAGGAGGCAGTTCCCAGCTGCCAAAGATCGTGTACCCTCTCACAAGGATGTTATCAGCTGTGCACAAACTGGAGAAGCCCCATATTTCACACCTGAGACTAAAACAAAAACATGCTTACATAACATAACTGATTTTTAAAAGGAAACCAAAACTTCCACAACATGTGAGCATCGGTTAGTCAAGTGTCTGGATAGTTTGTTTTGTTGATGTCACATGGTATGTTGTTATCTACTGTTGGCTGGGTGTGACTGGCCTTGGCTGGGCTGGGCTAGGCAGATTAATTTAGTGCCACCACACACAGCTCTCTTAACTCATACTTGGCCCTTGAGTCATATTCTTTTTTTTGTTTGTTGGTTTGTTTTTTGAGACAAGGTTTCTCTGTGTAGCCTGGACTATCCTGGACTAACTTTGTAGACCAGGCTGGCATTGAACTCACAGCGATCTGCCTGGCTCTGCCTTCCAAGTGTTGGGATTAAAGGCGTGCATTGAATCATACTCTTAACTTTACATTATGGTCTATCCAAAAAAGCCCCATGCAGTCACAGTCACAAATTTCCCATATTAGTCTTTAGAACTCTGCCCAAAGTAGAAGGCTATGGGTTGTGAGGTTACCTGGCTTATGGGTGGTCAGTCTGGCTTATTATTACTTTTAGAGCTCACAGGAGAGTCCTGAGGAAAAAACAAGTGGGCTGGATCAGCAACATGATGGGGCTGAGTGATTGATCCTGTTCTCATTGTGACCTTTACCAGGCTTGAAACTAAACACTGTGATCATAGCAATGACTTTCATCTGTCTTTTGTTACCTTTAATATAGAAGACTAGTATCTCCTCAGACCATTTAAAATGTTATTCTAGCTAATATTTCCAAATGTTATATACAATCAAAAGAATGGCCATATAGGATATTTTTAAATAAGTACAACATGGATTCCTTCTCTTCCTATGCTCTATATACCTTCCAGCACATGTATATGGACTCTCTGTAATGGTAACTCTTAGTGTGTCAAGATTTTGTTGACTCTGATTATCATGATCTGTTAGTTGTGGCTCCTCACATAAGAAAGACAAAAAAGTGTTTAGTAATTTTGAGATTTTCATGTCTTGGGCTTGAGATTGTCACAAAGTCTACCTGTATTTCATAATTACCCTACATTTCTTAAAGATACACTGAGCAGGTTGAAGTATGCCAAGTTATTAGAATGCTTCATAAACGCTCAGGTCCTCCATCAATATGAGTTTTTCTTTGGTAGTGTACTATCTTAGTAGTTCTCCATAGATAAAAGTTAGTTCAAAATCTTAATTTATGAAAATCTCTCTACCTTTTTGTAGGCACCTGCCACCTATGATGCCCTAGTACAGATGGAGTATCTAGACATGGTGTTGAATGAAACTCTCAGATTATATCCAATTGCTGGAAGACTAGAGAGAGTCTGTAAGACAGATGTTGAAATCAATGGAGTGTTCATTCCCAAAGGGACTGTTGTGATGGTACCAGTTACTGCTCTTCACGAAGACCCAAAGTACTGGCCAGAGCCTGAGGAGTTCCGCCCTGAAAGGTACAGGGATGTGGGAAACAGAAACTCTCAGAACCAACTAGTTTACTCATGATGTGCTGTCTCCTGATGCAGTCTATCCATGTGTCTACTTATTATATATTTATCCATTCATGTAACTATTCAAACTTCTCCTACAAGACTAGCACCTGTAACAATGTCCTCAGCATTAAGTTATTTTATGCATTAGTCTTTCCATTCCTAGTTTTTTCTTGCTGTTCCCTTTAGCTGCTCCCATCATCTTTAGAGAACATTTACATTTTCCTTTGACAAGACTTGGCCTCCTGGGTCCTCCAGTGTAGCTGTAATAGTGCCATTTAAGGGCAGGGTATGGTCAGCCCTGCTGAGGACAGAAAAATCAACTGGTCCTTTCATTCCTGCCCCGGGCTGTTGTCTTGGCCAGCTATGTTTTCCAAAGCCATGTCACCTGCGGTGTAGAAGTCTGAGACAACTTTCTTTGGAGGTGGCTCAGTGGGCTCTTCTGGAAAACTGGAAGCAAGGTCAGGATTGCAGTATACTTGTTTCCTTGGCAAACAAAATAAAGAATGGTGTTTTTAGGGCAGAAACTGGCAAGCCTAAAGGCCCAGAATCTAGACAGTCACTTCTTCTAACTATGCACCTCCTAATTTCTGGTACCTTCCATGATGTATCATTTAGACGCCATTAAGTCTAACTATATAGGATTTGTTGAAGAAGTTAACTGGAGATCATCAGTTCTTCTGTCTTTTAGACCAGGTGGCTTCTGTGTTTCTTCCAGTTTCAGCAATCCCATCTTCTATAGCTTTGTGGCACAGAAAATTGAATTTATGCACTTCTGTTACATTTATTTAGTAAGGAAACAAGATAAGTGTTTACTGTGTGTGTGGGACTACTGAAAACACTGGTAAATCAGTATGTTGATAAATTTGTACAACAGAGAGTGTTTGACAAATTCACAATGATACTGTATACAAATCAATATCCAAAACACTCTTAATGGAATTTTATATGACCAGCAACCATTCATTCATGTGTGGTGTTTGTACATATACCTCTACAAGTGTCATTATGTTTTTGAAACTAAAATACTCTGATATACATCAGAATTTTCCCCAGATTAACAAAACACTTAAAAATACAGTCATATTACAATTACCACTTTTCTAGAAAACAGCAATTTTTCTCTTCAGTATCATTTACATGAATATAATTTGAGTAAAAAGTGTCTTTCCTCCTAGACTTTTATAATTAAAGGATCGCACAGAGAAATAAGTTAATGTTTATATTATATTAGAATAACATTGTATATCTTTGAAAATTACCTGACTTAAATTACTCAGTGAAGAAGGAAGAGATAAGAAGAAAAGGAAGGAAGAGGAAGGAGGTAAAAAGGGAGGATATAGAAGGGACAGAAGGAAGAAGGAAGGAAAAGGATGGTGATGAAAGAAAGATGACAGGGAGGGAAGAAAAGGAGGAGGAAGGGAGTATGGGAACTTGGAAGGAACAGAGTGAGAGATGGAGAGAAGTGAAGAGAAAGGGAAGGTAAGCACCAAAAGAAAGAAATAAGAGGAAGAAAGTAGCAAAAGAATAATAGAGAAGAGAAAAAAGAGCAACAGAGAGAAGAAAACATAATAAAAAGAAGAGAAAGGAAAAATTTATCCTTCTACTTGAGTGAGTGTTAGTTCAGCTAATAACATACTTTTCCTCATTTCTTATGTTTCAGGGAATGAACACATCACACTGAATGCAATCATCATATTTAAAAATAATTTTAAAAAAATAGCACGTAACATGATTAAAAGCAAGGGCGAGGACTTGTAACATATAATTCCTATGGCATATCATACGCTCTGAGGCCCAGGGAACACCACAGAAGAAGTGGGAAGACTGTAGGAAGTAAAGAAAGGGGAAGGTGTGCTAGTAATGTCCTCCAGAACATTATGAACACACAATGTCTGTGGCCATCTGGTAAAGGCTTGCACAAAATAGACATGAAAATAGGGAGGAAGACAAGTTGGGAAAAAGAGAGTGAATAGAGTTGGGGAGATTGTACTATAAGTTAACATGTGTTCGGGGGAAGGGTCACTATGCGTTGTGTACAAGTGAGAACCTGTAAAAGTCACATCAGCATTTCCACGTCACCTTGCAAAAGCTTCCTGTCTACAGCTGCTTGTGGGTATCTAAACGATATTGGAAGTGTCTGTTGCGGGTTTTGTGCTTCATGAGCTTACCTTCATCTACTCCTGTGGGGGACCAGGTTCAGCAAGAAGAACCAGGACAGCATCGATCCTTACACATACCTGCCCTTTGGGAACGGACCGAGGAACTGCCTTGGCATGAGGTTTGCACTCATGAACATGAAAGTCGCTCTGGTCACACTCATGCAGAACTTCTCCTTCCAGCCTTGCAAGGAAACTCAGGTCAGTGACTTTTTTTTTCAGTAAGTTATGATTTTATGGAAGTTTTTCTTCTTTACTGGGGTATTGATTTATATAGTAGTGTATTGATCTACTGTCCAATGGTTTTTTTTTGCAATGTCTATTGGAGAGTTTAAGTATTTCAGTTTTAGAGTTGTATCTTTTGCTTTAAAAGGACAAAAGTATAAAGATTGTCTAAATTCAGGGGCTGCAGAGGGTAAGTTAGTCAGTAAGGTTCTTGCTTTAAAAGCATGTGGACTTGAGCTTAATCCCCACAACATAGGCAAAACAAAGCATACAAAGTGAGCAAGAAAACAAATAAACCAAACAACCGACCCACCTACCAACCAAAATACTCATTCACCAACTTACCAATGAACCAACCAACCAAGCAGCCAGCCAACCAACCAACCAACCAACCAACCAACCTACTAACCAACCAAACAACTCACTTAATATTAACCAGGTGTCTTGGCATGCAGTAAATATCCCAAATCTGGGTAGGCAGAGACCAGCAGATTCCTGGATCTGACTAAGCAGCCATCCTAATACTATTTGTGAGTTTCAGGCCCATGAGAAACTCTGTCTCCACAAAGGTAGATAGCGCCTAAGGAAGGACACTGGAGATAAAAGTAGTTATTGTGTGCTTGCAAAGAAAACACTTTCAGCATTTGTGTGTCTCTTCTTTGCATCTGTGGTTGCTATCATTTCATTGATTTCTTCTTGTACCCGCTTACCTGTTGCAGGTCCCTCTAAAATTAAGCAAGCAAGGACTTCTTCAACCAGAGAAACCAATCCTTCTAAAGGTTGTGCCAAGAGATGAGGCCATAACTGGAGCTTGATATATAATGGTCTGTTATGACGCTGTATCCTGCTGGACCAGATACAGCCAATTCTGAGTGCGAATGAATTCAGAGTAGAAGACTGTAGCAATCTTGCTCACTCATGCATGATTCTGGGTGTTCTTTGTGCTTGCTCAGCACCTGTGCTAGTTATCTCTTGTGGAACGTAAATATGTGATGACACTAATTCAGCATAGATATATCCAACTCCCTGGTTCTTGTGGGACTGTCTATGTCTGCTTCATTGTTTCCACCATGTCCCATGATTTCTAATGAGAAAATAAACACCAATTATTAGTTTTATCAACATGTGTTACTGAAAATGGTAATTTTTTTATTGTGATACTAATAATAAATTTTTACTAAACCTTTTTATTTGTATAATATACTACCATGAATTACTAAGCTGAGAAGTCAACATGCTGGCATTGACTTTTCCCTAGAGAATTGTGAAGGAACAACTATCTATTCCAGATATGACACTAATGAGACACCAAAAGAATGATTCTAACCAAGTCTGGCTTAGTGAAACAGTGAGTTTCTAGGGATACTTATAGGAGTGTGGGTGAGGGGTTGCTTACACACATGCACACGCACACACACGCGCACGCGCGCACACACACACACACACACACACACACACACACACACAATTCAAAAGTAGCAGCATCCCTGATGTTCTCTGCATCCTGAAGCCATCTCTCCTTCACAATTGTTACTGTTTATGTAACCTGGGTGTTGAGAGCATATGACTCTTGTAAGGTTCAGGAACTTTGTTTACCTTTTGAGTATGGTAAGATTTATTTATTTTTGAAAAATTTAAAAGTTCTTCTCTCTTACATTACATCCTGACGAGCATGAAGACAAACTCAGTTGTACAGCTTGCAGACTTGATACTTATCACACAACCCTGCCCTCTTCAGGCCAGATTATAACTCAAATTTAATATACACCAATCTTGAGGAATGTGCCAAATAAAAGATAAGAGGCTTGGAATTGTTCGGTTAGGGTCTCATTATGTATCCCAGGCAGATCTCAAACTCATTGTATGGGACGAGCTTTGGCCTCTTTTTTTTTTTTTTTCTAATGAGAAGTCAGTGATCTTTATGGATTGGCATTTAATTGGCCTTCTCTCTTTCGATTTTTTATATGTTTCTTTTAAAACATATACATTTATATTATTACACATGAGTAAAATAAACTATATACATCAGGAAGAACCATGAGCCAATCAGAAATTATATAAATGCTACATTCACAGTGATTTGGCTATTTGTATTTGGCAAACTTGAAGTAAACATCTTTCCTATTTTGTTGGTTCTAAATTTCTGAATGAAAATCAATATCTGTCATATCTCATCTCTATTAACTTAAAACATCTATCTTGATCTAAAAACATCTTAACCCCTAACCAGCTGAGCTTAATTGTAAAACCCAAATATCTGGTCTTCAAGCCCCTCAGAGACTTGAGAAGGAATAAAACTTAAATACTGGAGGGAACCGGAGGTGCAGGTTATCAGCTTCCAAAATGAAAAAAATGACTGAGAGAGTTTACTGCCTGAACAGTAACACAACACAACAGCATAATGTTGGAGCATCATCTTCAGCCATTTAGCCCAATATATCAGACAGACATATTTGTGAGACAGGAACTATTGAGGACCTGCGTACTCTGTCTTGGCTGTCAACTCTGCCTGCATCTTAGCTTGCCCATTTTTAGGCAGAATTCTGTCTGTGGTAGAAATGAGGACATTTCTGCCTCAGCCTCTTAAATGCAGGGATTATATGTGTGTGACACCATATATCACTAGTAGGATTGAAATTGTTTTTTTTTTTTTTTTTTTTGAGAATCTAAAACCTGGGGAAAATTGTAGTATTAGAATTTTTTTCATATGTAAAACTTAAATCAAGGTACTTTGCTTATATTTGTCATGACCTCTGTCATAATCTTTCCTCCTTCACCCCTCTTACTGGTCCTCCTTCTCTTCCTCCACTGCCACTCTTCTATGTGCATGTCACAGATGTGTACATGTGTATGCATACACAGGTAGATAGATGATGGATTACAGAAGGATGACATAAACATCGATAATCCGCATGAGTGAAGATGTGCAATATGTATATATATCTTTCTTCCTCTTTTATCTTCACTTTTCCCTCCACACCTCTACATGTTAGATGCCTGCATCTTATCATGGTATCCTTTTTACCTTTATATTTGCTATAGAGCTGCTTGAAAGTAGGCAAGATTTGTCCTTCTGAGTTAGATAGTTTCACTTAATGTGTTAACTTCTAGTTCCTTCCATTTTTCCTGGAATCTTTTATTTTGAGATATCGAAAGGAAGGGAAGTAGCAAATTTCTATTTTATAAATTGGCCTGCATACGTCCAAGCCAAATGGAGCCCTAGTGCTGAGGTGGGGAAGTAGACCTGATGTCACATTCTCAACCAAACACTAGCTCCTGTTGACAACCACTCACAAAGGAAAAGTTAGTTTCTTTAAGTTAGTCTTACTGGGTGTACAAACCACACTTCTGGGTACCCTCCATGTTTGGTTGTAGATGGCCAATGTAAAATGAACTCAAAGGTATTTTAGATATTTTTGGTTTCAAATTTCTTATTCTGGGCATTTTTATCTTTAATGATCTTTTGATAGTATTTTATGGTTTCTCTTCCTCCTCCTCCTCCTCTTCCTCTTCTTCCTTCTTTCTTCTTCCAGACAGGGTTTTTCTGTGTAGCTGACAGCCTTAGTAGACCAGGTTATCCTTGAACTCACAGTGATCCACCTACCTCTGTCTCTCTGAGTGCTGAGATTAAAGGTGTTCATCAGCACACCTGGCTAAAATAGAACCTTGGGTTTGAACCTTAGACCTCCAGACTTAAGGTGTGGTGCCTTACCAACTAAGTCACTTAAGGTTTTTGTATTATGAATTCTGATTTTGAATTTTTTATGAACTGTTGCGTGTGTATGGTCTGTGACTATATGAGAATGTAAAAACAAAACAAAACAAAAGCCCCACAAAGTGCTCCTAGAAATAAACTTGAAGAATCTCTCCAAAGTACACCTGGGGGAATTTTACAGCTAAAGCGATTGTTTTTAACCCAGTGTTCCCAGGATTTTCTCTCTTTACACCTGTGGTCTACCATAATTAAAAAAAAACTATTTCATTCTTTGTCAGAGAAGCTGCCTCTTCTTCTTCTTCTTCTCCTCCTCCTCCTCCTCCTTCTCCTTGTCAAAGTGCTGAGTATCAGAGACCAAGTGTTCAGCCACAACTGTACATCTATATCAACACCTCTCCCCGGCACTGTTGAAAGAATGTAGGAGCCAGAGGATAAGTGCTGAGAACAATTTCTGTACATGACAGGGCTATCATAGTTGTGACTTCACAGAAGCGATGGTTGCCTGCACAAGACCAAAGCAGTCAAAATTCTGGTAAAGGTGGGGCAGATGATCTCCAAGCCTCTTCCCATACTGAGCATCTGTTGGTAGTTTCTAGGGGACAAAGGCTCATTCTATATTTTGAAAATGTGGTCATTGATAGGATTCTCATGCTGCAGCAGATGGCTCCATATACATTCACTTAGGGAGAACTCTAAATGGAGTTAGTGTGGCATTAAAAAACAATAAGACCTGAAGTTGGCCGGGAGACATGATGGGGGAGCTATGGAGGGGCTTGGTAGGGGGAAAGAAGGAGTTGTATATAATCACATTTCTTTTGTATGTATACATGCATTAAATTCTCAAAACAAAAGTTTCTGTCAGTGGTGATTGCCTCTGTTGCTGTGGGCATGTGGAAAATCTGAATAAAATATCAGTAGGTATAATAAAATTTGTGGTTGAGGAAAAAACCAATTATCTGATAGTAACTGGGAAGAGGAGAAAGGGAGAAAGGGAGGAACTGAGGAATAGAAAAGATCTGATGAGAAAATACACCCTTCAAAATCAGGAACTCAGTTGTAACAGTCATGGCAGAATTTTCTCAACTAGTTCCTGGAGGCTGCTCTGTGCCCATGGCAAGAGGGCACTTTCTTTGACAATGCATTCCCCTAAGACTAGAGTTGGAACAATTTTTATTGCATTTTATTTATGGGTCTTGGGTGTCCTGTTTTTGGTGACATCTGTTATAGATTGCTGGCCAAAGTGTCTGTGGTCCACCTGTCCTTTCAGGCTACTTTTCTCTACAGTCATTTCACATATATTGAACTTGGACATGAAGTCTTTTCAGAGACAAGGATGTTCTTTGGTTAAGGTTTTGGCTAAATTGGGGAATAGGAAGATGGCTCAATGGGTATATTGCTTGATGAGCAAGCATGAGGGCTGGCATTTTGATCTGTTGCATACATATCAGGCAGGTATGGTGGCCTGTTTGTAATTCCTGTGCTTTGGAGATGGAGAGAGAAGAACCTCAGAGCAATATGGCTAGTTAAAGTGCCAGTGTTGGTAAATTCTGGGTACAAATGAGAGACCCTGCCTCAGTACATAAGGTAAAGACTGATTGAAGAAGAAGACACTGGCCTCAACATATAGATGCACATGTAATGCATCTCCACATTTTTTGGATGCACACACCCAGACACAGACACACACACAGACACACACACACACACACACACACACACACACACACACACACACACACACACACACACTTTTCCATTTAAAATAATTTGGCTACACTTTCCCCATAGACTCTCTTATGCACTAGGCTCAGAAATCAATACAGTTTTGCTCTTGGTCTGATAGCAGATACGAAGGGTTAGTTCAAAAGTCTAGGTTCTGAGAATCCCCACAGCGCACACTGATCCATGCAGCTGGATGTGATAATTAAAGAGATGAACAGAGGGAGAGGACAAAGAGGGGGAAGACATTGACAGCAATGTTAGCAACTCTGTTAATAGGAGCTTTGAGACCGTGTGAGTGTGTTGTATATATGTGTGTGTGGGTGCCCACATCTTTGTGAATCCATGTTTGTTACAGGTCCACAGCAAGTGTCTTCTGCTATTGCTTTCCACCTTAGTTTTTGAGTCAGGGTCTCTTACCAATTGGCTACACTGAGAACCCAAGAATCCTCCTGTGTCTTTTTACATGGATGCTGGGAAAATAGTTCATGTCTTCACACTTGTACAACAAGTGACCTATCTTCTGAACCCTAGGGATTTGAGATTTTATAGAAGGAAATCAAAGCATGGTTTCGTGGTTTGAATAGGTTTGTCCCCCATGGATTCATATGGTTGATGCTTGGCCCGTAGGGAATGGCCTTATTGGAGAAGATGTGGCCTTGTTGGAGGAAGGGTGTCCCTGTGGGGTGGGCTTTGAGGATGCTTAAGATCCATCCAGTGTGTAATTTCCATCTCCTCCTGGCTTCCTGCAAAAAGACAGTCTACTCCTGGATGCCGTCAGATCAGGATGCATATTTTTGGTTCCTTCCGCACCATGACTGCCTGGAAGCTGCCATGTTTCCAGCCATGATGATAATGAACTAAGTCTCTGAAACTCTAAGCCAGACCCAGTTAAATATTTTCCTTTAAGAGAATTGCCTTGGTCATGGTGTTTCTCCACAGTAATGGAAACCCTACCTAAGACAGACGGATTAAGGGTATTGTGCGGGCTAGCTATTGATGTCAACTTAACACAAACGAGGTTCATCCCAGAAGGAACCGTTTTAAAATTATTAATTAATTAATAGTTCACATTACATCCTGGTCATATCTCTATCTCTCCTCACCTCCTAGTCCAACCCTTCCTCCCCCTCTCCCATCCACCACCATGCTCCTCAGATAAGGGGAGTCCCCACTTCCATTGTACCCCAGCTCATCAAGTTGCATGGGGACTGAGCACATTCTTCCCCCTTGTGGCCTTGCAAGGTAATTCTGCCAGCGGAAAGTGATAAAAAAGCTGGCAACAAAATCCACGTCAGAGAAACCCCTGATCCCCTTACTATAGGAGCCACATGAATTCTGAGCTGTCCATTGGCTACATCTTTGAAAGGGGCCTAGATCCAGCCCACGCATGGTACTTGGGTGATGCTTCAATCTCAGAAAGCCCCTCAGGGCCCTGGCTAGTTGTCTCTGTTGGTCTTCTTATGGAGCTCCTGCCTGTCCCAGGTCCTTTTCCCTTCTCCATACCTTTTCACAACATTCCCTACGTGTCACCCAATATTTGGTTGTGAGTCTCAGCATTCATTTTGAAGTGCTACTGTCTGCAAGCATAGCAGAGTACCATTAATAGTTTCAGAGGTTGGCTCTCTCTCATGGGGTGGGTACTGGGTTGGGCCAGGCATTTCCTCAATCTCTGTTCTATATGTTCTATGTTTATCCCTGCACATCTTGTAGGCAAGGTGAGCTTTGGGTTGATGATTTTGTGGGTAAGTTGGTGTTCCCCTCCCTCTACTAGGAGACTTGTCTAGTTAGAGGGTGTCCTCCTCAGTCTCTATGACCCCTGCTACTCTTAGTCTCTGCTAGAGTCCTTTTCATATCCTCCCAGAGACTATCCTGACTTAGGTCTGCAGCTTGTCACAGAGATATTTCCCACGTTTCTCTTTTCTCTACAGGTCTCCTGTCCTCCTGCCCCTGATTTCTCCAGGTCTGACCTCAACCCTCATATCTCCCTTAGCTCCCTCCCTCCCTTGTTACCTCTCAACCACTACCTCTGTCTATTCTATTTCCCCTTCTAGGTGAGGCTTAAGTGTTCTCCCTAGGGTCCTCCTTTTTATTTAGTTTCTTTAGGTCTGTTCATTGTAGAATGTTGATCTTGTACTATATGGCTAAAATTCCCTTATAAGTGAGTACATACTATGTGTGTCTTTTTGTGTCTGGGTTCCCTCACTCAGAATGATCTTTTCTAGTTCCATACATTTGCCTGCAAATTTAACGATTTCTTTGTTTTTGATAGCCGAGTAGTATTCCATTATATAAATGTGCCACAGTTTCTTATTTATACTTCAGTTGAGAGGCATCTAGGTTTTTTCATGTTCTGGCTATTACAAATAAAACTGCTATAAACATAATCGAGCAAGTGTCTTTGTTGTATAGTGGGGCATCTTTTGGACATATACATAGGAGTGATATAGCTGGGTCTTGAGGTAGAGCTGCTCCCAATTTTCCTTGAACGTGCCAGATTGATTTTCATAGTCATTGTACAAATTTGCACACCCACCATCAATGGAGGATTGTTCCCCTTTCCCACTTCTTTGTCAGCATGTGCTATCACTTAAATTTTTGATCTTAGCCATTCTGATCAGTGTAAGATTGAATCTCAGTGTTGTTTTGATTTGCATTTCACTGATGACTAAGGTTGTTGAGCATTTCTTTAGTGATTCTTGATCATTCAAGATTCTTCTTTTGAGAATTCTCTGTTTAGTCTGTGCCACATTTTTTAATTGGGTTACTTTGTTGGCATTTAATTTCTTGACTTTATTGGGTATTATCTCTCTTTTGGATGTACAATAGGTGAAGATACTTTCCCAATCAGTGGGCTGTCATTTCATTCTATTGACAGTGTCCATTGCCTTAGAGAAAGTTTAAAGTTTTGAGGCCCCATTTATTAATTGCTGATCTTAGAGCCTGAGATGTTGGTGTTCTGTTGAGGAAGTTGTATCCTGTGCCCATGAGTTCAAGACTCTTCCAACTTTCTGTTTTAAAAGTTTTAGTGTATCTGGTGTTATGTTGAGGTGCTTGATCCACTTGGACTTGAGTTTTGTGCTGGGTGATAAATATGGATCTATGTGCATTTTTCTACATGTAGACATCCAGTTAGGTCAGCATCATTTGCTGAAGGTGATATCTTTTTTTATTGTGTGGTTCTGGCTTCTTTGTCAAAAATCATGTGTCCATAGGTGTGTGGGTCTATTTTTGGATGACTCCCAAAATTCTAGAGGGGAACTCCTACAGCTGGTAAACATCTTCTGCAAAATTGCTGGATACAAAATTAACTCAAAGATATACGTAGCCCTCCTATACACAAAAGACAAATGGGCTGAGAAAGAAATCATGGAAACAACACCGTTCACAATAGCCACAAAAGCATAATGTATCTTGGTGTAATTCTAACCAAGCAAGTGAAAGATGTGTATGAAAAAACTTCAAGTCTCTGAAGGAAAAAAATCGAGAACGTGTCATAAGATGGAAAGATCTTCCATGCTCATGGATAGGTAGGATTAACATAGTAAAAGTGGCCATTTTACCAAAAGCAATAAACACATTCAATGCAATTTCCACCAAAATACCAACACAATTCTTTACAGATCTTGAAAGAACAATTCTCAACTTTATATGAAAAAAAAAAAAAAACTCCTCTGATTAGGTAAGACAATCTTGTACAATACAAGATCTTCTGGAGGTGTCTCTTATCCCTGATCTCAAGCTATACTATAGAGAGAGCAACAGTAATAAAAACTGCATATTACTGGCATAGAAACAGACTGATGGATTAATGGAATTGAATAAAAAACCCAGACATCTGCCTCAGCTTCTGCCTCCAGATTTTTGCCTTGAATTTTTTTTCTGACTTCTCTAGATAGTGGGCTGATTCCAAACTGTAAGCTGAAAAATCCTTTACTCCACAAGTTGCATTTAGTTATGATGCTTTATCACAGCAATAGAAATCCTAGCTAAGACTCATATATATGAAAAGCAGAAAGGTAATTTTTGCCAAACCAGCAGTCTAAATAATCTTATTTCAATTTTGCTTCTGTATGGGTCTTCATCGAAGTTGCTGTTGATGTAATCATTTGCATTTCCCTGAGATGGCTGCTTCTTTTCTGAGATACATTCTCTCAGTGTGTGTGTGTGTGTGTGTGTGTGTGTGTCATGTAGATTCCATTGCTGTATGAATGTAGATTTGTTCCTTAATGCTCATCAATCAGTCATGTTATTCTCATAGTCGAAGGTAAAAGCATGGGGGAGTAACTTGGAAGGAAAAAGATAAAGAGGCAGAAATAGAACAAAATGGGGCTGGTTAGGCCAGTGTCCAATGCCCTCCCTTGGATCCTTCTTATTCATGTACCTGGTGACATAAGAACTGCACTAGTGTGCTATTTCTTCTTACTTAAATTGATAGCTTATGTGCTATAGCTCATGGGAATCCTGACCTGATTTCCAGTGGCTGAATGAATTTCCCTCACTAAGGTATGTGAAGTATTGCTCTGAAAATATCTTCATGTTATATTTAAATTTCAGAAATAATAATCTTTTGATTGTTTTCATATGTCTGCATGTTTGCATGTAGAGGGACATGTGTGTGTGTGCGTGCGTGTGTGTGTGTGTGTGTGTGTGTGTGTGCACGCATGTACACATATATGAAGGGTGTTTGTGGAAGTTCAAAGTTTGTGAAGTCTTCCTCTGTCCCTCTCCATTTTACTGTGTCATAGAGATTACCAATTTACCGGTCTAGTTAGTTAACTTGCCCATAGGAATACCCTATCACTGACTCTCCAGTATTGGGACTTTGGGTGGCTGTCTAGCCTGCTCATCTTTTAATTTTGTTCTGAGGTTCTTAGTTCTAGTTCATTCACTTGCATAATGAGCGCTTTATCCACCCAGTCATGTCTTTAGCCCATGTATCTTGACTGTGCACAAAGACCCAGACAAACAAGAGCAGTACTGTTATCTAACAAAGGCAACCACCCATTCTTCTGTGAAGTAACAATCTACCTGGGCCTAGGAGTGTAGGACAATAATCTCAGCATTAGGAAGGTAGAATCAGGGGTTTCAGGATATCCACTGCTCTTTGGTGAGTTCAAGGCCAGCCTGGGGTAAATGTGACACTGTTTAAAACAACCAACCAACAAGACCAATCCAAGCAAGCCAAAAATAAAATAAACAAACAAACGAACAAAAACCATATGCAGAAAATGCTCTTGCTTTTGTCTATTTTGGGAAGCACGTGATTTTTGAAATTTGGTGAGTAGAGGAGGTGAGCAGCTTGGTGAATGCCCAGAGTCCCCTGTACATCAAGAGAATCAATTCTGTCTTCATTATTTCATTTTCTTCACAAAATAAATTGGCTTCTGGTGCCATGGGACACAGCTTGTGGTAGGCTTTCTGTCAAGTTCCACCTATGGCTCCATCTCTTGATACAGCCCTTAGAATGATGGGTTTTTCAGGTTGAAAAAATCCTTTCTTTCTTAATTTTAAAGGAATCTGCAACAGTTATAGAACAAGCACAGTGAGATCCAAGCAAGGAAGTGTCACCAAGTACAGAAATAAGAAAGGGATTCATTACGGATGAATACGCTTTATAAGCACAGAAAAGTACTTTTTCCTTGGTGTCATTCCTTAGGAGCCATCAGTGTTTCTAAAATTTTTGGGGATCTGGACAGAACTCAGGTATTCATGCTTACAGTGGAGGCATTTTCCCTAATGAACCATTCCCCAGAATTTAGAAAATCGTTATAATTTGTTTTGAGGCAAAAAATTCAGGCAATACTTGAAGGCTCCAAACCTCAACAGATGTCACTGAAGAAGTTACTTGGCTCATAGAATAAATTAAAAAGTGAGTAAGTATATACTTCTATGCATATAGATGCCCCAATTAAGAAACCAAAGTGCACATAACTTGTTGAGGGAGCACACTGACCTGAGTTTCCTTGCAAGGTTGGAAGGAGAAGTTCTGCAGGATTCTGACAAGAGCAACTTTCATGTTCATGAGCGCAAACCTCATGCCAATGCAGTTCCTGGGTCCATTCCCAAAGGGCAGGTATGTGTAAGGATTGATGCTGTCCTGGTTCTTCTTGCTGAACCTGGTCCCCACAGGAGTAGATGAAGACAAGTTCATGACGCATAAAACCCACAACGGCCACTTGTTTGATATCTTCTAGATTCCACAGGCATCTTTCTAGTGCTTTATTAAAATATTTTTCATTCATTAATTAATTACTTTATTTACTTTACATCCCACTAGGAAGCCCCCATTCCTCCTCTCCTTATAGTCCATCTCTTTCAACTTCCCTCTCCTATACCTGTGATCTCTTCTGTTTCTTCTCAGGGAAGGAGAGACTTCCCATGGCTATCAATCTGCTTCTACATATCAAGTAGGAGTGGGAATATCTTCACTTTTTGAGGCTAGACAAGGTTGTCTGGTTAGAGGAAAGGGATCCAAAGGCAGACAACAGAGTCAATGGTAGCCCCTGCTTCTGCTCTTAGAGGTTCCACATGAGGACCAATCTGTACGTCTGATACATGTGTGTTTGGGGCTAGATCCATCCCATGGATGCTTTCAGTTGGTGGTTCAGTCTTTGTGAGCCCCTATGGGTCCTGGCCCAATTTGAATCACATGCCGTGAGAGATCCCACCACTGACACTACTAATGATATTCATGCATTCTTCAAGGCAGGAGGCTACCGTAACAGTCATCTGTGTGGCTTCACACAGATGCTGCTGAAAACTGGTGCAGAGACCCACGGCCAAACAGTAGTCAGAGCATGGGGAATCTCATGGAAGAGAGGGAGAAAGGATTGAGAGATCCAGAGAGGTCTAGGACACCACAAGAAAACCTGAAAAATCAACTAATCTTTTTATTTAAATCTTGATGGAGCTTTTGAAAGTTATTTTCTTTGGGCAGTTTATTAGTTGTATACAACACACTGTGATCTCACTTCCTTCATGACATTCTTCCCAATTTGTCCCCCTCCCACTGTCATGCCTCTTTTAATTTGTGTGAAAATCTTTTACAGGAAGTCACAGATGCTTTGTGTTTATGATGGAAATGGCCATGTCTTGTCCAGAAGACATTGATAGCACACCTCTCACCCTTCTAGCCAGTACAGTCTGTCCACCCACTCTTCTTTGATGTTTCCTAGCTTTTGGAGTAGGTGATATACTATAGTATTGTAGGTCACAGGCCTCTCCTTTTACCGTGGTGAAGCTTTTAGTTGCATTGAGATGAGGTTAATGCTCTTCCAAATAGCACCCTTCCATATAAATTGTTTGTTTATTTATTTTATTAATTTATTCTTGTTACATCTCAATGTTTATCCCATCCCTTGTATCCTTCCATTCTTCCCTCCCTCCCATTTGTATTTATTTATTTTTGAGACACAGTCTTAGTATGCAGCCCTGGCCAGTCTGAAACTATGTATGACAGGCTACACTCAGACTCACAGAGATCTACCTATTTTTTGCCTCCAAATTGCTAGGATTAAAGGAATGGGTCACTACACCCAGTTTAAGAAAATCATCTTTAAACAAGAAAGGTGAATTTAGCACAGCGATGTGTTCATATTTTGACACATAAGAAATAAGACCTATTGAGGAAAAGCAAGTTTTTGCCTCAACTAACACTTTGGCTGACCACTCGCTCACTGGGCACAGAGAATAAAATACCTGGTGCTATGGAAAATTTGTTTCCTCTTTCCCTGTGTAATCATACCATCTCTTCTCAGCTACTCTTTTTGTTTTGGGCGACATTTCCTTTCTTGTCTTTTTGCCAGCTCCTTTCTGTCTTTCTCCCAGCTTCATTTCCTTCATTTCTCACTTACCCATGTCTTCTTCCCTTCTTTCCCCTCCCTCCCTCTTTCCCTCCCTATCCTTCCTTCCTTCTCTTCTCTTCTTCCAGTCCCTTCCTTCTTTTCTCATTCTGCCTCTGCTCCTTCCTCTTCTTTTGTTTCTTCTTACTTCCCTTCCTTCCTTATTGGTTATTTAAATCAGATATTTTACAAAATATACAGTCACCCCACTATAATGTCATTATAAAGTTTAACTTTATATGTTTCCTTGGGTATAAACTTCTAGAAATCTAGACACATTTTAAAAAATTTTTATCACATTTAAATATTTACGATACTAATAATGTTCTGAGAAGGGTGTTAATTGTACTGTGGTTATGTATTTTTAAGCTGTATTTTATATTGTGAAGATAATTCTGAAATATTTATGGGTTTTATGTTTCACACAAATGCACAGCACACACACACACACCATGATAGTTGAGAGAGAGAGAGAGAGAGAGAGAGAGAGAGAGAGAGAGAGAGAGAGGAAGAGAGAGAAAGAGAGAGTTATAAAAGGCATGTGTGGAATAGCTGACAGGGTGAATGGTTTCTGGGCACATATAGAATAGAGAGAGATTCATTTTGAGTGTTATGTGTAATAATTTCTATAGGTTATTCTTTGGCATTTGTCAAACATTCTTTTTTTTTCTTGTCTTCCTATATCTCTCATTTATTTTCCAAGATAACAGACATATTATAAACATGACATAAGTAATTTGACAGAGGAATATAAGAAAAACAAAACTATAATTGCATAAAGAAACAGTATTTTACAGAACAATAAAGTCTTATTCCCACAAGCAAGGGTAGTATTTACATCTCAAAAAAATTCTTTTGCAAGGACAGAAGCCACTGTAGAAAACTACAACCAATAAAATCTCAGAGTTACGGAGGCCAAGTCAGAAAATATACCTCTAGAATATTTGAAAATATTCAATTTCTCCTATTCAGATGACTATATATCAAAAATTACCTACAGCAACAATTTTTGTTCCAAATGAGAGGTGTTACATAAGGTAGTACAGGGTAGAATAAATTATATAAACCCACAATCAAGCATATGTTGATTTTCAGTGGATATGACTTTTGTTGAACAGGTTCAGAACTTAGGCTTATTTTAAATTTGGATCTTCAAATTCACAACTTGATGAGCTTTTGTTTTATAGGTCAATTAGTGCTTTCATTAAAAGAGAACATGAATAAACACGTTAGTGACCTTACTCTATCTGTATATTCCTAACGCTTTCATAAACTGTTTTTATATATTTTATGTGTCTGTTGTCAAACATTCTTTATAGTAGACATATATCAATATTTGGATTTTATCAGTGTTTGGAATAGTCCCTCATACAAAGTAGGTGTGTAATATCTGTTGCATCATTGAAAGGCTCCAACATAAATATAATCAATGTGTTGTGTTTTATAATCACAATGTTACAGGAGGTGGAGACTGGAGGGAACACAGAAACAATATGAAATGGACCAACCCCAATGTATTCCCTCAGTAAATATTAAGGTGGCAACCACTAAGACATATATCCTGACAACAGAAAGTCCACTGTGAGGGGTCAGTACATATGTAGATCATAGCTCCTCCAACTTGCTAGTCACAGTGCTAAAACCTTCATTCTCTGTTTTGGTTACTAACAAGAGATCAAGAAAATAGTATTTTTAGACTTAAGACCTGATTGAAGCCTGACCTTGGTTCCACAATTTCCAGAAGAATATGCCTGAGCCACCTCCAAAGAAGGCTGCCTCATACTTCTAGATGTAGACCTAGAAGAGTCATTGAGTGTAAGGGAGCTGGATAGGATGTCAGCTAGAGAAAGGAGTGTGAGGGCCCATGGCCTTCTCTGTCCTCAACAGGGCTGCTTTTACCATAAGGGAGGAGGGCCTCCAGGAAAACAGCAACACCATTAAAACCTTAATAGAAGATCCAGGAGGCAAATGGGAGATGCAGATGCTGTCTAAAGGTGATGGGGACAGCTAATGGGAATAGCAAGAGAAACTTGGGATGAATGAAAAGCCCAATACACAAAATAAAGTAGTTCCAGAGAAGCATGGGAGAATGGCAAAGTTGAAGGATACAGAGGATCCTAGAAACCTACAAAAAGAAAATTATGATAGGCAGATTTGGGCCCAGGGGTCCCGCTCAAGCTATGGCACCAGCCAAGGACAATACAGGCTGTAAACTTCAAACCCCTACCCAGATCTAGCCAATGGACAGGACATTCTCCACAGTTGAGTGGAGAGTGGGGTCTGACTTTCACACGTACTCTGGTGTCTCATATTTGACCAAGTCCCCTGAATGGGGAGATCTGGTGGCACTCAGAGGAAGGATAGCAGACTACCAAGAAGAGACTTGATACCCTATGAGCATATACACGGGGAGGAAGTCTCCCTTAGTCACAGTCATAGGGGAGGGGAGTAAGGGGAAAATAGGAGGGAGGGAGGAATGGGAGGATACAAGGGAGGGGATAACCATTGAGATGGAATATGAATAAATTAATAAAATAAAAATTAAAAAAAGAAATTATGGTAGATGCTACACTTTCTTAAAATATACGTAGTCAGTCAGTCAGACAGACAGGCAGGCAGGCAGAGAGAGACACACCACACACACAAGTGCTCATCAATGCTGGCGTGCACACACACACACAAACACACACAGACACACAGACACAGACACACACACACAGACACACACACACAGAGAGAGAGAGAGAGAGAGAGAGAGAGAGAGAGAGATAGATCCGGAGAGAGAGGCGAGAGGACAGGGAGAGAGAGACAGGGAGAGAGAGAGAGAGAGAGAGAGAGAGAGAGAGAGACAGAGAGAGAGAGAGAGAGAGACAGAGAGAGAGAGAGAGAGAGAGAGAGAGAGGAGACTGTTGTTGCAACAAACAGATCTTTAGTACCAAGAGTCAATACATCATGCTTGGAGTAGCCTGGCTTGGTGTAGTTTCTTGTTCCCAAGTCATTGTACCTTTCAGGGCAGAACTCCTCAGGCTCTGGCCAGCAATTTGGGTCTTTGTGAAGAGCAAAGGTTGGTACCATCACAATAGTTCCTTTGGGAATGAACACTCCATTGATTTCAACATCTTTCTTACAGATCCTCTCGAGCCTTCCTCCAACTGGATACAATCTGAGAGTTTCATTCACCACCATGTCTAGATACTCCATCTGTACTAGGGCATCATAGGTGGCAGGTGCCTGGAGGGGTGGGAAAGGAGAGGGAGGAAGAAAACAGGAGGAAGACAGAGAGAAAGAAGGTGAGGGAGAGGCACAGACATTTATAAATTAATATTTTGAAATAATTTTCATCCATGAATTACTACTTTGGTGTTTGGAGCACCACAGAATAACTCCTATTGATGAGAACCTTAGCATTTACAAAGCATTTTAATAACTCATATTCATTAACCTCTTCAATATCCCATTGAGAAGAAATCCTTTAGGATAATCTCAAACCCAGAGCCTGGAATTGTCAACATTACCGTTGACTACTTCTTATTTCTTATGTCAGGAACCATTACCAAGAGATGATGACAATTATACATAATATCAACATGCCACAGTTAGTGTTACTTTCCACAAAGAAGCTACATGTATACATGAAAGTCCATAAAATGGAAGTAAGAAGAATTATCTATATATTTTCTAAAAAGCTTTATTTTTATTTATGTGTATATATCTGTGTTGAAGTTTGTACATGTGATTTCATCTGCTCTGGGGGCCAGGAGAAGGTGTCAGAGCCTCTAGAACATGGTTGTGAGCCCCTTGAAATAGGAGTTAGGAACTGAGCTCAAGTCCTCTGAAAGAGCAGCTGATCTCATAACTTATGATCTATCTTTCCGATCTTTAAGCAAATCCTCATCTTATTTAGTTGCAAATATCTTGCATGATCATTGTTTTTATTATATGAAAGATTTAGAAACACTAGATCAGATAAAATAGCTACTACTGTTCATAAAAGTAACTCCACTTTGCATCACTGGAAACTACAACTGACACAATGAAGAGATCAATGGATCATGGGAAACTCCCTACCAATAGATAGGTCTACATTACAACTCCTGCATTTACAGCTCTGGGAACATGGGAAAGAGGAGGTGGAAAGATCGTCAGAGGAAATCTGCCACGAAAACAGTGTCTCTTAGAAATGGATGACTGGTGGCACTCAGAGGAAGGATAACAGGTCACCAAGAAGAGACTTGATACCCTATGAGCATATACAGGGAAAGGAGGTCCCCCTCAGACATAGGGTAGTGGAGTAGGGGGGAAGTGGGAGGGAGGGAGGAATGGGAGGATACAAGGGATAGGCTAACAATTGAGATGTAATAAGAATAAATTAATAAAAATGTAAAAAAGAAATTCCTTGTTTTTAATAGCTGAGTAGTATTCCATAGTGTATATGCACCACAGTTCCTTTATCCATTCTTCTACTGATGGACACTTAGGCTGTTTCCATGTTCTGGCTATTATGAATAAGGCTGCTATGAACATGGTTGAGCAAATTTTCTTGTTGTGTGCTGGAGCATCTTCTGGGTATATTCCAAGGAGTGGAATAGCTGGGTCTTGAGGAAGCCCTATTCCCATTTTTCTGAGATAGCACCAGATAGATTTCCAAAGTGGCTGTACTAGTTTGCACTCCCACCAGCAATGAAGGAGTGTTCCTCTCTCCCCACATCCTCGCCAGCATGTGGTGTCACTTGAATTTTTGATCTTAGCCATTCTGATGAACTACAGCATTTCATATCTAATATAACATGATTCATTCAAATAAAAAAAAAAAAAGAAATGGATGCATAAGCCAGGCTTGGTAACACAGGCCTGTAATCCCAGCACTAGGGGAGGCAGAGGTAGGCAGATCTCTGTGAGTTCAAAGCCAGCCTGGTCTACAAAGTGAGTCCAGGACAGCTAGAACTACAAAGATAAATTTTGTCTTGAAAAAAAAAAAAACAACCCCCCACAAAAAACAAAAACAAAAACAAAAACAAAAACAAAAACCAAAAAACCCCACCAGAAATGGATGCATAAACAAAACCAGAACAGTGACAATATTAATGGTTAGGTCAACATGGATGGAGATAATTTCAAATGGTCCCACTCCTAGACAAAGAACATTAGGCATCAGTGACTGCTCTAAGAAGGAGAGTTAGCCTCTCTCGTGGGTTAGCCTTCTTCTTCTTTTTTTTTTTTTTTTTTGATTTTTTTAAAAAATTAATTTATTCTTGTTACATCTCAATGTTTATCCCATCCCTTGTGTCCTCCCATTCCTCCCTCCCTCCCATTTTCCCATTATTCCCCTCCCCTATGACGGTTCCTGAGGGGGATTACCTCCCCCTGTATATGGGGTGAGCCTTCTTAATGGTTGTCCACTGCAGAGTGATCAGCTTTGAAAACAGATCAGCACAAACAACAAAAATGGACTCAGCAGGTTGTGTGTGTGTGTGTGTGTGTGTGTGTGTGTGTGTGTATGCTTGTGCATACACACACATCTGCAGACATGCATATATTTATGTAACAATAGTAATCAAAAGTGGTTATCATCTTCAAGTGAGGGGATGGGAGAGGTTTGAGGTATGGGCTGGAGGGAGGAAAGGAAAGAAGGAAAGTTATGTAGTTCTATTTCAATTAAACACATTTTAAAATTAAGTAGAAGTATTCAACATGGTTGTGAAGCAAAAAAACAAAAACAAAAAACAAAAAAAAATATTGGAGGAGGCACTAGTAGTCTCTTTTGCACTAAAGATGATAAAAGACAGAGAAGAGTCACTGTTATCAAGATGTTCAACTGCACCCCTGGGAAAAGTCACAATGAGAGCGGGAGCCATCACTCAGCCCCATTCTTTCTTGCTGGTCCAGCCTGATGGTTGTTACCTTAGGGATTTCCTGTAAGCTCTGAAGAGAAGGATAGGCCAGATGGACTACACACAAACCAGATAACCTCACAACCCACACGCACCCAATTTGGGCAGAGTTGTGAAGAGTGAGGTGACTATTATTGTATGGGAATTTTGGACAGACCATAATTTAGGGGTAAGAGTGTGACTCAGGAGCCACCTATGGGTGGAGAGAGATGTGTGGGTCAGTGCTAAATCAATCCCCTAGCCCATGCCAGCCAAGGCCAGTCACCCTCAGCCACTAGCGAATAACAGCACAGAACATGGCATCAATAGAGCAATCCAGACACTTGACTAATTGATGCTTGCACTTCCATGCCACTGTGATTTGTGGCTGTTTCTTGGCAGTTTTTGGTGACAGAAAATGGATAAAGCTATGTGAACATTTATCTACAAAGATATTATTTTGCTTAAAGCAGAATCTGATGCCTGCTTCCTATTAATTTGCATTTTCATATCATTTTAAAAATACAAGTGGCAAAGGAACCGATACCTGTGTTAAACGTTCTCACTGGATGTGATAAGGAGCCATTCATGTCAATGACTCTGCACACTGCCCTCTCCAGGTCTCACCCCCTCACCTTATTGGGTAGAGCATCATCAATTTTATCCTGTAGCTTCTTCTGGACATCAGGGTGAGTGGCCAGCAAATACATAGCAAAGGAAAGAGCGCTGCTAGTGGTCTCATAGCCAGCAAAAATAAAGAAAATGGACTGAGCTGCAATCTCCAGGTCAGATAAACCTGAAAGGAAAGGAAGCACATTTTATTTGATTTATTTTTACATTGATGTATGTATGTATGTTTGTATGTATGTATGTATGTATGTATGTATGTATGTATGTATGTATGTGTGTATGTATTTATGCATAGACCGCAGCATGCCAAAATATGTGTTTAGAAGTCAGAGGAAAACTTGCAAGACTGTGTTCATTTTTTTTCTCTCCTATTTGGGTCTTGGAGTTTGAACTCAGGTCTTTGGGCTTGGCAGCCAGTGTCTTTACCTACTGAGCCATCTCATCAGTCCGGGACATACATTTTGGGTGAAGGAGGTGAGTATAAACCATGATACATTAGATGAGGAGCAACCCAAAGAAAGATCACAAATCTCTACAGAAAACATGAAATTACATTCAGGGTTATATCAGGTTTGGTTTTCATTCCTTAACAAGGGGGTAAAATGGAAAAGTCATTTTAATCCAGTTTCCCTCAGTGTATATTACTCTTGTCCATTTGATTCCTCATCCTAACACCACCAACAATACCAAAGCTGGGCAGCATGGAGAGAAAGCATGACTTCTTAGTGTGAAACAGTATGTTGGCATGCCGCCGGATGACTGAGTATGATTGTAGAAAACATCTGCATGTTTTCCTCACTTTTTTTAGTTCCATTCTTTAGACAAATTAAAATTTCCAAATAATCATTGACAGATATGAAAAGATGACATATTCAAACTTTAATTCTGCTTAATTTAAAAATATTGTTTGTGTGTGTTATGTGTGTGTCTATGTGTGAGTGTATGAGAGGTGCATATATGAGTGTCGATGAGGTGATGTGTGTGAGTGTATGTGAGTGAGATGTGCGTATACGGCATAACTGTGTAGGTACTTGATGGTATGGGGGCAGGAGCAGGATGTCTTGCAGACATCAGCAGAGCTGACTATGCACGCACTTGACTGGTCTATATTCACACTTCCATGCCACTGTGAATTTGTGGATGTCTTCCTCTGTCATTTTCATGTTATTTCTTTGCAACAGGGTGTTTTACCGACCTGAAAGCTTGCCCTTTCAGCTGTACCGGCTAGGCAGAGATATTTAGCATTCCCTTATCTCTGCCCTTAAATGCTGGGGTTACAGTTATATCTGGCTATGCCTGGTTTTTTATGCTTGGGGAACTCAAACTGAATGAAGTTCTTGTGCCTATTAAGTGCCCTCAACCATGAAGACACCTGTCCAGCCCTAGAAAGTCTATTTTTGTAAATACAACAGAATAACATTCTCCTTTAGGAAAAATTAAAATATTCCTGATAAAAATACAGTGGGAAATACCTTGAATGAAGATTCAATACAAAATCCTGAGTTCATGGATCATTAACAGATCTGCAAACTACATATACCTTAGGTAACCCAAGGCAACGGCATTAAAGATACCCAGAGCACAGTCTGGACTCACAGCCTCAGGTAAGTTGAAATAGAGAGTCTTAAAGTGAACTCATATCTCTCCAATCAGAATAACAACTTCCGTGAGGTGTGATTTTTTTTGTGAACAATCTCACTTAATAATAAGCAAGGATTGCTAGTATTCCAAAGCGGATGATCATGGAAATTATGCTAAATAACAAGCCACAGGAGTGGCGACTGACCTTATTCCAATAAATACACTAATATATCAGAAGAAAGAAAATGCTGGTTAAAGGAGAATTGAGCATGAAACACACAGAACCATGAGTCCACAAAATAAAGTTAGCAACGCGTATTCAACCACAGCTGAACGTCATTTTCCTTAGCAGTGCCCTCTCCCAGCTGTGTTCCACACTGGCTGACTACACAGAGTTCTGACAATACTTGTTCTCCCCCTTGGGTTTTAGTCTGTAGAGAAGCCTAGAACAGTTAAGCACTGAAGAGTTAAGCAATGAGCAAGGGCTGGAGTCAGATATTTAGAAACATGTGACCTGATCCAACCTTGTAAATGTAAAACTGAAAAAAAAAATCCCAAACAAACCAATAAAGGTGGAAAATGAATGTTTGTTAGGTTTGCAGATTTCTGGTTTGCCAGCCATGACATC
Organism: Acomys russatus; assembly: GCF_903995435.1. Taxonomy (NCBI): domain Eukaryota; kingdom Metazoa; phylum Chordata; class Mammalia; order Rodentia; family Muridae; genus Acomys; species Acomys russatus. Next base: position 38,663,696 of record NC_067155.1, on the reverse strand, counting down.
TGTACTGTTCTTGGTGGAAAGATGCCCGATCAGATTCTTCATCTCCGTGAACACGAACCTTATGTTATTGCTGTAGATCGAACGTCAAGTATCCCCTTAACCTCATCTGTCTGAACATTTGGTGCCCAGGTGGTGTTGATGCTTGGAGGAGGTGGGTCATTGGGATGGGACCTTGAAGGTTGGGAGTCTAGCTACACTCTCTGTTCCTTTGACCGTGTTTGTCTTAAGCATTGTCAAGTCTCCAAAAAATAAATAGATGACTAATTTCACCCCCAAGTCAAATTAAACCATACCTTCTTAAATTTTCTGATTTTTACATACTTTCTCACAGAAACAAGAAAAATCCAATAAATGAAAGCAGAGTATGGATACAAAAACTTCCAAACTGTGCTCTTTGCTGTGGTAGCAAAGTAGAGACACAAAGCTGCCTAGTTTTAAGAACTCAACATTTAGTTACATTAAGGAAGAATTTAGGAGTTCATGTGAAAGGGCTTCTACCCTAGACAAATGCTGTTGAATCTGTGTGTCAAAATAAATTAGGATGGTAAGAGAACAGGATTAGTGTATGATTGTGTTGCTGAGAGAGGTGTGGAAGAAGATGGAGGATAAAGGAAGGGAGTGAAGAAAGAGGAAACAAAACAAGGAAGGTGGGAAAAAAGAGAGAAAAAAGAAAACAAAAAGACAGACAGCTGTCTCTTTCTTATCATGGGACTCATAGCTGCAGAGGACATTATGAAATTAGCAAATTAGTCTTCAACCATCACAGTCAAAGCTATCCATGATGGGAAAAATGAGTAACTGAAAGGCCGTGAAGAGGAATGGGATATGTGTTTCACACCAAGGCTTTCTCAACACGGTTTTTAAATCAGCTACACAGGCCGTCAAAGCTTGGCTCTAAATCCAGCATTGAGTAGACTTGCACCCTGTGTTTTCAGTGAGCATCACCACTGTGGGGCTTCTCCTGCTCACGGGATGTCTATATGTAAATCTTCAGGGACAGTTTCTGACTCCATCAGTCTAGATGAGGCTGAGATGGTATTTGTTCTGTGGTGTAAGATCGAGAGATCATTGATGACTTTTAGGCCTGAATCTCATGCTTATGACTGCCCTTCAGACTTTGAACACCATAACGATAGTATGCTTCTAGAAAGTCCCTATGGCTGCATAGCTAAAATTTTATTCTGTAATTTGAAGACATGTTTATCTACATGGAAAGCCCCCTTGCATATTTCCATAATAAATATCTGTCTTTGTGGTTTCGCATCAGTAAAAATGACCCATCTTTGTTTACCTTGATGAGACTCTTTATCTTTGGAATTCTGGGAGTTTATCATCAGCTGAAGAAAATCCAATCTTTGCTGAAAAACAATTTTGGAAGGTGCAAAGTCAGTTGTGTTGTTAGAGAGAGTCACAAGTTCAGACCTAGCCATACTCCTGAGAGTACTATTTATTTAAGTCAGGAAATCTCAGTAGGGTTCCAGAGGTAGTGGTGAACACGTATGTCCACATACCAGCTTTGGGCAGCAGAATGCTTTCCTGAGTAAACACCAGCTATGTGTCCAGTGCTGCTGGTCTTTGCTGCCCCTGACCCAGAATTCTCTGGACTCTGATCATCCCTGGTGGGATCCTTCCCGCCTACCAGGAGGAAGTTCTGGATTTCATTCTGTGTCCTCTTATCTTAATGCTGGACAGTGTCCTTGTAGTTTTGGGGTGATCATCTTGAAATGTTCCTCTGAACTAGAACGCTATGATTCTCAGGGACATCTTGGGGTTACCCAGTCCTGACATATGAACTTCCTTACTCTGAAATTAAGGCTGTATACAATACAGCCTGACTACCTGGATAAGTCCTGTGCCCACTTTAAGCCATGGGAGACCCAAATTTAATTTAGATCAGCCAGGCAGGTTGGTTATGTGTGTTCATAGCTTCCTAGGCAGGATAACTGAGAGTTAGAGGCAAGCCTGGATTACATAGTCATACTGAGTTTCAAAAAATTAAAAACTCAAAATAAAGCAGACAGTACAGCACCAGATAACCTGAAGTGAATTTCTTTTGGAAATTTTATAAAATAATAGGTTTGGAAGTGAAGGTACTCCTTACTAAAGGTGAAAAAAAAAGTATCTGGAAAATAATGTTTAAATAGAATAATTTTCAGTTTAGGAAGGTATATGGCAACTTTTGTCCTACAATTTTTTAAATATTTATTTTTTTCTTTATATGTTTTTAATATGTGTCTGTGTGTGGGAATGTACATGCATGAGTGCAGATGCCCATAAAGGGGAGAAAAGGGTACTGAGTTCCATGAAACTGTTACACTCTTCTATGAGTCTCCATCCCTACCTTGATATGTGTGCTGGAAACTATAATCTGATCTTCTGCAAGAATAGGTCAATTTTTAACCACTGAGCTATTTCTGTAGCCCTCTCATCTAATTTTAAATATTCATGTGAAGGCATACTTTCAAAAAAAATTACAATTGTCAGCTGGGTGCAGTAGTGCATGCCTATAATCCAGGCATTCAGTGTGTGTGTGTGTGTGTGTGTGTGTGTGATCTCTTGAGTTCAAGGCCAGCCTGGTCTACAAAGAGAGTCCAGGACAGCAGAGAAAAATTCGCACATATCAATGGGTAAAGTGGGATTTTGATTTATGTATACAACGTATACTGTTCTAATAAGGTTCAACATATTTTCAGACACTTATTTTTACTTATGGTATAACTTTCAAATTCCATTACTCCAACAGCTTTTGGAAACTTTAAAATGGCTTCAGTGCACATGGGAGTACATATGCTTCCCACACAAGCTCATGCCACTTTGTCACTAGTAGGGAAATGAGTGTATCTATCATATGGAAGTTCTAGGTTTTAACTTCTTGCTCATCATTTCCTCCTGGGATGAATTAAGATCACAGACCTGAATCACTGAAGAAATGAGCCATTAATAATGGATTCACCATTGTGATCTCTTGACTCAACATTAAAATCATAAACTCTGTTCCCAAATTACAATTCCAGAATTGGCTTGATCTGCATACTCAGGGCAACTTAGACTACTATTCCAGGATGATGTGTTTGGCACCCATTCATATGGTCCTGAGTTTTAACCTCAACATTGAGAAAATTAAAAGCATTAATGTTTTTGAGGTAAATCCATAAAGTTTTCCATATATCCTGTAACTAATTTATATCCTCACAAATTTTATACACAACACACACACACATACACACACACACATAGACACACACACATACACACACACAGAGTGAGAGAGAGAGACAGAGACAGAGAGACAGAGACAGAGAGACAGAGAGAGAAAGAGACAGAGAGAGAGTCAGAGACAGAGACAGAGAGACAGAGAATGAATTTTCAGGTTAGAAATATCATAGTCTGAGTTCTTCAGCCATCAAGAAATGAAGTTAGGGTTCATTTTTTATGGCATGTGAAATTCTCATCTCAAAAATATTTATCACATGGAATATTGACCATACTATATATCATTTAATTTTAAATGCTTTCTTCCTAGCTTATTTCATATCTATATTCCAAAAATCTTCATTTTCTTCAAAATATAATAAAAATTCCCATTTCTTAATATAGTCTAACTTAAAAAATATATGGAACACACACACACACACACACACACACACACACACACACACACACACACACACACACCCCTTAACACTTTATCAACAAATGAACATCCTCATGTTACCAGCTATTACCTTTTCTTTTTCTTGCATGCGTTTCTCTTTCATTTGTTCTACAGACGTTCTAAAAAACCTTATAACGTCTCTTGGAAAGATGGTAATTTCAAGTGCATCAAAAATAGGAGTAAGGAATGGAAAGAGTACTAGAGGGGAAAGAAAAGAGAAACCATAATGAAAATACAGAATTTACCTGGAATGATTACATTTATTCTACAACTCAGGACAATAATGGCTCTTGCTGCACAGTTTCAGGGTTGAATTTATTTCTCATCTTTTACATGTGGAACTAAAGCCTGTTTGGATAAATCAGGCTTTACTGCAGTGCTGTGGTTAATCAAGGTGGTCAAGAAAGAGCTTTCAAGGCATGACATCTCTCAGAAAGAGAAAATCTAATACCAACATTACTTGTAAATATGGTTGCAAGATGTTCACCAAAATAATAATACACTCAACCAAGTGACTGGTTCAGCCACTAAAAGAAAGGACATGCTGAAGCATCCTGTAAGACACATGAACTTTTGATGTTTTGGTTTTGTGCCTAAGCCATTAATGGCTGAGCCACCCCTCCAGCACTGCATGAACTTCTCGGAACATAACAACTAGGAAACTAGACACAAAGGTGACAAATTATAAATTCTATTTACAGGAAGTTAGACTCTAGACTACTGGTTGATTATGCCTGAGGAAGGTAGGGAGTTGATAGCTAAATGTACTGGGCTTCTGAATTGACAAAGAGATTCTATAGCTGACAACATTGCTGACTATGAATATCTTATATATACTGAAAGCCATGGATCAGTCCATTTAAGTGGGACATGTGCAATGTGTCTGAAATAAAGTTCATGATATGTGTTATAATATAAATGTATATGTAAGAAATAAAAAAATTATTAAAAAAGAAACCATAAGAAAAGTACCAGAGGGAAAGGGGGAGGGCAAGAAAGAGGAACAGGGGAATGAAAATGACTAAAATTCATCATAAACTGTTGAAAAATAAGATAGAAGAAAACAGAAGTAATGCAATGTTAGTTCACATACTCACTGAGAGGAAGAATGGATCCAAGAAATTAAATTTTAAGAGCTTCTTCACTTTTTGTACAAAGGGATTTTGTGGGTTGTTGAGGGAATCAACATTCACTCCAAATGATGTGCCTGTGATCACATCCATGCTGTAGGCCCCAAAGACCCTGAGTAGTGGGAGACATGGAATTAACATCTATAACTCCTCTTATTCCTTCTAACACTCGTAATGGACCAAATGGGAGTAAATTCACAAGCCAAGCCAAGGCGCACACTGCCAGAATCACTGCTTGGTGAAGCTAGGTCTCCATCACGTTTTCTGGTGAGAAGCTCATCAGATGAGAGTGTTAAAAATGTTCGTGTCCTGGCCTGTGATAGGAATGCTGTTGAGGGTTAGTTTTAGTTGTCAACTGGACACAATCTAGAATCATTTGTGGACAGATTCTCATTGAACTTTTGTCTGCATCCAGTTGGTATTTGGGCATGCCTATGTGGTATTTTGTTGACTGTGCTAATAATGTGGAAAGAGCCAGTCCATGTTGGGCAACACTTTTCCCTGGGTTTGAGTCCCTGATTGCATAAGAGCAGAAAAGGTGAACTGAGCACAAATGTGTATGCACTTATTTCTCTCTGGGTGACTAGTGCCTTCAAGTTCCTGCCTTGACTTCCCTGTGATGTTTAACTGGAACCTGGAACTGTAGGATAGTATGGACTCTTTAACTCCATAACTTGTTTTTTTTAAATTCAGGATATTGGTTTGGTTTTTTGAGACAGGGATTCTCTGTGTAGCCCTGGATGTCTTGAAACTCACTCTGTAGGCCAGGCCGGCCTCAAACTTGGAGAGATTTACCTGTCTCTGCCTCCTGAATTCTTGGATTAAAGGTACATACCACCACTGCTCAACTATTCAGGGTATCTAAAAGATTTTTAAATCACAGAAATAGATATGGGATTTGAATAGACACCAAGAGACATGGAGTCACAGAAAAAGAGAAACTTATAATCAGACACACTGCATCAGTGGGAGTGAAGTGTGGATGATGGTGAATATGGAAGCACCATGTCCCACCAGGGCAATTTAGATGACTGTCTATGTGTAGGAGACTGAGAAACAGAACATCGTATCAGGTATTTGTGTATTGCTGGTATTTATACCCAAAGCCTATTCATCTTCAGTACAACACACAAGAATTTTTATTAATTTCTGAGTCACACCCCATGCTCGAGGTACTGATAGATCTGCTAGTGCCCAGTCCTGGGGAGGTGACATTGCCCCAAGGGCAGAAGTATTATTGTAAATGGTAAGAATCAATAGTATTCCTGGTAAAATACAAATTTCTCTCCTCTACTTGTGTGATCACATGTCTTCATCTTCCAGGAAGTCTGAGTGGTGCATCAGTGTTTCTAGAATGACTCAAAAGGCCTGGCTTTATTCTAGAAAATGATCTGATCACAAAGCCCACAGCCTTACAGGAACTCTCCCTCTTTAAAAACAGGCTAAAAGAGAAATAGTGGAATGGTTACACTTTCATTTATCGACTCTGGGTGTATCTTTCATGTATGTGCACCTCCCTCTGTGGGGTGTGTGTGTATATGCATGTATGTGTGTTTATGGGGGCACACTTGTGCTGTGACATGCATGTAGAGGATAACTTGTGGGAATCAATTCTTTCCTTCCTCCATACAGGTCCTGAGAATTAAACACAAGCCTTCAGTCATGGTGGTAAACTTCTTTACCCATCGAGTTGTCTTGCTGATCCTGCAGAAGATTTACTGTTTTACTCATATTCTTGATAAGCCCATGATAAGTTATAAATTGCTCTAACGTCTACATTTTAATGTCTTTGGTGAACACACAATGTCCCAATATGAGTGGAATGCTTTCTTGGCTGTCTATGTTCTATGAAATCCACACTAACAAATGTGCTTTAAAGCATGATCCTTCTTTCTAAACAATTTATCTTGTTTTCTAGAATTTCCAAAATAATTGAACAATTGATAGAGCTATTAATCACAGCTCCTATATAAAGGAGTGGCATCCTTTTACCTATAACCACTTGTGGTGGTGAATAGGTATGGCCCTCATAAACTCATGTATTTGAATGCTAAGGCCATAGGGAGTGAAACTAATAGACTGTGTGGTTTTGTTGCAGTAGGTGGCCTCATTGGAGTAGGTGTGGCCTTGTTGGAGGAAGTGTGCCATGTGGAAGTGAGCTTTGAGGTCTCATATGTTATCCAGCCATGCCCAGTGAGACAGTACCCTTCTGCTACATGCTGATCAAAATGTAGAACTCTCAGCTCCTCCTCCAGCACCATGTCTGCCTGGACTCTGCCATGCTTCCCACTATGACAATAATGGACTAAAATTCTGAAACAGTAGGCCAGCTCCAATGAAATGCTTTCCTTTATAAGAGTTGCTATGGTCATGGTGTCTCTTCAAAGCAATAAATCTCAAACTAAGACATCACTCTACCTTCTCTTGGGAGATGTCCTTTTTCTTGGATGGCCTATTATAGTCACAGCACTGTTACAGGAAAGTCTTCTAGTTTTTTCTGATTTCAGCCTCAGCAGGAGGCTGAGTTGTTGTAATCAGTTGTAACAACAACAGTAACAACAACAACAAAAACAACAACAACAACAACTCATTCATGTCTGGTTCCTGAAGGGACTTAATGTGAATCTCAACTCCCTAGCAGACAATTGTGGTGTCTACTAACAACTGCTGTGGTTTGAATAGGAAATGCCCTCCACCAAGGCTCATGTGTTCAAACACTGGTTTCTGAGGCCATGGTACTATTTGGGAAGAGTAGATTGCTTCAGCTAGATCTTGAATCTATATAGGCTGGGCTTCCTGTTTCTTGAGTATTAGATGCAGTGTTATCAGTTAGCCTCCTGATCCTGCCTCCATGTCTTCTTGCTATGATGGACATGTAGCCCCTGGAACTGTAAGCCAAAACAAATGTTTTCTTTTTCCAGTTGTTTTTATTGGACTGTTTTGTCACAGCAACAGGAAAGTAACTAATGCAAGAGCCCAGCACCCAACAACTGTGGTGGTACTTACTCTTTCATGATGATGGGATCACCTTGTTCTGCTCCACATCTCACATTTTTCACCAACAAATCTGCATACTGGTTAATGATGGGGAACATCTATGCACAAAACAAAATATCATTCACAGTGAGATGAGGGGGCTCAATTCTCAGTGGACTAGCCTTCCCAAGGACAAAGCAAGAGGTCACATCAATACAAAAGGCCATGGTTAGGAGTGTCAACTCAGTGGACATTGGTTTGGAAAGGGCTGTGATCTTCCACTCTACCTGTCCCCAGATCTGTTCTCCATGTTTCCAATGAGAAACTTACTACTTAATTACCTCCTTGAGTTTTCCACTGGTGAAGGTTGGTGACAGCAATGTTCTTAATCTCTTCCATTCCTCATTTTCAGATACAGTGATAGCTTTTTTCAAAATTCCCACTGGACCAAAAGCCTAGAATCCAAAGCCAAAGAGATGGTGCCATATATAAGTTTGGTGAACTCAACAGCTGTAAAAAAAGGTATCATTTATTTGTGATGCTCTCGTTAGTTAATCTAACCTGTTCAATGCATATTTGTCTCAAACACCTGACTTCATCCTTTCAGTCTGTGTCAAGTAGAAAGGAACTGATGACAACCGGTGGCCTTGTTAAGACAGGCTAGTTATGTATTTACATATATTCATAGGATGAGCTTTTTGATAAGGGATGATTAAAGTGGATTGGGAAAAACTAATAGTACTTGGAAGGATATAGAAATTATTTGGAAGAAGTAATGCAGTTCTATGTAAACATTTTTATTACTGTTTTTCATTAGGTATAGTTGATTGAATCTTATGCACATTAAGAAAACACATATTTTGTACAAAAATAAGTATTTTTGGCGTTATGTCCTTTAAAATGAGAACATTTTGGGTCTGATGTGTTTACATAAAAATTTACCTATTATATCAAAATTGAATTCAACATAATAAATTTAGAAAAATAATTGTTTTTAGTGTTTTTCATTGTGGGTATGCAAATGTGTGTTCATGTGGTCATGTGCAGAGGCAAGAGAAGGACACAAGGTGTCCTGTTTTGTCACTCCGCATTATTCCTTTGAGACAGTCTCTCATTGAACCTGAAGGTCCCTGTTTCATCTAGGCTGGCTGGCTGGCTGGAAAACTCCTGAAATACACCTGTCTGTCTCCAGTGCTCAAGTTATTGTGCCCAACTTAAAAAAAGATTTATTTATTATTTAAACAGTATTCTTCCCACCTGTGTGCCTGCCCACCATAAGACACCAGATCTCATTACAGGTGATCGTAAGCTACCATGTGGTTGCTGGGAATTGAACTCATGACCTTTGGAAGAGCAGATGGTGCTCTTAACCTCTCAGCCATCTCTCCAGCCCCCCCCCCACTTTTTTATGTGAATGAAAATACCTTTGCAAGGTACCAGGAAAATAAGCAAGGATTTAGGTGCATTTCACAATTTTTCCACAGAAATGAATTCCTAGGAGCACTGGCTGCTCTTCCAGAGGAACAAGTTTTGATTCCCAGCACCTTAACGGCAACTTAAAATCATCTGCACTTCTCGTTCCAGGAGTTTTGTTGACCATATCTAGCTCCACAGAGATGTAGCATGCACATATTGCAAGACATATATGCAGGCAAAACTCCCATACACATAAAATGAAACAATAAACATAAATAAAGAAGATGAAACACTTTAGGTATGAATTAACAAAAATGTACAGTGTGCTAGAAGCTATAAAATATTGATGAAAGGAATCAAAACTGTTGAAGGAATAGAGAAACAGATCATATTTTTAGATGAGAAGACTCTGCTAGGGAGATGGCTCATCAGGTAAGAGCACTTTTCCCCCTCAATCATGAAGACCTGAGTTTACATCCTCAACACCCATATTAGAAAAAGCTGGGCATGGCTACAGGTGCTATAACTGCAATTTTGAGAACAGAGAGGGGAAGATTTTAAGAGCTCACTGACAGTCTAGCGGAGATGAGACAGTAACCTTTTGGTTCATTGAGAGACATTGTCTCAGGGGAGTAAGGCAGAGTGGCAAAGACACCCAAATTCCTTCTCTTGCCTCAGCACATGCACGCATGGGCACAAGTATTTATGTAACACACATACAATCTAAGTGCTAAGAACTGTGACTTTCTCCAAATGTATAAAAAAATTAACTCAATTCTGATAGCATAGGTAGGTGGGTTTTTATGTGTAGACATTAATAATCTCATTCTGAATTTGCATGAAAAGACAATTTAAGAAGACTTTACGTGAAAGAGATACACAGAAAGGATTCTGAAAATGATGAGGAACCAATTGTTCCATCTCATGTGGAGTCACAATGAAGTTACAATAACTAAAAGGCTGTGCTCTTGTAGGAGGGATAGACACAGTGATTCTATGGCATGTAACAGTGTAAGAGTGATCCAGCCACAGACACAGCCCCAAATGATTTTCATTCATTCTTGGATCCTCAACACAATCATTAAATCACTGGTTTGATGAACTGACTTTGTGTTATAATTTGATATGATCACACACAAGAATGTTTTTGCCACTGGTTTATGTGTGCTTCTGTGAGTGTGTGCACCTTTTTGTGTAAGAGTGCAGGTGTATGCTTGCCATGACACATATAGTGATCAGAGGACAATCTTTGGATGTTGTTCTTCACTTTTTCACCTTGTTTGAGACAGAGTCCTTTGATTCCTAGTACTTAGGCCAGGGGCAGCTGCCTTGCAAGCTTTTGGAAATATTGTCCTTACTTCCGTTTCCTCGTAGGTGTGTCCTGGGAGTACAGACTGTGTGCTGTGTCCAGCTTCTACGTAGGTTCTGTGGAGCTGAACACAGGCTGTGTTCTAGGTGCTTTTATACATCAAGCCATCTTCCCAGACTCCAGGTATCCCCCCACAGGTACAAAAGCAACTTAATTATGTCACAAAAACTGGAAAGATGGAAGAGAAAGAGAGGAAAAAGAATCTTGCCTTAAATCAGATGCTTCATATAAGATGTAGCACAGAAATAGATCAGAGACTTAGATATAAAACTTCAAACTGTATGTAAGTCTGAGGCCAGCCTGGTCTACAAAGCAAGTCCAGGACAGCCAGGGCTATACCAAGAAGCCCTGTCTTGAAAAACAACAAAAAATCCCATAAGACAAAACTGTATAGTTTTTAGTAAAGAAAAAAATGCAACCAACAGTGAGGTTTATGAGATAAATTTTCTGACATGTTACCAAACATAATCCACAAAAGGGAAAATAGGTGTATTTGTATCCTTCAGATAAGATTTTTCCTCTGTTATAGAAAGACTCCTGTTAAACAATAAATGTTAGTGAAAATATATGGGAAATGAATTATTGTATTATGCTGCTAGTGGGAATGTTACTTTGGCCAGCTACCATAGAAACCAGTGTATAGGATCCTTTAAAGTCTGAACATTTAACTACCATGTGATACACTACACTATTGCTGGATTTAAATGAAAAGGAATTAAACTCAACATACCACAGAGATACCTGTGTACCCATGTTTTTTTGGGGGGATTATATTCATAATAGTCATGCTGTAGAATCAGCTTAGGTATTGGTTTTGTTTGCTTTCCGTTGCTGTATTAAACTCCATGACTAGAAGCAACTTGTAGAAGAAAGGGTTTGTTTTAGTTTACAGCTTGTACTTCATCACTGAGGGAAGCCAAGAGCTTGAGGCAGAAATCAACAGAGGCGTGCTGCTCACTGGCTTGCTCCCAGGCTCTTGTTAAGCTACCTTTCTTATACAGTCGACCTGGGGATGGTACCACCTATACTGTGCTGGGCCCTCCTACATCATTTAACCATCAGGAAAATGCCTCGCAGACATGCTCATAGCCTTATCTGACAGGAAATTCTTCAACTTAGGTTCCCTTTTCTAAGGCATGTCAAGTTGACAACCAAGATTAGTCATCCCAGGTGTCCATTAATAGGTGAATAGATAAAGAAAATGTCAGACACACATGAACGTGCTCAAACACACAATGGAGCTTGATTCATCCATAAAAGAGGAAAAATTTATGGCATTTGCATAAAAGTAGATGGAACTGGAGATCATCACGTTAAGAGAAATAAGGCAGATTCAGAAACACAAGTATCACAAGATTCTTCTTATGCATAGTATCTGTATTAAATCTTTTAAAATGCCACAAAATCGGATGGGTTATATTTGGGAAGAAGATCAGAGGGAAAGTGAGATATAAGATAGCAATTGAAAGGTGTTTATAAAATACATACAGTAAGAAATGTCATAATCAACTTATTGTTTTTCACAACAAAATATGCTAACAATGGAGCAAATAAGTATAGATTCTCCTTAAGAAGAAAAGACAAGCTGTGCATGGCCACCCTATGAGATTAGTGGGAGGAAGCCTCATCCATGTTGAAGGGGTAGCTCTGTGTCTTAACTGTTGGTTATTATAGATAGGTACAAATGTGGTGATTTTGTATGGCATTGTACACATATACATACACAATAAGGGAACATAAAATACATGATAACCAAACAATAGGGATTCTATTATTTGCTGTCAGAAAGACATACTAAATTTACAGATATTACCATCAGAAAGAACGGCAGGCTAGATGGAAAATTCTTGTACATTTTTGCCTAGTTACTTATAAAGTTTTAATTATAATTACTTCATGACAAAAAACTAATGCATAGGGCTGGAGAGGTGGCTCAGTGGCTAAGAGCACTGCCTTGCTCTTCCAGAGATCCTGATCTCAATTCCTGGCAATCACATGGTGTCTCACAACCATCTATAATGTGATCGGATGCCCTCTTTTGGCATGTAGGTAACCTGCACTCATATACATAAAATAAATAAATAATCCTTTAAAAAGTTTTTTTAAGAAAAGCTAATGCATAAACATGGCACTGGGGACATGGTGCCACTGGGCAGAGGTTATGAATGCTTTTTGGGTGTATTCACACCCTAAGAAAAATTTTCCAAAGCCGGCAATGGCCAAGTGTGCCTGTAACCCTAGGTGTGTGAGGGGCAGAGACAGGAAAATGTCAGGGGAGGGGCTTCTGGCTGTCAGTTTATCTTCAGGTTCAGTGAGAGATTCCCTCTTAAGGGAATGAGAGAGTGACTATATAGGCCACCTGGCATCCTTCTCTGGCTTCCTTGTGTGTGTTGAGCAGGGACAGGTACTCACATCTAACACACACACACACACACACACACACACACACACACACACACACACAGAATCATACACACCAAAACACTTACCTAATGCATAAACACATGAATAAATGTTGAAATGATTTAAAGAACAGATGCCTACCCGACGGTTTGTGAAAGTAGAATAACATTCCTTCACCAGCACTGTTTTGATTATGTCTGGATCCATGATAGCCAAAATAGGTTGTCGGCCCTCATAAAACCTGCATTGGGGAAGCAGAGAATATTCAACCAACCAGCTAGATTTTATAGCTGGAAGCATGCCCTGGAACCCAAATATTGATTCAGATCTTACAAGACCCATAATCCAAATTGTGCAACACACAACGATGTGAGCTTCTAGTTGAAGACAGGAATTCTGACCTCCTGTCACAGGACTCTCATGAGCAGAAGTATAATGTAGCTCATGCAGGAAGGGGCAATCATGGAATAGTTCTACAAAGAGATCACACTTAGAAATAAATGGGAACATTTGTTAAATCTGGATGGTGCATACGTAAATATTGAACTGAATAGCCAGACACTGGGCAAAAAGTCAGGTGAGTCATCCCTGGGCCATCAAGTCTAAGAGAAAAGTCAAAACAATAATTTTCTCTGACTAATTCAGCCTGTGAACTATGGTACCTGGAGACATACAGGACCTGTGATAGGAAAAGCCTCTAAAATACTTATAGTCATAAGTCTATGGATGTCTTCCAGGTACTGAGATATGTAATCATTTCAAGTAAACCAATGGAAATTTCCAGAATACTTACCCCCACATTTTACCATATTTTTTATGACATTGTCTGTCAAACTCCCAAAATCCCTGGGAAAAGAAAGAAAATGAAAAATCAGTATTTTTATATGTATTTATCTGTGTGTGTGTATGTGTACATGAGGAAGAGAGAGAGAGAGAGAGAGAGAGAGAGAGAGAGAGAGAGAGAGAGAGAGAGAGAGAGAGAATAGAAGACCACTTCTGGTTGTCAATTCTCTCCTCCCATCATGTAGGTTCTAAGGATCAAATTCAGATGCTCAGGATTGGTGGCAGACACATTTACCAGCTGAGCCATCTTACTGCCCCAGACTACTGTTGTAAGTAGATGGTCCTTATCTAATTGGGGTACAAATTATTTGAATTTTACTAAATCAATATTATGGTCTATCCCTGGCAATAGGAGGGATGCTCTTACTCTTATGTATATGAGTGGAAATGAGCAAGAATACAGGAGAAATAAGGACCTTTAAATTGTTAAGTTTTCCCCCAACATTGTACATGCATGGCCACTTACTCTTGTCTATGAATAATAGGGAGTCTGTGGCTCTCTAAAATGTGTTTGTTTCCCCACATGTCATCCCTAAATGCTCAAGGACTTGGAGTTATTCCTTTCATAGGCACAAGAGAAAACAGAAGCTAAGTGAACATGAGGAAAGATTCCAGAAACAGGCACCATTGTGTATCTCCATATTTAAAGTACCTTTTATTTACCTCAAAAGTTCTCCCTAGAACACCAGAGGAAGTAGAAGCTGGAACAAATTTAGGACTTCTTTGCCTCCCCCCATTCATGAATTCATTTATTTAATCAATTTACAGATTGATCGCAGACCCCTCCATTCTTTCCTCCTAGCCTCACCCTCACACCCCCTGTCCCCTACCTCCCTTTACTTGTCCTAGGAGAAGGGCACCAACCCACCCTGGTGCACCAAGTCACAGCAGGACTGATTGCTTCTGCTCTCACTGAGGCCAGACAAGGCATCCCAGATAGGGGACATGGGTTGAAAGGCAGGCAACAGAGTCAGAAACAGTCTCCATTCCAATTGGTAGGGAACCCACATGAAGACCAAGCTGCACCTCTGCTACAGATGTGTAGGGGGCCTGGATCCAGTCCATGCATGCTCTTTGGTTTGTGGTTCAGTCTCTGTGAGCCCCCATGGGCCTAGGTTAATTTTCTTTGTAGCTCTTGTCGTGGTGTTCAGGACCTCTTTCAATCTAGAGAGTGAGTGAGTCTCAGGCACACTGCTGAGTGAGAAAACAAGTAAGCAAAGAATGACAGAGAACTTGCTTCTCAGGTTTTCTACTGAACACAGAAAGATAGAGAGATGGCCCCAACTACGTGGACATTACATTGTATAGTGATTTGAAAGAAAATGGCCTCCTAGGCCTATAGGGAACTGCACTATTAGGAAGTGTGGCCTTGTTGTAGGATGTGATCACTGTGGGCTGGCTTTGAGGCCTGGAATGCTCAAGTGGCACCCAGTGTGGCAGTCACTTCTTCTGCCTGCAGATCCAAATGTAGAACTCTTAGCTGCCTCTCCAGCACTATGTCTGCCTGCACGCTGCCATGCTTCCTGCCATGATGATAGTGGACTAAGCCTCTGAACTATAAGCCAGACCCAATGAAATGTTTTCCTTTATAATAGTTGCAATGATCATCATAATTCTTCAAAGCAATAAAAGAGACACAAATCAAGCATTTTCTTTGACTTTTTACTTCCTGTCCTAGTTTGTTTTAATCATTACCTTGAGTGAGCCAAATTATTTGAGAAGAGAGTCTCCACTGAGATTTTCAAGCTCAGATTGGTCTGGAGTTAATATCTGTGAGGTTTATCTCAATGGTAAATTGATGTAAGAGAGCTAGCTCACTATTCCTTGGGTAGGTACTTCTGAGCTGTTTAAGAAAGAGCTACAAAGAGCCTAAGAGAGCAGCATCCCTCCATGGTGTCTTACTCAGGCTCCTGCCCTGACATCTCTCAATGAAGAATTCCACCCAGTAAGATAAAATAAGACCTTTCATTCCCTAATTTGCATTGTTCACAATGTCTTGTTTTAAAGACTTATTTTTATTTTATGTATATGGATATTTTTTTGTGCATGCATGTATGCGTGCCTCATGCAGGAGGAAGCAAGAAGAAGAAAACGTTAGATCCCCTAGGACTGGAGTTAGAGATGATATTAGCTGCTATGGGGTTTATGGGAACCAAGCTCAGTTTCCCTGTGAGAGAAGTCAGTATTCTGAACCATCTTGTAAGCTTCTTTGTTCACAATGATTTATCACAGCAACAGAAAGGAAACCAGACCATGATTGTAACAGAAACAAAACAAAACAAAGCAAGACAAAGCAAACTTTCTGCTAAGTTTCATTTGTGATGTTTTTAAGTATGAAAACAAAAGTTGCCAGTGAGTTGGCTCATTAGGTAAAGGCCACATAAGCTCAGAGACCTACAGAATATGACATTTAAAAATATTTTTATTCTAAAGATTCTTTGGCAACAAGACAAGTTAACTCCTGGCAACACCCAGCCTATCTCAAAGGTGATGAATGTTTAAGAATCTACTTATGAAGATTGCTTCAAATATAGCAAGACAATCACTGGCAAAATGTCCTTCATTTTGCCACAGACAGAGTTCTGCCTTTAAAAAGGGCAAGCTTAGATGCAGGCAGAGCTGACGGCCAAACTCTGCCAAGACAGGGTAAGCAAGTCCTTAGTAGTTCATGTCTCTCAAATATGTCTGTTACATATATTGCGCCAGAAGGCTGAAGATGATGCTCCAACATTGTAGAGAGTGTTGGGTGACTGTTAAGGCAGTAAACTGTCTCTGTCAGTTTTTCATTTTGGATGCTGTTAACCTGCACTTCTGGTTCATTCAGGTAATTAATTTTTATTCCTTCTCAAGTCTCTGATGGGGTTGAAGACGAGATAGTTTAGTCTTACAATTAAGCTTACTTGGTTAGGGGTTAAGATGTTTTTAGATCTACATAGATGTTCTAAGTTGATAGAGATGAGATATGATAGATATTGCTTTTCATCCAGAATTTTAGACTCAACAATATAGGAAAGATGTTTACTTCAAGTTTGCCTGACACAAATAGCCAAATCACTATGAATGTAACATTTATATAATTCCTGATTCTTCCTGCTATGTGCAGTTTATTTTATTTATGTGTAATAATATAAATGTATATGTTAAAAAAGAAACATAACAAAAATGGAAAAAAGAGAGAATCAACTCTCATAGTAATTCTCTGACCTTCATGTTTACTTCACCACTGCACATCACTGCAAGACACACACTCACACACACACACACACACACACACACACACACACACACACACACACAAATTTAAACACAGGTTCCAGAGGCAGTACTGTCTTTTGCTAGAATATGTACTGGAAAAAAAATCAAACAAACTTTCTTTTGGGCCTCAGAAGTCTTAACAACACATCCTCAACACGAGAACAAATATGCTAGAGGGGTGGGCAGATCACCTGCACCAAAATCAGAAGCCCCAAAGACAATAATCCTAAAACCGGAGACCTTTACCCAATATCCGGCCTTTCCAATTGCAGGCTCTAAGGCAGTTTTGGCAACTGTAGCAAGGCAGGTTGGGAGCTCAGTCAACACTTACGTCGCGGTATGCAAGGATATTTCCCATGAAAGGCAGTGGTTTGGGTCCAGAAATCCCCAAATTCTTAAAATGTCCATGTGTATAGGTTCCATACCTGTAAAGTGAGATATTAAGTTCTTAGAGACTGTCACTGTGTGTCATGTGGGCTTAACAGTCACAGACACAGGGATTCTAACATTCCAGCTGGAGTGGAGCATAACATGTAAGCAACACTCAACAAGAAAAACTTCAACAATAACACCTACTTTTGATCTTCATTTTTACCCTCACCTTTTCTGAGAGACTCCCCAAATCCACAATGGTTAGATAAAACATGTGAATGGGTTTTTGGCTCTAAGTGCTGAAGTAAATGTTAATGTGATGAGATTCAGTCTAAAATACTTCTACTTAATTTCATTTGTTTTCTTTAATCACTTATGAAGCTGATTGGATGCCAATGGGTATCTGTCCCTCTAGTGACCTTCAGGGGGGCTGCGACTCACAAGTGTACCTGAGGAGTCTCCCTTGTGAGGAATATTTTCTTATTTCCTCCCAACTCAGGGGGTTCAGACCTTTTTTAATGTTGCCACCCTTTAATAAAGTTCCTCATGATCTGGTGACCTCCAACTATAGAATTATTTTCATTGCTACTTCACAACTGTACTTTGCTACTGTTATGAATCAATATGTAAGTATCAGAAGTGCAGCATGTCTGATATGAGGACCATGAAAGGGTCTAGATCCACAGGTTGAGAACTGCTCTTCTAACTCATACCTGGATAGAATTTATGTCATCACTGCCCCATTCTCTTCCTTACCCACCGACACTGAGAGATTAACATAACCCGATGGACAAGCACAGCAAAAACTGTTGAATTATAAAAACCTGCTCAGCAAGTTTATCTCAAAGCATATACACAATGTATCCTATGCATTTGTTTATGCCTTAGACATGCACTTATAAACAGATAAAGTCACTTTACACACAGCTATTGTTACAAACACGGAGAGCAACAGCCCGACTTTAACCTTCTGAATAGAAGACTGCTGGTCTTATCTCATAGAAGTTTTAGGATCAAATGAAATGAAACCTTTTCAACTAATTGCAAAACATGACCAGATGGAAGAAGATGTTGCCACAATACCACAAATGCATAGCCTTCCCCTCAAAAAATAAAAAAGTTTGATGTTTCTGTCTTCACATCACCATGAGTATCTATCTTCTATTAATGTAGGATAGTAACAGAAGTTAAATGTGATGTGTTCAGTGAGGGGGAGCATCTACTCTCCGTGGACTCATATGTGTTCTCTGTCTCTCTCTCTCTCATGCACACACCCCCACACACACCCCCACACACACATACAGCAGTAGAATGAGTGTCCATGGTGGTTACATTTGTAGTCCTGGAACTCGGGATAACCTCTTTCTTACCATGTACCATCATGAAGTCATCCCAACATAGAAAGGAAGCATTGAAATAGACGTTTTGACCAATGCTTCCAGTGGAATTTAGAAAGAAAGTATATAAATAGGTCTGCGTACTATATAGAACATCTGTGCTTGGGGAGGCAGAGAACTCCAGGGATGAGTAACAAAAAAAAAAAAAAAAAAAAAAAGAGTGAATCTGGACCTATCACAGAGCCTGTGGTATACTAGGGACATTGTATAAATAGTCTTAGAGGTTGGACAAGGGAGCACAAACTAGCCATGTGAACATGGGGCAAAACTCCATATCTTCTGCATCAGAGAAGACAGAGTAGAAGATAGCACAAAAGCTCCTCCCACCCCCACAGTCCGGAGACCTTGCAGAAGTCTCTCATCAAATGCAAGGGCCAGTCATTTGTGATCTGCTTCTGCTGAGCCTCGGTTTATTTATCTGAGGGAAACACTGAGGCTCAATCAGAGGACAACCCAAGCCTAAGTGAGGTCACTCAGTCCTCTTATCCACAGAAAGTGGAGCTAAGTAGAAGAGGAATGTATACTTATCCCCTTGGAGGGATTTGCTTAAGACTGAAAGCAACATCTTAGGTCTTTCTAGCATCCCACACCCAAGCAATGTCCCCTTCATTTTCCCTTTGGAATTTTCAAGCTGGTAAGAGGGAGAATTGTCTTATTCATGCCCCCCCCCAAGTCATAACCACTGAGGAGAGGATCCTGGGCAGTTTACTCACAGGTAGAGGAGCGCCAGGCTGGTAACCAGGAGCATCCAGGTTTCCATGGCGAAGTTTGGGATCAGGTCCATTGTTGCTTTCTTTAATCAAGTCTTTCTTTTGTACTTTACTCTCAGCTGTGTGTACTGCGCCTTCCAGGTTTGAGCCTACTGATCTCCCCTCCCTGCCTTGCTGTGATTCAGGGAGGCCAGCCTGCAGTGCTTAAGTACTGGAAAAGAGGATGTGGCTGACCTTACATTCAGCAGAAACACTGCTGTGCCCCACCTACAGTTCCAAGAGTTCTGTGCACTTTCCACCTTGCCAGTTGGCAGAGAATCATGGGTGTGACCACTTTGATATTTGAATTCCTTTGGTAGAAATATCAACGAAAAATACAAGCTGTATCGTCATTGGATCCAAAGGTTGTTGCTTCTTATCAGAAACTTGACTGAAGTTATTTGCTTTAAGCTCTTTCAGTCTGTCCTTTTGCCCTGGGGTGCTTTTATTTTGCAAGACTCAAGATTTATGTGAGCTACACTTAAAAGGTTTTTTTTTTTTTTAAATTTACTTCCTTCTACCTACAAAATCCTCTGTCTCAGAGAATGCTCTTATTCATTCTTCAGAACTTATTCTTTTAAATTCCATCTAGTAGAATCCTTCCTCACTGACCTCCTGAAAATTAAAATGGTTAGTTTCTTGGACATAGTTTGTTATGTCCAGGAAACAATTGTATTTTTGTTTTTTTGAGAACATTATTGGTTTTCATGAATGTTTTCATTACCATGTCATAAACTTCTTCAAGGTATCATCTTATTAGGACTATCTTTTATGCCTCCAGTTCCTAATAGAATGCTTTAAAATAGTTGGCCTCTGGAAAGTTCAGATAAAGTTGTCTTCTCTGTGTCCATTTCCTATAAACTGACCACTTCATGTTCCTGGGTCAAAAAAGCAAATGGGATTAGCTAGTCTCAGTCTCCTTCCTGAAAGATGCAGGCTGGTCTGGCATGGAGCTGATTGCTCCATCACATGGAGCTGGAGAGATGTCTCAAGAACTTAGAGCACTGTCTGCTCTGTCAAAGGACCAGGGTTTGATTCTCAGGATCCACATGGTGGTTTACAACTTTCTGGATTTGACCTTCAGTGGATTCAACTTCATGGGCACTGCATTCATGTGATGTGCAGACATACATGCAGCCAAAACACCCATATAGGTAACATAAAATAACTAAAAAACCCGTGTGTGTGTGTGTGTGTGTGTGTGTGTGTGTGTGTGTGTGTGTACTCACAATTGTAGGAGTGACTTACTAGGGATTATGCAAATCTCTGTTAGACATACAGATAGGGAAAGATGTCACAGACAGAAGACAAAGATAGAAAATTCCTGGCTTTGGTCCTCACTGTCTGGACTTGAAACAATGGCCTGGCAGGCTTTACAAGTTACAAGATGGGGCTGGATAAGTTTACCCAAAGTTGTGCATCTTTCAGGCTCTTTTTCTTTGTTTAAATTAACCAATCTTAAACTAGGGGAAGAACCTCCTCAGTCACAACCCATCTTATGTATTGGGTCAATGTTTTTTCACTTGAACTCTGAGATTGCCAATTTGGTTTGTCTAACTGACCAACCTGCTCTGCTATTCCCCTGGCTCTGCCTCCCACACCTGGGGATAACAGGTAGTCCACTATGCCTGCCACACATTGTATGCATATAAGCAAACTCTGGTCCTTATGCTTGCATAGAAGGCACTTTTCCACTGAACCATATCCCCAGTGCCCAAATTACTCAAATTCTTCTTAACCAATGAATGAGAAATCTCTGAAAAGACCTCACATCTGCGATGAATGTGTATTTGAGGATTGAAGATGACAGTTGTCTGAAAAGACAGGAGGTGCACAAACACTTTAGCCCCTAATCTATGGCAGATGCTACTACATACATCATTCAAAGGTGCCCAGGACTCCAAAGTAAAATATGATTCCAGATATAGACTTGGGGGGAAAGGTGTGTAAAAATAGACACACCTTTGCTTTCAGACAAATGAATGAATACGCCACAAGCACATTGCATGTTCCAGAAGTGGGATTAGAAATTACAGCTGGCGTCCTGTCGTGAAGGGTGTATCTTCTTCTACCAGATTCTTTAAGTTCCTCTTGTCCATATTCTCCCCTCTTCTCCTTCTCACTCATTCCTGGGTAAGCAGTTTCTTTCTGCTACATGCTCCCTGCCTTGATGTTTCATTCAGATTTGCCACATGCCCAAAGAAATTGATCAACATAGGGACTCCTGACAGTAGGAGTCAAAACAAATCTTTTGTCCCATAGGTTGTTTATTGGAGGGATTTTTTCATGCTCATGAAAAGTTACCATGAATAACACAAAGAATTGGCATAAACAAGTGAGTCGTTACATAACTGTGGGACTCAGAAACCCGTGGAACTTGTTTGCAGAAGAGTAAGAAAAAAGATCTGGGAAAGGAAGACGTTTCTTAGGTTGCCGTAAATGGAGACCGATGGATGATTGAAGTATCAACAGGGATATGACTGCATCAGAGTGGACAGAAAATCTTGACTGATGATGTTTCAGATGGAAATGAGAACTTTGTTGGATTTCTTTGGAGAAATCACAGGTCATTCATGGTACATGCTGGCAACAAACATGTCTACATTTTATTGATGCCCCAAAAGCATTGGAGGCAGAGTTTAAAGGGCATGGGCTAACAATCAGGGAAAATTTAAAGTAACACAGCATTAAGCTTGCTGACATGGTTACTTCTAGCTACTTCTAGGCAGACTTACCAGGAGAAGGAGTACAATGCAAAGAGAAAATATGTGAAAAGTTTGCAGCTTGGTCAAACTTTGTTGGGGCCAAAATGGTATAGTTACTAAAGAGATTAGTGTCATTTAATGAAATATGAAGTAGTTTTGATTTGCATTTCCATAGTTACTAAAGATGTTGAACATCCATTTCTTGATTTTTCTTTTTGCCATTTCCATTTCATCGTTTGAAATGTGTCCATTTAGCTTCTCTTATAGCTAGCTTTATGCTAACTTGACACAATATGAAGTCATTTTGCAAGAGGAAACTTCAGTTGAGAAAATGTGCCTACTAGATTGGCTCATGGGCAAGTCTTTAGTGCATTTTCTTAATCAGTGATTGAGGTGGGAGGACCCAGCCCATTTTAGCTGGTGTTACATCTGATCTATTGGTTCTCAGTGCTGTATGAAAGAAGGCTGAGCAAGCCAGAAGAAGTTAGCCACAAAGTAGTGTTCCTCCATGGCATCTGCACGGTTCTTGCCCTGATTGAGTGCTTGCCCTGATTTCCTTCAATGATGGACTACGATATGGGATGAAAGGCGTATGGTGTGTGCAGACAGGAGCATAGAGGTCATCAGGATGTACCACCAGGCACAGAGTGTCTTCATCCATGCCTGCAGCTCAATTCTTTGTGTTCATCATCTTTTTGTGTGTAAAGTTATTAGCATACAGAACAAATTTTATTTAAAAAATGCCTCCTTTTATGACCCTTTGTAGACTAAGACATTTGGCTTTGGATTGGCCATGTGTCTGTCTGGGTTTTGGTCTCAAGAAACAACTAGACTATCTCACCCATGTAGACTAGAGTACAGGTGTAGAGGACAGTTCAAATCCATATTTACATCTCATTACAGTGCCTGTAATTAACCATATTAAGTTTTTCAAAATAAAATGTGTTAGCTCCAGAAAGGCATTATATTTTTGATGTGTATGTTTGTATGTCTGTTTCATTTGTGTGTGTGAGTGAGTGAATACAGAGAGCATGTGTATATGCAGGTGTGACTGCACATGTGTGTGACTGTATGTTGTAGCCCAGAGTTAAAGTCAAGCATCTTTCTCTGTTCACTTCCCACCTTTATTCTTTTAAGGTTTATTTTATTTGTATATGTGTTTTTATACTTACGTATGTGCAAGCATTTGCATGTTTCTCTAGAGGCTAGGGGAGAGCACATGATTTCCTGTAGCCCGAGTTACAGGCAGTTGTGAGCCACCCAATGCTGTGCTAGAATTACATCATGCCTTATACATGGACAATGGGAATTCTTAACCACTGGGTAATCTCCCTATCCTTTCCACCTTCAGCAAAGTGTCTGGATAAAAAATTAACTAAAAACTCAGTGTCCCTTTTTTATATAAATGATAAGCAGGCTGAGAAAGATATCAGGGGAATAAACCATTCACAATAGCCACGAATAATATAAAATGCCTTGGTGTAACTCTAACTAAGCTAGTAAAAGACCTATATGACATGAACTTCAAGTCTTCAAAGAAAGAAATTGAAGAAGATATCAGAAGATGGAAAGATCTTCCTTGATTATGGATTGGTAGTATTAACAATAAGATAGTCTTTTTTATCAAAATCTATCTACATATGCCATAAATTTCCATTAAAATTCCAATACAATTTTTTAAAAATTTATTTATTCACTACCTTTCAATCGTAGCCCCTTCCCTCCTTTATTTCTATTCCCACCCTCCCTCTCTCTTCCCTTTTTTCCTCCTCCCATACCCCTCAGAAAATGGGAGGCCCTCCACTCATTCCAGTACAGCATCAGGACTGAGCTCATCCTCTACCAAGGTAGCCTGGCAAGGCAGCCCTGCCAGAAAGAAGTAATTGAAAAGCATTCAAGAAAGTCCTTACCTGAGACAGCCCCTGCTCCCCTTACTAGGGGACCCACATAAAGACCAAGCTGCCCATTTGGTACATATGTGTAGGGGACCAAGTTCTTGTCCCATATATGGTCCTTGGTTGGTGTTTCATTCTTTGCAACTCCCCTTTCTGGGCTCAGGGTAGTTGGCTCATTTAGTCTTCTCGTGGAACTACTGTTCCTTCTGGGTCCTTCTATCCTTCTTCCCACTCTTCTACAAGGCTTTCTGTGCTCTGCCCAATGTTTGGCTGTGAGTCTCAGTATCTGTTTGGATCCATTTCAGGGTGGAGCCTCTCACAGAACTGCTATGCTAGGATCCCATCTGCAAGTATAGCAGAGTGTCATTAATAGTATCAGGGGTTGTCTGTCTTGCATGTTGTAGCCAGGCATTATCCAACAAAATTCTTTACAGATGTTGAAAGAAGAATTCTAAACTGCATATGAAAAAACAAAATGAAATACTAGAATTGGTAAAACAATCCTGTACAATAAAAGAACTTCTGAAGGTATCACCATCCCTGATATTAACTTGTGCTTCAAAGCAATAGTAATAAAACCCACATTGTATTGACTTCTTTACCTACACAAATCTACACCCCTTCTTTCTCTTTCTCATTAAAGTACAAATAGGAATCTAAAAACATAAGGAGATGAAATGAAAACAAACAGTAAATAAAGCCAAAGAAAAACCTGCAAGAAACACATAAAACTCAGAGACATACACATTCAAACATGCAGAAAAGCCAGAAAACAAAAACCAGAAACCATACTATATAAGCAAAAGATCCATAGGGAAAAAATACAACAAACAAACAAAACCAAAAACAAAACAAAAACAAAAACAAACCAAATCAATCAATCAATCAATCAATCAATCAAACAAACAAAAACCCTCAGACAATATACTGTGAGATTAAAAACAAGACAAGGCAAAACAAGCAAAAATCCCTGCCAAACTACCACCGAGTTCATTGGCATGGGGTCTTGCCTTAAGTGTGGGGATTTGTATACCCAGTTAGAATCCTTTGGAGAAAAGAAATTTTTTCACTTGGAAGCAGCTACCAATTGGACACATGGGTCAGGGATGGGGGATACGTTTACTTCCCTTGTCACAGCCCAGATCTCATCTGGCGTAGGTCTGTGAAGGTCTCGTACATGCTGCCACACTCTCTGTGAGCTCATATGTGCACCTGTCCTGTTGTGTCGAGAAGGCCTTGTTTTCTTGGTGGCTTTCATCGCCACTGGTTCTTAGAGTTTTTCTGCCTCATCTTCTGCAGAATTCTCAGGGCCCTGAGGGAAGGGGTTTGGTAGGGGTATCCCCATTCAGGACTGAATGTTCTAAGATCTCTCACTCTCTGCACATTGTCTAGTTGTGAGTCGCCATATTTGTTCCCATCTACCATGAGGGGAAGCTTTTCCGATGATAGCTGAGCAAGATACTGATCTTTGAGTACAGCATGCTGTTGTTAGGAGTAGTTTTATTGTTATGTTTCTTTAGCAGAACAGTACTGTTTCGCTTTCCCCGAGGTCCATGATCTATCTAGTTTTATGCTCTTGACCATGTAGACAGTGTTAGGCATAGGCTTCATCTCATGGAATGGGTCTTCTATCCAAGCAGATAATGGTTGGGTTATTCCACAACTCTTGCACTACTGTTGCAGCAGTGCATCTTGCAGTCAGGTGGTGACCATTGTATGTGACAAGGTTTGTATGTGGGTTGGTGTTTGCCTTTCTCCTCTGATAATGTGCATAATACCTCCCAGGATCGTGAATACTAGTCAACAGGAGTGAGGGCGTTACTTCTCTAATTCCAGTGAGTTATGCAGGGTTTGTCCTCAGCAATAGGGCCCTACCCTCAGTTTGTGGAGAGCAAATATCTCTATAATGAGATGCAGAATCCTATGAGTATATGCCCAAGATTGGTGTGGCTGGATCTTGTGAT
Organism: Acomys russatus; assembly: GCF_903995435.1. NCBI lineage: Eukaryota > Metazoa > Chordata > Mammalia > Rodentia > Muridae > Acomys > Acomys russatus. The sequence goes on along the minus strand of NC_067155.1, from coordinate 38,637,567 downwards.
AGATTGACTTTCAATTTTTTTTACTAACCTGCACACTGATTTCCATTGTTATTATAGCAGTTTGTGTGTGTGTATATATATATATATTTGCACCAAGAGGTGGAGTTTCTAGAAGATGGTAAAAACTTTTTCTCTTTTCTTTCTTTAAAATTGAAACTAGTAACTAGGAGCTAGATAGTGGTGGCTCATGCCTGTAATCCCATCTTTCAGGGAGGCAGAGGCAGGCAGATCTCTGTAAGTTTGAATCCAGCCTGGTCTACAAAGTGAGTCCAGGAAAGCCAAGGCAACACAGAGAAACCATGTCTCAAAAAAACAAAACAAAACAAAATTGAAAATAGGTTCTTCTATCCTAAGATGTATCCCTACCACAGTTTCTCCTCCCTCCAACCTTCCTAGAATCTCCCTTTCCCCATAACGACTCCCATACTGTTTCTTAACTTTGCCAGCAGTCTTTGACACTATCTTTTCCTTTAGATTTCTTTTTATAGCATACCAAAGCAGAATTAGCAAGTCTTGATAAGGAACTAGGAAGTGTGAGAACTTAGACACACCTGGGAATCTTCCTTCATCTGTCAGTGAGAGACTTGATCAGAGTCACCTAAGAGATCCAAAGTCTTTCTTTTCTAATCATAAGTTCTGTTAAAGATAGTCTGCCTTGATCTGTGTCTGTGCCCTTCTTGAACTTTCAGAGATACTCACCCACTCATAATTATCCTCATTATCTCCCGTGCCAGTTAGAGTACCAGAGGTCTTCCATCCCAGAAAGAGCCAAGAACTATGAGAGCAGGATGCAGTGTAAACATACGGAGTATGAGCCTTAGGAGAGGGTACCATAGAGGCTGTTGAACTCTCAACTATCAGGTGATTTTTCTTTTCTTTTTTCTTTTTTTATTTAGCTTTACTTGAATTTTCAGATCACAGGGCAAATGCTGCCAAATTCTTTAACAAAATATGGTATGAACGGCTGGCCTCCAGGCAGTTCCCAAGAGAATCTTTTTCTTTTTCATTAATTTATTCTTGTTACATCTCAATGTTTATCCCATCCCTTGTATCCTCCCATTCCTCCCTCCCCCCCATTTTCCCATTATTCTCCTCCCCTATGACTGTTCCTGAGGGGGATTACCTCCCCCTGTATATTCTCATAGGGTATCAAGTCTCTTCTTGGCTACCTGCTGTCCTTCCTCTGAGTGCCACCAGGTCTCCCCCTCCAGGGGACATGGTCAAATGTGAAGCACCAGAGTACGTGAGAAAGTCATATCCCACTCTCCACTCAACTGTGGAGAATATTCTGATCATTGGCTAGATCTGGAAAGGGGTTTAAAGTTTACCTCCTGTATTGTCCTTGGCTGGTGCCTTAGTTTGAGCGGGACCCCTGGGCCCAAATCTGCCTATCATATTGTTCTACTTGTAGATTTCTAGGACCCTCTGTATCCTTTTATTTTGCTATTCTCCCATGCATCTCTCATTTAGAGTCCCAATAGGATGCCCTCCCCTCTGTCCCAGTTTCCTGGTAAGTGAAGGCTTTCGTGGGACATGCCCCTTGGGCTAGTATGCAGATATAAGTGAGTATATACCATTTGATTCTTTCTGCTTCTGGGTTAACTCACTCATTATGATCATTTCTAGCTCAATCCATTTATCCACAAATTTCAGGAATTCCTTGTTTTTAATAGCTGAGTAGTATTCCATAGTGTATATGTACCACAGTTTCTTTATCCACTCTTCTACTGTGAGACACTTAGGCTGTTTCCATGTTCTGGCTATTATGAATAAGGCTGCTATGAACATGGTTGAGCAAATTTTCTTGTTGTGTGCTGGAGCATCTTCTGGGTATATTCCAAGGAGTGGAATAGCTGGGTCTTGAGGAAGCCCTATTCCCAGTTTTCTGAGATAGCACCAGATAGATTTCCAAAGTGGCTGTACTAGTTTGCATTCCCACCAGCAATGAAGGAGTGTTCCTCTCTCCCCACATCCTCGCCAGCATGTGGTGTCGCTTGAATTTTTGATCTTAGCCATTCTGATGGGTGTAAGATGGAATCTCAGAGTTGTTTTGATTTGCATTTCCCTGATGACTAAGGAGGTTGAGCATTTCTTTAAGTGTTTCTCAGCCATTTGATACTCCTTTGTTGAGAATTCTCTGTTTAGTTCCAAGCCCCATTTCTCAATTGGGTTATTCGGTTTGGTGGTGTTTAATTTCTTGAGTTCTTTATATATTTTGGATATTAGACCTTTGTCAGATGTAGGGTTGGTGAAGATCTTTTCCCAGTCTCTAGGCTGTCGCTTTGTTCTCTTGACAGTGTCTCCTGCCTTACAGAAGCTTCTCAGCCTCATGAGGTCCCATTTATTAATGGTTGACATTAAGGCCTGGGCCGTTGGTGTTCTGTTCAGGAAGTTGTCTCCTGTGCCAATATGTTCCAGGCTCTTTCCCACTTTTTCTTCTAAGTGGCTTAGTGTCTCTGGTTTTATGTTGAGGTCTTTAATCCACTTGGATTTGAGTTTTGTGCAAGGTGACAAATATGGGTCCAGTTTCATTTTTTTACACATAGACCTCCAGTTAGACCAGCACCATTTGTTGAAGATGCTATCCTTTTTCCATTGAATGGATTTGGCTTCTTTGTCAAAAATCAAGTGACCATATGTGTGTGGATTCATATCTGGGTCTTCGATTCGATTCCACTGATCAACCAGCCTGTTGCTGTGCCAGTACCATGCTGTTTTAAGTACTATTGCCTTATAGTACAGTTTGAGATCAGGTATGGAGATTCCTCCGGAGCACCTTTTATTGTACAAGATTGTTTTAGCTATTCTGGGTTTTTTGTTTTTCCATATGAAGTTCAGAATTGAACTTTCAATGTCTTTAAAAACTTGTGTAGGTATTTTGATAGGGATTGCATTGAATCTGTAGATTGCTTTTTGTAGGATGGCCATTTTTACTATGTTAATTCTCCCGATCCATGAGCAAGGAAGATCATGCCATCTTCTCAGGTCATCTTCAATCTCTTTCTTCAGAGTTTTGAAATTTTTTTCATACAAGTCCTTCACTTGCTTAGTTAGGGTAACTCCTAGATATTTTATATTGCTTGTGGCTAATGCGAAGGGTGTGGTTTTCCTAATTTCTTCCTCTGCAAGCTTGTCATTTGTGTATAGGAAGGCTACAGACTTTTTTGAGTTAATTTTGTATCCAGCCAATTTGCTGAAGGTGTTTGTCAGCTTTAGGAGTTCTCTGGTGGAATTTTGAGGGTCACTTATGTACACTATCATATCATCTGCAAAGAGGGATAATTTGACTTCCTCCTTTCCCATTTGGATACCCTTGATCTCCTTTTGTTGTCTTATTGCTCTGGCTAGAACTTCGAGTACTATATTGAAGAGATATGGAGAGAGTGGGCAGCCTTGCCTTGTTCCCGATTTGAGAGGAATTTCCTTGAGTATCTCACCATTTACTTTGATTTTGGCTATTGGCTTGCTGTATATAGCCTTTATTATGTTGAGGAAAGTGCCTTGTATCCCCGATCTCTCTAAAACTTTAAACATGACTGGGTGTTGAATTTTATCAAATGCTTTCTCTGCATCCAAGGAGATGATCATGTGGTTTTTTATTTTCAGTTTGTTTATATGGTGGATTACATTGATGGATTTCCGTATATTAAACCATCCCTGCATGCCTGGAATGAAGCCTACTTGGTCATGATGAATGATATCTTTGATGTGTTCCTGTATTCGTTTTGCAAGTATTTTATTTAGTATTTTTGCATCTGTGTTCATAAGAGAAATTGGTCTGAAATTCTCTTTCTTTGTTGAGTCTTTGTGAGGTTTAGGTATCAATGAGACTATGGCCTCATAGAATGAATTTGGTAATTTTCCATCCATTTCTATCTTTTGGAGTAGCTTGAAGAATATCGGTATTAGTTCGCCTTTAAAGGTCTGGTAGAATTCTGCACTGAAACCATCTGGCCCTGGGCTTTTTTTGGTTGGGAGACCATCGATGATTGCTTCTATTTCTGTAGGGGAAATGGGACTATTTAGCTTGTTTATCTGTTCTTCATTCAACTTTGGCAAGTGAAATTGTTCAAGAAAATCGTCCATTTCCCTTAGATTTTCAAATTTTGTGGCGTATATGCCTTCAAAGTAGGATCTTATGATTCTTTGAATTTCTTCAGTGTCTGTTGTTATGTCTCCCTTTTCATTTCTGATTTTGTTGATTTCAATACTGTCTCTCTGCCTTTTAGTTAGTTTGGCTAATGGTCTGTCTATCTTGTTGATTTTCTCAAAGAACCAGCTTTTGGTTTTTTTGATTCTTTGGACTGTTTTCTTAGTTTCTAACTTGTTAATTTCAGCCCTGAGTTTGATTATTTCCAGGCGTCTACTCCTCTTGGGTGTTTCTGCTTCTTTTTTTCCTAGGGCTTCCAGTTGTGTTGTTAAGATGCTTATGTGTGATGTTTCCAATTTCTTTTTAAAGGCACTTAGTGCTATGAATTTTCCTTTTAGCACTGCTTTCAATGTATCCCACAAATTTGGGTATGTTGTTTCTTTATTTTCATTGAATTTCAGAAACTCCTTGATTTCTTTCTTTATTTCTTCCCTGACCCAGGTGTCATTTAGCAGAGAGTTGTTTAGTTTCCACGTATGTGTAGGCTTTTTGTTATTTCTGTTGTTGTTGAATTGCAGCCTAAGAGCATGGTGATCTGATAGGATACAAGGTATTATTTCAATCCTCTTGTATCTATTGAGGCTTGCTTTGTGACCTACGATGTGATCAATTTTGGAGAAGGTTCCATGGGGTGCAGAGAAGAAGGTGTATTCTTTCTTGTTTGGGTGAAAGGTTCTATAGATATCTGTTAGATCCATTTGACCTATGGCATTGGTTAATGATGTTATTTCTCGGCTTAGTTTCTGTTTCAATGACTTATCCTTCAGTGAGAGTGGGGTGTTGAAGTCTCCCACTATTATTGTGTGGGGATCGATGTGTGGTTTAAGCTTTTTTAGGAGATCTTTTACAAATGTGGGTGCCCTTGTATTGGGAGCATAGATGTTCAGAATTGTGATGTCATCTTGGTTGACTTTACCTTTGATGAGTATGAAGTGTCCTTCCTCATCCCTTTTGATTAATTTTGGTTGAAAATCTATTTTGTTCGATACTAAAATGGCTACACCTGCTTGCTTCTTGTGACCATTTGCTTGGAATATTTTTTCCAACCTTTTACCCTGAGGTAATGCCTTTCATTATGGGTGAGATGTATTTCTTGAATGCAGAAGAATGTTGGATCTTGTTTATGTACCCATTCAGTTAGTCTGTGTCTTTTTATTGGAGAATTGAGGCCATTGATGTTGAGAGATATTAATGACCAGTGACTGTTAAGAGTCTTAATTTTGATGTTGTTTCCAGTCGAGCATTTGTGTAGTTGTGTTTTTGCCATGGGATAGTTATCTATTTCCTGGGTAGTTTTGGTTGTAGCTTGACCCTTTGGGATGGAGTTTTCCTTCTAGTACTTTCTGTAAAGCTGGATTTGTGGATAGGTACTGTTTGAATTTGTTTTTGTCATGGAATATTTTGTTTTCTCCATCAATGGTTATTGATAATTTTGCTGGGTAAAGTAGTCTGGCCTGGCATCTGTGGTCTCTTAGTGTTTGCAGGATCTCTGTCCAGGCCCTTCTGGCTTTTATGGTCTCTGCTGAGAAGTCGGCTGTAATTCTGATAGGTTTACCATTAAATGTTATTTGGCCCTTTTCCCTTGCAGCTTTTAATATTTTTTCTTGGTTCTGCATGTTTTGTGTTTTGATTATTATGTGGCGGGCAGTTTTTCTTTTCTGGTCAATTCTATTTGGTGTTCTGTAGGCCTCTTGTATGTTTATAGGCATTTCTTTCTTTAGATTAGGGAAAATTTCTTATATGATTTTGTTGAGAATAGTTTCTGGGCCCTGGAGTCTGATGTCTTCTCTTTCTTCAATGCCTATTATCCGCAAATTTCTTCTTTTCATGGTGTCCTTAATTTCTTGGATGTTTTGTGTCAGGAGTTTTCCAGATTTGGCATTTTCTTTAATGGTTGATTCAATATCTGTGATTGTATCTTCTAGCCCTGAGATTCGTTCTTCCATCTCTTGGATTCTGTTAGAAAAGCTCACCTCTGTGTTGCTTACCTTCTTCTCTGAGGTCTCACGTTCTCGTTTTTCTTCTGTCTGTGTGTTTATCATTGAATCCATTTTCATTTTCAGATCTTGAACTGATTTTTTTATTTCTTTCATCTGACTTTTTGTATATTCCTGAGTTTCTTCCATTGCCTCTTTATAGGTCTTCAGAGCTTGAACCATTTTATTTATTTCTTTCATCTGGTTGTTTGCATTTTCCTGCAATTTTTCCAGTTCCACTCTATGTGCTTCTTTTACGTCTCTCACCTGTTTGTCTGTATCTTCCTGCATTTGATTACGAATTTTATTTGTTTCCTCCATTATCATCCTCATTAGTAAGGATTTGAGGTCATTTTCTTGTATTTTCGTTGTATTTGAGTTCTCTGGGTTGTTTTCTTTGGGATAGCTGGAAACTGGAGACGCCATGTTGTTTTGGGGTTTTTTTGTGTATGCTTTTTCGCTGTCCTTTAGACATCTTGCCATCTTTGTTTTTGTTGGGTAGCTTCCAGAGTTGGATGGAGGGAGTCTGATGATAGATTCACTTGTTTTCTCATGATTTCCCTAGGCTGCGAGCTCAAAGCTTCACTGGTGTGGATGTTAGGAGGTTAGCCCTGTTGTTCTGGTCTCTCACAGCCAGTGATCTTCAGCCCCCCCTGTGCTGTAGATCCTGCAATTGTTCTGGATCTCTGAGTGAGCGTTGGGTCAGGCCAAGGTATCCACAGCCTTCTGTGTTCCCTGCCAAGTCCAGCCAGGAACACTGGGCCCGAACCACGGGCTGAACTCAGCTAGATTCTCAGGGCCTGAACCGTCTGCCGAACTCAGCTAGGGATTCTGGGCCCAAAATGCACACAGGGTCCAGCCAGAATTTTTGGGCTGGGACTACGCACCAAGCTCCACTAGGGCCTTTTGGCCCAAAGTGTGTGCTGTGGTCAGTTATTGACTCAGGGCCCGAACTTTCCACCAATCTCAGCCAGGAATTCTGGATTCAAACTACACACTGTGTCCAACCAGAGTCTTAGAGCTGGTGGAACCGAGAGCTCTGTCCAGCCTGCGCCACAGCAGGAGAACTGCGGCTGCTCTGAGTTAGCGCCAATGGTGGAACCAAGTGCTCCGCCCAGACTGTGTTACTGCAGGGGAGCTGCTGCTGTGCTGAGGTGGTGCCTAGGATGGAACTGAGCACTCCACCAAGCCTGTGCCACAGCAGGAGAACTGCGGCTGCTCTGAGTTAGCGCTGGTGGTGGGACCAAGTGCTCCGCTCAGACTGTGTCACCGCAGGGGAGCTGCAGCTGAGCTGAGGTGGCACCTAGGGTGGAACTGAGCACTCGGCCAAGCCTGTGCCACAGCAGGAGAACTGCAGCTGCTCTGAATTAGCGCCGGTGGTGGAACCAAGTGCTCCGCCCAGACTGTGTCACTGCAGGGGAGCTGCCCCTGAGCTGAGGTGCTGTCTAGTGTGGAGCTGAGCGCTCCACTAAGTCTGTGCCACAGCAGGGGAGCTGTGGCCGAAGCTGAGTTAGTGCCTCAGGCAGAATTGCTTGCTGGGCTGGGCCAGTACCTGGGACTCTGGGGCCGAACTGTCTGCTGAGTCCAGTCTGGGTCCGAAGGCTCCACGCAACCCAAATCCTGCCCCGAGTCCCCTCTCCTGCAGCAATTCCCACCAGCCACCACACCAATCGCCTCCACCGGAAGGCTATGAGCTGCAAACCTCAGCCGCTGGTGCTGCTCCCTCTGCCGTTGCCGCTCCGATCAGAGAAAAACCACGCTCCTCCCGTGTGCAGGGGCACGCAGGTCCTCTGCACCCTGGTCCCTCCGAACCGTGGGGCACTCCCGCTGCCGTGATGTTCGGACCTCGGTGTTCCTGGCTCAGAAATCTGTGCAATTCCCTGAATTGTTCACTGGAGCCTCCAAACGCGGTCCACACTGCTCGCCGCCATCTTGGATCCTCCTCAGGTGATTTTTCAATAGAAACTTCAAAGAAATGAAAATAGCACAGCCATGCACACAAACATACTCTCTCTTTTCTCTTTTGTTTCTCTCTCACACACATACACACACACACACTCACATGTACACTCAATAGACATATACATTCATACATATACAAAATGACACAAAATATAAAACCCTTTTAGAACTAATCACACTTTGTTCTGAAACATTTACATGCTTAAAAACTCAAGTAGTGACCTTGACCCTTTCTATCCTTCTGCAAGTCTGTGGTGAGGATTTCACCAGAGAGACTGCTTGGACATGGGTTTAAGCAATAGAAAGTCTTTATTAGGCAGCTGGTGACTATACTGAGTATTTGGTATCCTAGTGTAGCCACGAGCCTTTTTCAATGTGAGCTTTCATGCACAGAAATCATGCTCTGGGTGGACATGCCTCATTTAACAAGAAAAGTTACATAAGCAGAACTACTGATGCTGAAAAGTGAGGTTAGTACATTTTGAGACTTTCCCACACATATGGACCTGGATGAGTTTTCATTTTGGCTGGTGGTGCTGTCTACTGCTAAGTACCACAGTTTGAATGGTGTTTCCATCACGGAGTCAGTTGTACTCAGGGCTAGGAACGTGTTATAGAGCCTTTAATACAACTGGGTAGGATAGCTTAGTAATTTCTTGAGACAAAACCCCAGCATGCACCATGGCCAAATCAATGCAAAAAGTCTTAGCCTAGAAAGGGTCATAAGAGTAGGCATAGTTTTTATGAATATTGTTCTATAAGGTAATATCTTTAAACATGAAGAAATGTGTATACTGAGAATCGGGATGCAGAAGTGTTAGAAAATACTCTGTACCTGCAGTACATCCTGATGACCTCAGCCGTCTACTTGCACATTTATTGAAGCATTCACTTTCCACATTCAGTGCCTGCTATGAATACATGAAGTCATCAGATAACTCACAGACATACAGAGTACACAGACTAATACTATCCAGATTCTATTTTTGGCTTCAGCTAGAGACAAGGTGATAGTTATAGTACCTTGAGCTAAAAGTAATCATAGAACATAAAACCTGTATCAGTATTATTTACTTGTCCTTGTCAGTTTCTCTAAAAGACCAAAGTTCAATTTCAGATAGGAGGAAGGGAAGCCATTAGACTCATAAATGACTAAGGTCATGAGATTGATGTGTTACACCAGTAGTTCTCAACTTTCTTAATGCTGTGACCCTTTAATATAGTTTCTATGTGGTGACCCTCTCCCCTGCCCCCGCACTATAAAGTTAATTTCATTGCTAATTTAAAACGGCAAATTTGCAACAGTTATGGATCATAAAGCAAATATCTGTTTTTCCAGTGATCTTAGGTGACCCCTGTGAAAGGGTCATTTGACACCCCCCCAAAGGGGTTGCCACCCAGGGGTTGATAGCCACTGTGTCACATGACTTAATGCAAAACCCTGGCCTCTGGGAGCCACAACAGAATAGTCTGAACCACAATTCCCATAGGACAGTCAAAGAGATGCATAGCGGTAAAGGACAGAGAAGGAAGTAGCAATCAACAAGGCCCTTTAAGGACACTTAGCACACAGTTGCAAATGCATGACCCACTTTAAACCAACTGAAAAGGTAGTCTGAAGAGTGGAAAGGGCTGATACCTTCACTCCCAACTTCTTTTGTGGTTGTAGCAAGGATATTAACTGCAGTCAGATGCTGCTTTATTCTTTGTATAAGAGGGCTAACTCATGAATCCACGGAAACAGCAGTTAACGAACAAATGCCACAGAATGTCAACACCACTGGATGCTTTTAGATGCTTGACCAGAACACCAATTCTCTCTCAGAGAGAGTTAAAAATTGTTAGATCAATTCAACAAGTTAAAAATAAATTTGAAAATAGGACTAACAAAAGTGAGAGAAAACAAGGAGGGGAATTGCACAGAATAAATCACTAAGATCCATTTTCAGTAAGAGGTCATCTTAGATCACACCAGGAGTCAAAGATTATCAGGAGGCACTAAGGCCCTGTCTTCTCTATCTGGTAGCTGATGCCTACTAGTCTTGGAGCCCTAAGACCTAAAACAGTGGCAGTCTCCCATGTGACTGAGACCATGATCAGAGAAAGGGGAAATCTCCAGACCCAATATATACATTGGATAATATTTTCACATTGAAACAACAACGTGGGCAATTTGAGAAGGGAAGCTATGCTGGAAGAATGTGAAGACTGTAACTCTCTGTGTTGTGGGGATTCAGCAGAGAAGACTGCTCAGACATAGATTTAAGCCAATAAAAAGTCTTTATTCAACATCTGGTGACTACACTGGGTATTTAGAATGCCAGTGAAGACATGAGCCTTTCTCAAGATGAGCTTTTAAGCGCGAAAACCATATTCTGAGTTGACACGCTTCAGTTAACAAGAACAATTAGCCAGAAGTGGAACTACAGAAGCCAAAAGGCAAGGTTAGTACATTTGGAGACTTTTTCATAACTATAGACTTTGATGGATTAGGTATTTATTTTAATTTTTTTGCCAAGTGGTACTGTCTACATGCTGAGTTTTACAGCATTTCCATCATGGAGTCAGGTGTGCTAAGGAAGGTCTAGGAATCTGTTATTCCTGAAGCATCAGGCTGTAGGATAAAAAGGGCAGAAATTTCTTGTGAACAGGGAGTTACAAGAAAACATATTTATTTATTTTAAAGTTATGTGCATTGGTGTTTAGTCTTCATGTATGTATGTTCACAATGTGCAGTGCAGTGGTCATAGAGGCCAGAGATGGTTTCAGAAGCCTTAGAACTAGATAGTTGTGAGTCCACATGTGGTGCAGAAAACCAAACCCAGATCCTCTGCAAGATCTCTTGGTGCTTGAGACCCATGCCACTAGAGGGAGCCCACCACTGACACTGGAGGGCCAGGAACCAGAAACAGAATAGCTCAGAGAGCTAAGGTAAAACTAAACACAACTGGCCAAAAAAAAAAAAAAAAAAAAAAATCAATGAAATGATTCCTAATAATATTCTGCTGTGTTCATAGATGATGCTTAGCCCAGTTGTTCTTACAGAGGCTTCATCCAGCAATTAATGGAAATAGATGCAGAGTCCCTTAGCCAAACATTAGACAGGGAGGGCTACAGGAATCCTGTGGAGGAGGGGGAGGAAGGATTGTAGGAGCCAGAGGAGTCAAAGACACCACTTGAGACCCCACAGAATCAACCAACCTGAACTCATATAGGCTCATAGAGACTGAAATGACAACCGAAGAGCCTGCATGAGACTGGCCTAGACCCTCTGTGTATGTTGTGGTTGTATAGCTTGGTCTTTTTGTGGGACTCCAAACAGTGGGAGCAGGGGTTATCCCTGACTTTCCTGTCTACTTTTAGGAACCATTTCCTCATACTGGGTTGCCTCATCCAGCCTTAGTAGGAGAGAAAGTGGTTAGTCTTCTTGCAATTTGATATACCATGTTTGGTTAATATCCATGGGGGGGGGGGTGTGTGCCCTTTTCTAAAAAGAAATGGAGGAGTGGAAGGAAGGAGTGCAGAGTTGTCAGGGGAGGGGCTGATAGGAGAGCTGAAAGGGGAAACTGAGGTTAGACTGTAAAAAATATTAGAAGATACCTACCTATTCCTTATTCTTCTTATCTCATGTGTTAATTAGAGTACCAGAGTTCTTTCATCTCATCAAGAGCCAATAGCTCTGAGGACAGGATGAAGTGTAAATATGGGAAAGGTAGGCCTTAGGAGAAGACACTTACCAGGGAGGCTGTTGAGCACTAAATTATAGGCTGATGTTTTAAAAGGAGCTGGAAAGAAATAAAATTTATAGCAGCAGCAGCAGCAACAACAACACACACACAATTACTCAGAGATACACCACCAGCCACATTGTTAGGGTATATTATTTTTAAAAAAAATCATTAACTGATGAACAGCATCTTGACAATGGTTTTAGCTTCTTTTTCCTCTTGATGTAATAAAATACCTTTGACAAACATCATCTTTTGGGAAGACAGGGGTATTCCCTTTAGAGTTTCAGACAAACACAGTTCAGTAGGGTAGGGAAGATGTGGCAGTAGGCAGTGACATCAAGGTGGAAGGAGCAGGAAGTGAAGTGATTATATTTCATCTGCACTTAGATGCAGAGCTAGAATAGGTCATAGGGTCAGGCTATAAAAGCCCAAAGCCAGATGCCAGAGACATACTTTCTCCAGCAAGGCTCCATCGCCCAAAGGTTTGATAACCTATCCAATAGTGCCACCTCCTGGGGACAAAATCTTCAAGCCTGTAAGTCATTGTGATACATTTTATGTTCAAACCAGAAAACAATCATGTGAGATAGGCCTAGTTATGAACTGAGTTTCATGGATGAAGAAGAAGTTTCAGAGCTTTGAGCTGACATGTTCTTAGGCAGTTACTAGCAGAAGCGCCGTCCCAGTTTTGATCGCCTAGCTCTAGAGCCTCAGCTGCTTCTCTTTCCACAGACTAATTTCTTGAGCAAACTACAAAGGATGATAAGGAGTGGAACAAGAAAGCACCTTCAAATAATGATGCTAGTCTAACTGGATTTGAGCTCGTAGAAGAATGCAAATAGATCCTGTCAATCACCCTGCACAAATTTTAAATCCAAGTGGATTAAAGACATCAACATAAAACTGGAAACACTAAATCTGATATAAGAAAGAGTGGGGAAAATAGTCTTGAATGCATTGGCACAGGAGGCAACTTTTTGAAGAGAACACCAACAGCTCAGGCAATGAGATCAACAGTCAATAAATGGAACCCCATGAAACAAAACAAAACAAAAGCTTCTGTAAGGCAAAGGATACAGTGGAGTACAGAGCTAAACAGAGAATTTTTAACACATGACCCTAGCTGAGAGGGAGTAAAGGAAACTGAAGTCTCCACCTCCTGTAGCCAGGTGGGACTTCCAGTGGAGGCAGTGGGACACCAACCCATCCACAAAATCTTCAACACAAAATTTGTCTCATCTACAAGTAGTGCAGGAATAAAAATGGAGCAGATGCCCAGGGAATTACCAATCAATGACTGGCCCAACCTCGTGGGAGAGAGCTAGCTCTGACACTATGAATGAAAATATGCTATGCATGCAGACAGAAGCTTAGCATAACTACCTTTTGGGAGGCTTTATCCACCAGCTGATGGAGACAGATGCAGAGACCCACAGTCAAAGTAGGCCTAGCCAAGGGACTTTGGTGGAAGAGTAGGAGGAAGGGTTGAGGGAGCCAGAGGGTTCAAGGACACCACAAGAAGACCTATGGAGTAAACTAACCTGGGCCCATGGGGGCTCACAGGGACTGGCTCACCAATCAAAGAGCATACATGGTTGGACCTAGACCCCTTACATATATGTAGCAGAGGTGCAGCATGGACAACCTGTAGGTCACCTAACAAGGTAGTAGGGGTTTTCTGTTCCCTGCATTGGATTCCTTTCTCACAGCTGGACTGCCTTTTCTGCCCCAGTGGTGGGGGATTTTCTTAGTCCCACTTCAAGTGGAGGTGTTAAGGTGGGTTGGTACCATGTGTGGGTCTCCCCTTCTCTGAAAAAATAGAGAGGTTGGCAACAGGGTGATGGGGTGAGGTGAGACTAGAAGTAGAAGTGGAGGGTGCTGGGATTAGACTGTTAAGTGATTAGATAAATAAATAAATAAATAAACACATCTAGACAGGGCAAAGAAAAACCTCTCTTAAGCTGGTTGAATATATGAGGTTCATAGGCAAGCAACATTACATCATCTTTGTATTTCCATTCCTTAAAGTCATGCATAGGTTTCTACTTTGAAATGAAAAGAGTAAAGGCAAATGCTCTTTTTTGATCTCTCTCAATGCACACCCCCACACAAGAAGTCATAGGTGGCAAAAGCTTAGGTAGAACCCTTGAGTTTCTTTTATTTTCTTTCTTTGTTTTTGGTTTTTCAAGACAAAGTTGCTCTGTTGCACAGAGCCCTGGCTTTCCTGCACTCTCTTGGTAAAGCAGTCAGGCCTCAAATTCATAGTGATTTGCCTGCCTCTGTTTCCCGAGTGCTGGAATTACAGACATGTGCTATCCAGAAAAAAGGGCCAATGTTGTTATTAAACTCTGACCTGAATAAAGCACTCAGCTTGGTGAGGCACCACACAAAAGCCTTAGCATGTGTTTCTTTAAATACTGAGTATAATTGTACAATCTTGGAGTCTGATTGGAAACTGAAAAAGCCCTCAATCTGTGTTGCTTCCAAAGTCTACATCAGATTTTTATCATCAGGTACTGCTATGTAAACACCCTGCATTCTTACCTGATGTAAAAGCAGGGGTAAAGATACAGACTTTGTGAGTTGTCATTGTTCAGATGTGAGGTCTTGATGTCTCAGATGCCTTCGAGCCATTCGGACTTCCTCAAGTAACGTCAGTGAAATTTCTGTAATAACCACATACACTCATGTCGCTCAAAGGTGGACATTGGAGGAATGGTTACATTAGCCTGGAGATATACTGAGGTCAAAGAATGGTTGTTCCCACCTTCCCAAGAATATTTGAACAGAACCATTCGTTTCCAAAATGACATCATGGGGGGGGGGGACAAACGACATAAAGCATCATTTCTCCCTCCTGTTTCTTCTTAGAAAGCACAGTTTCATCTTTCTGTACTGAGATAATCCATCACAGGCATTTAGTTGCCTCACTTGGTGGGTGATCCAAAAATCTCTGTGACAACACTCTATGGAGAGGCAGGTCTGAGTCTAAGTAGTCTTTAACATCTCAAGTGTAGTCTCATTCATTGGGTGTTCTAGATGCTAAAGACCTTCCTATCCCAATGGAACAAAGAAATGACACGCTAATGACAGAAAAACAACCCTGGAGAAACATCCATTTAAAGCCTACTCCTGACTATCCAACAACATTGTTTTCTCAGCAAAAGTTGAGAACATTTGGCTGAAAACCATAGCAAGGTAAGTGATTTTCTTTACAGGAGATTTTGAAAAGCTACAGCAGTATGAATTTCCACTGAATTGCAGATCTTTTGCTTTTCCAACAGGGAAAAAGGGCCTGAAAATCATCCCACCTACAGTGCCCAAAGGGGAAGAGTCCAGCCCATTACTCATAGGTAGAGCACCAGGATGGTAGCCAGCAGTGCCCATGTTTCCACGGAAAAGTTTGGAATCAGGTCAATTGCTCTGCCCCGAAATCTGCTCTCTGACCTTTCCTTGTACTTGAGGACTTGAATTCTTCTGAGTCTACTCGTGAATTCATAATGCCAGTCTGCAGTATTTATGTTGCTAGGAAAGGAGGTGGAATGGTTTTACCCCCATCAACTGCCTATCTGTGATGGGTATGGAAAAATATGAGTGTCCACGTTGGTTGACAGTTTACAATAGTTTGTGTTCACCCACATTCTGACTTCATTAGTTAATGAATCACTAATGTTCCCTGCAAGAGTTCCAGAGATCATGGATATTTACCAGAAATTCAATAGAGTGGGTGAGTTAATGCTTCCATATCTATCTTCATTGCAACACACGTTAAGTCTTTGTACACAAGCTCGATCTATAACTCATTTCACATGTGGGTTACTATCGCTGGAATCCCTGTGTGCCTTAGAAGATTTAATATATTGTATAACCTCTTTTGGCAAAAAAAAAATCAATTTATCCCTTTATAAACTAAGGTTTTCAGTGCATTTTTGTTATTTTTGCATCATTGATGATTTCCATACATATTCTGTTTATACAATGTTATTATTAAGGCAATAGTCTGGGCATTACTTACTATTATATTACCAGTCCCTGTGCCAGTTAAAGAAAACCCCAGAGACACCAAAATGTCTTAGTGTCATCTCAGCCCTCCCCACCTTGGATTTGACCAAAAGAAAACCCAATCTTGATTTCTCCATTTCCTTCACCTTGTCTTCTGTCTATCTGTGGCATGCGGTGGTCTATCTGAAATCTATGCAAGTAAATTTGTCTGTACCTGTTGCTTATGTCTATATCCCTAACAAAGATCCTAATTCCGTATTTATGGAATATTACAGAAAATATGGCATGGCAAAGTGATGGTGACAGATTCTTTAGGGAAAGCTTTATAGAGTTTACAGAAAAGAACTAATTTACTTACCCCCAACAAACCCTCAAATACTCAGAAAACCAAAAACTACTGCAAAAATACACTATTAAGCAATGTCACAAAGCAAACCTTAACAGATACAAAATGATCAAAATTATCCCTTGTATCTTATCACACTGCCATGGATTAAAGCTGCAACTCAACAACGACAGAAACAACAGAAAGCCTAGAAACTCATGAGAACCAAACAATTCCCTACTCAAGGACATATGGGTAAAATATGAAGTATAGAAGAAATAAAAATGCTTCCTATAATTCAATGAAAACGAAGGCATAACATAGCAAGACTTATGGGACACAGTTAAAGCAGTGTGAAGAGGACAGTTCATAGAACTAGGTAACTTTATAATGAAATTGGAGCAGTCCCATAATAGCAACTTAACAACACACCTAAAAGCTCTAGAATAAAAAGAAGCCAACTGCCAAAGAAGAGTAGCTGGCTGGAAATCATCAAACTCAGGACCAAAATCAATAAATTAGGAAAAAAGAGAACAACTCAAAGAATCAACAAAATCAAAAGCTGGTTTTTGTTTGTTTGTTTGTTTGTTTTTTAGAAAAACAAAAAATGATAGACAAATTCTTAGCCAAACTAACTAAAAGACAAAGAGGGATTAATCAAATAAAAAAATGCTTCCTATAATTCAATGAAAACGAAGGCATAACATACCAAGACTTATGGGACACAGTTAAAGCAGTGTGAAGAGGACAGTTCATAGAACTAGGTAACTTTATAATGAAATTGGAGCAGTCCCATAATAGCAACTTAACAACACACCTAAAAGCTCTAGAATAAAAAGAAGCCAACTGCCAAAGAAGAGTAGATGGCTGGAAATCATCAAACTCAGGACCAAATCAATAAATTAGGAAAAAAGAGAACAACTCAAAGAATCAACAAAATCAAAAGCTGGTTTTTGTTTGTTTGTTTGTTTGTTTTTTAGAAAAACAAAAAATGATAGACAAATTCTTAGCCAAACTAACTAAAAGACAAAGAGGGATTAATCAAATAAAAAAATCAGAAATGAAAAGGGAGACATAATGACAGATACTTAGGAAATTTAAAGAATTATTAGGTACTACTTCAAAAGTCTATATGCCACAAAATTTGAAAATCTGAATGAAATGAACAATTTTCTTGATAGACACCAACTACCAAAATTGAATGAAGATCAGTTAAACAAATCAAATACTCCCATTTCTCTTAAGGAAATAGAGGCAGACATCAAAAGTTTCCCAGCCTCAAAAAAAGCTCAGGGCCAGATGGATTTGGTGAAGAATTCTACCAGACATTCAAAGAAGAGCTAAAACCAACTTTCTTCAAACTATTCTGCAAAATAGAAGCAGAAAGAACATTACCAACTCATTCTATGAGGCCACAGTCACCTTGATACTTAAACCACACAAAGACTCAAAAAAGAAAGAGCATTTCAGACCAATTTCTCTTATCAACATTGATTCAAAAATACTCACTAAAATACTCACAAATGATTGAAAAACACATAAAAATTTTCATTCACCATGAAAAAGTAGGCTTCATTCCAGGTATGGTTAAATATACTCAAATCCATCAGTGCAATCAACCATATAAAAACTGACAAAAAACCCCCCACATGATCATCTCCTTAGAAGCATTTGACAAAACCAACACTCATTCATGTTTAAAGTCCTGGAGTGATCTGGGACACAAGGCACATACCTAAACATAATAAAACCATCTACAGCAAGCTGACAGCCAACACGAAATTACATGGAAAATCAGACCAATTCCACTGAAATCATGGACAAGACAAGGATGTCTACTCTCTCTGTGTCCCTTCAATATACTACTTCAAGTCCTCACTAGAGCAATAAGAAAACTAAAGGAGATCAAGAGTATACAAATTGGAAAGGAAGAAGTCAAACTATCACTATTTGTGGATGATATGTCAGTTTACATAAGTGACCCTAAAAATTCTACCAAGGAACTTCTACAGCTGATAAACACATTCAACAAAGTGGCTG
Source organism: Acomys russatus (assembly GCF_903995435.1). Taxonomy (NCBI): domain Eukaryota; kingdom Metazoa; phylum Chordata; class Mammalia; order Rodentia; family Muridae; genus Acomys; species Acomys russatus. The sequence goes on along the minus strand of NC_067155.1, from coordinate 38,619,381 downwards.
GATAAAAAAACTTCTGTATACAAATGACAAATGGGCTGGGAAAGAAATTTGGGGAACTACACTCTTAACAGTAGCCAGAAATAATATAAAGTAACTTGTTGTAACTCTAGCCAAGCAAGTGAAAGACTTATATGAATAAACTGTCAAGTCTCTAAAGAAAGAAATCGATGAAGATATCAGAAGATGGAAAGATCTCCCATCCTCCTGGATCAGGAGAATCAACATAGTAAAAATGACTTTATTACCCAAAACAATTTACCAATTCAATGGAGTTCCCATCAAATTTCCTACCCAATTCTTTACAGACCTTGAAAGAACAATTCTCAAATTCATATGGACAAACAAGACACCCAGAACATCTAAAACAATCCTGTACAAGAGGGGGAGACCTGGTGGCACTCAGAGGAAGGACAGCAAGTAGCCAAGAAGAGATTTGATACCCTATGAGAATATACAGGGGGACGTAATCCCCCTCAGGAACAGTCATAGGGGAGGGGAATAATGGGAAAATGGGGGGGGGAGGAATGGGAGGATACAAGGGATGGGATAAACATTGAGATTTAACAAGAATAAATTAATAAAAAAATGACAAAAAAATAGAGAAAAAAAATGTATATAAGAAGCTAAAGAGCAGTGCTTTGCATAGGAAAAAAAAAACATGTTCCAGAGGACTCTCCATCTCTGATCTCAAACTTTACTATAGAGCAACAGTAATTAAAACAGTATGGTACTGGCATAAAAACAGGCTGGTTGATCAATGGAATCAAATTGAAGAGCCAAAAATAAATCCACATGCATAAGGACAATTGAATTTTAACAAAGAAGGCAAAACCATAAAATGGAAAAAAAGACAGCATCTTCAACAAATGGTGCTGGACTAATTGGACGTCTACTTGTAGAAAAATTCAAGTAGATTCTTTTGTATCACCCTGTACAAAACTCAGATCCCAGTGGATTAAAGATCTCACCATAAAATCAGACACACTAAATCTGTTAGAAGATAAAGTGGGGAAGAGCATTGAACTCATTAGCACAGGAGATAACTTCCTGAACAAAACACTGACAGCACAGGCTCTAAGGTCAACAATTAATAAATGGGACCTGATGAAACTGAAAAGCTTCTGTAAGGCAAAGGATACTGTCAACAGAACAAAGTGACAGCCTACAGACTGGGAGATCTTCACCAACCCTAATCCAACAAAAAGACTAATATCCAAAATATATAAAGAACTCAGGGATTAAACATCACCAAACCAAACATCCCAATTAAAAATGGGTACTTATTTAAACAGAGAATTCTCAATAGAGGAATATCAAATGGCAGAGAAACACTTAAAGAAATGCTTGATGTCCTTAGTCATCAGAGAAATAAATACAAATCAAACCGACTCTGAAATTCCACCTTACACCTCAAATGATAGCACATGATGGAGGTTGCAGAGAAAGGGGAACACTCCTCCATTGCTGATGGGAGTGCATACTTCTACAACCACTTTGAAAATTACTCTGGCACTTTCTCAGGAAATTGGGAATAGTGCTACTGCAGAGCCCAACTATACCACTCCTGGTGGTGTAGACGCTCCACCATACAACGAGGACATTTGCTCAACTATATTCATAGCAGCCTCATTTGTAATAGCCAGAATCTGGAAACAAACTAGAGGCCCCTCAACTGAAGAATGGATAAAGAAACTATGGTATATTTACACAATGGAATACTATTTGTCCATCAAAAACAAGGGAATGTTGAAAATTTTCAGGAAAATGGATGGAGCTAGAGACAATCATCCTGAGTGTGACCAGATGGTTTCAGTGCAGAATTCTATCAGACCTTCAAAAGAGAGCTAATGCCAATACTGTTCAAAATATCCCACACAATCAAAACAGAAGGAATATTACCAAACTCATTCTATGACCCACAGTCACCTTGATACCTAGTCCCAAAAAGACCCCACGAAGAAAGAGAATTTCAGACCAATTTATCTTATGAGCATTGGTGCAAAAATAGTCCATAAAATACTTGTTAACTGAATCCAAGAACACATTACAAATGTCGTTAACCATGACCAAGTAGGCTCCATTGAAGGCATGCTGGAGCTGTTCAGTATATGGAAACCCTTCAATGTAATCCACATATAAACAAACTAAAAGAAAAGAACCCCACATCATCATCTCCTTAGTTGCCAAAAATGCATTTGACAAAATCCAAACATCCATTCTTTTTTGAATCTTGGAGAGACCAGGGATACAAGGCACATACCTAAACATTAATAAATCATATGTACAGCAAGCCAACATCAAATTAGGTGAAAAGAAACACAATGAAATACCACTAAAATCAGGTACTGGACATGGCTGCCCATCTCTATATCTCTTCCATATAGTATTTGAAGTTCACGCTAGAGCAATAAGACAAAAAAGGAGATTAAGGGGACCCACATCAGAAAGGAAGAAGTCAAAATATTGCTATTCACAGAATATATGATAGTATACACAAGTGACCCCAAAAATTCTGCCAAGGAACTCATACAATTGATAAACACTTTCATCAAAGTGGTCAGACACAAGATTAATGCAAAAAAAATCAGTAGTTCTGTATACAAGAGACAAGCAGGTTGGGAAATAAATTAGGGAATCTACACCTTTCATAATAGCCACAAATAATACAAAGTGTCTTGGTGTAATTCTAAGCAAGCAAGTGAAAGATTGTAGAAAAAACTTCAAGTTTTTGAGGAAAGATAGTGAAGAAGATATCAGAAGATAAAAAGATCTCCCATGCTCGTGAATCAGGAGGATCAACATAGTAAAAATTGTCATCTTACCAAGAACAATCTACATAATAAGTGCAGTCCCTAGCTTAATACCTACACAATTCTTTACAGACCTTGAAAGATTAATTCGCAATTTCATATGGGAAAAAACCCCAAAGAACCCAGAATAGCTAAAGCAATTCTGTACAATAAATATTTCCTGGAGGAATCTCCATCCCTCATCTCAAGTTGTACTATAGAGCAAAAGTAATAAAAAACCTTTTATTGCCATAGAAGTAGACCGGGTGATTAATGGAACTGAATCAAATACCCCAAAATTGACCCATATATTATGGACAAATCCATACAATGGAAAACAGGTAGCATTTCCAACAAATGGTGTTGGACTAACTGGATGCCTACATGTAGAAAACTGCAAAGACATCCATATTTATCACCCTGCACAAAACTAAAGACAATGTGGATCAAGACCTCAAGATAAAAACCAGACACACTAAAACTGTTAGAAGAAAAAGTGGGTGAAGAGCTTTGAACTCATTGGCACAGGAGACAACTTCCTGAACAGAAGACAAATAGCTCAGGCTCTGAGATCAGCAATTAATAAAAATTTATTTTTAGTAAAAATGAATGCAGACATTTTGATGAGACATTAGTGGATATACTTTGAACTATCCACACTCTTAAAGATTTTTCTTCTCGAGGCCTGATTTTTCTAGATTCAGTTATTGGGCATTTATACCCAGAAGCAAGTATGAGTTTTCTTCTGCCACTTTTCTATTACTCATCACCAAGTTTCACCCTAGCTAAGGATTTCATTGTTACAGTCTCTCTGTGTCTCTCTCTTTCTTTCCCTCTCTCTGTCTCTCTATGTTTCTCTGTCACGTTTTTACTCTTTGTGTCTCTGTGTGTATTTATTTGTGTGTGGGTGCTTCTGTCTTACTACTGATACCATATTTGTTGTTGAATGATTTTACAGGATAAAATCCTCTAAACTACTAATTACTCCAAAATGCTAGTGCCTGTTCTTGTTCCCCTGATAAAGGAGAGGATCCTGGCTGCAAGACAAGCATGCTAAGACCTCATACTTTCCCATTACACCTGTCATCCTGAAGGCTCTGGACTCCAGAGACATGTAGATCCAGCCTATGGTTCATGGTGCTAATACTGTCTTGAGGAGACCAGCAGGATGTCACAGGATCACATAGTTTAGAAACCCATACCCTAATTCTTTACCTATAGGTCTAACTGAGACATAGCTAGCAATGCAGAGCTGAAGGCTACTGGAGGAGATTCAGCCCCCAGACCTCAACCTCTGGCTCCTCTTGCTTGCAGGACTGAGAACCCTCAAAGTTTGTGGGAACAATCAATCAGTGCCATAGACAACCATATGGCTAAAGGTCAGTGGAAGAACACAATGAACAAAAAGCAGGACAATATGGCACCACCTGAAACCCCAGCAAAGTCTGGATATCCTAACGCAGCTGGAACACCAGAAAATGACATTAAATCTGTGCTCTAAAAGATTGTAGAGACATTTAAAGAGGAAACGAATAAATCCCTCAAAGAAATACAGAAAACTACAGTCAAACCAATTGAGGCCTTATAAAACATACAGGAAAACACAAACAGCTGAAGGAAATGAATAGAACTGTTCAAGTATTGAGAATGGAAATAGAATCAATAAAGAAAACATAACCCAAGAAAATCCAGGACTTGGAAACCTTAGGGAAGAGAACAGGAACCACAGAGCTATACATCACCAACAGAGAACATCAGATATAGAAGATACAACTGAAGAAATCGGTACATTTGTAAAAGATAATATTAAATCAAGAAAATTCCTGACACAACATCCAAGAAATCAAGGACACCATGGAAAGATTAAACCTAAGATTAATAGGAACAGAAGAAAGAGAAGATTCTGGACTCCAAAGACTTGAAAATATTTCCAAAAATAATAATAAAAGAAAATTTCCTCAACCTAAGCAAAGAGATGCCTTTAAACATGCAAAAGGATTACAGACCACCAAATTGATTATACAAGAAAAGAACCAATTTCCAAATAATTGTCCTAGGTATCAGGGAGTAGAATATTTTTTATTATTGTAATTTATTTATTTATTACTATGAATTGACATTGCATCCCGATTGCTATCCCCTTGCTCTTATCTTCCAGTTCCTACCCTCCCTCCCTCCCTCTTCTGTTCTATTCCCCTCTTCTAGACTGCTGATGGAGGGGAGCTCCTGCCACACCATCTGATCATAGTCTTTCAGGTCTCATCAGGGTAGCCTGTATCCTTTTCTCTGTGTGTCCTTTAGACCACCCTGCCAAGGGGCAATGATCAAATCACAGGTACCAGAGTTCATATCAGAGGCAGTCTCCTCTCTCCCCCTCAACCTCCCACACAAAGAGAATGAGCTACCCATCAGTTTCATCTAAACATAGTGTCTAGGTACTCTGTATGCACTGTCCTTGGTTGGTGCAACAGTTTGTGCAGGCTCCCTGGACCTAAATCCACTAGCCTTGGAGGTCTTGGAGGTCCACCTTTGGAGCTCTTGACCCCTCCAGGTGCTTCCAGTCCCTCTTCCATAGAACTCTCAGGTGTCCACCCAAGGTCTGGGTGCAAGTCCCAGCATCTGTCCAGAGTCCCTGCTGGGTGGAGTTTCTCAGAGGACTTCTATTTTGGGCTATTATCCATTTATAAGTGAGTACATAACATGCGAGCCTTTCTGAGTCTGGGTTACCTCACCTAGGATGTTCCTGTCTAGTTCCGTCCATTTGCCTGAAAATTTCAAGATTTCCTTTTTTTCCTGATAGCTGAATAGCACTTCATTGTGTAAATGTATCAGTTTCATTATATATTTCAGTTAAGGGACACCTAGGTTGTTTCCAAATTCTGGCTATTATGAAGAAAGATGCTATAAAAATAGTTTAGCATATGATCTTTTTGTATGCTAGAGCATCTTTTGGGTATATGCCCAGGAGTGGTGTATAGCTGGGTCTTGCAGTAGCACTTCCCAATTTTCTGAGAAATCACCAGATTGATTTCCAAAGTGGTTGTACAAGTTTGCATTCCCAGAAGCAGTGGAGGAATGTTCCCCTTTCTCCACATCCTTGCCAGCATGTGCTGTCACGTGAGTTTTTTTTTATCTTAGCCATTCTGATAGGTGTAAGGTGGAATCTCAGATTTGCTTTGCTTTGCATTTCCCTGATGAATAGGATGATGAATATTTCTTTAAGTGTTCTCAGCCATACAGTATACCTCTGCTGAGCATTCTCTGTTTAGCTACATAACCCATGTTTTAATTGGATTATTTGGTTTGGTGGTGTTTAATTTCTTGAGTTATTTATATTTTTGGATATTAGCCCTTTGTTGGATGTAGGGTTGGTGAAGATCTTTCTCAGTCTGTAGGATGTTGTTTTGTTCTGTTGACAGTGTCTTTGCTACAAGTCATGGGTCTGGTTTGAGGACTAACTATCGTTACCGGATCCTCACTGGGACTGCTGTTGGATTATTCCATTGTTGCCATGTGTCAAGGAGACTCTTAATCTTTGAATCTGCAGGTCTGGCCCCTTCATGTGTTCCAGCAGGTCATACATGGGGTAGATGTTGGGCTGAGGTCCACTCAGAACCCTGGATCAGGTCCTGCTCCCTTGTCCTCAGGACAGGACCCACTCTTTCACTCCCATGGCCTCCGGGTAGGGCAGCTCTCTAACTGCCTGTCATCAGGGCAAGGCCAGCTCACCCACTCCTGTGTCCTCAGAGCAGGGCCCACTCTACCACCTCCATATCATCATGGCAAGGCCAGCTCACCCACTCTCCTGTCCCCAGGCCAGGGCCCATTCTCCTGCTCTCATGTCACCAGGGCAAGGACTGCTCATATGCTCCCATGTCCTCAGAGTAGGGCTCGCTCTCCTGCTCCCATGTCATCAGGGATGCGCTTCTCACCAGCTCCTGTATCCTCAGGGCAGGACCCGCTCTCCTGCTCCAGTGTCAGAAGATGCTATCTTTTTTCCATTGCATGGGTTTGGCTTCTTTGTCAGAAATCAGGTGTCTATAGCTATGTGGGTTTATTTCTGGGTCTTCAGTTCAATTCCATTTGTCAACAACCCTATTTCTATGCCAGTGCCATATTGTTTTTATTACTGTTGGTCTATAGTACAGCTTGAGATCTGGGGTGGAGATTCTTCCAGAAGATCTTTCATTGTAGAGCATCATTTTAGGTATTCTAGGTTGTTTTTCCCATATGAAGTTGAGAATTGATCTTTGAAGTTGTGGATATTTTGATTGGAATTGCATTGAGTCTGTATATTACTTTTGGTAACATGGCCATGTTTACTATGTTGAATCCCCCAATCCACAAGCATGGGAGATCTTTCCATCCTTTGGAATCTTTTCAAATTCTTCCTTCAGAGTTTTGAGTTTTTCATACAAATCTTTCACTTTCTTGGTGAGAGATACACCAAGATACTTTATTTTACTTGTGGCTATGATGAAGGGTGTAGTTTCCCTAACTTCTTTCTCAGCCTGTTTGTTACTTGTATACAGGAAAGCTACTGGATTTTTTTTTTGTGTGTGTTGATTTTGTATCCAGCCACTTTGTTGGCTACTGTCAGCAGTAGAAGTTCTTTGATAGATTTTTGGGGTCCCTTATGTATACTGTCATATCACCTGCGAATAGTGATAGTTTGACTTCTTTTCTGACTGGTATCCTCTTGATCTCCTTTAGTAGTCTCAGTGCTCTAGCTAAGACTTAGAGTACTATATTGAAGAGATATGGAGAGAGTGGACAGCCTTGCCTTGTCCCCGATTCCAGTGGAATTTATTTAAGTTTCTCTCCATTTAGTTTGATGTCAGCTATAGGCTTGCTGTATATTGCCTTTATTATGCTTAGGTATGTGCCTTGTGTCGCTGCTGTCTCCAGAACATTTAACATGAATGGGTGTTGGATTTTGTCAAATGCTTTTTTTGGCATCTAAGAAGATGATTATGTGTTTTTTTCCTTTCAGTATGTTTATATGATGAATTATATTGATGGATTTCTGTATATGGAATCATCCCTAGATGCCTGGGATGAAGCCTACTTAGTCATGATGAATGATAGTTTTGATGTGTTCTTGAATTCAGTTTGCAAGTGTTTTATTGTTTTTGCATCACTGTTCATAAGAGAAATTGGTCTGCTATTCTCTTTCTTTGTTGAGTCTTTCTGTGGTTTAGGTAAAAAAAATGACTGTAGCTTCATAGAATGAGTTTGGTAATGTTCCTTCTGTTTCTATTTTACAGAATAGTTTGAAGATAATTGGTATTATCACTTTTCTGAAGCTTTGGTAGAATTCTGTGCTGAATCCCTCAAGTCCTGGGCTTTTTTCCCCCCTGGGAGACTTTTGATGACTGCCTCTATTTCCTTAGGTGTGATAGGACTATTCAATGAATTTACCTGATCTTGATTCAATTTTGGTAGTTGGTAGCTACCAAGAAAATTGTTCATTTCATTTAGGATTTCGAATTTTTTGTCATTTAGGCCTTTGAAGTAAGATCTGAAGATTCTTTGGATTTCCTCAGTGTCTGTCACTATGTCTTCTTTTCATTTCTGATTTTGTAGATCTGAATACTCTCCCTATGCCTTTTAGTTAGTTTTGCATCCATTCTGTCATTCTGTGTCTTATTACTGTGTTCTTGAGGTCATTGATGTTAAGAGACATTAATGACCAGTGGTTGTTAGTTCCTTTTGTCTTGATGTTGGAGGTGGTAGACTGTGTGTGTTTCTTCTGTGTTTTGGATTTGTGGATATGTAGGTATTTATTTCTTGTGTTTTCTTGTTTGTAATTAGGCTTCTGGAGTTGGAGTTTTCCTTCTAGTACCTTCTGTAGGTCTGTATTTGTGGTTAGGTACTGATTAATCTTGGTTTTGTCATGCAATATCTTTTTCTCTATCTACGGTAATTGGAAGTTTCACTGGGTATTGTAACCTGGGTTGACATCTGTGGTCTCTTAATGTTGACATGACTTGCATCCAGACCCTTCTAGCTTTCATAGTCTCTGTTGAGAAGTTAGGTGTTATTCTGAAGGGTTTGCCTTTATATATGACTTGACCTTTTTCTTGAAGCTTCTAATATTCTTTTTTTGTTGTTGTTCTGTACATTTAGTGTTTTAATTATTATGTGGCAGGAGGAAGATTTTCTTTCTATTGGAGTTCAGCAGGCTTCTTGTATGATAATGGACATTTCTTTGTTTGGAGAAGTTTTTTTTTTTTATTAATTTATTCTTGTTACATCTCAATGTTTATCCCATCCCTTGTATCCTCCCATTCCTCCCCCCCCCCCCCGCCATTTTCCCATTATTCCCCTCCCCTATGACTGTTCCTGAGGGGGATTACGTCCCCCTATATATTCTCATAGGGTATCAAGTCTCTTCTTGGCTACTTGCTGTCCTTCCTCTGAGTGCCACCAGGTCTCCCCCTCCAGGGGACATGGTCAAATGTTCTGTGATTTGTTGAACATATTTCTGTGCCTTAGAGCCTGGAGTCTTCTCTTTCTCCTATTTCTATTATTTTTAGATTTGGTCTTTTTATAGAGTCTGAGATTCTTGGGTATTTTGTATCAGGATCTTTTTAGTTTTAATGTTTCCTTTGATTGATGTCTTAATAACTTCGACAGTATTCCACACTTAAGATTCTCTCTTCCATCTCTTGCATTCTGCTGATGTGGCGTGTGTCTGTAGTGCCTGTTCTCTTCCCTATGTTCTCCAACTCTATGATGGCCTCAGAAAAACCCCTCTGATTAAGTAAGACAATTTTGTACAATAAAATATCTTTTGGAGGTGTCTCTTATCCCTGATCTCAAGCTATACCATAGAGCAACAGCAATAAAAAGTGCATGGTACTGGCATAGACACAGACCGGTGGATTAATAGAGTTGAACTAAAGACCCAGATGTCTGCTTCAGTTTCTGTCTTCAGATTTTTGCTTTCAATTTTTGTCCTGACTTCTCTAGATGGTGGACTGATTCCAAACTGTAAGTTGAAAAATCCTTTACTCCACAAGTTGCATTTAGTTATGATGCTTTATCACAGCAATAGAAATCCTAGCTAAGACTCATATATATGATAATAGTAAACGTAATCTTGGCCAAACCAGCAGTCTAAATAATCCTATTTCAATTTTGCTTCTGCAGGGGCCTCTAGAGAATCTGCTGTTGCTGTAACCCTTTTCATTTCCCTGAGATGGTTGCTTCTAATCTGAGATGATCTGAGATACAGCCTTTTAGTGCGTGTGTCCTGTAGATTCCATTGCTGTGTGAATCTAGCTTTGTTCTTTAATGCTCATCAATCAATCATGTCATTCTTATAGTCCAAGGTAAATGCATGGAAGAGTAACCCAGAAGGAAAAAGCTAAAGAGGCAGAAATAGAACAAAATGGGGCTGGTTAGGCCAATGCCCAATGCCTTCCCTTGTATCCTTCTTATTCATGTACCTGGTGACATGAGAACTGCACTAGCATGCCTAGCATGCTGTTTTTTTCTTACTGAAATTGATAGCTTATATGCTATAGCTCATGGGATGCCTGACCTGACTTCCACTGGCTGAATGAATTTCCATAAATAGGGTAAGTAAAGTATTGCTCTGAAAAAAAAACTTCATGTTATATTCAAAGTTCAGAAGTCATAATCTTTTGATCGTTTGCATATGTCTGCATGTATGCAAGTGCGGGGAAGTGTGTGTGTGTGTATGTGTGTGTGTGTGTGTGTGTGTGTGTGTTCATATGTGCAGGGTGTTTGTGGAAGTTCAAAGTTGATGAAATCTTTCTCTGTCCCTCTTTCTTTTACTGTGTCATAAAGATTACCAAATTACTGGTCTAGTTAGTTAGCTGGCCCATAGGAATACCCTATCACTGCCTCTCAAATATTGGGATTATGGATGGCTGTCTAGCCTGCTCATCTTTCAATTTTTTCGAGGTTCTTAGTTCTAGTTCATACATTTGCATAATGAGTGCTTTATCCACCCAGTCATGTCCTTAGCCCATGTATATTGACTGTGCACAAACATCCACACAAACAAGAGCAGCAGTGTCATCTAACAAAGGCACCCATCCATTAATCTGTGAAATAACAGTGTACCTGGGCCTAGAAGTGTAGGACAATAATCTCAGCTTTTGGGAGGTTGCATCAGGGGTTTCAGGATAGCCACAGCTTTTTGGTGAGTTCAAGGCCAGCCTAGTGTAAATGTGACACTTAAAAAAAAAACAGCCAACTAGCCAGCCCAATCCAACCAAACCAAAAGTAAGACAACAAAGAAACAAACAAAAACCATATGCAGAAAATGCTCTTGCTTTTGTCTATTTTGGGAAGCACATGATTTTAGAACTTTGGTGAGTAGAGGAGGTGAGCAGCTTGGTGAATGCCCAGAGTCCTCCAAACATGAAGAGAATCAATCCTGTCTTCATTACTTCATTTTCTTCACAAAATAAATTGGCTTCTGGTGTCATGAGACACAGCCTGGTAGGCTCTCTATCAAGCTCCACTTATGGTTCTATCTCTTGATACAGCCCTTAGAATGACAGGTTTTTCAGGTCGAAAAAATCCTTGCTTTCTTAGTTTTAAAGGAATCTGCAACAGTTATAGAAAAAACAACGAGAGCTAAGCAATGGAGGGTCACCAAGCAAAAAAATAAGGAAGAGATTTATTAGGGAGGAATATGCTTTATAAGCACAGAAAAGTACTTTTTCTTTGGTGTCATTTCTTAGGAGCCATCAATGTTTTTTAAAATTTTGGGGTCTGGATAGAACTCAGGTGTTCATGGTTACAATTGAGGCATTTTCTCTAATGAACCACTCCACAGAATTAAGAAAATCATTATACTTTTTTTAAAAAGCAATTCCCGAAATTTGTGGATAAATGGATTGAGCTAGAAATGATCCTAATGAGTGAGTTAACCCAGAAGCAGAAAGAATCAAATGGTATATACTCACTTATATCTGCATACTAGCCCAAGGGGCATGTCCCACGAAAGCCTTCACTTACCAGGAAACTGGGACAGAGGGGAGGGCATCCTATTGGGACTCTAAATGAGAGACGCATGGGAGAATAGCAAAATAAAAGGATCCAGAGGGTCCTAGAAATCTACAAGTAGAACAATATGATAGGCAGATTTGGGCCCAGGGGTCCCGCTCAAACTAAGGCACCAGCCAAGGACAATACAGGAGGTAAACTTTAAACCCCTTCCCAGATCTAGCCAATGGTCAGAATATTCTCCACAGTTGAGTGGAGAGTGTGATATGACTTTCTCACATACTATGTGCCTCACATTTGACCATGTCCCCTGGAGGGGGAGACCTGGTGGCACTCAGAGGAAGGACAGCAGGTAGCCAAGAAGAGACTTGATACCCTATGAGAATATACAGGGGGAGGTAATCCCCCTCAGGAACAGTCATAGGGGAGGGGAATAATAGGAAAATTGGGGGGGGGGAGGAATGGGAGGATACAAGGGATGGGATAAACATTGAGGTGTAACAAGAATAAATTAATAAAAAAAAAAAAAGAAAAAGGGAAAAAAATAGAAAAAAACAAAAAGATACAGGCCACACAATGAAGGCACTAAACCTCAACAGATGTCACTGAAGAAGTTACTTGGCTCATAGAATAAATTAAAAAGTGAATAAGTATATACTTCTATGCATATAGATGCCCCAATTAAGAAACCAAAGTGCACATAACTTGTTGATGGAGCACACTGACCTGAGTTTCCTTACAAGGTTGGAAGGAGAAGTTCTGCAGGAGTCTGACAAGAGCAACTTTCATGTTCATGAGTGCAAACCTCATGCCAATGCAGTTCCTGGGTCCGTTCCCAAAGGGCAGATATGTGTAAGGATCGATGCTGTCCTGGTTCTTCTTGCTGAACCTGGTCCCCACAGGAGTAGATGAAGACAAATTTATGAAGCATAAAACCCACAACGGCCACTTGTTTGGTATCTTCTAGATTCAACAAGGAATAATAGACAGGAAGCTTTCCAGTGCTTTATTAAAATATTTTTTTCATTCACTGATTTATTTATTTACCTTACATCCCAGTGAAAGTTCCCCTTGCTCCTCTCCTCCAAGTCCCTCCCTCTCAACTTCTCTCTCCTCCCCCTTGTGACCTCTTCCCTCTCTTCTCAGGGAAGGGGAGATTTCCAATGGGTATCAATCTGCCTTTGCATATCAAGTAGGACTGGGTACCTCTTCTTCTTTTGAGGCTAGACAAGGCTGTCCAATCCAAAGGAAGACAACAGAGTGAGTGGCAGCTCTTGGTCTTGCTCTTAGAGGTCCTACATGAGGACCAAGCTGTACATCTGACACATGTGTGTTTGGGGCTAGATCCATCCCATGGATGCTTTAAGTTGGTGGTTCAGTCTTTGTGAGACTCTACCGGCCCTGGCCCAACTTGAGTGATATGCCATGAGAGATCCCACCAGTGATGCTACTAATGATACTCATGCATTCTTCAAGGCAAGAGGCTACCATAACAGTCATCTGTGTGGCTTCACACAGATGCTGCTGAAAACTGGTGCAGAGACCTACAGAAAACATTAGACAGAGCATGGGGAATCTCATGGAAGACAAGGAGAAAGGATTGAAAGATCCAGAGAGGTCAAGAAAACCAGAAAAAAAATCAACTAACCTTCTTATTTAAATCTTGATGGAGCTTTTGAAAGTTATTTTCTTTGGGCAGTTTATTAGTTGTATACAACACACTGTGATCTCACTTCCTTCATGACATTCTTCCCAACTAGTGCCCCTCCCACTGTCATGCCTCTTTTAATTTGTGTGAAAGTCTTTTACAGGAAGTCACAGATGCTTTGTGTTTATGATGGAAATGGCCATGTCTTTCCCAGAAGACATTGTATAGCACACCTCTCAACCTTCTAGCCAGTATAGTCTGCCCATCCCTGCTTCTTTGATGTTTCCTGGGCCTTGGAGTAAGTGATATACTATAGAAAGTGTAGGGCACAAGCCTCTCATTTTACCATGGTGAAGCTTTTAGTTGAAAACACATCTTTAGTACCAAGAGTCAATACATCATGCTTGGAGTAGTCTGGCTTGGGGTAGTTTCTTGTTCCCAAGTCATTGTACCTTTTAGGGTGGAACTCCTCAGGCTCTGGCCAGTACTTTGGGTCTTTGTGAAGAGCAAAGGTTGGTATCATCACAACAGTTCCTTTGGGAATGAACACTCCATTGATTTCAACATCTTTCTTACAGATCCTGTCGAGCCTTCCTCCAACTGGATACAATCTGAGAGTTTCATTCACCACCATGTCTAGATACTCCATCTGTACTAGGGCATCATAGGTGGCAGGTGCCTGGAGGGGTGGGAAGGGAGTAAGAAGAAGAAAGGAGAAGGAAGACAGAGGGAAAGAAGGTGAAGGAGAGGTACAGAGATTTATAAATTAATATTTTGAAATAGTTTTCATCCATGAATTACTACTTTGGTGTTTGGAGCACCACAGAATAACTCCTACTGATGAAGAACCTTAGCATTTACAAAGCATTTTAATAACTCATATTCATTAACCTCTTCAATATCCCATTGAGAAGAAATTCTTTAGGATAATCTCAAACCCAGAGCCTTGAATTGTCAACATTACCGTTCACTACTTCTTATTTCTTATGTCAGGAACCATTACCCAGAGATGATGACAATTATACATAACATCAACATGCCATAGTTAGTGTTACTTTCCACAAATAGGCTGCACATGTGCATGAAAAGTCTATAAAATGTAAATAAGAACAAATCTCTATATGTTTTTAAAAAAGCTTTATTTTTATTTATGTGTATATACCTGTGTAGAGGTTTGTATATGTGATTTCACTTTCTCTGGGGGTCAGAGGAGGGTGTCAGAGCCTCTAGAACTGTAGCTCCTCATGGTTGTGAGGCTTTTGAAGTGGGTGTTAGGAACTGAACTCAAGTCCTTTGAAAGAACAGCTGATCTCATAACTTATGATCTATCTTTCTAATCTTTAAAGCAAATCCTCATCTTATTTAGTTGCAAATATCTTGCATGATCATTCTTTTTATTACATGAAAGATTTAGAAACACCAGATCAGATACAAATAATTACTACTGCTCATCAAAGAAACTTCTCTTTGCATCAAATGGAGACCATCATGGGAAACTACACCTGGACACGATACAGAGATCAATGGATCATAGGGAATTCAGCACCAATAGATAAGTCTACATTACAGCTCCTGCATTTACAGCTTTGGGAACATGGCGGAGAGGAGGGGAAAAGAATATAAGAGGAAATCTTGAGTGGAACACTGTCTCTTATAAATGGATGCATAAGGCTGTTTGGTGGCACAGGCCTGTAATCCCAGCACTAGGGGAGGCAGAGGCAGGCAGATCTCTGTGAGTTCAAGGCTAGTATGGTCTACTAAATGAGTCCAGGACAGCCAGAACTACAAAGATAAAGCTTGTCTTGAAAAAAATCAACCCCCACAAAAAAAAACCACCAGAAACGGATGCATAAACAAAACCAGAACAGTGGCAATATTAATGGTCAGGTCAACATGGATGGAGATAATTTCAAATGGTCCCACTCCTAGACAATGAACTTTAGGCATCAGTGACTGCTATAAGAGGGAGAGTTAGCCTCTCTCGTGGGTGAGCCTTCTTAATGGTTGTCCATTGCAGAGTGATCAGCTTTGAAAACAGATCTGCACAAACAACAAAAATGGACTCAGCAGGTTGTGTGTGTATGTGTGTGTGTGTGTGTGTGTGTGTGTATGCTTGTGCATACACACACATCTGTAGACATGCATATATTTATGTAACAATAATAATCAAAAGTGGTTATCATCTTCAAGTGAGGGGATGGGAGAGATTTGAGGCATGGGCTGGAGGGAGGAAAGGAAAGAAGGAAAGTGATATAGTTCTATTTCAATTAAACACATTTTTAAAATTAAATAAAAGTATGCAACGTGGTTGTGAAGCAAAAATAAAAATGTGGTTTTTTTCTTGGAGGAGGTACTAGTAGCCTTTCTGTACTAAAGATGATAAAAGACAGAGAAGAGTCACTGTTATCAAGATGTTCAACTGCACCCTGGGAAAAGTCACAATGAGAGCAGAAGCCATCACTCAGCCCCATTCTTTCTTGCTGGTCCAGCCTGATGGTTGTTACCTTAGGGATTTCCTGTAAGCTCTGAAGAGAAGGATAGGCCAGATGGACTACACACAAACCAGATAACCTCACAACCCACACGCACCCAATTTGGGCAGAGTTGTGAAGAGTGAGGTGACTATTATTGTATGGGAATTTTGGACAGACCATAATTTAGGGGTAAGAGTGTGACTCAGGAGCCACCTATGGGTGGAGAGAGATGTGTGGGGCAGTGCTAAATCAATCCCCTAGCCCATGCCAGCCAAGGCCAGTCACCCTCAGCCAACAGCGAGTAACAGCACAGAACATGGCATCAATAGAGCTGATTAATCCAGACACTTGACTAATCGATGCTCACACTTCCATGTCACTGTGATTTGTGGCTGTTTCTTGGTAGTTTTTGGTGACAGAAAATGGATAAAGCTATGCGAACATTCATCCAGAAAAAAATTATTTTACTTAAAGCAGAATCTGATGCCAGTCTCCCATTAATTTGTATTTTCAGAACCCTTTAAAATAAAGGTGGCAAAGGAACCTGTAGTTTCTTGAAAAGTTTTGACTGGATGTCAACTATTCTCCATACTGCCCTCTCCAGGTCTCACCCCCTCACCTTATTGGGTAGAGCATCATCAATTTTATCCTGTAGCTTCTTCTGGACATCAGGGTGAGTGGCCAGCAAAAACATAGCAAAGGAAAGAGCGCTGCTAGTGCTCTCATAGCCAGCAAAAATAAAGAAAATGGACTGAGCTGTAATCTCCAGGTCAGATAAACCTGAGGGAAAGGAAGCACATTTTATTTGATTTATTTTTACATTGATGTATGTATGTATGTTTGTATGTATGTATGTATGTATGTATGTATGTATGTATGTACGTATGTATGTATATATGTATAGACTGCAGCCAAAATATGTGTCTAGATGTCAGAGGAAAACTTGCAAGACTGTGTTCATTTTTCTCTCCTATTTGAGACTTTGAAGTTTGGTAGTCTAGCCACACTTTCTGTTCCTTTGACCATGTTTGTTTCATGTGTTGTCAAGTCTCCAAAAATTAATGGATGATTAATTTGACCCCCAATCAATCTAAAGTCTCCCTTCTTTAAATTTCAGATTTTTATGTATTTTCTAACAGCAACAAGAAAATAACCAATATATGAAAGCAGAGTATGGATGGAAAAACATCCAACTCTGCTCTTTGCTGTGGTAGGCAAGTAGAGACACAAAGCTGCTTAGTTTTAAGAAATCAACATTCAGTTAGCTTAAGAAAGGATTAGCAGTTCATGTGAAAGGGGTTCTACACTAGACAAATGCTATTGAATCTGTGTGTTAAAATATAGTAGGATGGTAAGGGAACAGGATTAGTGTATGATTATGTTGGAGAGAGACATGTGGGAGAAGTTGGAGGATAAGAGAATGGAGTGAGAAAAGAGGAAACAAAGTAAGGAAGGTGAGAAGAAAGAGAAAAAAAGAAAAAAGGTACAAAAAGACAGATGGCTGTCTCTTTCTTATAATGGGACTCATAGCAGCAGAGAACATTAAGAAATTAGCAAGCTTTCAGTCTTCAACTTTGACAGCCATCCATGATGGGAAAATGACTAACTGAAAGGCTGTGAAGAGGAATGGGATATGTGTTTCACACCAAGGCTTTCTCAACACAGTTTTAAAATCAGCTACACAGGCCGTCAAAGCTTGGCTCTAAATCAAGCATTGAGTAGACTTGCACCCTGTGCTTTCAGTGAGCATCACCACTGTGGGGCTTCTCCTGCTCATGGGATGCCTATATGTAAATCTTCAGGCACAGTTTCTGATTTTGTTGGTATAGATGAGGCTGAGATGGTGTCTGTTCTGTGGTATAAGAACAAGAGATCATTTCCCTGATGACTAAGGAGGTTGATGAAATGTCACCTTCTGGAATTGAAGCCATCACTCTTAGAAAGGAAAAAAAATCCTGCCCTTTGGTTATGTCTTTTATCTTCGAATTGATGGTTGATATTAGAACAAACACCAAATTAGTCTAATACAAGACCTGAAAAACATGTCTACAGGAAAATATTGCTGTGGAGACAGACAGGGTTAGTTAAAATGGTACTGCCACTGAGATCAGGGATAGATAAGGTAATCTGGGGCTTGGGCTAGGAGACAAAGAGGTAAGAAGGTGGCTCTATACACCCACATTCATTTTATATTTAGAAATCTTCCTGAAATAATGGTCATCCTCTTGATGCAGTTATCACATGGACATGTATAAAGGGAAATGTCTGTTTTCAGAGGAATAGAAGTGTTCCCAGTGTCATTAAAATGATCAAAGTTATATTCACACTTTCTTTGACTCTATTCAGTTTAATTTTGATGATTGCATGTTGTACACAGAACCAATTCTTTCAAATAAAGAAGAAACATGGTGAAAAAAAAGAACAAGAGATCACTGACGACTTTTAGGCCTGAATCACATGCTTATGACTGCCCTTCAAACTTTGAACACTGTAACGATAGTGTGCTTCTAGAAAGTCTCTCTGAATGCACATACAATATCCAAAATTTCATTCTGTAATTTGCAGATATGTTCCACTACAATGAAAGCCCCTTGTATATTTCCAGAATAAATATCTGTCTTTGTGGTTTCACATCAGTAGAAATGACCCATCTTTGCTTACCTTGATGAGACTCTTTATCTCTGGAATTCTGGGAGTTTATCATCAGCTGAAGAAAATCTAATCTTTGCTGAAAAAAATTTTGGAAAGTGCAAAGTCAGTTGTGCTGTCAGAGAGAGTCAGAAGTTCAGACCTAGCCATACTCCTGAGAGTACTATTTATTTAAGTCAGGAAATCTCAGTAGGGTTCCAGAGGTAGTGGTGAACACGTATGTCCACATACCAGCTTTGGGCAGCAGAATGCTCTCCTGAGGAAACGCCAGCTATGTGCCCAGTACTGCTGGTCTTTGCTGTCCTTGACCCTCCTCTCTGGGTTCTGATCATACCTGGTGGGCTCCTTCCCTTCTCATGTGTGCCTATCCAGGAAGAAGTTCTGGACTTCATTCTGGGTCCCCCAATCTTAATCCTGAATGGTGTCCTTGTAGATGAAACTCGTGACATTTTGAGATCTTATCAGTAGTTTTGGGGTGAGCATCTTGTAATGTTCCTCTGAACTATAATGCTGTAATTCTCAGTGACATCTGGGGGTTACTCAGTCCTGTCTCCCTGACCTACAGACTTCCTTACTCTGAAATTAAGGTTGTATACAATAAAGCCTGGCTACCTGGATAAGCCCTGTGCCCACTTTAAGCCACAGAGGCCCAAATTTAATTTAGGTCAGCCAGGCAGCTTGGTACCTATGTGTGTTTGTAGCTTCTTAGGCAAGCCTGGACTACATAGTCATACAAAGTTCCAAAAAATTAAAAACGAAAAACAAAGCAGACTGAACAGCACCAGGTAACTTAAAATGGATTTCTTTTGGAAATTTTATAAAATAATAGTTTGGAAGTGAAGTTATTCCTTACCAAAGGTGAATTAAAGTATCCTGGAAATAATGTTTAAATAGAATAATTTTCTTTTTACGAAGGTATATGGTAACTTTTGTCCCACAATTTTTAAAACATTTATTTTTTCTTTATATGTTTTAATGTGTGTCTGTGTATGGGAATGTGCATGCATGAGTGCAGATGCCCATAAAGGTGAGAAAAAGGTACTGAGTTCCATGAAACTGTTACAGTAGTCTATGAGTCTACATCCCTACCTTGGTATGTGTGCTAGAAACTATAATCTGATCTTCTGCAAGAACAGGTCAATTTTTAACCACTGAGCTATTTCTGAGGCCCTCTCATCTAATTTTAAATATTCATGTGAAGGCATACTTTAAAAAAATGAAAATTGTCAGCTTGGTGCAGTGGTGCATGCATACTCAGTGTGTGTGTGTATGTGTGTGCGTGTGTGTGCGCGCGCTCGTATGTGCATATGCGCATCTCTGGAGTTCAAGGACAGCCTGGTCTACAAAGAGAGTCCAGGACAGCCGATGCTACACAGAGAAACCCTGTCTCAAAAGCAAACAAAATTTGTACATATCAATGAGTAAAGTGGGATTTTGATTCATGTATATAACATATACTGTTCTAATCAGGTTAAACATATTTTCAGACACTTATTTTTTACTTATGGTTTAACTTTCAAAGTCCATTACTCAATAGATTTTGGAAACTTTAAAACGGATTCAATGCACATGGAAGTACATATGCTTCCCACACAAGCTCATGCCACTTTGTCACTAGTAGGGAAATGAGTGTATCTATCATATGGAAGTTCTAGGTTTTAACCTTTTGCTCATCCTTTCCTCCTGGGATGAACTAAGATCACAGACCTGAATCATTGAATAAATGAGCCATTAGTAATGGGTGCACCATTGTGATCTCTTGACCCAACATTAAAATCATAAACACTGTTCTCTAAATACAATTCTAGAATAGGCTTGAGCTGCATACTCAGGGCAACTTAGACTACTATTCCAGGATGATGTGTTTGTAAGTCATGAATATGGTCCTGAGTTTTACCCTCAGTACTGAGAAAATTAAAAACGTTCATTTTTTGAGGTATATCCATAAAGTTTTCCATAATCCCTCTAACTAATATATATCCTCAGAAATTGTATACACACGATAGACACACACACAGAGACACACAAACACACACACAGACACACAAACACACACACAAACACACACCACACACACACACAGAGGGGCATAATGAATTATGAATTTTCAGGCTAGAAATACCATAGTCTGCATTATTCATTTATCAAGGAATGAAGTCAGGATTCATTTTCATGGCATGCGAAGTTTTCATTTAAAAATGTTTATCTCATGGCATATTGATCATAATATGTGTCATTTAATTTTAAATGCTTTCTTCCTAGCTTATTTCGTATCTCTATTCCAAAAATCTTCATTTTCTTCAAAATATAATAACAATTCCCTTTTCTTAACCTAGTCTAATCTTAAAATTTTTTATGGAGCAAATAGACACACACACACACACACACACACACACACACTCATATTAAACACTGTATTAACAAATGAACATCCTCGTGTTACCACCTATTACCTTTTCATTTTTTTGCATGCGGTTCTCTTTCATTTGTTCTACAGACATTCTAAAAAACCTTATAACGTCTCTTGGAAAGATGGAAATTTCAAGTGCATCAAAAATACGAGTAAGGAATGGAAAGAGTACTAGAGGGGAAAGAAAAGAGAAACCATAATGAAAATACAAAATTTACCTGGAATGATTACATTTATTCTACAACTCAGGACAATAATGGCTCTTGCTGCACAGTTTCAGGGTTAAATTTATTTCTCACTTTTTACATGTTGGATTAAGGTCTGTTTGGATAAATCAGTCTTTAGTCCAGTGCTGCAGTTAATCAAGATGGCCACAAAAGAGCTTTCAGGGCTGGAGAGATGGCTCAGTGGGTAGGTGTTTGCCTTGAAAATGTGAGGATCTGTGTCCATTTCCCAGAAACCCATGTTAAAGCCAAGTGCAGTGTGTCAGCAACAGCAACATGAGAGGTGGAGACAATGAATTTCTGGAACCCTGATGACCAGTTAGCCTTACCTACTTGGGGGAAGTTCTAAGCCAGTGCCTCAAACAAGATGGAAGGAACCAGATAAATGGCACTGAAGGCTTTTTTTTTCTTCTCATCTATATATGCATAAGAGTGTGAGTGTACATGTGCAGTTATAGACAGTCAGACATGCAGGCAGATAAAGAAAGACAGACAGACAGAGGGACAGACAGACAGACACACAGAATGAGTTTTTAGGTTGGAAATATCATATTCTGCATTCTTCACCCATCAGGAAATGAAGTCAGGATTCAACAATAGAAGAAAAGTTGGAAAACTGATATGTAAATTAACCCTCTCTACACTCCTCCATAACAAAAAGGTCAAAGAACTGTGGGGCAATTCCAAATTCTGTTGAAATGAAAAGAAAAAAAAAAAAGATAGAGAGACAGAAAATAAACAACTAGTAGGGCCTAGTGATATGACTCTGTACGTAAAATCATTTACTTTACAACTTCACTGAATTTGGTTCCTGGAACTCCTGGCAGAAGGAGGGATCTGATTTCCAAGTCTTGTCCTCTCATGTTCTCAAAGTGCACTTCCACTTCCACAGATACACAAATAACAGCAATGTCAACAAAAATAATATTGCCACCAGTAAAGAAAACCCTCACAAGCATGGAGAGAAAGCAATATCTAGAAGAAAATTTATAGGTGTTGAAAAATTTGTTCTCTCTCTCTTTTTTTTTTTTTTTTTGAGTCAGGGGTTCTCTCTATAGGCCTGACTACCTTAGACTTGTTTTGCAGATCAGGCTGGCCTTGAACTCATGGAGATCTGCCTACCTCTGCCTCCTCAAGTGCTGGAATTACAGGCATGTGCCACCACTCCCAGCTAAATGATAACACTTATGGGAAGTGCCACTAAGAGAAAAGAGAAGATGTATTTCAGGCAGAGAAGGAGTGGACCAAAGTATAGCCTAATAAAATAAAATAAAAATATAGAAGAAATCAGTGAAAATGAAAGATTCTTCTTAAACAATGTCGTCAGAATTGGTAAAATGTTAGCTGGGATTGTTCTAGAAAAGAGTGATGACTCACATTACTAGCATGCACAGTGAATGTTTTAGGAGAGTAATGTTATTGAAAAACACAAGGGTATGTCAAGACACTACATTTATAATTGGAAGATTAGAACAATTGCTGCAATTACATAATTTAGCTAAGATGTACAAATTGCTAAAAATACACAAACTATAGAAATTGACTCAAAATTTTTGAATAGCATGTATAATAGACATGTGACGTAATGAGGAAGAATTAGTGATAGAAGGTTATCCACAAGAAAAGCCTAAGATCATAAGATTTCAGCAGTGAATTCTAATAACGGTCCACAGAGAATACAATGCTACTTTCTTCTAAACACTTCTAAAACACAGAGTTGAAACATCTCCAAATTCCTTTTAGGCTTACAGTGCTTGAATCCAATGACATCGCTCAGAAAGAGAAAACCTAATACTAGCATCACTTGTAAATATGGTTGCAAGATGCTCACCAAAATAATATTACACTCAACCAAGTGACTAGTTGACTAGTTCAGCAACTAAAAGAAAGGACAGGCTGAAGAATCCTGTAAGATACACAAACTTTTGACCTTTCAGTTATGGGCCTAAGCCTTTACTGACTGAGCCATCCCTACAGTCCTTCATGAACTTCGCAGAACATAACAACTAGGAAACTAGACACAGAGGTAACAAATTATAAATTCTACTTACAGGAGGTTAGACTCTAGACTACTGGTTGCTTACACCTGAGAAAGGAAAGGGGTTGATAGCTAAATGTACTGGGTTCCTGAATTGACAAATAGATTCCATAGCTGACAAAATTCATGACTATGAATATCTTATGTACACTGAAAGCCGCGGATCAGTCCATTTAAGTGGGCCATGTGCAATGTGTCTGAAATAAAGTTCACGATGTGTGTAATAATGTAAATGTATATGTAAAAACAAAAATATCATTAAAAAAGAAACCATAAGAAAGGTACCAGTGGGAGAGGGGGAGGGTAAGAAAGAGGAACAGGGGAATGAAAATGACTAAAATTCATCATAAAATGTAGGACACTGTTGGAAAATTAAATAGAAGAAAACAGAAATAATGCAATGTTAGTTCACATACTCACTGAGAGGAAGAATGGATCCAAGAATTTAAAATTGAAGAGCTTCTTCACTTTTTGTACAAAGAGATTTTGTGGGTTGTTGAGGGAATCAACATTCACTCCAAATGATATGCCTGTGATCACATCCATGCTGTAGGCCCCAAAGACACTGAGTAGTGGGAGACATGGAATTAACATCTATAACTCCTCTTATGGGCTCAAATGGGAGTAAATTCACAAGCCAAGCCAAGGCACACACTGCCAGAACACTGCTGTGGTGAAGCTAGGTCTCCATCATGCTTTCTGGTGAGAAGTTCATCAGGTCAGAGTGTTAAAACTGTTCTTGTGCTGGCCTGTGATGGGGATACTGTTGAGGGTTAGTTTTAGTTGTCAACTGGACACAACATAGAATCATTTGGGGGAGGGATTCCCACTGAGCATTTGTCTGCATCCGGTCGGTATTTGGGCATGCATGTGAGGTATTTCCTTGACTGTGCTAATAATGTAGAAAGAGCCAGTCCACTTTGGGCAACACTTTTCACCGGGTCTGGGTCCCTGACTGCATAAGAGTAGAAAAGGCAAACTGAGCACAAATGTGTATGTACTTATTTCTCTCTGGGTGACTAGTGCCTTCAAGTTCCTGCCTTGACTTCCCTGTGATGTTTGACTGGAACCTGGAACTGTAAGATAGTAAGGACTCTTTAACTACATAACTTTTTCTTTACTCAGGATATTTTTGGGATGGGTTTGAGACAAGTTTTCTTTGTGGGTAGCCTTGGCTGTCCTGGAACTCACTCTGTAGAACAGGCTGTCCTCAAACTTCCAGAGATTGACTTGTTTCTGTCTCCTGAGTGCTGGGATTAAAGGCATGTGCTAACACTGCCCAGCTATCCAGGGTATTTTCTTTTCTTTTTTTATCACAGAAATAGATATGGGATTAGAATAGACACCAAGAGACATGTAGTCACAGAAAAAGAGAAACTTATAATCAGACACACTGCGTCAGTGGGAGTGAAGTGTGGATGATGATGAATATGGAAGCACCATGTCCCACCAGGGCAATTTAGATGACTGTCTATGTGTAGGAGACTGAGAAACAGAACATCGTATCAGGTATTTGTGTATTGCTGGTATTTATGCCCAAAGCCTATTCATCTTCAATACAACACACAAGAATTTTTATTAATTTCCTGAGTCACACTCCATTCTCGAGGTACTGATAGATCAGCTAGTCCCCAGTCCTGGGGAGGTGACATTGCCCCAAGGGCAGAAGTATTACTTCAAGTTGTGAAAATTAATATTCTTGGTAAAACACAAATTTCTCTCCTCTACTTGTGTGATTACATTTCTTCATCTTCCAGGAAGTCTGAGTGGTGCATCAGTGTTTCTAGAATGACTCAAAAGGCCTGGGTTTATTCTAGAAAATGATCTGATCACAAAGCCCACAGCCTTACAGGAACTCCCCCTTTTTAAAAACAGGCTAAAAGAGAAATAGTGGGATGGTTACACTTTCATTTATTGACTCTGGGTGTATCTTTCATGTATGTGCACCTCCCCCTGTGGGGTGTGTGTACATGCATGTATGTGTGTTTATGTGGGCACATTTGTGCCGTGACATGCATGTAGAGGATAACTTGTAGGGATCAATTCTTTCCTTCCTCCATGCAGGTCCTGAGGATTAAACACAGGCCTTCAGTCATGGTGGTAAACTTCTTTACCCATGGAGCCATATTGCTGATCCTGGAGAAGATTTACTGTTTTACTCATATTCTTGATAAGCCCATGATAAGTTATAAATTGCTCTAACTTGTACATTTTAACACCTCTGGTGCACACACAATATCATAATATGAGTGAAATGTTTTCTTGGCTATCTATTTTCTATAAAAGTCACACTAACAAATGTGCTTTAAATCATGATCCTTCTTTTGTTTTAAATTTGGACCTGAAATTGTTAGTATATGGTTATCTTAAATGATTTCATTTCATAGGCTTGTGATTATCCACAGTAAGGGGAATTCGAAAGTCACAAATACATATTCAATGTATTCAAATGTATAAGCCTGATTTTAACCACTAGTTTTAGCCTCCTTCCCACAGGCATCTGTCACCCATCAAGTCACAAGTTTCAATGTGATTTCTATACTTATGAATGTAATGATTAAAAGACCCACAGAGACAAAGAAAGATGGTCAAAGCTAAGGATGATGCACAAATTAGACTATTTAAAAATAATTCAAACGATTGTATTACAATGTTACTGTTTTCTGTTTCCAGTCCCATAGAAATGGACACAGTGTAATTATGCTCACTCTTCCCCAAAATATATATGTGCTTATTTATGTGTTTTCCATACTATAGCAGCAATAGTAACAAAGACAAGGACCACTGTCCATGAACGTAACTGCAGTGGCATTACAATACCGAATAAAGTTAAAAGGAACTTTTCAATATCATTTTCAGGCTTCCCAAGTGGTCTCAAAAATGTCTTTGTATGGTAGTACCAGCTGTGAGACATATAGTATATGACCTCTTACAAGACGCACTCAAGGAAACAAAAATCACTTTTGTGGGTTTATACCAGAAATGAATAGCCTGGATAACATAACCACCATTCAAACCTAAGTTAAGTGACGGTCTACAAAATAATTGGCCTTTGTTCTTACAAAAATGCATGATCCTTCTTTGTAAACTACTTACCTTGTTTTCTAGAATTTCCAACATAATTGGACAACTGATAGAGGAATCATCACAGCTCCTATACAAAGAAGTGGCATCTTTTCACCTAGGCACACTTGTGGTGGTTTGAATAGGTATGGCCTTCATAGACTCATGTGTTTGAATGTTTGGCCCATAGGGAGTAGAACTATTAGGTGGTGTAGCTTTGCTGGAATAGGTGTGGCCTTGTTGGAGGGAGTGTGTCATGTGGAAGTGGGCTCTGAGGTCTCATATATTCCCAAACCACGCCCAGCGGGACAGCACCCTTCTGCTACGTGCTGATCAAAATGTAGAACTCTCAGCAACTCCGCCAGCACCATGTCTGCCTGGACTCTGCCATGCTTCTCACCATGATGATAATGGACTAAACTTCTGAAAGATCAAGCCATCTGCAGTGAATTGTTTTCCTTTATAAGAGTTGCCATGGTCATGGTGTCTCTTCACAGCAATAAATCTCAAACTAAGACATCACCCTACTTTCTCTTGGGAAATATCCTTTTTTCTGGGATGGCCTATTATAGTCACAGCACTGTTCCAGGAAAGTCTTCTAGTTTTCTCTGGTCTCAGCCTCTGCAGGAGACTGAGTTGTTGTAATCTGTTGAAACAACAACAGTAACAACAACAACAACAATTCATTCATGTCTGGTTCCTGAAGAGACTTAATGTGAACCTCAACTCCCTAGCAGACAATTGTGGTGTCTACTAACAACTGCTGTGATTTGAATATGAAATGTTCCCACTCAGGCTTATGTGTTCAAACACTGGCTTCTGAGCCAATGTTACTATTTGGCAAGGGTAGATTGTTGCAGCTAGATCTTGAATCTTGATAGGCTGGGCCTCCTGTTTCTTGAGTATTAGATGCAGTGATATCAGTTAACTTCTGGTCCTGCCACCATGTCTTCCTGCCATAATGAATATGTAGCACCTGGAACTGTAAGCCAAAATAAATGTTTTCTTTTTCCAGTCGCTTTTGTTGGACTATTTTGTCACAGCAACAGGAAAGTAACTAATGCAAGAGCCCAGCACCCAACAACTGTGGTGGTACTTACTCTTTCATGATGATGGGATCACCTTGTTCTGCTCCACATCTCACATTTTTCACCAACAAATCTGCATACTGGTTAATGATGGGGAACATCTATGCACAAAACAAAATATCATTCACAGTGAGATGAGGGGGCTCAATTCTCAGTGGATTTGCCTTCCCAAGGACAAAGCAAGAGGTCACATCAATACAAAAGGCCATGGTTAGGAGTGTCAACGCAGTGGACACTGCTTTGGAAAGGGCTGTGATCTTCCACTCTACCTGTCCCCAGATCTGTTCTCCATGTTTCCAATGAGAAACTTACTACTTCATTACCTCCTTGAGTTTTCCACTGGTGAAGGTTGGTGACAGCAATGTTCTTAATCTCTTCCATTCTTCATTTTCAGAAAAGGCAATAGCTTTTTTCAAAATTCCCACTGGACCAAAAGCCTAGACTCCAAAGCAAAAGAGATGATGCCATATATAAGTTTGGAGAACTCAACAGTTGTTTAAAAAAGGTATCATTTATTTATGATGCTCTCGTTAGTTAATCTAACCTGTTCAATGCATATTTGTCTCAAACACCTAACTTCATCCTTTCAGTCTGTGTCAAGTAGAAAGGAACTGACGACAACTGGTTGCCTTGTAAAGACAGGCTAGTTATGTATTTACATATATTCAAAGGATGAGTTCTTTGATAAGGGATGATGAAAGTGACTGGGGAAAACCTAACAGTAACTGAAAATTATAGGCATTCTTTGGAATAATTAATGCAATTCTATATAAAGTATTTTTATTACTATTTTTCTTTAGGTATAGTTGATTACCACCTTGAATCTTATGCTCATTTAAAAAAACACATGTTTTGTACAAAAATGGGTATTTTGTGGCACTATGTAATTTAAAATGACAACATCTTGTGTCTGATGTTTATACATAAAGATTTACCTATGATATCAAAATTGAATTCAATGTAATAAATTTAGAGAAACAATTGTTTTTAGTGTTTTTCTTTGTGGGTATGCAAATGTGTGTCCATGTGTGCATGTGCAGAGGCAAGGGGAGGACACAAGGTGTCCTGTTTTGTCACTCTGCATTATTTCTTTGAGACAAGGTCTCTCATTGAACCCGAAGCTCCCTGTTTCATCTAGGCTGGCTGGCTGGCTACAGAGCTCCTGAAATACATCTTTCTTTCCCCAGTGCTGGAGTTATTGTGCCTGTGGCCATGCCTAACTATTTTATGTGAGTGAAAACACCTTTGTAAGATACTAAAAAAAAATAAACAAAGATTTGGGTGCATTTCTAAGGTAAGACAACACACTATTACCTTTACATTTTTTCCACAGAAATGAATTATTATAAGCACTGGCTGCTTGTCCAGAGGAACAGGTTTTTATTCCCAGCACTTTAATGGAAACTTTAAATCATATGTAACTCCATTTTCAGGGGGATTTGATGATCATATCTAGCTCCATAGGGATGTAGTATGCACATATTACAAGACATACATGCAGGCAAAAAAATACATATAAAATAAAACAATAAGCACTAATAAAAAAGATGAAACACTTTAGGTATGAATATAACAAAAATGTACAGTACACTGGAAGCTATGAAATATTGATGGAAGTAATCAGAACAGTTGAAGGAACAGAGAGGCACATCATACTTTTATATGAGAAGATTATGCTAAGGAGATGGCTCATCAGGTAAGAGTGCTTTCCCCCTCAATCGTGAAGACCTGTGTGAATCCTCAACACACATAATAGAAAAAGTTGGGCATGGCTACAGGTGCCAGAACGGCAATGTTCAGAACAAACATGCAGATTTCAAGAGCTCACTAGCAATCTAGCCAAGATGAAACAGTGTTCTTTGGGTTCAGTGAGAGACTTTGTCTCAAGGGAGTAAGGCAGAGTGGCAAAGACACCCAAATTCCTTCTCTTGCCTCAGCACATGCACCCATGGACACAGCTATTTAGGCAGTACACATACAATTTAAGTGCTAAGAACTGTGATTTTCTCCAAATGTATAAAAAAACTAACTAAATTCTGAGAGCGTAGGTAGGTGGGTTTTTATGTGTAGACATTAAGAATCTCATTCTGAATTTGCAAGAAAAGACAATGAAAGAAGGCTTTAAGTGAAAGAGATACACAGAAAGGATTCTGAAAATGATGAGGAACAAATTATTCCATCTCATGTGGAGTCAAAATTCATTCACAATAATTAGGAGGCTGTGTTCTTGTAGGAGGGATAGACACAGTGATTCTATGGCATGTAACAGTGTATGAGTGATCCAGCCACAGCCACAGCCCCAAATTATTTTCTTTTGTTCTTGGATCCTCAATACAATCATTAAAGCATTGGTTTGATGATTTGACTCTTTTTTATGTTTTTAAATATTTTATTAATTTATTCATATTACATCTAAATTGTTAGCCCATCCCTTGTATCCTCCCATTCCTCCCTTCCTCCCACTTCCCCCCTACTCTCCTCCCCTATGTCTGTGACTGAGGGGGACCTCCTCCCCCTGTATATGATCATAGGGTATCGAGTCTCTTCTTGGTGACCTGTTATCCTTCCTCTGAGTGCCACCAGGCCTCCCCATCAAGGGGACATGGTCAAAAATGGGGCACCAAAGTTTGTATGAAAGTCAGACCTCCATCTTCACTCAATGATGGAAAATGTCCTGTCCATTGGCTAGGTCTGGGTAGGGGTTTGAAGTTTACTGCCTATATTTTCCTTGGCTGGTGCCATAGTTTGAGCAGGACCCCAGGACCCAGATCTGCCCGTCATAATGTTCTTCTTGTAGGTTTCCAGGAACCTCTGGATCCTTCCATTTCCCCATTCTCCCATGCTTCTCTCACCTAACATCCCAATAGGATGTCCTCCCATCTGACCCACCTCTCTGGTAAGTAAAATCTTTTATGGGACATGCCCCTTGGGCTAGTGTCTCAATATAAGTGAGTATATACAATTTGTATCTTTTTGCTTCTGGGTGAACTCACTCATTATGATAATTTCTAGTTCAAGCCATTTGTCCACAAATATCGGGAGTTCCTCGTTTTTAATAGCTGAATAGTATCCCATCGTGTAAATGTACCACAGTTTCTTTATCCACTCTTCTACTGAGAGACACTTAGGCTGTTTCCATTTCTGGCTATTATGAATAAAGCACCTATGAACATAGTTGAACATATGTCCCTGTTGTATGGTAGAGCATTTTCTGGGTGTATTCCAAGGAGTCGAATAGCTGAGTCTTGAGAAATCCTATTCCCAGTTTTCTGAGAAAGTGCCAGATAGATTTCAAAAGTGGTTGTACTAGTTTGCATTCCCATCAACAATGAAGGAGTGTTCCTCTCTCTCCAGATCCTCACCAGCATGTGGTGTCACTTGAGTTTTTGACCTTAGCCATTCTGATGTGTATGAGATGGAATCTCAGTGTTGTTTTGATTTGCATTTCTCTGATGACTAATGAGGCTCAGCATTTCTTTAAGTGTTTCTAAGCCATTCAATATTCCTCTGTTGAGAATTCTCTGTTTAGTTCTGAGCCCCATTTCTCAGTTGGGTTATTTGGTTTGATGGTGTTTAATTTCTTGAGTTCTTTATATATTTTGGATATTAGACCTTTATCAATGAAGGGTTGGTGATGAACTTTTCCCAGTCTGTAGGCTGTCACTTTGTTCTGTTGACAGTGTCTCCTGCCTTACAGAAGCTTCTCAGCCTCATGAGGTCCCATTTATTAAGTGTTGACCTTAAGGCCTGGGCTGTTGATGTTCTATTCAGAAAGTTGTCTCCTGTGCCAATGTGTTCCAGACTCTTCCTCACTTTTTCCTCTAACTGATTCAATGTCTCTGGTTTTATGTTGAGGTTTTTAATCTACTTGGACTTGAGTTTTGTGCATGGTGACAAATAGGGGTCTAATTGCATTTTTCTACATGTAGACATCCAGTTAGACCAGCACCATTTGTTGAAGATGCTATCATTTTTCCATTAAATAGATTTAGCTTCTTTGTCAAAAATCAAGTGACCAAATGTGTGTGGATTCATCTCTGGGTCTTCAATTCGATTCCATTGATCCACCAGCCTATTGCTGTGCCAGTACCATGCTGTTTTAATTACTGTTGCTCTATAGTACAGCTTGATGTCTTCTTGGTTGACTTTACCTTTGATGAGTACGAAATGTCCTTCCTCATCCCTTTGATTAATTTTGGTTGAAAGTTTATTTTATTAGATATTAGAATGGCTACCCCAGCTTGCTTCTTGTGACCATTTGCTCGAAATATTTTCCCTCAACCTTTTACTCTGAGGCAATGTCTGTTTTTGTGGTTGAGATGTGTTTCTTGAATGCAGAAGAATGTTGGGTCATGTTTATGCATCCACTCAGTTAGTCTGTGTCTTTTTTATTAGAGAATTGAGATCATTGATGTTGGGAGATATTAATGACCAGTGACTGCTAAGTCCCTTCATTTTTGCTGTTTGCTCCAGTCGAGATTTTGTGATGTTGTGATTTTGCGATGGTGTAGTTACCTATTTCCTATGTAGTTTTGGTTGTAATGTGACCCTTTCGGGTGGAGTTTTCCTTCTAGTACCTTCTGTAAAGCTGGAGTTGTGGCTAATTACTGTTTGAATTTGTTTTTGTCATGGAATATCTTGTTTGCTCCGTTAACGGTTATTTACAGTTTCACTGGATATAGTAATCTTGCCTGGCATCTCTGTTCTCTTAGGGTTTGCAAGACCTCTGTCCAGGCCCTTCTGGCCTCCATGGTTTCTGCTGAGAAGTCGAGAGTAATTCTGATAGGTTTGCCATTGTATGTTTCTAGGCCTTTTCTCTTGCCACTTTTAATATTTTTCCTTGTTCTGTATGTTTTGTGTTTTTATTATTATGTGGCGA
The DNA here is from genome assembly GCF_903995435.1 of Acomys russatus. NCBI lineage: Eukaryota > Metazoa > Chordata > Mammalia > Rodentia > Muridae > Acomys > Acomys russatus. The sequence goes on along the minus strand of NC_067155.1, from coordinate 38,587,131 downwards.
GAAGAATTTCTTTTCTGGTCTATTCTATTTGGTGTTCTGTAGGCCTCTTGTATGCTCATATGCATCTCCTTCTTCAGATTGGGGAAATTTTCTTCTATGATTCTGTTAAAGATATTTTCTGAGCTGTGGAGTCAGTTGTCCTCTCTTTCCTCAATACCTATTATTCTCAAGTTTCATCTTTTCATGGTGTCCTTGACTTCTTGGATGTTCTGTGTCAGGAATTTTACATACTTAGCATTTTCTTTGATGGTTGTTTCGAGTTCTATGATTGTATCTTCAAGTCCAGATATTCGTTCCTTCATTTCTTGCATTCTGTTAGATAAGGTCACCTCTGAGATGCTTGCTTTCTTCTCTGATGCCTCTCAATCACGTTTTTCTTCTGTGTGTGCCTTTGTCATAGCTTCCATTTTTATCTTCAGGTCTTGAACTGTTTTAATGATTTCCTTCATCTGGTTATTTGTATTTTTTCTGAAATTCTTCTAGTGCTTCTTTATATGACTCTTTTAAGTCTTCAGCCCTCTTGTTTGTCTCCTCCTGCAGTTGTTTACAGAATTTATTAGTTTCTTCCACTATCATCTTCCTTTCTAAGGACTTGAGGTCATTTTCTTGCATTTTGATTGTTTCTGGGTTCTCCAGCTGTTTTCATGGGGATTGCTGGGATCTAGAGGTGCCAAGCTGTTTTGTTTTTTGTTGGCATTCTTTCACTGTCCTCTTGTCATTTTGGTGTCTCTTATTGGGAGGTAGCTTCTCGTGACCTTCGCTGGTTGGTCAGAATATTCTCCACAGTTGAGTGGAGAGTGTGATACGACTTTCTCACGTACTCTGGTGCCTCACATTTGACCATGTCCCCTGGAGGGGGAGACCTGGTGGCACTCAGAGGAAGGACAGCAAGTAGCCAAGAAGAGACTTGATACCCTATGAGAATATATAGGGGGACATAATTCCCCTCAGGAATAGTCATAGGGGAGGGGAATAATGGGAAAATGGGGGGGGGGAATGGGAGGATACAAGGGATGGGATAAACATTGAGATGTAACAAGAATAAATTAATAAAATAAAATAAAATTTAAAAAAAGAAAAAAATGTAACCAATGATGAGGTTTATGAGATAAATTTTCAGACATGTTACCAAACATAATCCACAAAAAGAAAAATAGGTGTATTTGCTTCCTTCAAATAAGAGATGTTTCCTTTCTTATAGAAAGACTCCTGTTAAACAATAAATGTTAGTGAAAATATATGGGAAATGAATTATTGTATTATGCTGCTAGTGGGAATGTTACTTTGTTCAGTGACCATAGAAACCAGTGTATAGGATCCTTTAAAGTCTGAACATTTAACTACCACATGATACACTGCACTATTACTGGGTTTAAATGAAAAGGAATTGAACTCAACATACCACAGAGATATCTGTGTACCCATGTTTTTTTTGGGGGGGGGGAATTATATTCATAATAGTCATGCTGTAGAATCAGCTTAGGTATTGGTTTTGTTTGATTTCCATTGCTGTATTAAACTCCATGACTAGAAGCAACTTGTAGAAGAAAGGGTTTGTTTTAGTTTACAGTTTGTACTTCATCACTGGGGGAAGCCAAGAGCTTGAGGCAGAAATCAACAGAGGCATCCTGCTCACTGGCTTGCTCCCAGGCTCTTGTTAAGCTACCTTTCTTATACAGTCGACCTGGGGATGGTACCACCTATACTGTGCTGGGCCCTCCTACATCATTTAACCATCAGGAAAATGCCTCACAGACATGCTCATAGCCTTATCTGACAGGAAATTCTTCAACTTATGGTCCCTTTTCTAGGGTATGTCAAGTGGACACCCAAGAGTAGTCATCACAGTCCATTAGTCCATTAATAGGTGAATAGATAAAGAAAATCTCTCCCTCTCCCTCCCTCCCTCTCTCTCTCTCTCTCTCTCTCTCTCTCTCTCTCTCTCTCACACACACACACACACACAGACTCATACACACCAAAACACCTACCTAATGCATAAACACATGAATAAATGTTGAAATGATTTAAAGAACAGATGCCTACCCGACGGTTTGTGAAAGTAGAATAACATTCTTTCACCAACACTGTTTTGATTATGTCTGGATCCATGATAGCCAAAATAGGTTGTTGGCCCTCATAAAACCTGCATTGGGAAAGCAGAGAGGATTCAACTAACCAGGCTGATTTTATAGCTGGAGGCATGCCCTGGAACCCAAATATTGATTCAGATCTTACAAAACCCATAATCCAAATTGTGCAATACACAACGATGTGAGCTTCTAGTTGAAGACAGGAATTCTGACCTCATGTCACAGGAGTCTCATGAGCAGAAGTATAATGTAGCTCATGCAGGAAGGGGCAATCATGAAATAGTTCTACAAAGAGATCACACTTAGAAATAAATGGGAACATTTGTTAAATCTGGGTGATGCATACATGAATATTGAATTGAATAGCCAAACATTGGGCAGAAGGTCAGGTGAGCCATCCTTGGGCCATCAAGTTTAAGAGAAAGGTCAAAATGTGTAACTTTCTCAGACTAATGCAATCTTTGAACCATAATACCTGGAGACATATGGGACCTGTGGTAGGAAAAGCTCTAAAATACTTATGATCATGCATTCACCTCAAGAGGCTACGGTCTACGGTTGTCTTCCAGGCCCTGAGATATGTTATATTTTCAAGTAAACTAATGGAAGCTTCCAGAATACTTACCCCCATATTTTACCATATTTTTTATGACATTGTCTGTCAAACTCCCAAAATCCCTGGGAAAAGAAAGAAAATTAAAAATCATTATTATTATTTTATATTTATTTATTTACTTATTTATTTAGTGTGTGTCTGTGTGTCTGTGTGTCTGTGTGTGTCTGTGTGTCTGTGTGTGTGTGTGAGAGAATAGGTAGAATAGAGGACCACTTATGGTCGTCAATTCTCTCCTCCCACCATGTAGGTTCTAAGGATCAAATTCAGATGCTCAGGATTGGTGGCAGACACATTTACCAGTTGAGCCATCTTCCTGCCCTGGACTACTATTTTAAGTAGATTGCCCTTACCTAATTGGGGTACAAATGATTTGAATTTTACTAAGTCAATATTACTATCTATCCCTGGCAATAAGGCGTATGCTCTTATTCTTATGTGTATGAGTAGGAAGGAGAGAGAATACAGGAGATATTTGAAATGAGAACATTGAAATTGTTATGTTTACCCCCAGCATTGTACATGCATGGCCACTTACTCTTGTCTATGAATAACAGGGAGTCTGTGGCTCTCTAAAATATATTTGTTTCCCCACATGTCATCCCTAAATGCTCAAGGACTTGGAGGTATTCCTTTCATAGGCACAAGAGAAAACAGAAGCTAAGTGAACATGAGGAAGGATTCCAGCAACAGGCACCATTGTGTATCTCCATATTTAATTTTATTTACCTCAAAAGCTCTCCCTAGAACACCAGAGGAAGTAGAAGCTGGAACAAATTTAGGACTTCTTTGCCTCCCCCCATTCATGAATTTATTTATTTAATGATTTTACAGCTTGATCACAGACCCCTCCATTCTTTCCTCCTAGCCTCACCCTCACACCCCCTGTCCCCTACCTCCCTTTACTTGTCCTAGGAGAAGGGCACCAACCCACCCTGGTGCACCAAGTCACAGCAGGACTAATTGCTTCTGCTCTCACTGAGGCCAGACAAAGCAGCCCAGATAGGGGACATGGATTGAAAGGCAGGCAACAGAGTCAGAGACAGTCTCCACTCTAATTAGTAAGGAACCCACATGAAGACCAAGCTGCACCTCTACTACAGATGTGTATGGGGCCTGGGTTCAGCCCATGAATGCTATTTGGTTCGTGGTTCAGTCTCTGTGAGCCCCCAGGGGCCTAGGTTAGTTTCCTTTGTAGCTCTTGTCATGGTGTTCAGGACCTCTTTCAATCTAGAGAGTGGGTTAGTCTCAGGCACACTGCTGAGTGAGAAAATAAGTAAACAAAGAATGACAGAGAACTTGCTTCTCAGGTTTTCTACTGAACACAGAAAGATGGAGAGATGCCACATCTATACAAAACATTATTATTTATGGTGGTTTGAAAGAAAATGGCCTCCTAGGCCTAAAGAGAGTGGCACTATTAGGAGGCGCGGCCTTGTTGTAGGATGTGATCACTGAGGGTGAGCTTTGAGGTCTCAGATGCTCAAGCCACACCCAGTGTGGCAGTCACTTCCTTCTGCCTGCAGATCCAAATGTAGAACTTTTGACTGCCTCTCCAGCACTCTGTCTGCCTAGATGATGGTGGACTAAGCCTCTGAACTGTAAGCCAGGCCCAATTAAATTTTTTCCTTTGTAAGAGTTGCCAAGGTAATAAAAAAGACAAAAATTGATTTTCTAATATGGCAGCATGGAACTCTCACTGTATCTGATCTATAGGACAGAGACTAGGGACCCAACTGGGAGCAACAGACCTCAAGACCTGGAGAACCCTAGGTGAGAGGAGTCTGTACAGTGGAGACCACAGGCAGGTCTGGCCTCAGGTAATCCAATGACCCATGGAAGGTGGGTGCCCAGTCCTCAGAGTCTGGACCCAAGCCTGCTTGAGAACTGCAAACATGTTCTATAGCATGAACTCGTTATATGGTACTGAACTCTCAGCAGTGAAGAAACAGAACTCCTGGCCTTGAGAAATCTCAGGAAAATGGATGGATATGTCCTCAGACCCCCCTCCCACCTGCCCTGTGCCAGTTCACAGAAAGCCTCAGGTGCCACATGGCAGACCAGGAGGTTGTGGACACATTATCCAGCCAAAGCTGTGCAGTCTATACTGGACTGGGCAGAAACCTACTTACCTGCTCCAGCAGACTGTTCCCATACAATTGGATAGAACTGACCTAGCCGAGCCATTCTCCAAAGCCCAGCAGGGCCTCCCAAACTCTCAGGAAAGGCTGGAAAGGCCCAACTGGATAAGGCAGAAAACAAAACAGCCATCTCATCCCAGTGGGAGTTCCTGCATGACTAGGTGGGATTGAGCCACCACAGCTGTGCCATCTGAACTGGACTGGGTAGAAACCTAGCTACCTGTTCCAGCTGACTGTTCCTGAACAATTGGGCAGAACTGACCTGGCCTAGCCAGTCTCCACAGCCCAGCAGGGTCTTCCATGCCCTTGGGAGAGGCTGAACCAGTCTGAAGGGATAGGACAGAATTCTAGTCAACCAACAACAATCAGAAGGTAGTATCTGTTCTCTCCCTGGCAGGTGGAACATAGGCCCCACTGCCTGGATGGATCAGGCAGAATCCTAAACAACTGCTAGAAGCCAGCAGGGTTTCAGGCACTCTAGAGTGATCTGAGCCTAGGACCAAAAGCCTTAGGGCTGGAAGGCAGAGTATTCAAAGCCCAGCCAAAGACAGGATAACTGACTCTACCTGCACCAACTAGAACTGCTCCTGGGGCTGCAGAGCACCAGCATCTACCTCTGCTGACCCAGTGGGGAGCCCAGGGTATGGAGCAAAGTCCCTTGGAGGTGAAACCAGGTCACTTGCCTGTTCCAGGGAAATGTTCTCTGTTTTCCACAGGCAAAGGCCTTTGACCTATAGTCACTCACCAACAAACCGCTCTCAACTACTAATGAAGGACACCAGAAGCTACCTCCCAACATCAGAGACAGCAATATAACTAAAGGTCAGAGTAAAAATCAAACAACAAAAACCAAACAATATGGCATCTCCAGATCCCAGTTATCCCAAAGAAATCAACCCTGAGAAATCAAACACAATTAAAACACAAGAAAATGACTCAAATTCTTAGTAATGAAAATGATAATGGAGGAAATGAATAAAATCCACAAACAAATGCCAGGAAGATGCATCCAAATACATTGAAGATATCAAAGACACCTATATAGAGGTACTGGAAGAAGTTCAGGAAAATACTAACAATCAAATGAAGGAAATCAATAAAACAGTTCAAGATATGAAGATGAAAATGGAAACAATGATAAAAGCACAGACAGAAAAAAGACAGGAATGAGAGAACATAGAGAAGAAAACAAGCAACACAGAGATGACCTTCTCTAACAGAATTCAAAAGATGGAGGACTGAATCTCAGGACTAGAAGACACAATTGTAGAACTTGAAGCAACCATCAAAGAAAAATGCAAAATCTGAAAAATTCCTGACACAAACATCTAATAAATCAAGGACACCATGAAAAGATGAAATCTAATAATAATAAGCATTGAAGAAAGAGAAGATGCCTGAATCTATGGCCCAGAAAATATTTTCAACAAAATAATAGAAGAAAATGTCCCCAACTTAAAGGAGATGCATATAAATATACAAAAGGCCTACAGAACACTAAATAGAATAGGCCAGAAAAGAAAATTTTCCTGCCACATAATAATCAATACATAAAATGTACAGAACAAAGAAAAAATGTTAAAAGTGGCAAGGGAAAATGGCCAAGTAACATATAATGGCAAACCTATCAGAATTACACTCGACTTCTCAGCAGAGACCATAAAAGTCAGAAGGGCCTGGGCAGAGGTCCTGCAAAGCCTATGAGACCATAGATGCCAGTCCACACTGCTATAACTGTTGATGGACAAAACAGGAAATTCCATGACAAAACAAATTCAAAAAGCCAATACCCACAAATCAGGCCATATAGAATATACTAGAAGGAAAACTCCAACCCAAAGTGACAAACTACAACCAAAATAACACAGGGAATAGATAACTTAATTGTAGGAAAACATAAACATACAAACACTCTACTGCAACCAATATCAAAATGAAGGGACTTAACAGTCACTGGTCATTAATATCTCTCAACATCAGTGGTCTTAATTCTCCAATAAAAAGACACAGATTAACTGAATTTATGCATATTCAAGACCCAACATTCTTCTGTATTCAAAAAATACATCTCAACCACAAGGATAGACATTACCTAGGGTAAAAGGCTGGAAAAGTTATTCCAAGCAAATGGACACAAGAAGAAAGCTTACGTAGCCACTTTAGTATCTAATAAAACAGACTTCCAGCTAAAATTAATCCAAAAGAGATGAGGAAGGACACTTCATACTCATCAAAGCTAAAGTCAGACAAGATGACATCACATTTCTGAACATCTACATTTCAATAAAAGAGCATCCACATTTTTAAAAGAGCTATTAACAAAGCTTAAACCACATTAATCCCTACACACTAATAGTGGGAGATGTCAACACCCCACTTTCACTGAAGGATAGGTCATTGAAACAGAAACTAAACCAATACAAAATGACACTAACCAGTGTCATGAATCAAATGGATCTAACAGATATCTACAGAACATTGCACTCAAACCCAAAAGAGTATACCTTCTTCTCAGCACCTCATGGAACATTCTCCAAAATTGATCATATAGTAGGTCACAAAGCAAGCCTCAAAGATATAAGAAGATTGAAATAATGCTTTGTATCCTATCAGATCACCATGGACTTACGGTGGACTTCAACAACAACAGAAATAACAAAAAGGCTGCACATGCATGGAGACTAAACAACTCTCTACTTAATGACACCTGGGTCAGGGAAGAAATAAAGAAACAAATTAAGGACTTCCTGAAATTCAATGAAAATGAAGGAACAACATACCCAAATTTCTGGAACACACTGAAAGTGGTGCTAAGAGGAAAATTCATAGCACTAAGTGCCTTCACAAAGAAATTGGAAGCATTGCAAATATGCAACTTAACAATACATCTGGAATTCCAAGGGAAAAAAGCAGAAACGCCCAAGAAGAGTAGAGGTCTGGAAATAATCAAACTCAAGGCTAAAATCAATAAATTAGTAACAAATAGAACCATTTAAGGAATCAGCAAAACCAGAAGCTGGTTCTTTGAAAAAATAAAAAGATAGACAAACTGTTAATCAAACTAGTGAAAAGACAGAGAGACACTCTCCAAATTAAAAAAAATCAGAAATGAAAAGGGAGACATAACAACAGACACTGAAGAAATACAAAGAATCATAAGATCCTACTTCAAAGGCATATATGCCACAAAATTTGAAAATCTAAGGGAAAAGAACAAATTTCTTGTCAAAATTGAATCAAGATCAGATAAACTAATTAAATAGTCCTATTTCTCCTACAGAAATAGATGTGGTTATTAATACTCTCCCAATCAAAAAAAATCTCAGGGCCACATGGTTTCAGAGCAGAATTCTACAAGATCTTCAAAGAAGAGCTAATACCAATACTCTTCAAGCTACTCCAAAAGATAGAAACAAATGGAACTTTACCATATTCATTCTATGAGGCCACATTCACTTTGATACCTAAACCTCACAAAGACCAAACCAAAGAGAGAGGGGGGGGGATTTTAAGACCTATTTCTCTTATGTACATTGATGCAAAAAACTCAATAAAAATACGTACAAAGCGAATACAAGAACGCATCAAAGATATCACCATAACCAAGTAGGATTTCATTCCAGGCATGCAGAATACATGGAAATCCATCAAGATAATCCACCATATAAACAAACTGAAAGAATAAAACCACATGATCATCTCCTTATATTCAGAAAAAGCATTTGACAAAATCCAACACTCATTCATCTTTAAAGTTTTAGAGAGTTCAGGGATAAAAGGCACATAGATAACATAATAAAGGCTATATACAGCAAGCTAATAGCCAGCATCAAATTAAATGGGGAGATACTCAAGGAAATTCCCCTAAAATCAGGGACCAGGAAAGGCTGCCTGCTTTCTCAATATCCCTTCAATATAATTCTTGAAGTTCTATCTAGAGAAATAAGACAACAAAAGGAGGTCAAGGGGATCCAAATGTAAAGGAGAAAGCCAAATTACCTCTGTTTGCAGATGATATGACAGTATATATAAGTGACCCCCAAAATTCCACCAGAGAACTCTGACAGCTGATAAAGACCTTCAGCACAGTGTCTGGATACAAAATTAAATGTAAAAAGTCAGTAGCCTTCCTGTATACAAATGAAAATCAAGCAGAGGAAGAAATTAGAGGAACCACACACTTCACGATAGCTACAAGCAATATAAAATATCTAAGAGTAACTTTAACGAAGCAAGTGAAAGATTTGTTTGAAAAAAACTTCAAATCTCTGAAGGAGATTGAACATGACATCAGAAGGTGGAAAGAGCTCCCTGGTTCATGGATTGGGAGAATTAACATAGTAAAAATGATCATCTTAGTAAAAGCAATTTACAGATTCAATGCAATCCCTATCAAAATACCTACACAATTTTAAAGACATTGAAAGATCAATTTTCAATGTCATATGGAAAAACAAAACAACAACAACAAAAAACCAGAATAGCTAAAACAATCCTGTACAATAAAAGATCCTCCAGAGGAATCCCCATACTGGATCTCAAGCTATACTATAGAACAACAGTAATTAAAACAGCATGGTACTGGCATATCAATAGGCTGGCTGATCAATGAAATCAAATCTAAGACCCAGAAATAAATCTACATACATATGGATACTTGATTTTTGACAAGAAGCCATATCTATTCATGGAAAAAAGATAGCATCTTCAATAAATGGGGCTGGTCTAACTGGATGCTTACATGTAGAAAAATGCATGTAAATCCATATTTATCACCATGCTCAAAAGTCTAGCCCAAATGGATGAAAGACCTCAACATAAAACCAGAGACACTAAATCTCTTAGAAGAAAAAGTGGGAAAGATCCTGGAACACATTGGCACAGGAGACAACTTCTTGAACAGAACTGCAACAGCTCAAGACTTAAGGTCAACATTTAATAAATGGGACCTCATGAGGCTGAGAAGCTTCTGTAAGGCAGGAGACAGTCTCAATAGAACAAAGTGACAGCCTAAAGACTGGGAAAAGATCTTCACCAACCCTACACCTGACAAAAGTCTACTATCCAAAATGTATAAAGAACTCAAGAAATTAAACACCACCAAACCAAATAGCCCAATTAAGTAATGGGGCTCAGAATTAAGCAGAGAATTCTCAACAAAGGAATATCGAATGGCTGAGAAACACTTAAAGAAATGCTCAACCTCCTTACTCATTAGAGAAATGTAAATCAAAACAGCTCAGAGATTTCATCTTTTTATAAAATTTTTTATTTTTAATTGTATTCATTTATTCAGACTCAGTTGTTATTCCAGCACTTGAATCTTCCCATTCCTCCCTCTCCCCCACTTTCACCCTATTCCCCTCCCCTAGGTCTATGACCAAGGGGGACTTCCTTCCCCATTATATGGTTATAGGCTATCAAGTGTCATCTTGGTAGCTGGCTTATTCTTTCATTGACCACCAAGGGGAGGCGGTCAAAATGGAGCACCCGAGTTCATGTCGTAGCCAGTCCCCACTCTCCACATTCATTGGGTAGATTAGAGGTGGGTTTGATGTTTACTATTGTATTGTCCTTGGTTAGTGCAATAGTTTGAGAAGACCCCACTGGGCCCCAATCCACCCATCATGATGTTTTTCTTGTAGGTTTCTAGGACCCTCTGGGTCCTTCTATTTCCCCATATCCTATATTTCTCTTACCTAGAGTCCTCACATCTATCCCATTCTCCTTGTAATAGAAGACTTTTGTGGCATGTGCCTTTTGGGCTAGTGCTCAATTATAAGTGAGTATATACCATGTGAGTTTGTTTCTGGGTTAACTCACTCAGTATGATCATTTCTATTCCTATCCATTTGTCCACAAATTTTGGGAGTTCCTTGTTTTTGATAGCTGAGTAGTATTCCATAGTGTAAATGTACCACCGTTTCTTTATCTATTCTTCAACTGAGGAACATTTAGGCTGTTTCCAGATTCGGGCTATTATGAGTAAGGCTGCTATGAACATGGTTGAGCATATGTCCTTGTTGTGTGGTGGAGCATTTTCTGGGTATATTCCAAGGAATGGAATAGCTGGGTCTTGAGGAAGCCCTATTCCCAGTTTTCTGAGATAGTGCCAGATATATTTCCAAAGTGGTTGTACAAGTTTGCATTCCCACCAGCAATGAAGGAGTGTTCCTCTTTCTCTACATCCTCACCAGCATGTGGTGTCACTTGAATTTTTGATCTTAGTCATTCTCATGTGTGTAAGATGAACTCTCAGTCATTTTGATTTGCATTTCTCTGATAACTAAAGACATTGTGCATTTCTTTAAGTGTTTCTAAGCCATTCGATATTCCTCTGTTGAGAATTCTCTGTTTAGTTCTGAGGCCCATTTCTCAATTGGATTAATTGGTTTGGTGGTGTTTAACTTCTTGAGTTCTTTATATGTTTTGGATATTAGACCTCTGTCAGGTTTAGGGTTGGTGAAGATCTTTTCCCAGTCTGTAGGCATTGATGTTCAGAATTGTGACGTCCTAGAGAGGATCCAAGATGGCGGCGAGCAGTGTGGACCGCGTTTGGAGGCTCCAGTGAACAATTCAGGGAATTGCACAGATTTCTGAGCCAGGAACACCGAGGTCCGAACATCACGGCAGCAGGAGTGCTCCACGGTTCGGAGGGACCAGGGTGCGGAGGACCTGCGTGCCCCTGCACACGGGAGGAGCGTGGTTTTTCTCTGATCGGAGCGGCGGCAGCAGAGGCGGCAGCACCAGCGGCACCAGCAGCGGCGGCTGAGGTTTGCAGCTCATAGCCTTCCGGTGGAGGCGATTGGTGTGGTGGCTGGTGGGAATTGCTGCGGGAGAGGGGACTCGGGGCAGGATTTGGGTCGCGTGGAGCCTTTGGACCCAGACTGGACTCGGCGGACAGTTCGGCCCCAGAGTCCCGGGTACTGGCCCGGCCCAGCAAACAATTCTGCCTGAGGCACTAACTCAGCGTGGCCATAGCTCCCCTGCTGTGGCGCAGGCTTAGTTGAGCACGCTGCTCCACACTAGGCACTACCTCAGCTCAGCGGCAGCTCCCCTGCGGTGACACAGTCTGGGCGGAGCACTTGGTTTCACCACAGGCGCTAACTCAGAGCAGCCGCAGTTCTCCTGCTGTGGCGCAGGCTTGGTGACGTGCTCGGTTCCATCCTAGGCACCACCTCAGCTCAGCGGCAGCTCCCCTGCGGTGACACAGTGCGGGCGGAGCACTTGTTCCACCACTGGCGCTAACTCAGAGCAGCCGCAGTTCTCCTGCTGTGGCGCAGGCTTGGTGACGTGCTCGGTTCCATCCTAGGCACCACCGCAGCTCAGCGGCAGCTCCCCTGCGGTGACACAGTGCGGGCGGAGCACTTGTTCCACCACTGGCGCTAACTCAGAGCAGCCGCAGTTCTCCTGCTGTGGCGCAGGCTTGGTGACGTGCTCGGTTCCATCCTAGGCACCACCGCAGCTCAGCGGCAGCTCCCCTGCGGTGACACAGTCTGGGCGGAGCACTTGTTCCACCACTGGCGCTAACTCAAAGCAGCCGCAGTTCTCCTGCTGTGGCGCAGGCTTGGTGACGTGCTCGGTTCCATCCTAGGCACCACCTCAGCTCAGCGGCAGCTCCCCTGCGGTGACACAGTCTGGGCGGAGCACTTGTCCCACCACTGGCGCTAACTCAGAGCAGCCGCAGTTCTCCTGCTGTGGCGCAGGCTTGGTGACGTGCTCGGTTCCATCCTAGGCACCACCTCAGCTCAGCGGCAGCTCCCCTGCGGGGACACAGTGCGGGCGGAGCACTTGTTCCGCCACTGGCGCTAACTCAGAGCAGCCGCAGTTCTCCTGCTGTGGCACAGGCTGGACAGAGCTCTCGGTTCCACCAGCTCTAAGACTCTGGTTGGACACAGTGTACAGTTTGAATCCAGAATTCCTGGCTGAGATTGGTGGTCAGTTCGGGCCCTGAGTCAATAACTGACCACAGCACGCACTTTGGGCCAAAAGGCCCTAGTGGAGCTTGGTGCGTAGTCCCAGCCCAAAAATTCTGGCTGGACCCTGTGTGCATTTTGGGCCCAAAATCCCTAGCTGAGCTTGGCAGACGGTTCTGGCCCTGAGAATCTAGCTGAGTTCTGCCCGTGGTTCGGTCCCAGTGCTCCTGGCTGGACTTGGCAGGGAACACAGAAGGCTGTGGATACCTTGGCCTGACCCAACGCTCATTCAGAGACCCAGAACAATTGCAGGATCCACAGCAAAGGGGGACTGAGGATCACTGGCTGTGAGAGACCAGAACAACAGGGCTAACCTCCTAACATCCACACCAGTGAAGCTTTGAGCTCGCAGCCTAGGGAAATCGTAAGAAAACAAGTGAATCTATCGTCAGACACCCTCCATTCAACTCTGGAAGCTACCCAACAAAAACAAAGACGGCAAGATGTCTAAAGGACAACGAAAAAGCATACGCAAAAAACCCCAAAACAACATGGCGTCTCCAGTTTCCAGCTATCCCAAAGAAAACCACCCAGAGAACTCAAATACAACGGAAATACAAGAAAATGACCTCAAATCCTTAGTAATGAGGATGATAATGGAGGAAACAAATAAAATTCGTAATCAAATGCAGGAAGACGCAGACAAACAGGTGAGAGACATAAAAGAAGCACATAGAGTGGAACTGGAAAAATTGCAGGAAAATGCAAACAACCAGATGAAAGAAATAACTAAAACGGTTCAAGCTCTGAAGACCTATAAAGAGGCAATGGAAGAAACTCAGGAATATACAAAAAATCAGATGAAAGAAATCAAAAAATCAGTTCAAGATCTGAAAATGAAAATGGATTCAATGATAAACACACAGACAGAAGAAAAACGAGAACGTGAGACCTCAGAGAAGAAGGCGAGCAACACAGAGGTGAGCTTTTCTAACAGAATCCAAGAGATGGAAGAACGAATCTCAGGGCTAGAAGATACAATCACAGATATTGAATCAACCATTAAAGAAAATGCCAAATCTGGAAAACTCCTGACACAAAACATCCAAGAAATTAAGGACACCATAAAAAGAAGAAATTTGCGGATAATAGGCATTGAAGAAAGAGAAGACATCAGACTCCAGGGCCCAGAAACTATTCTCAACAAAATCATAGAAGAAAATTTCCCCAATCTAAAGAAAGAGATGCCTATAAACATACAAGAGGCCTACAGAACACCAAATAGAATTGACCAGAAAAGAAAAACTGCCCGCCACATAATAATCAAAACACAAAACATGCAGAACAAAGAAAAAATATTAAAAGCTGCAAGGGAAAAGGGCCAAATAACATTTAATGGTAAACCTATCAGAATTACACCTGACTTCTCAGCAGAGACCATAAAAGCCAGAAGGGCCTGGACAGAGATCCTGCAAACCCTAAGAGAACACAGATGCCAGGCCAGACTACTTTACCCAGCAAAATTATCAATAACCATTGATGGAGAAAACAAAATATTCCATGACAAAAACAAATTCAAACAGTACCTATCCACAAACCCAGCTTTACAGAAGGTACTAGAAGGAAAACTCCATCCCAAAGGGTCAAGCTACAACCAAAACTACCCAGGAAATAGATAACTATCCCATGGCAAAAACACAACTACACAAACGCTCGACTGGAAACAACATCAAAATTAAGACTCTTAACAGTCACTGGTCATTAATATCTCTCAACATCAATGGCCTCAATTCTCCAATAAAAAGACACAGACTAACCGAATGGGTACATAAACAAGACCCAACATTCTTCTGCATCCAAGAAACACATCTCACCCATAATGAAAGGCATTACCTCAGGGTAAAAGGTTGGAAAAAATATTCCAAGCAAATGGTCACAAGAAGCAAGCAGGTGTAGCCATTTTAGTATCGAACAAAATAGACTTTCAACCAAAATTAATCAAAAGGGATGAGGAAGGACACTTCATACTCATCAAAGGTAAAGTCAACCAAGATGACATCACAATTCTGAACATCTATGCTCCCAATACAAGGGCACCCACATATGTAAAAGATCTCCTAAAAAAGCTTAAACCACACATCGATCCCCACACAATAATAGTGGGAGACTTCAACACCCCACTCTCACTGAAGGATAAGTCATTGAAACAGAAACTAAGCCGAGAAATAACATCATTAACCAATGCCATGTGTCAAATGGATCTAACAGATATCTATAGAACCTTTCACCCAAACAAGAAAGAATACACCTTCTTCTCTGCACCCCATGGAACCTTCTCCAAAATTGATCACATCGTTGGTCACAAAGCAAGCCTCAACAGATACAAGAGGATTGAAATAATACCTTGTATCCTATCAGATCACCATGCTCTTAGGCTGCAATTCAACAACAACAGAAATAACAAAAAGCCTACACGTTTGTGGAAACTAAACAACTCTCTGCTAAATGACACCTGGGTCAGGGAAGAAATAAAGAAAGAAATCAAGGAGTTTCTGAAATTCAATGAAAATGATGAAACAACATACCCAAATTTGTGGGATACATTGAAAGCAGTGCTAAGAGGAAAAGTCATAGCACTAAGTGCCTTTAAAAAGAAATTGGAAACATCGCACATAAGCATCTTAACAACACAACTGGAAGCCCTAGAAAAAAAAGAAGCAGAAACACCCAAGAGGAGTAGACGCCTGGAAATTATCAAACTCAGGGCTGAAATTAACAAATTAGAAACTAAGAAAACAGTCCAAAGAATCAACAAAACCAAAAGCTGGTTCTTTGAGAAAATCAACAAGATAGACAGACCATTAGCCAAACTAACTAAAAGGCAGAGAGACAGTATTGAAATCAACAAAATCAGAAATGAAAAGGGAGACATAACAACAGACACTGAAGAAATTCAAAGAATCATAAGATCCTACTTTGAAGGCATATACGCCACAAAATTTGAAAATCTAAGGGAAATGGACGATTTTCTTGATCAAGTTCACTTGCCAAAGTTGAGTGAAGAACAGATAAACAAGTTAAATAGTCCCATTTCCCCTACAGAAATAGAAGCAATCATCGATGGTCTTCCAACCAAAAAAAGCCCAGGGCCAGATGGTTTCAGTGCAGAATTCTACCAGACCTTTAAGGGCGAGCTAATACCGATACTCTTCAAGCTACTCCAAAAGATAGAAATGGATGGAAAATTACCAACTTCATTCTATGAGGCCATAGTCTCATTGATACCTAAACCTCACAAAGACTCAACAAAGAAAGAGAATTTCAGACCAATTTCTCTTATGAACATAGATGCAAAAATACTAAATAAAATACTTGCAAAACGAATACAGGAGCACATCAAAGATATCATTCATCATGACCAAGTAGGCTTCATTCCAGGCATGCAGGGATGGTTTAATATACGGAAATCCATCAATGTAATCTATCATATAAACAAACTGAAAATAAAAAACCACATGATCATCTCCTTGGATGCAGAGAAAGCATTTGATAAAATTCAACACCCATTCATGTTTAAAGTTTTAGAGAGATCGGGGATACAAGGCACTTTCCTCAACATAATAAAGGCTATATACAGCAAGCCAATAGCCAAAATCAAAGTAAATGGTGAGATACTCAAGGAAATTCCTCTCAAATCGGGAACAAGGCAAGGCTGCCCACTCTCTCCATATCTCTTCAATATAGTACTCGAAGTTCTAGCCAGAGCAATAAGACAACAAAAGGAGATCAAGGGTATCCAAATGGGAAAGGAGGAAGTCAAATTATCCCTATTTGCAGATGATATGATAGTGTACATAAGTGACCCTCAAAACTCCACCAGAGAACTCCTAAAGCTGATAAACACCTTCAGCAAATTGGCTGGATACAAAATTAACTCAAAAAAGTCTGTAGCCTTCCTATACACAAATGACAAGCTTACAGAGAAAGAAATTAGGAAAACCACACCCTTCACATTAGCCACAAGCAATATAAAATATCTAGGAGTTACCCTAACTAAGCAAGTGAAGGACTTGTATGAAAAAAATTTCAAAACTCTGAAGAAAGAGATTGAAGATGACCTGAGAAGATGGCGTGATCTTCCTTGCTCATGGATCGGGAGAATTAACATAGTAAAAATGGCCATCCTACCAAAAGCAATCTACAGATTCAATGCAATCCCTATCAAAATAACTACACAATTTTTTAAAGACATTGAAAGTTCAATTCTGAACTTCATATGGAAAAACAAAAAACCCAGAATAGCTAAAACAATCTTGTACAATAAAAGATGCTCCGGAGGAATCTCCATACCTGATCTCAAACTGTACTATAAAGCAATAGTACTTAAAACAGCATGGTACTGGCACAGCAACAGGCTGGTTGATCAGTGGAATCGAATCGAAGACCCAGATATGAATCCACACACATATGGTCACTTGATTTTTGACAAAGGAGCCAAATCCATTCAATGGAAAAAGGATAGCATCTTCAACAAATGGTGCTGGTCTAACTGGAGGTCTATGTGTAAAAAAATGAAACTGGACCCATATTTGTCACCTTGCACAAAACTCAAATCCAAGTGGATTAAAGACCTCAACATAAAACCAGAGACACTAACTCACTTAGAAGAAAAAGTGGGAAAGAGCCTGGAACATATTGGCACAGGAGACAACTTCCTGAACAGAACACCAACGGCCCAGGCCTTAATGTCAACCATTAATAAATGGGACCTCATGAGGCTGAGAAGCTTCTGTAAGGCAGGAGACACTGTCAAGAGAACAAAGCGACAGCCTACAGACTGGGAAAAAATCTTCACCAACCCTACATCTGACAAAGGTCTAATATCCAAAATATATAAAGAACTCAAGAAATTAAACACCACCAAACCGAATAACCCAATTGAGAAATGGGGCTTGGAACTAAACAGAGAATTCTCAACAGAGGAGTATCAAATGGCTGAGAAACACTTAAAGAAATGCTCAACCTCCTTAGTCATCAGGGAAATGCAAATCAAAACAACTCTGAGATTCCATCTTACACCCATCAGAATGGCTAAGATCAAAAATTCAAGCGACACCACATGCTGGCGAGGATGTGGGGAGAGAGGAACACTCCTTCATTGCTGGTGGGAATGCAAACTAGTACAGCCACTTTGGAAATCTATCTGGTGCTATCTCAGAAAAATGGGAATAGGGCTTCCTCAAGACCCAGCTATTCCACTCCTTGGAATATACCCAGAAGATGCTCCAGCACACAACAAGAAAATTTGCTCAACCATGTTCATAGCAGCCTTATTCATAATAGCCAGAACATGGAAACAGCCTAAGTGTCCCTCAGTAGAAGAGTGGATAAAGAAACTGTGGTACATATACACTATGGAATACTACTCAGCTATTAAAAACAAGGAATTCCCGAAATTTGTGGATAAATGGATTGAGCTAGAAATGATCATAATGAGTGAGTTAACCCAGAAGCAGAAAGAATCAAATGGTATATACTCACTTATATCTGCATACTAGCCCAAGGGGCGTATCCCACGAAAACCTTCACTTTCCAGGAAACTGGGACAGAGGGGAAGGCATCCTATTGGGACTCTAAATGAGAGACGCATGGGAGAACAGCAAAATAAAAGGATCCAGAGGGTCCTAGAAATCTACAAGTAGAACAATATGATAGGCAGATTTGGGCCCAGGGGTCCCGCTCAAACTAAGGCACCAGCCAAGGACAATACAGGAGGTAAACTTTAAACCCCTTCCCAGATCTAGCCAATGGTCAGAATATTCTCCACAGTGGAGTGGAGAGTGTGATACGACTTTCTCACATACTCTGGTGCCTCACATTTGACCATGTCCCCTGGAGGGAGAGACCTGGTGGCACTCAGAGGAAGGACAGCAAGTAGCCAAGAAGAGACTTGATACCCTATGAGAATATATAGGGGGACATAATCCCCCTCAGGAGCAGTCATAGGGGAGGGGAATAATGGGAAAATGGGGGGGGGGGAGGAATGGGAGGATACAAGGGATGGGATAAACATTGAGATGTAACAAGAATAAAATAATAAAAAAAATAAATTAAAAAAAAAAAAAAAAAAAAAAAAAAAAAAAAAGAATTGTGACGTCCTCTTGGTTGATTTTACCTTTGATGAGTATGAAGTGTCCTTCCTCATCCCCTTTGATTAATTTTGGTTGGAAGTCTATTTTATTAGATATTAAAATGGCTACACCAGCTTGCTTCTTGTGACCATTTGCTTGGTATATTTTTTCCAGCCTTTTATTTTGAAATAATGTCTGTCCTTATGGGTGAGATGTGTTTCTTGAATGCAGAAGAATGTTGTAGCTTGTTTATGCAGTTAGTCTGTGTCTTTTTATTGGAGAGTTGAGACCATTGATGTTGAGAGATATTAACAACAAGTGATGTTTGTTACAGTAGAGAGTTTGTGTGGTTGTGTTTTGTGTTGTGTTATCTATTTCCTGTGTAGTTTTGGTTATGGCTTGTCCCTTTGGGGTGGAGTATTCCATCTAGTAACTTCTGTAAAGCCAGATTTGTAGATAGATACAGTTTGAATTTGTTTTTGTCATGGAATACTTTGTTTTCTCTATCAATGGTTATTGATAGTTTTGCTGAGTACAGTAGTCTGGACTGGCATCTGTGGTCTCTTAGGGTTTTCAGGACCACTGCCCAGGCACGTCTGGCTTTTATGGTCTCTGTTGAGAAGTCAGGTGCAATTCTGATAGGTTTGCCATTGTATGCTACCTTGCCTTTTTCTCTTGCAGCTTTTAATATTTTTCTTTGTTCTGTATATTTTGCATTTTTATTATTATGTGTCAGGAAGATTTTTCCTTCTGGTCTATTCTATTTGCGATTCTGTTGGCCTCTTGTGTGTTTATATGTATTTCCTTTTTTAAATTGGGGAAATTTTCTTCAATGATTTTGTTGAAGATGTTTTCTGGGCCTTGGAATTGGGTCTCTCTTTTCTCAATGCCGATTATTCTCAGGTTTTGTCTTTTCATGGCATCCTTGATTTCATCTTATACCCGTCAGAATGGCTAAGATGAAAAACTCAAGGTACAGCACATTCTGGAAAGGATATGGAGAAAGTGGAACACTCCTTTATTGCTGGTGGTAGTGCAAACTTGTACAACCACTTTGGAAATCAACCTGGCACTTTCTCAGAAAGGTGGGAATAGAGCTACCTCAAGATTCAACTATTCTCCTCCTTGGAATATAACCAAAAGATGCTCTACCACCCAACAAGGACATATGCTCAACCATGTTCATAGCAGCCTTACTCATAATAGCAAGAACATAGAAACAACTTAAATGTCCCTCAGTCGATGAATGGATAAATAAACTCTGGTACATTTACATTATGGAATACTACTCAACTATTAAAAACAAGGAAACCATGAAATTCGTGAACAAATGGATGGAACTAGAAATTATCATCTGCTGAGTTAACCCAGACCCAGAAAGACTCCATGGTATATACTCACTTATAATTGGACACTAACCCAAAAGGGATGTCCCATAAAAGTCTTTACTTACCATAAGATTTGGTATAAACTCAGAGAATTCCTATTTAGACTCTATGTGTGAGAAGTATGGGAGAAAGGGGAAATAGAAGAATCCAGAGGTTCCTAGAAACCTACATGAAGAACATCATGATGGGCACATATGGACCCGGGGGGGTGTCTACTCAATCTACTGTACCAACCAAGGACAATACATGCAGTAAACATTGAACCCCTATTCAGATCCAGCCAATGGCTGGGTCATTCTCCAATGTTGTGTGGAGAGCAGGGACTAACTGTAACATGAACTCTGGTGCCTGACATTTGACCACTTCTCCTTGGTGGGGAGGCCTGGTGCCACTCAGAGAAAGGATAAGCAGGCTACCATGATGAGACTTGATAGGCTGTGGCCATATGGTGGGGGAGGAGGTACTCTTCTGTCACAGACCTAGGGGAGAGAAATAGGGTGAAAGAGGGAGGGAGGGAGGAATGGAAGGAGAGAAGTAGGGGATAACAATTGAGATGTAATCAGAATAAATGAATTAAATAAAAAATTTGTACCAAAAAGACACAAATTAAGCATTTTCTTTGCCTTTTTACTTCCTGTCCTAGTTTACTTTAGTCATCATCTTGACAAAGCCAAATTATAGGAGAAGAGAGTCTCCACTGAGAGATTTTCAAGTTCAGATTGGCCTGTGGAGTTAATGTCTGTGGGGTTTATCTCAATGGTAAGGTGATGTAAGTGACCTAGCTCACTATTCCATGGGTAGGTACTTCTGAGCTGTTTAAGAAAGAGCTACAAAGAGCCTAAGAGAGCAGCATCCTTCCATGGTGTCTTACTCAGGCTCCTGCCCTGACATCTCTCAATGAAGAATTCCACCCAGTAAGATAAAATAAGACCCTTCATTCCCTAATTTGCATTGTTCACAATGTCTTGTTTTAAAGACTTATTTTTATTTTATGTATATGGATATTTTTTGTGCATGCATGTATGCATGCCTCATGCAGGAGGAAGCAAGAAGAAGAAAACGTTAGATCCCCTAGGACTGGAGTTAGAGATGATATTAGCTGCTATGGGGTTTATGGGAACCAAGCTCAGTTTCCCTGTGAGAGAAGTTAGTATTCTGAACCATCATTTGTTCAGAATGATTTATCACAGCAACAGAAAGGAAACCAGACCATGATTGTAACAGAAACAAAACAAAACAAAGCGAGACAAAGCAAACTTTCTGCTAAGTTTCATTTGTGATGTTTTTAGGTATGAAAACAAAAGTTGCCAGTGAGTTGGCTCAGTAGGTAAAGGCATCTGCCACACAAGCTCAGAGATTTACAGAATATAGCATTTAAAGAGGTTTTTTATTATTCTAAAAATTCTTTGACAATAAGACAAGTTAACTCCTGGCAACACCAAGCCTACCTCAAAGAAGGTGATGAGCCTTATGGAGATGGCCTTAAATGTGGCAAACAAGCCACTGGAGAAAATGCCCTTGTTTCTGCCACAGACAGAATTCTGCCTAAAAAAAGGCACGCCTGGATGCAGGTAGAGCCGACGGCCAAACTCTGTGAAGACAGGGTAAGCAAGTCCTCAGTAGTTCATGTCTCTCAAATATGTCTGTCAGATATCTTGGGCCAGAAAGCTGAAGATGATGCTTCAACATTATAGAGAGCGTTGGGTGATGTTAAGGCAGTGAACTTTCTCTGTCAGGTTTTGATTTGGAAGCTGCTAACCTGCACTTATGGTTCACTAAAGTATGTAAGTTTTATCCTTTCTTAAGTCTCTGATGGGGTTGAAGATGAGATAGTTTAGTCTTACAATTAAGCTTAGTTGGTTAGGGGTTAAGATGTTTTAAGGTCTACATAGGTGTTTTACATTAATAGAGATGAGATATGATAGATATTGCTTTTCATTCAGAATTTTAGACTCAACAAGATAAGAAAGATGTTTGCTTCAAGTTTGCCATATACAAATGCTATGAATGTAACATTTATATAAGTACTGATTGTTTTGTGGTTCTTTCTGCTGTGTGTAGTTTATTTTATTTATGTGTAATATTATAAATGTGTATGTCAAAAAAGAAACACACTAAAAAGTGGAAAATAAGAAAGAATCAACTCTCATAGTAATTCTCTGATCTTCATGTTTACTTCACCACTGCACATCACTGCAAGACACACACACTCTCTCTCTCTCTCTCTCTCTCTCACACACACACACACACACACACACACACACACACACACACACACACATTTAAACACAGGTTCCCGAGGCAGTAGTGTCTTTTGCTAGAATATGTACTGGAAAAAAAATCAAACAAACTTTCTTTTGGGCCTCAGAAGTCTTAACAACACATCCTCAACACGAGAACAAATATGCTAGAGGGGTGGGCAGATCACCTGCACCAAAATCAGAAGCCCCAAAGAAAATAATCCTAAAACCGGAGACCTTTTACACAATATCCGGCCTTTCCAATTGCAGGCTCTAAGGCAGTTTTGGCAACTGCAACAAGCCAGGTTGGGAGCTCAATCAACACTTACGTCGCGGTATGCAAGGATATTTCCCATGAAAGGCAGTGGTTTGGGTCCAGAAATCCCCAAATTCTTAAAATGTCCATGTGTATAGGTTCCATACCTGTAAAGTGAGATATTAAGTTCTTAGAGACTGTCACTGTGTGTCATGTGGGCTTAACAGTCACAGACACAGGGATTCTAACATTCCAGCTGGAATGGGGAATAACATGTAAGCAACACGCAACAAGAAAAACTTCAACAGCAACAACTACTTTTGATCTTCATTTTTACCGTCTCCTTTTCTGCGAGACTCACCAAATCAACAATGGTTAACTAAAACGAATGTCTTTTTGGCTCTAGTCCTAAAGTAAAGTAAATTATTTATAAATATCCCCCAGCTTCACTGTTAATGTGATGAAATTCACTCTAGAATACTTCTACTTATTTTCCTTTTTTTATCATTTATGAAGCTGATTGGATGCCAATGGGTGTCTGCCCCTCAAGTGAGCTTCAGCAGGGGCTGCGACCCCCAATGTACCTGAGAAGTCTCCCTTGTGAGGAATATTTTCTTATTTCCTCCCAACTCAGGGGTTCAGACCCTTTTTAATGTTGCCACCCTTTAACACAGTTCCCCATGTTCTGGTGACCCCCCAACCATAGAATTATTTTCATTGCTACTTCACAACTGTACTTTGCTACTGTTATGAATCAATATGTAAGTATCAGAAGCGCAGCATATCTGATATGAGGCCCATGAAAGGGTCTAGATCCACAGGTTGAGAACTGCTCTTCTAACTCGTACCTGGATAGAATTTATGTCATCACTGCCCCATTCTCTTCCTTACCCACCGACACTGAGAGATTAACATGACCCGATGGACAAGCACAGAAAAAACTGTTGAATTATAAAAACCTGCTCAGCAAGTTTATCTCAAAGCACACACACAATGTATCCTATGCATTTGTTTATGCCTTAGGCATGCACTTATAAACAGATAAAGTCACTTTACACACAGCTGTTGTTACAAACACGGAGAGCAACAGCCCGACTTTAATCTTCTGAATAGAAGACTGCTTGTCTTATCTCATAGAAGTTTTAGGATCAAGAGAAATGAAACCTTTTCAAATAATTGCAAAACATGACCAGATGGAAAAAGATGTTGCCACAATACCACAAATGTATGGCCTTCCCTTCAAAAAATGTTTGATATTTCTGTTTTCACATCACCATGAGTATCTTTTATTAATGTAAAATCATAACAGAAGTTAAATGTGATGAGTTTGGTGAGGGGGAGCAGCTACCATCCATAGACTCATATGTGTTCTCTGTCTGTCTCTCTCTCTGCTTTTCTCTCTGTCTCTCTCTTCCTTTCTGTCTGTCTGTCTGTCTGTCTGTCTGTCTGTCTCTCTCTCTCTCTCTCTCTCTCTCTCTCTCTCTCTCACACACACACACACACACACATACAGACACGTACACACGCACACACACACCTACAGCAGTAGAATGAGTTGTCCTTGGTGGTTACATTTGTAGTCCTGGGACTCGGGATAACCTCTTTCTTACCATGTACCATCATGAAGTCATCCCAACATAGAAAGGAAGCATTGAAATAGATGTCTTGACCAATGCTTCCAGTGGAATTTAGAAAGAAAGTATATAAATAGGTCTGCGTATTAAATAGAACATCTGTGCTTGGGGAGGAAGAGAGCTCCAGGGATGAGTAACAACAACAACAACAAAAAAGAGTGAATCTGGGCCTATCATAGAGCCTGTGGTACGCTAGGGACATTGTATAAATAGTCTTAGAGGTTGGACAAGGGAGCACAAACTAGCCATGTGAACATGGGGCAAAACTCCATATCTTCTGCATCAGAGAAGACAGAGTAGAAGACAGCACAAGAGCTCTTCTCATCCCCACAGACCGGAGACCTTGCAAAAGGAGTCTCTTATCAAACCCAAGGGCCAGTCATTTGTGATCTGCTTCTGCTGAGCCTTTGTTGATTTATCTGAGGGAAACACTGAGGCTCAATCAGAGGACAACCCAATCCTAACTGAGGTCACTCAGTCCTCTTATCCACAGAAAGTGGAGCTAAGTAGAAGAGGAAGGTATACTTGTCTCCTTGGAGGGATTTGCCTAAGACTGAAAGCAACACCTTAGATCTTTCTAGCATCCCACACCCAAGCAATGTCCCCTTAATTTTCCCTTTGGAATTTTCAAGCTGGTAAGAGGGAGAATTGGCTTATTCATGTCCCCCAAGTCATAACCACTGAGGAGAGGATCCTGGGCAGTTTACTCACAGGTAGAGGAGCACCAAGCTGGTAACCAGGAGCATCCAGGTTTCCATGGCGAAGTTTGGGATCAGGTCCATTGTTGCTTTCTTTAATCAAGTCTTTCTTTTGTGCTTTACTCTCAGCTGTGTGTACTGCGCCTTCCAGGTTTGAGCCTGCTGATCTCCCCTCCCTGCCTTGCTGTGATTCAGGGAGGCCAGCCTGCAGTGCTTAAGTACTGGAAAAGAGGGTGTGGCTGACCTTACATTCAGCAGAAACACTGCTGTGCCTCACCTACAGTTCCAAGAGTTCTCTGCACTTTCTACTTTGCCATTTGGCAGAGAATCAAGGGTGTGAGTACTTTGATGTTTGAATTCTTTCCTTAAAAATATCAATGAAAAATAGAAGCTGTGTTATATTTGGATGCAAAGGTTCTTATCAGAAACTTGACTGAAGTTATTTGCTTTAAGCTCTTCCAGTCTGTCCTTTTGCCCAGGGGTGCTTTTATTTTGCAAGAGTTGAGATTTATGTGAGCTAAATTTAGAAGATTTTTGTTTACTTCCCTCTACCTATCCTCTGTCTCAGAGAATACTCTTATTCATTCTTCAGAACTCATTCTTTTAAATTCCATCTAGTAGAATCCTTCCTCACTAACTTCCTCAAAAAATAAAAATGCTTAGTCTCTTGTACATCATTTGTTATTTCCAAGAGACAATTGTAATTTTATTTTTCTGAGAACCTTATTGGTTTTCATGTGTGCATTCATTACCATGTCATAAGCTTCTGCAAGGTATCATTTTATTATGACTATCTTTTATGCCTCCAGTTCCTAATAGAATGCTTTAAAATAGTTGACCTCTGGAAAGTTCAGATAAAGTTGTCTTCTCTGTGTCCATTTCCTATAAACTGACCACTTCATGTTTCTGGGTCAAAAAAGCAAATGGGATTAGCTAGTCTCAGTCTCCTTCCTGAAAGATGAAGGCTGGTCTGGCATGGAGCTGATTGCTCCATCACATGGAGCTGGAGATATGTCTCAAGAACGTAGAGCACTGTCTGCTCTGTCAAAGGACCAGGGTTCAATTCTTGGGATCCACATGGTGGTTTACAGCCTTCTGAATTTGACCTTCAGTGGATTCAACTTCATGGGCACAGCACTCATGTGATGGGCAGACATACATGCAGCCAAAACACCCATACAGGTAACATAAAATAACTAAAAAACCCGTGTGTGTGTGTGTGTGTGTGTGTGTGTGTGTGTGTGTGTGTGTGTGTGTTTGCATGCGTGCGCGCACACTTGCACAATTGTAGGAGTGACTTACTAGGGATTATGCAGATCTCTGTTAGACATACAGATAGGGAAAGATGTCACAGACAGAAGACAAAGATAGAAAACACCTGGCTTTTATCCTCACTCTTCGGACTTGAAACAATGGCCTGGCAGGCTTTACAACAAGTTACAAGATGGGGCCGGATAAGTTTGCCTAAAGTTGTGCACCTTTCAGGCTCCCTTTCTTTGTTTAAATTAACTAATCTTTTTTTAATTTTTAAATTTTTTTTATTAATTTATTCTTGTTACATCTCAATGGTTATCCCATCCCTTGTATCCTCCCATTCTTCCCTCCCTCCCATTTTACCCTTATTCCCCTCCCCTATGACTGTTCCTGAGGGGGATTTCCTCCCCCTGTATATGCTCATAGGGTATCAAGTCTCTTCTTGGTAACCTGCTATCCTTCCTCTGAATGCTACCAGGTCTCCCCCTCCAGGGGACATGGTCAAATATGAGGCACCAGAGTACATGTGGAAGTCATATCCCACTCTCTCCTCAACTGTGGACCAGATCTAGCCAATGGGCAGAAAATTAACTAATCTTAAACTAAGGGAAGAACCCAGTTCCAGCCCACTCACAGCCCTTAAAGCCTGAAGCTCTCCAGAAGGTGCTGGACTTCAACTTCCTCCATCCCCTTCTGTTTCCTGGATTCCTTCTCCACCTGTGCTTTGCTGTAGGCATGCTTCTCCGCCTTAAGTAGTAGAACTTATCAACTATTGACTCCACCTTCTGTGCTACTTGTTGTGCTGCAAATCTACCCACATTTTAATTCTTTAACTGGCAGGAAGAACAAAGCTGATCTAGAACCACTGTTGGTATTAGTAGTGCATTGAGTATGGATGTGTGCCTGTATGTGTGTATCTGTGCATGTGGAGGCTGGAGGTACAAAGCAGGTATCTGCCTCAGACACAACCCATCTTATGTATTGGTTCAGTTGTTACAGTAATTTGTATCTGTTCAGCCTACAAAGCAAATAACTAACACAGGGAGATTGGAACATACTTTAAAGATGCCAGCACTTCACCGGGCAGAGTTTAAACTGATTCTAATCTACTCATAAACTAAACAAACAATGCTAAACCTTATGACACACACACACACACACACACACACACACACACACACACATACACACACACACACACCAAGCACTTGCCACTATGACCCATGGGCCGGTCCTCCTCATCAAGTCCCCTTCTCCCTCCTCCTCCAAGTGTCAAAATCTTTTTTCTTCTCCAGGAAGTCTTACCTTTCACTTCCTGTCCTTCTGCCCAGCTGATTGGCTAAACAGCGCTTTATTGACAGTTAATACATTCACTCAGCATTCCTCCACAATTCCCCCTTTTAGTCTAATAAAAATCTCTTTTACCTATACATTATGTCATCACACCAATATAGAATACACACACACACACACACATTTTTATCTTATACTCATAATGTTTCACTGTCTTCAACATCATCAGAGACTTCAGAAGGAATAAAATTAATTAACTGAGTTAATAGGAAGTGCAGGTTAGCCAGCTTTGCTACCTGAACAGTCACTCGAAACTCTTTAACATGTTTCAGTGTCATCTTTAGCCATCTGTCCCACTTTATCTGACAGACATATTTGTGAAGCAGGAACTACTGAGGACTTGCTTGCCCTGTCTTGGCAGAGTTAGGTCCTCAACTCCACTTGCATTTGAGTTTGCCCATTTCAGGCAGAATTCTGTCTGTGGCAGAAAACAAGGACATTTTTCGCCCAATGGCTGGCTTACACATCTGAAGCCGTCTCCATATGTAGGTTCCTCAATGCTCATTACCTTCTTTGAGGCAGGCTGGGTGTTGCTAGGAGTCAACCTGTTTCATTTTCAAAGAATCTTCAAAACAAATAAAATTTCTTTAAATGACATATTCTGTAGTTCTCTGGGGTTTTTGAAGTTAATCTAAATATTTTCCCTTATCTATCTATTAAACCTAACATGTATAGTCTTGTGACAAAATTGAATAGTACAATGAATTAAAAACAAAACTATTCTGCATCAATATCTAATATCCTATACCAATGAATTAAAACTAGCCTTGTGCGTAACAATTAAGGCCTTAAGTCGAAGAGTAGATTCAATAATCTACCTTTTGTCCTATCATTCCTAGATATTTTTATATTCTCAGAGAAAAATCCCTGAGTTCAATCTAGTTCTTTCTCTGAACAAAGCTAATAATAACACAATCAATTCTCAAAGAAGATAAACATCCATAGCCCAAAATCTTACTCAACCCCCCTTTAAGAGAAATGGGATGATGTTCTCTTTTTAAAGCTTCTTCAGGCTGATTTGGTTCTTCAGGCTAAAGGTTTGTAAATCTTGTTGATTTTATCATGACCCAGCTCTTGGCTTTGTTGATTCTTTGAATTGTTTTGTATGTTTCCAATTTATTTATTTTTAGCCCCAGGTTTGATGATTACTAGCCATCTACTCTTCTTGGGAGTTTCTACTTTTTTTCCCTAGAACTTTCAGGTGTGATATTACGTTGCTAGTATGGGATTGCTCTACTTTCTTTATAAAGGCACTTAGTGCTATGAACCTTCCTCTTATCACTGCTATTATTGTATCCCGTAAGTTTTGGTATGTTATGCAGTCAGTTTAATTGAATTCTAGAAAGTTTTTAAGTTCTCTTTTTATTTCATCCCTTAGCCAATTGTCATTGAGTAGGGAGTTTTTCAGTTTCCATGAGTCTGTAGGCTTCAGTTGTTTCTTTTGTTGTTGAATCCTAGCTTTAATCCATGGTGGTCTGATAAAATGGAAGGGATTATTTTGATTTTCTTGTATTTGTTGATGTTTGCTTTGTGACCATGTGCAACCAGCTGAGATCGCTTTTGTTGGATAGGTCCTTTGCCCTTTGGTTTCTGTTCCTTCTTTGGTCTTCTGGTCATTGTGGCCTGATGTTTTGGCAGCTGGAATGACCTCTGTTCCAGCAGGAAGTATTCACTCAAGTTGGGGAGTGAGATAGGGTCATGGGGAGTGCATAGGGGATTGAAGATAGTGGGAGAACACATGAGAGAGTGGAATATGTCCATGAATGGGCAGCCTATCTTTACTTCTAGCAGCTGACATGTTGTCTGCCCCAGCAATTAATCTTTACTTGAGTTGATCTACCTGTTCTTTTAGTTGCTGTGGTCTGTTCTTTTGGCAGACATGACCTGCACTTGTTCTTCTCACTGACATGGCCTGCACCAAAGTTGGTGACAGAAGAACAGCAGTGGGGATTGGCAGTGGGGCAAAGCAATGAGGAAGGGAACAGTGGCACCCAATTGTATCATTCCCATCTGAACCAAGGGCACAGGAGTGTTCTGAGGGAAGGTGTGCCTCTTACTTGTTCTTCATATCAGCCCTGAAAGACTTCTTAGTCCTAAGGTCATCCTTCCATCCTGTCCTGTGTAATTTCTAAGATCTCACTTGTAGGAGCTCTTCTATGAGGAAGTGGTGTGAGTTGCAGGTGACAGTGACAATCTCTATCCAGGGATATATGTGATTCCATGTTTCTGAGATAGTTATTTCTGCCTGTAAATTTACCATCAGTTAAGTCATCAATGAAAAGCATAATATTAGGGTATAATTAGAGAGATGTTTGTAAGTTCCTAAACCTTTCAACTCAGGTAAACAACATTTTGAGATGTATAACCTAATGAGTGCTGCATGTTGACACAATTCTATGTATTTCACAATTTTACCATCCCCTGCTTTCTAGAAGACTGAACTTTTGCTACCCCTGCCAAGTTAATAGTGTACTTTGAGATGACTTAACCCTAATACCCTACTGTGTACTCATTCTGTTTGTTTAACCTAGTTAAAGAGACAATGTCACAAACAACTCTGCTGCCTTTGGTTTCCAATGAAACAAGCTTTTTACAGCCCAAGGTAATGCTCAAGGTTAATCCTAAATTACATATTCTTCCATGCTCTTGTCTCAGAGTAATGCATGTATGTATTGGTGGTTTCTGGTAATCATGTGCTGAAAGCATTCAATAGTTTGGAAGTAACCCATGTAACAAACATCTACCATGTATATTGTAAACCACATTTAGATATAGCTTGATAGTATATCCTTATCATACCTTCTGTTTTTCTGAGTGTTTCAGGGTATGTTGGTGGGCAATAAACTAATTCTCTTCTTGTAAAACTCTGTTAAATATTTCCAAAGGAATCCACCATCTGACACCTCTGACTCTGTACCGTCCTTTGGATCATCTTCCCCTACTTGAGGTACCTTGTCTGGCTTCAGTGGAAGAGGTTGTACTTAGTCCTGCTTTGACTTGAGGTACCAGACAGGGTGGGTTGGTACTCCTTTGGGGCCTCATCTTCTCTGAGAAGAAAATGAGGGGGAAGTGAGGGAAGGGAGGTGTGAGCGTAGGACTAGGAGGAGAGGATAGAAAAGGCTGGGATCAGGCTGTAAAGTGATTAAATAAATAAATAATCTATCATTGATTTCCCATGGCATAGTTCATGTGATGCTCAGAAATTAAAGTGCAAATATTCATTTAAGACAAGTAATAATGCCTAAAGAGTTGCAGCCACAGAATTACAGATAGACCATCACATAACACAGTCAGAGGGAAGGCACAGGAAGAAAAGTAGAAGAAGCAAGTGTAGGCTTTGTCTTGGTCAAACTAATCCAAGAAGGAAATACTAACACATTTTGGGGTTTCTGAGGGTATCTTTAATGCATTTAATTGACACAGGGATTGGGAATATATAATTGAGCAATTTCCAGATTATTCCCTTAATAAATGCACTGTGTAAAGGGGAATATTGATGAAAATCATCAATGATGGAAAAAAGACAAGAGTAGTGCAAGAGAAACTTTGGTTTATGAGGGGAATAGGTGATTTTTACTGCAATATTGTTTATGAAACATAATTTGCCTTCTATGATACCAGAGATTCCAGAGAAAGAAAACACATGTGTTAAGATTTATACATGTGGCTTTTGTACAAAGATTCAATGTGTTTTAAAGTGAAGACAGCCACAGAAAGAACGCAAACTTAAAGTCATCTACTCTATGGCATTACTGATTAACAACAATGACCTCTGGTTTTGCTAAGAACATTGGCTTAGTTCATTATTTTCCTAGAGAAAATTAACTATGGAGAAGTCAAAATGTGGGTTAGCATGAACTGAAGTGAACTGTCAACTGTTTCCCTACCATGATAGATGATACACAGTCTTTCTACTGGTCAGCGTTACTGCTCCACCTCCTTTCCTGGCACATAAGTAATGCAGATAGGCATCTCAGATTCACAACTGGTCTCAGAAGAAGAACTCAACCTTTACCTGATTTCCTGAAGGAAAAACAAAAACCAATGGACACGATTCCAAACTTTTCTACGGCATCATGGGCTCTGCTGTTTACAATCCTGCTGCTCCTCTACCTGTAAGTACTAATTGGCTGGGCTCCTCTGCTTTGTGCTGCTGTAGTTGGCATGAGTGGCAGGTTTGTTCCCTATTGGAGAACCAAAAGTTATTACACAGTGGACATCGATGCCACTGCAGCTGAACACGTTTCTGGTGTAAAACAAACCATTGCTCTCACTGTAGTTTTTAGCCAAATGTTATAAGCTCTTGTTAAAGTACCAATGTTGTGTGATGATCAGGAGCAGGCTTAAAGTGATTACAACCAGCTGCTTTTCTAGTTTCTTTCCATCCTGTCACATCGAGATAAGAAGGTCTGCAGGTTCCAGAACTAACTGTGTGGGATTGTACGCTTCAGAAGTTAATGATGGCTTAAACTCATGCCTGCTTGCCCAATGTGTTGTCACAGAGATTGCTGGATTACCAAGAGTTAGTCAACTACGTGCCTGTGACTGATCATCTCAGTAGAGAAAGCTGCCATTGTACTTTCTAGGGGGGAACAGGACAGAGAAATGATGCTTTGTGTAGTTCATCCCCTCATGATTTAATCTGGAAAACACATGGTGCTGTTTGGCTTTTGTTGGGAAAATGAGACAGAACATTATATGTCCTCAGCAGGGCACCACCGACAGATGAATACGGACATTCCTCCAGTGTCCACCTTGGAGAAACAAGAGTTCATGAGTGTATTGCAGGAATTTGTTTGAAATGTTACTTGTAGGATAATTACTGGCTTAAAGGCATCTGCAGCCTCAAAACTCCACATCTGAACAGATGATGACTCTCAAAAACTATATCTTTAGGAAACATACTTATTATTATCTTCACATGAATATTCTGCCTATATGTGTGGATATGTTTTACATGCATTCTAGATGTCCACAGATGTTAAAGTGCTCTGGATTTCCAAGAACTGGAATTACAAACAAGTATGAGAAATCATGTGGTTACTAGAAAGTATATCTGGGGCCTTGCCAAGAGAAATAAATGCTCTGTTTTTTAATAATTTGATTTTTAAAAATTCATTCAATTTACATGCTGATTGTAGCCACCTCCCCCTCTTGTCTCCTAATCCCGTCCTCCCATCTTCCCTCCCTCTTCTCTTCCCTGCCTCCTCTAGCCCACAAAAAGGGGAAGCCATACTCCTTTGCCATCTGACCTCAGCCTTAGCAGTCTTGTCAGGGCTGCCTGCATCTTCTTCCTCTATGGCCTGGCAAGGCAATCCTAACGGGAGGAAGTGCTTGACAGAGCCTATGTCAGAGACATCCTTTGCTCCCCTGCTCCCCTGCTCCCCATATTAGGGGACCCACCTGGAGACAGAGCTGCCTATTGACTACATCTGAGCAGGAGGTCTAGGTTCTGTCCATTGATGGCCTTTATTTGGTGCATCAGTCTCCACAGGTCCTCTGGGCCCAGATATTTTGGCTCTGCTAGTCTCCTTGTGGAGCTCCTGTCCCCTTTGGGTCCTTCTGTCTTCAAACACTTCCATATGACTACCTGTGCTCTGCCCAAAGTTGGGCTGTGAATCTCAGCATCGCTTTGATTCTCTGCTAGGTGGAGACTTTCAGAGGACATCTGTGTTAGGGTCCTGTCCTGTTCTTCAACTGCTTATGGTATCTATTCTGTTTGCCATTCTGAATGCAGATTAAGCATCCTCCCTAGAGTTCTCTTTGTTTTGTAGCTTCTTTAGGTCTGTGGGTTGTAATACGGTTATCTTGTATTATATGGTTAATATTCACTTATACATGATTATATACCATGAATCTTTCTGGGTCTGGGTTGACTCATAGCAGATTTATTCATAATAGCCAAAATCTGGAAACAACCTAGATGTCCTTAAACCAAAGAACGGATAAAGAATTTGTGGCACATTTACACAATGTAAAAATACTCAGCTATTAAAAACAAAGAAATCATGAAAATTACAGGAATATTGATGGGAGTAGGGCAGATCATCCTGAGTGAGGCATCTTACAGCCCGAAATCTGCATCTTGGATGCTATGTACAATTTTCAGACTGTCAGAAAGGAAAGGACAGACAGTCTTGTCAGGAGACTTTTCTGGTTGGCTGAGCAAACTGACTGTTCACTGCTTATATAACATTCAGGAGGGATCTCGTGAATCTTCATTTTAGGGTATTCACATTGGTGAGTTTTGTTTACTTCGTAACTTGGGTGATCTGCTCAGTAATGTTCAAACTTAACTTTATAAAGTTTTATTACATAGTAACTATAGGACTCAAATCATCAAGAATTAACCTGAGTTTATAACAATTATTGTTATGCATTTTTGTCTTAAGTTCCACCTACCTATCACCTTACTGGAAAGCCAATTATTTCTCAATATTTGTACCCAAGGAGAAAGAAATCATTATGTATTTATATACTGGTTATACATTTTCATAAGTGAGGACATATGTGAATATATATATATATATGCATGTACATGTGTGAATATGTATATTTAAGTATATATGTGATAAGTGTTTGTATTTACGTATGTGCACAGATATACATATGTCTGTACCTGTTATGGTGTTGGTATGTCTTTTACAAACCCATGATCCAGTCTTTTCCTCCATGTTTTAGTTATGGGACCTCTTCACACGGACTTTTTAAGAAGCTAGGGATTCCTGGACCTAAACCTCTGCCTTTTGTTGGATCGATGCTTGAATACAGGAGAGTGAGTGATCTTGAATTTCCTCCTTTGTTTCTTGTGACCATGTCATTTGCACCAGTATCAGTGTCAGTCTATCAGTGCAAATGACCATTGGGATAAAATGCTAAGGTTTTCACATAGATCATTGCCAGCCAACTCTCATGTTTTTTGACACAATGTTTGGGGCCTCAAAATTGTTTGTGGTCCCAGGACCTGATGCCAAAACCTGATGAATAGGATTTTGGTGCATCAGATTTAGGTATTTTCAGTAAAAATTCCAGAAAAAGTATAGTTATATCAATTGAGTATTTGAAGAAAACACATATCAAGGCTACTGAGTGGCAACTCAACATATATAAGCACACACATGTATGTATACATACATATGTATATGTACATAGTCATATATATGCAAAATCATACACATAAAAATGCACACATAGACTGACAAATTCACATGTAATTTGGCCAATGAATTTACACAGACTTTGTGGGTGTTTTCTAAAAAGTATCAGTCCTAGACTGTCATTCCTAAGCTCGTGCTCAGGAAACCAGCGTCAGTGCCTGTGTGCAGATTTAACTCTTGGAAGATTTCTTTTTCCAAATGCTCCTGTCTTCTTTGTCAGGCCATAAATCTTCGAAACCATGGGTTATTGCTTAATTTCCTAAGGATTCCCTATTTTTGCCTAATATGAAAAAGCAATAATTTCCCCTTTCATTTTAAAGATACTTTCTTTATTCGATATCTTTTGAAAAACACTTTTTGCACTTGTTTTGGGTTGGGTTTTAACCTTAGTTTGACTTGTACATGCCTGCTTACACACACACACACCACCCTGGATGCATGTCTGCTTGTATATACACACACACATACACTACATACATGCATACATACATACATACACACACATACAGAGAGAGAGAGAGAGAGAGAGAGGAAAAAAAACCTCATCCCGGATGCATGCCTGCTTGTACACACACACACACACACACACACACACACACACACACACACACACACTATCCTGATGACTCTGAATTTACGAATCATGTAAGGAGTTTCAATTGCATGTAAATCTTGAAAATAAACGAAGGTGCTTATATAATTTTTGGACTATACTAAACTATGCATGTGATATAAATTAAAATGTCTACTGCGCAGAAAAAAAAATAAAGAGTGTTATTTAAACAACACTGGTCTCAAGCTTGGTGTGCAGATGGTGACCTTAGATTCCTGTATCTACTTGTTCCTCTCTTGTGTGCACAACAATATCTTTTTTGTGGTTTTTGTTTGTTTGTTTTCTAAGACACGGTTTCTTTGTATAGCCTTGGCTGTCCTGGACTCTCTTTGTAAACCAGTCTGGCCCCGACCTCACAGAAATCCTCCTTTCTCTGCTCCCTGAGTGCTGGTATTAAAAACATGTGCCACTAATTTTGGGATTTCTTTGTTTTTAATAGCTGAGTAGTATTCTATATTGTAAATGTACCATAGTTTCATTATCCATTCTTCAACTGAGGGACACTTAGGCTGTTTCCAGGTTCTGGCTATTATGAATAAGGCTGCTATGAACATGGTTGAGCATATGTCCTTATTGTGTGGTGATGCATCTTCTGGGTATATTCCAAGTTGTGGCATAGCTGGGTCTTGAGGAAGCTGAAATCCCAGTTTTCTGAGGAGGTGTCAGATAGATTTCCAGAGTGGTTGTACAAGTTTGCATTACCACCAGCAATGAGGAGTGCTCTTCTTTCTCCACAACTGCGCCAGCATATGTTGTCACTTGAATTTTTGATCTTAGCCATTCTAATGGGTGTAAGATGGAATCTCAGAGTCATTTTGATTTGAATTTCTCTGATGATTAAAGATGTTGAGCATTTCTTTAAGTGTTTCTCAGCCATTTGATATTCCTCTGTTGATAATTCTCTGTTTAGTACTGAGCCCCATTTCTTTATTGAGAAATCTGTGGACAAATGGATGGAACTCGAAATGATCATACTGATTGAGTTAACCCAGAGGCAGAAAGATTCACATGGCATATACTCACTTATAATTGGGCACTAGCCCAAAAGGCATGTCCCATGAAATTCTTCACTTACCGGGAGATTAGTATAGTGGTGAGGACATCCTACTGGGACTCTAGAAAAGAGAAATATAGGAGAATGGGGAAATAGAAGGATCCAGTGGGACCTCGAAACCTACAAGAAGAAATCATGATGGGTGGATTGGGGCCCAGGGGAGTGTACCCAAACTACTGTACTAACCAGGGGCAATACAAGTTGTAAACATCAAACCCCTACTGTGATCTAGCCAATGTACAGGACATTCTTCACAGTTATGTGGAGAGTGGGGACTGACTCTGACATGAACTCTGGTGCCCCATATTTGACCACTTCCCCTTGGTGGGGATGCCTGGTGGCACTCAAAGAAAGAATAAGCAGGCTACCAAGATGAGACATGATAGCCTATGACCATATACTGTGGGAGGAGGTGCCCCTCATTCATAGACCTAGGGGAGGGGAATAGGGTGAGAGTTGGACAGAGTGTGGAACAGGAGGATACAAGTGAATGGATAACAATTGAGATGTAATCTGAATAAAATAATTTTTAAAATGAAGGAAAAAACTAAAGGCATGTGCCACCATGCCCAACTCCCACTACAATATCATAACTATACAGTTAATTATATGGAGTTGGGTATCAATCCTAGGTCTTTGCTTATGCTATGCTGACCATAAACCATAGGAATAAAGATCTCTAGAATTGAGGTAGTCACAGAGAAGACCGAGGATGAAGAAAAAAAGAAGACAGTTGGGACTGGGTGTGCTTCCTACACTTGTTCTTCATAAATCCACCACTTGGCCCTCATAGGTGGAATGCTGCTTTTAAACTTTCACCTATATGGTCTTACGTTGTTTAATTTACAGAACCTTCTTCAGAGAACCAAGCTTATGGTTTTTGTGAGAGCGCAAACTATTTTTCTAAGCACTTTAGTGCACTGTAGAGGAATGAAAATGTAGAAGGAAATCAAGCCTATAAAGGAAAAGTGAGTGCTCCTTAGACTCTCTCAGCTACTCTGTCCTCCTTTCCTTTTCAATGTGGTCCCCAAGGCTGCGTGTTTTTATATATTTATCATAGCAGTGCTCATTATCGAGGATTTCTTCTATACTTGAAAGATCCCAAATGGCAAAATTGTGCCATGTGGAGGGTGAGGACCAGAGATGAGAATTAAAGAAGGCAGACTGGTGAGACTTGGAGTCATGCATACTTTGTTGACATTTACCAAACACTTTCATTAAGCAGCAAAGCTTCTAACATGCTATTTGAAGGTGGAAATGGCAAAGGTACACAGAGAGATAAATTGAGCTATGTTGGCAAAGAGAACACAGGACACCTCAGACAGAGCTGGACTGAGGATTCTAACCATAACACAGGGAAAAGTCTGACTCCAGTAAACTGCAACTTTGACTCCTTTGAGGATAACCTCCATCCCTAGACTGGACCTTGTCAAGTCTGCTCCTAGACAAGGCTTCAGAACTCATGTTTTCATGTCCTTTCATCATGGCCTGTGAGAAAGCCTTGCATATGCCTACCTCTCTATATGAGGCAGACACTTTCCAGGCTAAGCTCTATCACCTAGCCAGAGACCTAATTTCACACAGCTCATTCACAATGCAGAAGATTAATTTCAGTCAATAGGTGATTGTACAGCATGGCCAAAGGCCCAGGCTTGATTCTAGCACCATATGAATTGGGTGTGGTGGCACACACCTGTAATCCCAGCTCTTGGCAAGTAAAATCAGAAGGATTGGGATTTCAGGATCACCCTAAGGATGCACAGACAGTTTGAAGCCATGGCAAGTTACAAGGGACTCTGTCCCCCAAAATATAATCACCACTTAGTCACATAGTATATGATTTTTCCTTGCATTACAAGTGAGAAGTCAAAGTATTAAATTTTATGTTTCCTCAAAAAACCCAGAATAGCTAAAACAATCTTGTACAATAAAAGGTGCTCCGGAGGAATCTCCATACCTGATTTCAAACTGTACTATAAAGCAATAGTAATTAAAACAGCATGGTACTGGCACAGTAACAGGCTGGTTGATCAGTGGAATCGAATCGAAGACCCAGAGATGAATCCACACACATATGGTCACTTGATTTTTGACAAAGAAGCCAAATCCATTCAATGGAAAAAGGATAGCATCTTCAACAAATGGTGCTGGTCTAACTGGAGGTCTATGTGTAAAAAAATGAAACTGGACCCATATTTGTCACCTTGCACAAAACTCAAATCCAAGTGGATTAAAGACCTCAACATAAAACCAGAGACACTAAGCCACTTAGAGGAAAAAGTGGGAAAGAGCCTGGAACATATTGGCACAGGAGACAACTTCCTGAACAGAACACCAACGGCCCAGGCCTTAATGTCAACCATTAATAAATGGGACCTCATGAGGCTGAGAAGCTTCTGTAAGGCAGGAGACACTGTCAAGAGAACAAAGCGACAGCCTGCAGACTGGGAAAAAAATCTTCACCAACCCCACATCTGACAAAGGTCTAATATCCAAAATATATAAAGAACTCAAGAAATTAAACACCACCAAACCGAATAACCCAATTGAGAAATGGGGCTTGGAACTAAACAGAGAATTCTCAACAGAGGAGTATCAAATGGCTGAGAAACACTTAAAGAAATGCTCAACCTCCTTAGTCATTAGGGAAATGCAAATCAAAACAACTCTGAGATTCCATCTTACACCCATCAGAATGGCTAAGATCAAAAATTCAAGCGACACCACATGCTGGCGAGGATGTGGGGAGAGAGGAACACTCCTTCATTGCTGGTGGGAATGCAAACTAGTACAGCCACTTTGGAAATCTATCTGGTGCTATCTCAGAAAAATGGGAATAGGGCTTCCTCAAGACCCAGCTATTCCACTCCTTGGAATATACCCAGAAGATGCTCCAGCACACAACAAGAAAATTTGCTCAACCATGTTCATAGCAGCCTTATTCATAATAGCCAGAACATGGAAACAGCCTAAGTGTCCCTCAGTAGAAGAGTGGATAAAGAAACTGTGGTACATATACACTATGGAATACTACACAGCTATTAAAAACAAGGAATTCCCGAAATTTGTGGATAAATGGATTGAGCTAGAAATGATCATAATGAGTGAGTTAACCCAGAAGCAGAAAGAATCAAATGGTATATACTCACTTATATCTGCATACTAGCCCAAGGGGCATGTCCCACGAAAGCCTTCACTTACCAGGAAACTGGGACAGAGGGGAAGGCATCCTATTGGGACTCTAAATGAGAGACGCATGGGAGAATAGCAAAATAAAAGGATACAGAGGGTCCTAGAAACCTACAAGTAGAACAATGTGATAGGCAGATTTGGGCCTAGGGGTCCCACTCAAACTAAGGCACCAGCCAAGGACAATACAGGAGGTAAACTTTAAACCCCTTTCCAGATCTAGCCAATGATCAGAATATTCTCCACAGTTGAGTGGAGAGTGTGATATGACTTTCTTACGTACTCTGGTGCCTCACATTTGACCATGTCCCCTGGAGTGGGAGACCT
Organism: Acomys russatus; assembly: GCF_903995435.1. Classification (NCBI taxonomy): domain Eukaryota; kingdom Metazoa; phylum Chordata; class Mammalia; order Rodentia; family Muridae; genus Acomys; species Acomys russatus. Next base: position 38,547,074 of record NC_067155.1, on the reverse strand, counting down.
GGTGGCACTCAGAGGAAGGACAGCAGGTAGCCAAGAAGAGACTTGATACCCTATGAGAATATACAGGGGGAGGTAATCCCCCTCAGGAACAGTCATAGGGGAGGGGAATAATGGGAAAATGGGGCGGCGGGAGGAATGGTAGGATACAAGGGATGGGATAAACATTGAGATGTAACAAGAATAAATTAATAAATAAAAAAATTTTATGTTTCCTCTTTGTAAGTTGATACCTTCTTATCTTTTCATGTTGAGCATGAACACTAAAATGTCAATCTATTTTGTCTACATTACTCTTAAGTTAATATTACCAATGACACTTATATAAATGTTATATATTATGGGAATAAATGATATCTTGAATGTACTGATCACACTATAATTTTAGAGTAGCCATCAGCTGAGTGAAAGGGTCAGTAAGCAAGAAGCAAATAGATATTACACATTTTTGGGAGTTCTCCTGACTCATTTGTCTCAGGAACCCAAGGAGTAGAAAACACAGTGTTTCAGGATTTCGGAGTCAAAACACAATAAAAAATAATAACTCAGGAAAGAAACAAATATGTCATTAAAATAAAAATGATTTTTTGCAATGCACAATATTTTGACAAAAGAAATCATGAATATCCTTACATCCCATTGTCAAGTATTTCCTGAGTTTTCTTCTTTCTCCTCGAAGACCTTTTAACTGCTAGTTAGAGAGGTTAAAGTAATGAGCCAGAAGAAAACATTTTCCTATCTTCGTGAGTCAAAATTTTTGAATGTAACCTCATATCTATTACATCTAATCTCTATTAACAGAAAACATCTATCTAGACACAAAGATACCTTAATCCCTAAACATCTAGGCTTAAGTGTGACACTCAACTATTTGGTCATCAACCCTTTAAGAGACTTGAGAAGGAGTAAAATACCTAAGTAAACAAGAAGTGCAGGTTAGCAGCTTGTTAATATAATAATAATAATAATAATAATAATAATAATAATAATAATAATAATAATAATAATAATACAGTAGAAGCCAGAATACTATGTGGAGGAATGCTGAGTGAATGTATCAACCATCAATAAAGCACTGCTTAGCCAATCAGCTAGGCAGAAGGACAGGAAGTGGAAGGTGGTACTTCCTGGAGGGGAGGAGAAATTTTGATGGTTTGGGGAGGACAGGGGAGAGTTGACTAAGACAGGGAGAGAAATGACCCTGAGATCATCATAGTGGCAAGTACTTGGGGTATAAGTAAGTTATGAAGTTTAGAGTAGTTTCTTTAGTTTACAGGAAGATTTGTATCAGTTTAGGTTTCTGCCCAGTGTAGAGCTGACAGACTAAAAGCACACTTTGGTCTCCCTGTGTTAATTATTGTGTAGACCAAATGATGCAAATTTAACATAACACACTATGAATATAACATGAATCCAATTCCTCAGTGATTTGTGGTTCTTTTGCTCTATGTAGTTTATTTTATATAGGTGTGATAATATAAATGCATATTTAAAAACAAAAAAAAACTAATAAAAAAGAAAAAATATAATGAGCCTGGTGTCCTGGTATTTGATTAACTTGTTTCCCAGTTTGTGGCCAATATATATAGAATAATAATGACTTCTAATTTTATTTCTCTCCCCAGGGTGTACGGAAATTTGATGTAGAATGTCAAAAAAAGTTTGGGGATGTGTGGGGGTGAGTATTCTGGAAAAATCTATCAGGCACACCGTCCTGATGTGACACCAAGCTACATGAGGACTTTGTCAGCCCAGAGTTACTTACGACATAATTGTGTACTTTAACGTGTCTGAAAACATGTCCTGCCAAAGACTGCATATATCAGTTTATTTGTGACCCCCCAGTCTGAAAGTCTGAGAATATGGCGGCTGATGATTTGTCTGAATCCTTTGATGATGTACAACTAGTCTTCCTCTCTCTGAGGTTCTGTAAGAGATCTTGATGCCATTTTCCTTAATTAGGTCTCCTTAAATTGTGTGAAATGCATTATTTCAGGCACATAAAATATGTGCTTTTATTCAGGAGGGTGTCTCCTCATAGTGATTCACATTTTGGTAAAAGTAAATTTTTTAAAAATGCAGTAAACAGACAGTTTTCAAATACAAGCTGGAGGAAAATCAGATATGAGGATTTATCACTGTTTTCTGTTAAATTAGTGTGTTGATATACTATGAATTTTATTTTTATTACTTGAGATTATAATATAATAGCAGCATTTCTCCATTTCCTTTTTCTCCTCAATATTACCCATAAGTTCTTCCTTGCTCTCTTTCAAATGTGTGTTATCTGTATTCATTAATTGTGGTTACACAAATATGTGTATATGCAAGTATATATTCCCAAGTACAACCCTTACAGTCTACATATATGTACGTAATTTTTCAGTGGTGATCATTTGGTATTAGATAACCAGTAGGTGTGCTCTTACCCAGGGAAGAGTGGTTCTCTCATTCCCAAGGTTTCTTTGTTGCTTTTAGTTCTTTTAGTAGGCTTTATGTATTGTTCTTGTAACCAGGTATCAGTATATCCAGGTGGCCCTGGAAGTTGTTAAATTGTTATAAACCCTAGGTTGGCCTAACTCACTGTCTTCCATGTCTGACAAATGTCTTAGAGGTCTGTAACACTGCACTTGGCTGAATTGTCTATTTCTGTTCACTTTTCGTTTGTTTACACTTGATAATGGGCAATGGATCTATAACAGGAATGTATATAGATATATCCTTTCACCACATACTTTCAAGAACAGGGATTGGATGTGTTACAACATGTTGTTGCCTTCTTGGGTTGTTTCATTCATTAGTTTATGATTTTTTTCTAAGTCAACAATAGCAGATGCTCCCTTTCAGAGCTGCTGGAGGTTTGGAAAGAGCATGGGAAGGAGAGATATCAATGTATTGCCTGCTACAAGTAATATGGAGGAAGTTCTGCTGCTTCTTCTCCTCTCATCCACCATGAAAATACACAGTACTACTTATAGGGACTGCTTCCATGGCCAATAAGAGCCATGTGACCCAATGTCAAGAGCTCACTGTGATACATATATTTAGTTGTGTCAAAGGAATTGCTTTTTGCAACAGTATTGTTTCAGTATTAAAGTTTTGACTTTAGGGCCTGGAGCGATGGATTAGCAGTGCAGAGCACTTGATATTCTTCCAGAAGACTCACAATTTTGTTCGCAGGACTTACCTGGCAGCTCAAAACCCAGGGGATCCAAAACTTCTTCAGACATCTGAGTGCTTCTGGGTGCACATTATATACATATAGATAATCAGGGGTATGCACAAACATGAAAAATAAGGATATAAAATAGAGTTTATCTTTACCTTTAAACACAATATATTTTAGCATAGAAATATTTTTTGTTATTAAGTATTTGTATTGAAATAGACCAGGTCATGCTATTGTACAACTTAGGTAGGAGTTCATTAGCAATATGTAGTTCAAGCACCCTGAATAGTGAAATATTTTAATCATTGAACTGAACTCTTTATGATACATGGATTGCAGGCAACGTCTACTCCTAAGCATCCAAGGCTTCCTGCCTAACCAAAAGATTTTAATTTTTAGTAAAAAGGAATGGTGGCTTTTAAGTCAATACTATGTTCCTCATTGTCATGGAAATAGTTACAGAAGAATGATTCATCATCACTTCACTGTCCTCCCAAATATGTTTGGAACCATAGCTCTTAGGAATAAATACTTGCAGTGGAATGAACCATCAAGATGAACATATGAACAAACACAATTTGCAGAGGCAGACTGAAAGCCCTTCCTTACTTAGGCTCCATTTGACGGGGAGAGCATTGTGGATGAGACGAAATTAGAAACAAATATCTGATGAACTGGGCAACAAAATGCCTGTCAAGGGCTGCACACTGAAGGGCCATCTACCTTTGGCTCTCTTCTTGGGTCACCAGATTACTTCATTGTTGTCCTATGTTTAATTTCATTGTGCTCCTATCCTTAAATAACTGTATTTATTGTTTGTCTAATTATGGACTAATTTTCTTACTATCTTTGGCCCTGGAATATAAAAGCCTAAAATTCAGTGTCATCTGAACTCTGATTTGCATATTGGCAATTTGGACTTTCTCACTGTTTCTCCGACCTTCATGGATAGCTTAAAATAATTACCATCTGTTCTGCCCTTTCATCTTGGTAGTTGCTGGGTGTTTCAGCTTTCTTGTATTATGTTTTCCTCTCAAAGGCTAATAAAAATTTCCACAAGCTTAAATTATGAAGAATAGCACAATTTCTTCCCATGTGTTTATGGGAACTCTCAGGTATATCGGATACTTAATGTTAGCCCTAACTGGTGTGCATTTGGAGAGCTATTATGTTGCCATATTTTTCATTATTGGCTGGGTTATGTTAGTCTTCATTTCCTTGCCTAACCTAATTAGTGGTTTATGTAGTTAGAAAGCCTAAGTTGAACTAGAAGTGATTGTTGCTGTACAAGAGGTAACATCAGCATCATCAAAGTTTAAGCATCTTTGTTTTCCCAATGCAGGCTATATGAAGGACTGCACCCTGTTCTGGTCATTACAAAACCAGACATGATCAGGGAAGTGCTAGTGAAGAATTGTTATTCTGTCTTCACAAATCGGCGAGTATGTATTTCCATTTTGATTTGTTCTGTTTTGGTTTTGGCTGTCCTGGACTCAGTTTGTAGGCCAGGCTGCCCTTGAATCCACAGAAATCAGCCTGTCTCTGCCTCCTTGAGTGCTCAGATTACAGGAATGAGTCACTGCACCTGGTGTATTGTTATTTTTAACATGTGAACAATATATATACTGAATAGGTCATATTTAGAAATATATGCATATACATATGACAATTTTAGAAAATTGGCCATATGTATGAAAGAGATCAAGAAGGTGTGTATGGGAGGCTTTGTGAAAAATGGGGAGGGAAGAATGTAATATAATTGTAAAAAATGAAAATGTGAGCATTCATTTAAAAATTACATTATGAATGGCTAGGGAAACCAGCTCATTGATGTAGTGCTTACCTGGCATGCACTGAATCTGGGTTTCAATATACACAGCAGTAAAACAAAAAAGCAAAAGAAAACCCACACACATTATCATTATTACAGATTCATTATAAGTTTCCAACAATGTACAAGGAAGTACTACATACTCTTCATGCTGTTTTTGAGGGGAGACCTAAACCTTTCACAAGGAGAAATTTTCAGAATTCAGTGATAAAGGAATAACGTCTTTAATTAATTCTCAGTTATTGCCTCTAACTATTGCTTAAAGAGGCCAAGACAGAGTCAAGAAAATATTTGTGGCTTATATAGGGTTAGGCATTGTCATATTATTTTGGTCATCTTAGATTGTCTTTGTTATCCCAATCTTAAAGGATGTTTTCAACAGAGCTAGGCAAGCTTTGCAGAAGCCAAAATATGCATGGTTCAGGCTAAGATAGGGTTACCTTCAGTAAACAGAGCTTGCTGTCCAAGTGGGTATTGGTGGTGGTCACTTTGCATTGGAGAAAAGAAAATGCAACCCATTTCAGGAGAGAGAAGGTCCAAGCAGGTTCTTCGAGCAGAAGTCTTCAGTTTGTGTTAGCCCTGTGGTCTCAGGCTTGGGACAGTTTTTTTTACTCTGTTTCTTTATCCCTGTAACATCTCATATTCACTAAGGAAGCTTGAAAATCATAATTAATGTTAAGGTTGGTAGTTTTCCTTTCTCCTTCAGTGTGTTCTAAGATACTTATTTAATTATTTGTTAGTGAATTTAAGGCTTTATTCATAAGTGTTAGTGCTTGTATTCAAACTCAGGTTTGTCTGACAGATAATTAATATTACTCAAATAAGTGTATTTCTTTGGAGAGAGGGTTCTTCTGTATAGCCTTGACTGCACTGGATTCACTTTGTAGACAAGTCTAGCCTTGAATTCACAAAGATCCATCTGACTCTGCTTCCTGGGGTACTGGGATTACAGTTGTGCACGACCATGCCTGGCAAAATAAGTGCGTTCTTGTATGAACCACTTAGAAGTATAATTTTGTAAAATTTTAAATAACTTTTTTCTCTTTCCCATGCCCATTACACCCTCAAAAGCCCACAGATTTATCTTCTTCCTTTTTTGAGACAAGGTCTCACTCTATGCCTTGACCATCCTTTAACCCACTATTTGGATCATGATGACTGCAGATTCACAGAAATATGCCCACCTCTGTCTCCCAAGTGTTAGAATGGAAAGTTTATTTCTCCAGGCCCATTCATGGTGTCATTTAATTCACTGCATATAAATATAGATGAAGACACATAAGGACAACCTGCTGAGTCAACTCAGTGCTGTGTGTATGTGTAAGTTTTTAGAGATGACAAATTGGCATCGAACAATCCGTCAGAGTGTTCATCCTGGGAGAAAACTAATTCCTCCTCTCCCAGCTGTTGTTAATTGCCTTTAGCTCTTCATCTAGGGGTGTGCTCCATGAGATTTCCCCCATGAGAGCTGTTGTTGGAATTGTTCAGGTCCTGTATAGGCAACTGAGTTGTCATCTTTTATGGGCGTAGCTTCCATGGTCTAGCTAGAGGGCACAATTTCAGAGAAGAGTTCCTTGTTCTCTGTCTCTTACAGTATTTCTGGTTCCTTTTCTGCTATGTTTCCTTAGCTTTATGTGTAAAAGTTGTGTTGCATACATATCATTTGTGGAGAGGAATGTCATGGTGAGTTGATCTCTTCTTTTTGACTACTTCTAGGTTTATATAATATCCTCTTTGTGTTTCAATTCAATCTTCTTGATAAGGAGAAACATCTACACTTACCTTTAGATATAAAGATAGTTTCTACAAGACAGTTAACCATCCTGGTTTAGAAGAGTGGCCAAATTAGGCTCATCTGTATCAACAATAATCTCATTAGTATTGAGCTAGGTTTTTAGTACTAGTAGTCAATTCCCTCCTTTAAGAAGGCATAGAGGCCAACTAGATACCTGTTGGTTATATCCTAAGTGCCACTTTTGCACCTTTAGGAATAATTTGAAACAATAGTCCTTGTTCTGATTCATAGGCATCTTAACTAAGTAGGACTATTGATTGTTTCCTTCCACTATCAGTTTGCACATAACCATCTGGGACTAGGAAAGTGAGTCCTCCTGATTTGAAGTCAGTTATGGCTCAAATTCTCTGAGTCTTTTGTCTAAATAACATAGTATGTTCAGCAATGTGGAATCATCTTTAACCTCTGGGAGGCAACCAAAAAACAGCAAAGGGCTATATGTTTGTGGAGTCTCTTGATATTCCTTGACCAAAAGCTCAAAGGAATATTCTCATGGCTGGTACTAGACTCTTACTCTTGGAAATATTATCACCACAAGTGTCATGAGTTTGCTTAATGTATATATGCACGTACACTCACAAACATTATCATATCATATACAGTGTAATGATGAGAAAATATACAGTACTAATTCCTTAGGCCTCTACCATGTATTCTTGGTGCTCTTTAGCCCTCCTCTCTCCATCTCCTTTTGTATTCTCATTCCTCTCCTTTCCCCAATGGAAAGCCCCTCCTCATCGTTTTCCATTTCCCTTCCATATTACCTATATTCTGCTATTTTCGTTTCAGGAATTCCTCCTATCATGTTATCTTTTTACTTTCTGTGGTTTCCCTGTTGTATAGCCATATTTAAAGGTTTGAAACTGGTAACCACAGATGAAAAAGAGCATGTGGTATTTGTGTTTCTTGGTGTGGGTTTTCTCATTCATTATGATATTTTCTAGTTCCATTCATTTACCTGCCCTTGCTGTAGCCTATTTTGATGCACTTTAACTGAATATTTATGGAGACACTAGCATGAAAAGCTATGTGAAGGAAGTATTGGCTGTTTTATACATGGGTTACAACTATGTAGATAACCAGTCCCATGGAGGGCAAAATCTCTTTTTCTTTGTATTGTAGCCTTTTGGTCCAGGTGGAATTATGAAAAAAGGTATTGTAAGAGCAAAGAACGAAGAATGGAAAAGAATTCGAACATTGCTGACTCCAACCTTCAGCAGTGGCAAACTGAAGGAGGTAAGAAAATGAAGGGATTTTCTTTGGAAATAAAATAGATACCGTCTGAGAACAGAGAAGGGTAACACCATACTCTTCGAAGAGATGCTCCTTAGAGTGTTATATTACTAAATATGGTCTTTGTCCTTTGTAGGTCTAACACACGCCCCATAAAAGGTGACTGTCTTTTCATAATGTCAATGTCTTGTTTTTGAGATGCAGAGCTTCATATTCACAACAGACTATGCTGTGTTTTGTGCTTAGATGTTTCCCATCATCCAAGAGTATGGAGATATGCTGGTGAAAAATATGAGCCGAGAAGCAGAGAAAGGCAAGCCTGTTGATATGAAAGAGTGAGTAGTGGTGCATTCATTTTCTGGGGGTTCTGTAACCCATCTTGAGATATACTCTAGGTATCTAATTTTCCAAGTGTTAAATTATCCCAGATTCAGAGTAAATGAGGGGTGTGGTGTTACCCTGTTGTGAACTGTTTTAGAAAGGGGTAATTCCCAAAATACCTTCATAGAAAAGTCTTCCCCTCTGAGCACAAGAGACTAAATTAGGTTATCTGTGTCATCTTGTAAATTCTAGAAGACAAAATATATAGACTAGAAAGAATACAATCTTAGGATTTCTGCAGTTGTGGAGAATGCACGCTGTAGGAAGTGGTTTTATCTGGTACGAACTGAGGTAGTTGGTTTGACCTATAGTGTTACATCTTGAAACACTGAAAGACCTAAAACTTTAGTTTTTTCCCAAGGTATTTACAAAAAGCAAAACACACCAAAATTCTCTCCCCTCTTATCAAACTCAGAAGCAAGAAGGTTCTGGAAATGAGGTGGATAGTAAAAAGTATTGTCTCTTAATGACACCAGAGTGGTAAGCTCAAGCTGTTCTGGGTATATTGGACACAAATTGTCACATTGTTCCTATATACCAAAAACTTGGTGAGTCTATATTTCTATTTTAACCAGAAATATTTCAAATTTTTATACTACACAGAGATGATTCCCTCAGGGCAACACAGTTTTTGAGATTTTGGGAAGTGTCCATGCGATAAGAGGACAATGCAGGGGCTTTGTGGATACACACTAACTCCCCTGTCTCCCTTCTCAGCATCTTTGGGGCCTACAGCATGGATGTTATCACTAGCACCTCATTTGGAGTGAAGGTGGATTCCCTCAACAACCCTCAGGATCCCTTTGTGAAAAATACCAGGAAGCTGATAGCACTTGACTTTTTCAATCCATTGTTTTTCTCTATAGGTATGTAGGGTATTTTTCAAATATATCAAAAATTATTAGAGTATTGCTTTTTGCCTATGATATTATTGGATACGTAATGATGTCCCCAAATTCCACCAGAGAACTCCTATAGTTGAAAACACCTTCAGCCAGGTGGCTGGATAGAAGATTAATTTAAAAAACCCAATAGCCCTCCTGTTTACAAATAACAAATGGGCTGAGAAAGATATTAGGGAAACAAAACCATTCCAAAAGCCACAAACCACTAGGGTATTTTGGTGTAACTCTAAACAAGGAAGTGAAAAATTTTCATGAGAAACCCTTCAAGTATATGAAGAAAGAAAGTGAAGAAGATATTAAAAGATGGAAAGAGCATCCATGTGCATGTATTGGAAGGATCAACAAAGTAAAAGTAGCTGTCTTACCAAAAGCAATCTACAGATTCAATGCAATTTCCATCAAAATATAAACACAATTTTTTTCAATGTATTGAATATATTTTAAAATGAGTACTGAGTGACATTTCAGAAAACCAGACCCTAGGAAAGAAACTTTGTCAATTTACCAAATTCAGAAGCCAGAATTCAATAAGAACTTTCAATCTGATAAGCAGTCACATATCTCCATTTATCCCTCCTACACTTTTGAAAGTTCTCTTGTCTAACATTCTGCCTTAATCTAGAAAGCAGAAGCTATGTATGTACTTTATCTGAAGTAAGAACAACTACGCCCTAAATAAGATTTTGAATGATTGATCTGAGGACAATCCACAGTGTATCCTGCGTGATCAAGGTGTGTGTCTTACAGTTCGACACTTCAGCTTTCCTCTGTCTATTCACTGTTCTCTCCTACACTAGGATTTCTATATTTTAAGGCTTTGAAGATATACTGGAGAGGGCTTGCTAGTCTGGATATATAAGTCAAATTATAAATGCAAACAGCCATGTAATTTCAATATAGAAATACAGCAAGGTGGGCTTCTTGCTTATAAAATACCCACTGAGCTTTCCAGGGAGAACTACCCTCCCTGAGGAACCTGTCCTTTTCACAGCTACTCATCGCACCAGGCTAATGCTGTGCCATAACTCTTAGCCATACCACCAGAAAGATGTGGCATCCTGTTCACCAAAGCAAACTGAGACAATATGGAGAGACATACATATTTCCTTCCCAGAGAACATCTCTGTCATCTGCCCATTGGCCAATACCACTCTCAGCAAAGGATGTGGGTATTTACTGTCCCTGATAAACACAATTTTTACTGACCTTGAAAGAACAGTTCTCAATTTCATAAGGAAAACCAAAATACCCAGAGTATCAAGAACAATCTTGTATGATAAACGATCTTCAGGAGTTTTTTCCATTCCTGATTTCAAAATGTACTATAGAACAATAGTAATAAAAACTGCATGGTACTGGCATATAAACAGAATGGTTCATAAATGGAATTGAATCAAAGACTCAGAAATAAACCCACATACCTATGGACACTTCATTTTTTTACAAAGAAGCCAAAACATACTGTGGAAAAAGTGTCTTCAACACATGGTGCTGGCCTAACTTGGATGTCTACATGTAGAAAATTGGAAACAGATCTGTATTTATCACCACCCTACACAAGACTAAGTACAACTGGATTAAGGACCTCAACATGAATCCAGATACAATTTTTTTTCTTCTAAATCTATTACAATAAAAATTTGGGAAGAGCCTCAAACTCATTGGCATCTTCCTGAACAGAACACCAATAGTTCAGGCTCTAAGATCAACAATTAATAAATGGGATCTCATGAACCGGAAAAGCTTCTGTAAGGCAGAGGACACTCTCAAAAGAACAAAGCAACAGCCCATAGACTGGGAAAAGATCTCCACCAACTTTCTATCTCACCAAGGGCTAATATCCAAATATATAAAGAATTTAGGAAATTAAACACCACCCAACCAAGTAATCCAACTTAAAAAATGGGGTACAGGCCTAAAGAGAATTCTCAACAGAGGAATACCAAATGGATGAAAAACACTTAAAGAAATGCTCAACATGGAATGGGATAACCATTGAGATGAACAAGAATAAATTAATAAAAAGTTAAAAAAAAAAAAAGAAATGCTCAACTTTCCTAATCATCATGGAAATGCAAATCAAAATGACTCTGAGGTTTCATCTTACACATGTTAGAATGGTAAGATAAAAAACTCAGGGCCAACACATGCTGTCAAGGATGTGGAGAAAAGAGAACACTCCTCCATGGCTGGTGGGAGTGAAATCTTGTACAACCATTTTGGAAATCAATCTGGTGCTCTCTCAGAAAGTTGGGAATAGTGCTACCCCAAGACCCAGTTATTCCACTCCTGGGCATACACCTGAAAGATGCTCTACCATACAAGGTCATTTGTTCAACTATGTTCATAGCATCCTTATTCATAATAGCCAGAATCTGGAAACAACCTTGATGTCCCTCTATGGAAGCAGGGATAAAGAAACTGTGGTACATTTACACAATGCATGGGATACTACTCAGCTATTAAAAACTAGGAGACCTTGAAATTTGGAGGCAAATGGATAGAACTAGAAAAGATCATCCTGAGTGAGGCAGCCCAGACCCCCAAAGACATGCAAGGTATGTATTTACTTATTAACTCAACACACATGTCTTCTAAGAGACTCCATCTAGAAGGGCATTGGGACAGATGCCAGGAATGGAAACCTGAACCCTAGAAGAGCACTGACAGTGGTATGGAAGAATGGGGGGGGGATGGAAAGAGCTGGAAGGTTCAGTGTCCATACAGGGAGACAATCAAGGGTGATAGAACTGGACCCAAGGGGGCCTACACAAACTCAAACACCAGCCAAGGACAATACGTACAGAGAATGAATTGTCCATATATAGCCAATGGGCAGATCACTCTTCATGGTGGGGGGAATGGAGGGAGCGGGCACTACATAAATTTAACTATCTGATTGTATTCTACTTTTTAATTTTTATTTCTAATTTCTTCACTTTATGTCCAGTTGTAGCCTCTCCTTCATCTTCGCATTTCATTTATCCATTGTAGTTTTTTCTACTATGATTAGTAGGGCTAGATTTGTGAATAGGAATGGTTTGAATTTGTTTTAATTGTGTAATATCTCATTTCCTCCATCTATGGTTATTGGAAGTATTGCTGGGTATAGTAGTCTGGATTGGCATCTGTGGTCTCTCAGGGCTTGCATGACATCTACCTCTAGGCTCTTCTGCCTTTTATGGTCTTTGCTGAAAAGCCCAGTGTGATTCTGATATGTTTGCCATTGTATGTTACTTGGCCTTTTTTCCCTTTCTGTTTTTAGTACTTTTTCATCATTCTGTAAATTTAGAGGAGTATCTTTTCTGATCTACTCTATTTGGTGTTCTGTAGGCCTCTTGTATTTTTTTTTTAATGCATCTCTTTCTTTAAATTGTGGGATTTTCTTCAATGATTTTGTTGAAAGTATTTTCTTGGCCTTGGAGCCCGGCATCTTCTCTTTCCTCAATTCCTATTATCCTTAGGTTTCTCTTTTCCTGGTGGTCTTGAATTCCTGGATGCTTTGTGTCAGGAATTTTCATGTTTAATATTTTCTTCAAAGGTTGCATCAAAATTTTGTATTGTATTGTGTACTCCTGCGATTCTTTCCTCCATGTCTTGTACACTGTTGGCAGTGCTTTCCTCTGGCATTCGTGTTTATTCTCTAAGTTCTCTCTTTCCAGGCTTTCCTCAATTTATGCTTTCATTACTGTTTCCATTTTCATCTTCAGACCCTGAAAGTTTTATTGATGTCCTTCACCTGATTGCATTTTCTTTAATTTCTTCTAGTGATTTCTTCATTTCCTATCATGGCCTCTCTAAGGTCCTCAATTTGTTTCATTCTATCTTCCTATATTTGTTGACAGATTTTATTCATTTCCTCCATTATCATCTTCATTAGGAAATACTTGAGGTCATTTTCTTGTGTTTCAGTTGAGGCATGTGTCTAGGCTTTGGAGACCATGCCCACAAACACCTGGGCCCTGGAGCCTTCTGTGGATTGGCCATATGATCTGAAGTCAAGTCCACCTGTGATCCACACACTGGTGTCTCCCTTGGGCTAGAGAAATGTGACGCTAGTGCCCTGTAGCTCACAGTTCAGTAAGAGACACATAGTCTGATATGTAGGGTCCATCTGCAGCTCATAGGCTGGCATGCGGCCAGACTCTGGGGACTGGCAACATGCTGGCAGGGACCCAAGGACTCCTCCATGGATCAGCTGGATAGCCTGAGGCCAGACTCTCCTGTGTCCCACCCAGTGTGGACCCCTCTCACACAGGGATCTTCAGATCTGGTGCTCTGTAATTCCCAACCTAGTCTCTTGGCAGTTCAGTCTCATCAATAAGATACTGTATATGATTGGTGCAGCCATCTTGGAACTGCTCCTCATTTAAATTATTTTAACTGGTGTTTTCTTCTTAATTGGGTTTGTTTTGCTGCATTATGTATGGGTAAATTTAAGAAAGGGAACAGTTTTTATGTCAAGTGGGTTGGTGAATGTTTTTAATGTCAGCAGTAGTGCTATAAAGCAGGAGGATTGCAGTTCTTGCCCTGACTGGACAAAGATAAAAATTTTTCTTCAAACCCAGGGTCTAGGGATGGAGCTTTGTGATATGGTACTTGGATAGGATGTATGTACTTGGGTAGGCTATGCAGTTCACCACCACCACTGAAAAAATTTGTTTATTTCTATCCAGATTATGATTAGTCATCTAGTTTGCTCTCAGCCTTTTATTCTCTGCCTCAACTCTCAGAAGGATGTGGTCCTGAGAGTGCCACAACTCATAGTTCTGTCTTATTTTTGTGTATTCTTGCGTACTGATGCTATGCACTGAATAACATTTAAACCTGCTTTTTGGTTTTAACCAGTGAATAGTCATAAAAAGAGACAGAGCAAGTTAACATTTTCTTTTTTTTTAATTTAATGGGAAAGATCCCCCTCAATTTCTGTGTAAACTCATAGACAATTTTCATCAAGTTGAGAGAATTACTTCTAGCTTCCTAAGAACATTTACCAGAAAGAAATATCCAACATTGGATATCCTGTCCTAATTTCTTATTACTCCATGTCTGATATGCTTGTGTGGAATTTGGTTTTATTTTGTTTTGTGCTTCTGCGGAGAGCATGCTTCAGGATTCATTTCATGTTTCTGCATTAAGTTGGCAAATGTTTTGTTGATGATGTCGCTGATAATATTTTAAGCCATTTTTCTCTGCAATTTTAATTGGCACGACACATTGTTTTTAAACAAGATAATGCAATGTTTTAGAATAAATTTTCAAGCTTTTCTTAATTTCGTAAGTTTTCGATACGCCTGTAAAGAATTGATTTGTCTATCAAATATTTGGTAGAATTTCACATTGAATCCCTGTGGAGAGCTCATCATTATATGTTTGTGTGTGTGTGTGTGTGTGTGTGTGTGTGTGTGTGTGTGTATGTTTGTTTAATTCGATGTCTTTAGATATGATCAGCTTTATATATTACATAATTCAATTGGAGCCTCTTTCTGTCTGTTTGGTTTCTATCATTTCAAATGTTTATACAGTCTTTGCTACATGTGAATAAAATAACTGAGAATAGATAAAGTTTGCATTTTCACTGTCGTTTTTTTCCTCTGTAGCACTCTTCCCATTCCTCCATAAAATATATGACAAACTGAATATCTCCATATTTCCAAGTGATGCTATAACATTTTTACAAAATTTTGTAAATAAGACAAAAAAAGATCGGCTTGAAGACAATCAGAAGGTAAAATATAATAAAAATTTATTTGAATTCCAAGGCAATTCTGTCACATATCACACTTTACCCGTAGAAGCCTCTATTAGATATTTGATGAATTTGATATGTCCATTTGTGTTATGACATTTCTTCAATTTGAGCAATTTCTTTGAACATAGAGATTTCCAGTTGTATAGCATGTTTTTGCCTAATGTGATCAGAGGCCGGAAGAAAGAAACTCTCAGAAAGATGCCAGGGCATAAGTATTTAACCTGAAGTATTGTAGCATATTTTCTATTATTCTTGAGTCTGGAGTATTTGTATGTAATCACATAAAACCCAGTAATAAGTACCAAAAACATTAGTCGCTGTCTGTGGGGTGTTGGTTAAGAATATGTCAAGGAAACAACAAACCGAGGCTTAGGACTTCCTTCTGAACAAATGCCTATGGCAGGAGAAGGAACTACAATCATCCAGTCAGGAGTCTGTCTTGAGGTGGTTAGAATGTGGTAAAGCCACATGAAAAAGGTCTTTGACCAGACAGCATAATAGTAGACCATGATAGACAGCTTTTCCTCCAAAATCTAATAAGTGCTCTGTACTACTAATGATTCAGGCCACTTTAGCACTATTCTAGGGTTAAATAAGTCATATACTCATAGGAGAGTTTAAATTATTCACACAATATAAAATTTTAACTTCACAACAGCACACCTTTGCCTTTGATATCTTTGTCTGCTTTTAGCACCGAGTGGATTTCCTTCAGCTGATGATGAACTCTCAGAATTCCAAGGATGTGGATTCCCATAAAGGTAAGTAAGGATACTTCAGGATCTAAAATGTGTGCATAGAGGAAAGAGCTCTTTCTTGAAATGTAAGCTGGTAATTCAAGCAGAGAATGCTTCCTTCTAAACTGCAGAAAGGCACTGATATGCAGTGTTATTTACAGCCACCTGTAACTTTATAAAATTATGTAGTATATGCCTACAGAAAATATGAAGATTACTATACCTCCCATCTACTATGCCTTCCACCTTACAATCATAAACTCTCAATAACATGCTGCCTGGGACCCGAATTGTCCCAACAACAGCTGACATTCCAACATGGTGTGGGAAAATCTCATAAGTACCATTCCTTACTGAAAAGCTACAGATAGTTAACAACTGCTAAGAGAAAAGTAGTCAGTCTTTCACAGGAATGAGTCCTTACTTGTACAATGCTAAACGACCATCTCTAGAAACAAATACATATAGGAGAAACTAAGAAGAATCATCATGTGGTATTACAGAGTTTATTTCTACATGTAATAAAATTGTGAAATAAGACACCATAAATTTGGGAGTGAGTTGATGTGTGGCATGGGAGGGGTAGAAGAGAGGAGGGGAGGAGAAAATGAAATAATTATATTTTTAATTAACGTTTTATAAATCTGAGGGCCATTATGAGCCTGGCCTTCACACTACAAAAGCTTACGGTGATGTGTGGGGTTACCTACGTCAGGCAAATGTTGATTCTCACCTCATGCAGAGCCAGTACATCATAACCTGTACCTGAAAATGTGCTTCCATAGCACACAGTAAGTGAGAAAAGTGCCAAGATAGCACCTCTCACTGTGGTTCATGTTTTGAAATGTGTTCACTAGCTTAAGGGACTGTGGAATTTTTTTCTTTCACAATAGCATAGGACATTATAGAAGAAAATTCCCCATGTTTATGATACATTTCGTCCTCATTCTCTTACTCTTTTTCAGAGTAAGGCATTTTCCATACATTAGTACTGCAGCGTGTCTTTTAAAAATCATTATTATTTAATTTCATCATTTATCCCACATTTGAAGACAATGACCGATCTTTGTTTTTTAAAATCTTAATAAACTTAAGTATATTTTGGTCATATTTCTCCCCTCTTCTAGGGTCTTTCAGATCCCCACCCACCCAAGCTTAAGTTTTTTTTTCAAATGCAAACAAAACAAAGTCACCCAAAACCAAGGAAATAAAATAAAATTCCAAAAAGAAATAGATGCCTACCAAACTATAAGAAAATAAACAAACACACACCCACACCCCCCACACTCATACACGCGCGCACACGCACACACACACACCCCACACTCATACACACACGCGCACGCGTGCACACACACCCACACACACCCACACACACCCACACACACCCACACTCATACACACACACGCGCTCACACACCCACACCCACACACCCCCCACACTCATACACACACGCGTGCGCGTGCGCACACACACACACACACCCCACACTCATACACACACACGCGCACACGCACACACACACACCCCACACTCATACACACACACGCGCGCGCAAACACACACACACACCCCACACTCATACACACACGTGCGCGCGCGCACACACACACACACCCCACACTCATACACACACAAGCGCGCGCACACACACAAACACACACACACACCCCACACTCATACACACACGCGCGTGCATACACACACACACACACACACACACACACACACACACACACACTGGTGTCAAGTATATGTTGGGCAATGACTTCTGAACATAAGCCTGCCCTGGAGTGACTGACATACTAAGTGTTATTCTATTGAAGTAAACTGATTTTCCCTCTCCCAGAGGTACAAATGACAGATCTGTTGGTAAGCTTTTGCCGTGGGTCTTGTTCTTTCTTTCATTCATTCATTCTTTCTTTCTTTCCTTATTTCTTCCTCCCTCCCTTCCTTCCATTATTAAAAACTATAACAAAATAAAATACAATATGATAAAACAAACACCTAACATACGAATGTTGGGAAAGGCAAACCAACAGAAGGAAAAGAGCCAAAAGAAAGGCACGGGAATCAGAGACCCGCCTGTCTCTGCACCCTCAGGAATCACATAAACACACTGAGATGGGAGCAATAATATATACACAGGAGATCTGTCAGATGCCCGTGCGGGTCCTATGCATGCTTCTCCAGTCTCTGTAAGTTCACATGAACCTTGTCCATGTTGATTTAAAGAGCCCTGTGTTCTTGGTATTCTCCGTCATCTCTACATCTTGTATCCCACCTTCCTTTACTTCCACAGGGTTCCCTGAAATCTTAGGAGAGGGATTTAATGGAAATATACACGTCAGGGCTGAGTGATCCAAAGTCCCTCACTCTCTACCTAATATCTGGCTGTGGTTCTCTATATTTATTCTCATCTGCTGTGGAAGGAAGCTTCTCTGATGATGGCTGAGCACTGATATAAAAATATAGAAGAATATCATTAGAAGTAATTTTGTCATTACACCTTTTTTTGTGTTTTATACAACAATATTATTTGGTTTTACCATTGGTCCCTGGGCTATATCTAACCTCAGGTTCATGGTCACAAGCAGTGGCAGGTTTGATTCCATTTTGTGCTAGCACTTACTTAGTGAAGGCTGTATGTAAGCACTAGCCTTGATCATTGGTATAAAATGTCTAATCTCATTTTAGGTTTCTCTGATATGGAGATCATGGCCCAATCAATCACATTTATTTTTGCTGGCTATGAGACAACTAGTACTACTCTCTCCTTTCTTATGTATACACTGGCCACTCATCCTGAAGTCCAGAAGAAACTCCAGCATGAGATCGATGCAGCCTTTCCCAATAAGGTGAGCAGATGGTGCCTGGAGGCACAGGGAAAAGGGCAAAACTCAACAAGGAACACAACGTCCATGCTTCCATTTAGAATTATAGTAAACAGTAAGAATAGATTCTTTCAGCAATAGTCACAGAAAATCTAAGTCAGAGGCTATTATGAATAAAGCTGCTAAGAAAATGAAGACCCAGAGAGAAATACATGGTATATACTCACTTGTAAGTGGATATTAGCCCAACATAGGTGTCCTATGAGAGACTCCACCCAGTGAGGGATTAGTTCAGATGCAAGGACTCACAGTCTGAACCCTGTGGAGCATTAAGAGTTGTATAGAAGAATACAGGGGATGGAAGGACCAGGAAAGTCCAAGAGCCACACCATCAATGCTGGCAGACATGGACCCAAGGGATCTACACAAACTCAAGCACCAATCAAGGACAATTCATACAGAGAACTTTGACACACTGTTCAGATATAACCAATGGAAGCTCATTGTTCATATTGGGGAGTGGGTGGGCAGGAACAGGGACTGCCTCTGACATGAGCTCTGGGGCCAGTGATTTGATCACTTCTCCTTGACACAGAGGCACTGTGGGCAACCAGAGGAAGAGGATGCAGGCTATTAGGATGAGATCTGATAGCCTGTGGGCAGCTGGTGGGAGAGGAGACTTTTTACCCCCAGTTAGAGGTCTAGGGAAGGAGAACAGCTTAGGGAAGGAAGAAGAGGGTGGGAACAGGTAGATAAGAGCAAGGGGATAGCAACTGGAATGAAATGTGGATAAATTATAATAATGATTTAAAAAATCTAAAACAAAAAGAGAAAAGAAATCTAAGACAGAGGAAAAACTGCATGTAGAGAATATGTAAGCTTATAATTCTATAGTGCTCCTGCAATATTCACTACCTCTAACCACAATGACACAGTCTAAAACATGCATAAAATCTCTTCAGATTTCTAAGCATAATCAAGTACCAGTCAGGTGTCTTCTTGAAAAGTAAATGATGTTTTGCCTGCATGTATATTTTGTATGATGTGCATACCTGGAATGTGAGGAAGCCAGAAGAAAGCATCAGATCCTGGAAACGTGGGTCCTGGGAAGTGACCCTGGGTGGTTTATAAGAGTGAACAGTGCTCTTAATCTCTGGAGACCCTTAAACAAGTGACTCCATAGCTGTATTATTATACTGAAGCATGAAATGCTTTGGCCTGACTGTTGACTGATAGAGCCTGTGATTGACTTGCCTGGACAACCTGACTCAGCTCTTCGCCTCATACCTTCTCTCCTTAATCACATAATTAGTCTTGAAGAAGGCAAATCATTGAAGCCTCCAACTTAAACTGTTCACATCTGCATTGTAATCTCCTCAGTGTCTATGAAGTCACAGGCATACACTACATGATCTGTCTTCACATCTGTACCCAGAACTTGGTTCTGTTTGGTAATGTCCCCGAACTATGTGACTGTAATATTCGGGCTGTTAGGAAGGTGCACAGAAATATCTTGAGACCTTGAACTCACCCCATGTTCTTGTTTCATTCTGTTTCTATGACAAATATTCTGACTAAAAACAACTATGGACAGCAAAGTATTTATTTCAACCTATATTTTCAGAGGACTGTCTTCACTCATGAAAGTCAAATCAGGAACAGAAGGCAGAAACTTGTAAGGGGACTATAGCTGAGAATCCTAGTAGCAGGGGCCATGGCGACTGAAGAAGGCACTTCTAACTAGATAGCCTCTTAGCAGAGGGAGGAGAACACCAACCCACCCACAATAACATTGTTCAAAAACTTGCCCTGACTACGAGAAATTCAGGGGTAAAGATAGAATAGATAGAGACAAGACTGAGTGAATGTCCAACCAAGCTAGGCCCAAGCAAAGATCCATCTCACTGGAAGAGAGCCAATCCTTGATGCTATTAATGGTACTCTTCATGCCTGCAGACAGAAGCCTATAAAGTTGTTTTAATACACTGTAGGATAATGTACCCAGGCAATATATCTGTTACTGTAGAATGGACCCTAATAATCAAATAACAATCTTGGTTATCCACCCCCCAAATGTTCACAAACCAATCTAATCCAATAATTCCTAGTATCTCAGTTGAGATTTTCTTCCTAGATCACCCTAGGCTGTATGTAATAGATAAAGCCAAGTATGAGCATCTAAAGCAACAACAGGAAGACTCTCCACAATCAAGAATGGACCTGAGTGGATTTCCCACTAGGATTGAAATTTATGCCAAAGTAGTATCTGTTACTACCTTATTTTACCATCATGAACTTTAAAAGGAATAATTGTTATTCACTGTCAATTTTATATATGAATTGTGTTTAAAATGGAATCAAAATTTCAGATTGTGTAACCATAGTAATACAATTTAATCAAAACATTTACATGACATGATTTCCCAACTTAAAGTCTTGAACTGGAATTAAAACAAATATGCTGCAATTCTCCGCATTATGTTTCTGTCTCTGGACTTGTTATCTCTCTATTAAGTTAAAAACCTTCTTGATAACTGATTTGTCTTGAGTGTTATTTTCACAATATGTCGTTTTTATTATGTGAAGTGGAAAACAGCACAAAGTCAACTAGAATTTTTGGGTTCAAAGGATGTGCTTTATCTGACTAGTCACCTATATTCACTTCACAGTGCATTTCAATGGTGTTTAATGGGTCAAGCTATATGACTGCTGTTAACATGACTGATAATGATAAATTCAGTCATCAGTCTGCGTCAAATGTGGACTTAATAGTCATGTATAGCTTGACATGAAAGTTAATATCATAACTTAACCGAACAAAATCTGGTTTTCCCTTTCCAGGCACCTGCCACTTATGAGACCCTGGTAGAGATGAAATATCTGGATATGGTAGTGAATGAAACTCTGAGATTATATCCAGTGTCTAACAGGGTTCAAAGACTCAGTAGGAAAGATGTTGAAATCAATGGCGTGCTCATTCCTAAAGGGACAAATGTTGCTGTACCTGTCTTTGTTCTTCACCGAGACCCACAATACTGGAAAGACCCTGAGGAGTTCCACCCTGAAAGGTACAAGGATCCTGAAAAGGGAAACCTACTCAGGATCAGGACTCTCTAAAAATGTTGATATGTTTCTTGCTGAAAAATCACATAATTATAAATTTATATTATCTTGCCTGTATGTTTGACAGGAAGTTTTGTACTACAGAGTGGTAATTATTGTACAAACTACATCTATTTGAGCATATGAAATGTAGCATTACTACAAGTTTAATTTTATTTTAAAGTCTTAAAATTTTAATGCAAATCCAATAAATATAATATATCTGATGACATATTTCTATGTGCTTATAGATGTTTAATTAAAAAATCAGGTGTCTCCTGTTTTTAGAAATTCTCACTATATTCAATAAAATGCAAAGCATCATGTAAGGACACATGCTTGTGTGTGTGTGTGTGTGTGTGTGTGTGTGTGTGTGTGTGTGTGTGTGAGAGAGAGAGAGAGAGAGAGAGAGAGAGAGAGAGAGACAGAGAGAGAGACAGAGAGAGAGAGAGAGAGACAGACAGAGACAGAGAGACAGAGACAGAGAGAGACAGAGACAGTGACAGAAAGAGAGAGACAGAGAGAGAAACAGACAGAGAGAGACAGACAGAGAGACAAAGAGACAGAGACAGAGACAGAGACAGAGGGACAGAGAGAGACAGAGAGACAGAGAGACAGGGAGAGAGAAATGACAGTGATGAGGGAATCAGTGTTTTGTTTAACTTGTTAGGCTCATAGTCCTTTGAGGTTATCCATATTGTCACAAGAACTCTCCGAACACGTGACCAAATTTAGATATCATCTCCATACTCAATTTGATTAGAACTTGGTGCACATGGAAAGCATAGAAAGTCTCCTCTCGGGTTGAAGTAACCTTGCCAAGGATGAATGAGAATATAAGTCCTCCTAGTGCTTTCTTCTTCATGAGGTCAACACCCTCACACTCATCCACTGGGTGACTCTGCCAAAACCAGGTGACCTACTCTGTAGAAAGTTGAGATTGTCGTCCTTCCTGAGTCTGAAGCAGGGTCTTAAAAGAATGGAGAGTCATAAACAGTCTGTGGGCACTGCATGCAACATGGGGAATTTTTATTGTTTGCCTTTTTTGTACTTCTAATAATAATAAAAATACAGAACGATGTTTACTTTATTTTTGAAATTATAATTTAATTACACTCTTCTATTTCATTTCCTTTAATCACATCCTCCAAATTACTTCTTTCTTCGTCAAATTCATAATTCCTATTTCCACCAATTTGCTACTGCATGCATAAAATATGTATATAGTATATATATTTTCTCAAAATAACTTGTTTAGTCCAAATAATGCGATTTATGTGAAAATGATACCTTTAATATAGAGGCAATAGAATCTGGAGGACAAGAATTTCAACATCCAGTTGCTTCTTTTGATAAGGTTCTTGATGTCAAATGCCTTTTTTTTCTTAGCCATGTGCATTCAGTGTTAGTAGACTCTCTGCATACAGTGCTTATTAGAGGATTTGAATAGAATCTAATACTCCTTATTTTCTAGCTAAAGAGTTCTATGTCCCATCTCTATTACAACCATTTCCATCTCTTGTGGCTTACTGACTGCAAACTCTGGCAAAACTCATTTTTCTCAGGTAGTTTGGGCTTCAATCAGCATCAATCACTAGACCAGAAAGCAAGAAATATAAAAGCTAAAAATGTTGAAGAAATAATGAAACACAATCTCTATAGAAGTCTACACAAGAGTTAAAACATTTCTCTTGTGTGTCATCTTCACCAATAGGATACCATCAAGTAAAACTTTGAACCCACATACCATCATAACCCTCTCGACTCAAAATCTCTTTTACAAAATATGACTGAATAAATATTTCAATATGTTCTTGATCCATAATAATTATCACAGAACAGATAGTTATGATTTTTCTATACAATTTTCATCATCAAAATTTTCATACAATCACATAACGAGAAATATAATTTTAATTACACATAGTTCTATATGTTTGGCATATTTGCACTAAAGCAGGAGATTGAGAAGAAAATAAGTTATGACATAGTGGAGAAGCAATTTCACTTGATTCTCTTTGAAGAGACCAAGAAAGTAAAAGATTTTGTGAAAGAAGTTAAGTAGAGACAAAAAGGAAGTTGGAGAGGAAAAGAAGGACGAAGAAGAGAAAAAGATGAGAAGGACCATAACGAAACAATAAACAGGAAGAAGGGAAGTGATGAAAATGGAATGGAAAAAAAATATAAAAAAAAAAAAATAAAAAAATAAAAAAAAAAGAAAATGGAATGGAAACATTTTTTGTAACACACACATCATCTCCTTCTCCACACACCCAACTTAAAGGTCAAGACCATTTCCCTCTTCCTCGTTCATGCTAATGTCTGTGATGTTGTCACATCCATATCCCACAACATATTTTAAAGTTTAAAGCTACATTTGCTTTCAATGAACATTCACCACACATCATCTTACTAACATGAGGGCACTCCATTAAGGTGAAGGTGTGGAAAGAATGCTAACTTCCAAATTTCAGACTAAATTCACTACAACGTGATTTGAAAGGCCAACACATTGAAGTTCCCTGTATGACCTTGGATTGGGGTTTATGTGAAAGCTGTAACTATTTCATTCTTGAGAGTTCCATGTTTTAATGTTTATATTATTGCTCAATTTGACACTAGGTTCAGCAAGGAGAATAGAGAGACAATCAATCCTTATGTGTTCCTGCCCTTTGGACATGGTCCTAGAAGCTGTATTGGCATGAGGTTCGCCTTGATGAACCTAAAACTTGCTGTTGTCAAAGTCCTGCAGAACTTCTCCCTGCAAATGTGTGAAGAAACAGAGGTGAGACTGAAAACATTGTCTTTTTGAGTGCATTTTAAGAGGCCATCAGCATTTTTATAAACTGCAAGCTCATTATTTAAACAAAGCCATTTTTGATCTCTAGGGCCCTTCAGGTATGGAGCAGTTATTCCGTGCCTCAGAACATATGCCATGGTTATTTAGAGTCAGTGTAGATTGCCTTATGCGATCATGTATAGCATCCTAAAAGCTGAGCAAAGCTTGTTTGTAGCACATCCATGTATGTATACACTATGCATGGAACATATTTAAAAGTGTTTCATGTTAACTATGTATGTGAACATGTCTTGACTCCAAGAGTGTAACGATCACTTTATGATGAACATATCATTTCAGTAAATTCACTTCATGTACGGAGTCACTTTATAAGCTCCATAGTGGTTTCCAATGAAAGCCATAGCCCCAAATCACTGCCTTAAGTCGCTATTCATGGATATAAAGAGGTCCTTTGTCCAGCCATTTTACCCACTTGTGGTCATATTTTAGGAACTTCGGTTTACACTGCCAGGCTTCCATTTACATTCTTATAATAAGACCATGTGCTTTCTTTCCTTCATCACTCACCACTATTTCTCATCCTACAAGTTCAAATCAATCATATCCCTTCCAAACCAAGAGCCATTGCTAGCTTTTCTTTATGCCAGTTACTCTTGTCTTCTGGTGATGTTATCGTCAGGATACCATCCCCCACTGGCAAGTCATTAACTACCACATGTGCTCATTGCCGTTGTTTTCTCTGTACTCTTAAAGCATCCCCTACCTTCTAGGTCATTTAATTGTATTCTCCCCAGTAACTAAAGTGGTGCCTCAAAGGACATTTCCGTACTGAAACCTTCAATAAATATGTAAAGAGTGCTCTGTAGCTGTTTTGTAGATCTTGGGAGCACATTTTAAACCACTTCAAATATTAACAAACAAGAAAATTCTTTTAGTAGATGCAGGTCTCTGTGTGTATTTTAAAGTATTTTTACTATCTCTTTGAGAATTCATATAATACATTCTTATCATGTTCACCCCTTAACCATCCCCACCTCCATGCCCTTTCAATTTCACATTCTTTCTCTGTTTCTCTCTCTCATGTTAAATATATCAAATTCAATTTGTGTTACCTTAGTGTGTGGAGTCTTGTTTACTAAATGAAAGATTAACATTATATCATCTTTCAAAAATATGTGTGTTTGTTGAAGTATTAGCGGACTGAAACATGTTTTCATATTCCATATAAGCAATTCCAGATGTATGGCTTTAAAAGTCCACTTGTTAACATTTAAGATAGTTTCTTTTAATTATTGGAAGCAGTCCATGTGGTTCAGGATAGTATGCAACATGGTATGTAGCTCAGCAAGCCTTAACCTTGTATTCCTCCTCCCTCTACCTTCTGAATGTGAGCGACACAGCCATGTGACAACACAGAAAGAAACTATAATTTTTGTTGCGATAATGTCTTACCGTCCTTCTGTGAAATTTGATGATCCATTTGACTTACCAATGTGTTTATTCAACTGTTGCAGGTTCCCTTGAAATTAAGTAAGAAACCACTTCTTTCTCCGGAAAAACCTATAGTCCTAAAGGTTGTATCAAAAGATTGAGCAACAAGTGAAGACTGACTTTACCTCAAGTTCCAATATGTTCTTCAAAGGTTGAATCCTAAACATTGGAGATTTTTAACTTACATCTGAATGAAAGCTACATAAATATGACTTTAATGTATAGCACATCATGATTTGAACATCCTGAATCATCAGTTATCTTTCATTGCCTTGATAAAACAATTATTGTATACCAAAAGCCAGTAATTATTTAACAGCTCATATGTTCTTTCATATCAAATTATGAAAAATATGTTTATTTCTGTGGTGATAAAATTTTTCTTATTGATGTTATCAATATTGTTTCCCCTCTACAAGTCTTCAATGTTTTGTTAATGACCCAGAATTCAATTGACACTTATTTATCCTTTGCACTTTGACAAATTGTGAGTTTCTATATTGACCACTGTCCCCTTACCAAAAAGCTTATTTCATTAGATAAGACAGATGAATTAATCTGTAGATAAAAGATGCAAAGTTAGAAGACAGTTTGATATTAAGACAATTTATCAGAATACTAATAATAGGTTAACTCCTGGGACTATGAGCTATCCATCCATGTATTTTCTTTAGAGATAGAGTACCAGGCATGCATTTTCTTTCCACGGAGTATCATAAGGGAATATGCTTCATATCCAACTTTGAAAAGAACAATATAACCATGTATGTCGTAAATAATTGATATTTCTGAATTTCACACAACGCACTTTAATCACAATCACTTGACACTCCTACACTGAATACCTCACAGATCCACCCTCACATCCCTACACCCACCAAAATTACTGTTATCTACTTTTAATAACCTACTGATCCCAATTTGTGCTGCTTGCATAGTCCCAGTTTTGTGGCTATCCACTGGAGTACAGTTAATCCACCACCCATGGGTCACCCTTAAAAAACTGATTCTCGGTGGATGGAGAGATGGCTCAGAGGTTAAGAACACTGACTAGTCTTCCAGAAGACCTGAGTTCAATTCCCCGAAATCACAAGGTGGCTCACAACCATCTATAATGTGATCTGATGCCCTCTTCTGCCCTGCAGGTATACATGCAGGCAGAAGACTGTATATATAATATAAAAGTAAATATTTTTTTAAAGTTTCCAAAGATACTGATTTTCATTTACCCCCAAACCATCAGCTATTCACAGCTCTGTTAAGGACAAGGGTTTGTGAATCCCTTCACTTTCTATTCTAGAAACGTTAGTTGCTGGAACTTGATTAGATCTTAGTGCAGCCATCCTATCACACACAGAAGACTATTTTACTCTATTCCTCCACCATATATAAAGAACACAAGAAATTAAACACCACCAAACCAAATAATCCAATTAAAAATGGGGTACAGAACTAAACAGAGAATTCTCAATAAAGGAATATCAAATGGCTGAGAAACACTTAAAGAAATGCTCAACCTCCTTAGTCATCAGGGAAATGCAAATCAAAACAACTCTGAGATTCCATCTTACACCCATCAGAATGGCTAAGATCAAAAATTCAAGTGACACCACATGCTGGCGAGGATGTGGGGAGAGAGGAACACTCCTTCATTGCTGGTGGGAATGCAAACTAGTACAGCCACTTTGGAAATCTATCTGGTGCTATCTCAGAAAAATGGGAATAGGGCTTCCTCAAGACCCAGCTATTCCACTCCTTGGAATATACCCAGAAGATGCTCCAGCACACAACAAGAAAATTTGCTCAACCATGTTCATAGCAGCCTTATTCATAATAGTCAGAACATGGAAACAGCCTAAGTGTCCCTCAGTAGAAGAGTGGATAAAGAAACTGTGGTACATATACACTATGGAATACTACTCAGCTATTAAAAACAAGGAATTCCCAAAATTTGTGGATAAATGGATTGAGCTAGAAATGATTATAATGAGTGAGTTAACCCAGAAGCAGAAAGAATCAAATGGTATATACTCACTTATATCTGCATTCTAGCCCAAGGGGCATGTCCCACAAAAGCCTTCACTTACCAGGAAACTGGGACAGAGGGGAAGGCATCCTATTGGGACTCTAAATGAGAGACGCATGGGAGAACAGCAAAATAAAAGGATCCAGAGGGTTCTAGAAATCTACAAGTAGAACAATATGATAGGCAGATTTGGGCCCAGGGGTCCCGCTCAAACTAAGGCACCAGCCAAGGACAATACAGGAGGTAAACTTTAAACCCCTTCCCAGATCTAGCCAATGGTCAGAATATTCTCCACAGTTGAGTGGAGAGTGTGATACGACTTTCTCACGTACTCTGGTGCCTCACATTTGACCATGTCCCCTGGAGGGGGAGACCTGGTGGCACTCAGAGGAAGGACAGCAAGTAGCCAAGAAGAGACTTGATACCCTATGAGAATATATAGGGGGACGTAATCCCCCTCAGGAACAGTCATAGGGGAGGGGAATAATGGGAAAATGGGGGGGGGAGGAATGGGAGGATACAAGGGATGGGATAAACATTGAGATGTAACAAGAATAAATTAATAAAAAATAAATAAATAAATAAATAAATAAATAAATAAATAAATAAAAGAAATGCTCAACATACCTAGTCATCAGGGAAATGCAAATCAAAATGACCCTGAGATTCCATCTTCCACATATCTGAATGGCCAAGATCAATAGCTCACATGAAAACACACTCTAGTGAGGGTGTGGAGAAAGGGCAACACTCCTCCACTGCAGGTGGGAGTGCAAACTTGTACAACCACTCTGGAAATCAATATGGTGCTTCTTCAGAAAATTGGGAATAGTTCTACCCTAAGACCCTGAGATACCACTCCTGGGCATATTTCTGAAAGATACTCCACCATATAACAAGGACATTTGCTCAACTATGTCCATAACAGCCTTATTCATAATAGCCAGAACCTTGAAACAACCTAGATGTCCCTCAACAAAGAGTGGATAAAGAAACTGTGGTACATGTACGCAATGGAATACTATTCAGCTATTGAAAACAAGGAAACCTTGAATTTTGCAGGCAAATGGATGGACTTAGAAGAAATCTCACTAAGTGACATAACCCAGACCCAAAAAGACATGCATGGTATACACTTGTTTATATGTGGATTTTAGACCAACATAGAAATCCTCTGAGAGACTCCACCTTGAGGGGATAGGGTCAGTAACAGGGACTTGAAACTGGACACTGGACAGAGTGCCCGGAGTGTAGGGTGGATGTGCCAGGTCTCAGAGGAAAAGGTTTTTGTAGTGCAGGGAACACTAGATAAGCTATAGTCAGACATTAGGGGAGGAGAGCTCCCCTTCCTAAGGACTAGGGAAGGGACAGAAAGGGGATGAGGGAAGACATGGGATCAAGAGTTGATGAGGGATGAGGTGGGATCAGGAGGGGTTGAGAGAAGGGGCTGCAATTTGGATGTAATGTATTGAAAGTGCAGAACAAGCAGGTAATTTATATTCCTAATCCCACTACATGGGAATAGCTCTGAGACTGGCATGGAAACGAATGTAAATGCATAAAGAGGGTTCATGTTGGCCACAGATTCTCTGTGACCTATTACTAGGGGACATTCTTATTACGGCATAAAGGAAGATTTGCAGAAACCTTATTTCTCCTCATGCAATGTGCAGATAATCAGCCTTAATTACTGTGCACATCCCACACACCTCATATAATTGTAACAATAGAACGGTACAATGGTTGTGAGAAATTATGTTTTCAGAACAAAAGAACCGGACGTGGATGCCAGATCAGACCTGACTGGATTCATTCCAATCAATCTGCTAGACACTGATACTTGCATCTTATTAATTTAATCAATGCTGTTTCCATTATAGAATCTTTAATTACCCATTTATGGCTGAGTTCTCTACTGACAATTATTCTTTGCACTTTGAAGAGTTGTGAGTTTCTGTGTTGACCACTTCCCACTTCACAAAGAAAATTTTTATTAGATCCCAGGGTAATTTGTAAAAGATGCTACCATAGAAGGCATTTTGATATCAGGAATATTTTCCCAAATAGGAGCAGGTTCACTCCTGAGCCTGAGAGATCCTCAACCATGTGTTCTTGGCCAGTATGGAGTGGACTTAAATCCAAGCAGAAAGTGGTTGGCTACTGCCATAATATTCATGTCACTATTGTATTTATGTACTCATATCTTGCTATGTTGGCCATTATTGGATTTCACAGGATTCACTACTGGGTGAGAGTGTTGATGACTTTCTCCCCAAAGAATCCACCCAAGTACTTTTCAATGTTATAAAAGGTTGCTATCAAAAAGAAAGTTTCCTGGTCAGTACTGTTGACATGGACTATAATCAATGTGTTTGCTGCCTTTTACAGTAGGATCTTACCCTCATGTTCTGGTTAGTGACAACAATGGCAGTATCCTGTACTTTAAATTGACCTTCAGTATAAATCTGATGAATAATCTGAGGGTAGATATTCTAAATCTGGTAATGGGCTCTTTATTAGAAACCTTTGGCTCCTGAAAGGAGCATAGTCACCAATGTAGGATATGTTTGCATATGTACATGTAAAGATTATCAAAATGTAGCTCTCCATGTGTCTTTTCCAAACATACTTAACCATTCTTCTCCACAGCCACGCCCCAACTGCCCTACCCTGAAATCTCAAGGACCATGACAAGAGGAGGTGCCAAAAAGATTCCAAGAGCAAAGGTCATGGAGGAATAGAGTAAAATAGTCTTCTGTGTGTGATAGGATGGCTGCACTAAGATCTAATCAAGTTCCAGCAACTAACGTTTCTAGAATAGAAAGTGAAGGGATTCACAAACCCTTGTCCTTAACAGAGCTGAGAATACCTGATGGTTTTGTGGGAGTGAGAATCAGCATTTTTAAAAAATTTTTTTATTAATTTATTCTTGTTACATCTCAATGTTTATCCCATCCCTTGTATCCTCCCATTCCTCCCCCCCCCCGCCATTTTCCCATTATTCCCCTCCCCTATGACTGTTCCTGAGGGGGATTACCTACCCCTGTATATGCTCATAGGGTATCAAGTCTCTTCTTGGTAACCTGCTGTCCTTCCTCTGAGTGCCACCAGGTCTCCCCCTCCAGGGGACATGGTCAAATGTGAGGCACCAGAGTACATGAGAAAGTCATATCCCACTCTCCACTCAACTGTGGAGAATGTTCTGACCATTGGCTAGATC
Source organism: Acomys russatus (assembly GCF_903995435.1). Lineage (NCBI taxonomy): Eukaryota > Metazoa > Chordata > Mammalia > Rodentia > Muridae > Acomys > Acomys russatus. The sequence continues at coordinate 38,515,800 of NC_067155.1, read as the reverse complement.
TGGGTAGGGGTTTAAAGTTTACTGCCTGTATTGTCCTTGGCTGGTACCTTAGTTTGAGCGGGACCCCTGGGCCCAAATCTGCCTATCAAAATGTTCTACTTGTAGGTTTCTAGGACCCTCTGGATCCTTCTACTTTGCTATTCTCTTTTAAACTTTAAAAAAAATATTTATTTACTTTTATTATGTATAAAGTCTTCTGCCTGCATGTACACCTGCAGGCAGGCCAGAAGAGGGCATCAGATCACATTATAGGTGGTTGTGAGCCACCATGTGATTTCTGGGAATTGAACTCGGGTCTTCTGGAAGACTAGTCAGTGCTCTTAACCTCTGAGCCATCTCTCCATCCCCTGAGAATCAGTTTTTTAAGGGTGACCCATGGCTGGTGGATTAACTGTACTCCAGTGGATAGCCCCAGAACTGGGACTAGGCAAGCAGCACAAATTGGAATCAATAGGTTATTAAGAGTAGATGACAGTAATTTTGGTGGGTGCAAGAATGTGAGGGTGGATCTGTGAGGTGTTCAGTGAAGGAGTGTCAAGTGATTGTGATTAAAGTGTATCGTGTGAAATTCAGAAATATTAATTATTTATGACATACACGTTTATATTCTCCTTTTCAAAGATCAATCTGAAACATATTCCCTTATGATATTCCATGTGAAGAAAACGAATGCCTGGTACTATATCTCTAAAAAAAAAAACATGGATGGATAGCTCATAGTCCCAGGAGTTAACCTATTTTTAATATTCTGATAAATTGTCCTAATATCAAACTGTCTTATAACGTTGAATTTTTTATCTATAGATTAATTCAGCTGTCTTATCTAATGAAATAAATTTTTTTTGGAAAATGGACAGTGGTTAACATAGAAACTCACAATTGGTCAAAGTGCAAAGGACAAATAAGTGTCAATTGAATCCTGGGTCATTAACAAAACCTTAAAGACTTGTAGAGGGGAAACAATATTGATAACATCAATAAGAAAAATTTTTATCAATACTGAAATAAACATATTTTACATAACTTGATATGAAGAACATATGAGCTATTAAATAATTACTGGCTTTTGGTATACAATAATTGTTTTATCAAGGCAATGAAAGATAACTGATGATTCAGGATGTTCAAATCATGATGTGCTATACATTAAAGTCATATTCATGTAGCTTTCATTCAGATGTAAGTTAAAAGTCTCCAATGTTTAGGATTCAACCTTTGAAGAACATATTGGAACTTGAGGTAAAGTCAGTCTTCACTTGTTGCTCGATCTTTTGATACAACCTTTAGGACTATAGGTTTTTCAGGAGAAAGAAGTGGTTTCTTACTTAATTTCAAGGGAACCTGCAACAGTTGAATAAACACATTGGTAAGTGAAATGAATCATCAAATTTCACAGAAGGACGGTATGACAATATAGCAACAAAAATTATAGTTTCTTTCTGTGTTGTCACATGGCTGTGTCGCTCACATTCAGAAGGTAGAGGGAGGAGGAATACAAGGTTAAGGCTTGCTGAGCTACATACCATGTTGCATACTATACTGAACCATATGGACTGCTTCCAACAATTAAATGAAACTATCTTAAATGTTAACAAATAGGACTTTTAACACCAAACATCTGGAATTGCTTATATAGAAGATGAAAACATATTTCAGTCTGCTCATATTTCAACACACACATACAGACACACAGACACACAGACAGACACACATATATATATTTAAAGATGATATAATGTTAATCTTTCATTTAGTAAAACTGGAAGACAACCATGAGTAGATTTTGCCCATGGTTAAAACTATTGTTAGACTGTGACTTCTATACAATATATTTACAGTACAATTTGAGATGTTAATGTTGGAGAAAGGATTTTGAGGATTATTATGGTATTAGCCCCCAGTATGAACACTGAAGTTCAGGATGGTGTCAATAAGTAAATTTTCAATCACGCTGACTAATGTTCACACCGTGATCTTGTAAGTTTGGAGGAATGAAAGCCTTCCAACAGAGCAATAATCTTATGTCTGCAGAAGAATGTGCAAACAGATTGCCATATAGTTTGAGAAAGGTTATCTTGTGGATAGCTAGAGGTTGTCAGAAATTACCAGCCTCTTACTACACATGCCTGAAGCTTGCCTATTGTCAAAATTAAGTTATTCATCTGCGTTTGTATACGTATCAACAAGACAGCTGCCAAAAAGTCTCAAGAGGGAAGATGGCCACCTTATATTATTATATTTTTCCATGAAGAAAACGAACTGACATCCGAGGCACAATAAATACAAAAGTTATGAAATTAAATATGTTTGACATAGTTTTATATAAATTAATGATAATGTATTCTGTATACTTTCAACAGGAAACATTTCAAACATATTTCTAAATGTGCCATATTACATAAAAAGTTCACAAAGAAGATAGAAGAATTGTAAAATTAGAAAAGATCTCTGACTTCAAGGAAACAATGATCTCCCGGTACAAGAGGGCAGATGTGCTTACACATGTGCAAAATCAAGCCAGAATAGGCTGTTTGTGGTTAGAAACATTGTCTCCACCATTTGCTGAGTAATTTTGGTATGTGATAGCTCCTAGAAAGACAGTCAATTTACTTTAATGGCGTGACCTTTCTTAAGTAAACAAGACTCCACACACTAAGGTAACACAAATTGAATTTGATATATTTAACATGAGAGAGAGAAACAGAGAAAGAATGTGAAATTGAAAGGGTATGGAAGTGGGGATGGTTAAAGGGTAAACATGATAAAAATATATTATATGAATTCTCAAAGAGATAGTAAAAATACTTTAAAATACACACAGAGACCTGCATCTATTAAAAGAATTTTCTTGTTTTTTAATATTTGAAGTGGTTTAAAATGTGCTCCCAAGATCTACAAAACAGCTACAGAGCACTCTTTACATATTTATTGAAGATTTCAGTACACAAATGTCCTTTGAGGCACCACTTTAGTTACTGGGGAGAATACAATTAAGTGACCTAGAAAGTAGGGGATGCTTTAAGAGTACAGAGAAAACAACGGCAATGAGCACATGTGGTAGTTAATGACTTGCCAGTGGGGGATGGTATCCTGACGATAACATCACCAGAAGACAAGAGTAACTGGCATAAAGAAAAGCTAGCAATGGCTCTTGGTTTGGAAGGGATTTGATTGATTTGAACTTGTAGGATGAGAAATAGTGGTGAGTGATGAAGGAAAGAAAGCACATGGTCTTATTATAAGAATGTAAATGGAAGCCTGGCAGTCTAAACCGGAGTTCCTAAAATATGACCACAAGTGGGTAAAACGGCTGGACAAAGGACCTCTTTATATCCATGAATAGCGACTTAAGGCAGTGATTTGGGGCTATGGCTTTCATTGGAAACCACTATGGAGCTTATAAAGTGACTCCGTACATGAAGTGAATTTACTGAAATGATATGTTCATCATAATGTGATTGTTACTCTCTTGGAGTCAAGACATGTTCACATACATAGTTAACATGAAACACTTTTAAATATGTTCCATGCATAGTGTATACATACATGGATGTGCTACAAACAAGCTTTGCTCAGCTTTTAGGATGCTATACATGATCGCATAAGGCAATCTACACTGACTCTAAATAACCATGGCATATGTTCTGAGGCACGGAATAACTGCTCCATACCTGAAGGGCCCTAGAGATCAAAAATGGCTTTGTTTAAATAATGAGCTTGCAGTTTATAAAAATGCTGATGGCCTCTTAAAATGCACTCAAAAAGACAATGTTTTCAGTCTCACCTCTGTTTCTTCACACATTTGCAGGGAGAAGTTCTGCAGGACTTTGACAACAGCAAGTTTTAGGTTCATCAAGGCGAACCTCATGCCAATACAGCTTCTAGGACCATGTCCAAAGGGCAGGAACACATAAGGATTGATTGTCTCTCTATTCTCCTTGCTGAACCTAGTGTCAAATTGAGCAATAATATAAACATTAAAACATGGAACTCTCAAGAATGAAATAGTTACAGCTTTCACATAAACCCCAATCCAAGGTCATACAGGGAACTTCAATGTGTTGGCCTTTCAAATCACATTGTAGTGAATTTAGTCTGAAATTTGGAAGTTAGCATTCTTTCCACACCTTCACCTTAATGGAGTGCCCTCATGTTAGTAAGATGATGTGTGGTGAATGTTCATTGAAAGCAAATGTAGCTTTAAACCTTAAAATATGTTGTGGGATATGGATGTGACAACATCACAGACATTAGCATGAATGAGGGTGAGGAAATTGGTCTTGACCTTAAGTTGGGTGTGTGGAGAAGGAGAAGAAGATGTGTGTGTTACTAATAAAATGTTCCTACTCCATTTCCATCACTTTTCTTCTTCCTGTTTATTCTTCTCCTTGCTTTATCATGGTCCTTTTCATCTTTTTCTCTTCTTCATCCTTCTTTTCCTCTCCAACTTTCTTTTTTTCTCTACTTACCTTCTTTCACAAAATCTTTAATTTCTTTATCTCTTCATTATTTGGACTAATCACGTTATATTTATAAAACACACACACACACACACATACATGCAGTAGCAAATTGGTGGAAAGGAAAGTTATGTCTTTGAAAAGAAAGAGGTAATTGACAGTATGTGGTTGAAGGAAATGAAAAGGAAGTAGGTAATTAAATTATAATTTCAAAATAAAGAAAACATCATTCTGAGTCTTTTATTATTATTAAAAGTACAAAAATGGCAAACAATAAAAATTTCCCGTGTTGCACGCAGTGCCCATAGAATGTTTATGACTCTCCATTCTCTTAAGACCCTGCTTCAGACTCAGGAAGGATGACAATCTCAACTTTCTACAGAGTAGGTCACCTGGTTTTGGCAGAGTCACCCAGTGGATGAGTGTGAGGGTGTTGACCTCATGAAGAAGAAAGCACTAGGAGGACTTATATTCTCATTTATCCTTAGCAAGGTTAGTTGAACCTGAGAGGAGACTTTCTATGCTATCCATGTGCACCAATTTCTAATCAAATTGAGTATGGAGATGATACCTAAATTTGGTGATGTGTTCAGAGAGTTCTTGTGACATTATGGATAACATCAAAGGAATATAAGCCTAACAAGATAAACAAGATACTGATTCCCTCATCACTGTAATTGTGATCCCTCTCTCTGTCTCTGTCTCTCTCTGTCTCTCTCTGTCTCTCTCTCTCTCTCTCTCTCTCTCTCTCTCTCTCTCTCTCTCTCTCTCTCTCACACACACACACACACACACACACACACACACACACACACACACACATAAGCATGTGTCATTACATGGTATTTCATGTGTTATTGAATATAATGAGAATTTCTAAAAAGAAGAGAAGCCTGATTTTTTTTTTGTTCTTTTTTTTTATTAATTTATTCTTGTTACATCTCAATGTTTATCCCATCCCTTGTATCCTCCCATTCCTCCCCCCCCCCATTTTTCCATTATTCCCCTCCCCTATGACTGTTCCTGAGGGGGATTACGTCCCCCTGTATATTCTCATAGGGTATCAAGTCTCTTCTTGGCTGCTTGCTGTCCTTCCTCTGAGTGCCACCAGGTCTCCCCCTCCAGGGGACATGGTCAAATGTGAGGCACCAGAGTACGTGAGAAAGTCGTATCACACTCTCCACTCAACTGTGGAGAATATTCTGACCATTGGCTAGATCTGGGAAGGGGTTTAAAGTTTACCTCCTGTATTGTCCTTGGCTGGTGCCTTAGTTTGAGCGGGACCCCTGGGCCCAAATCTGCCTATCATATTTTTCTACTTGTAGATTTCTAGGACCCTCTGTATCCTTTTATTTTGCTGTTCTCCCATGCGTCTCTCATTTAGAGTCCCAATAGGATGCCTTCCCCTCTGTCCCAGTTTCCTGGTAAGTGAAGGCTTTCGTGGGACATGCCCCTTGGGCTAGTATGCAGATATAAGTGAGTATATACCATTTGAGTCTTTCTGCTTCTGGGTTATCTCACTCATTATGATCATTTCTAGCTCAATCCATTTATCCACAAATTTCGGGAATTCCTTGTTTTTAATAGCTGAGTAGTATTCCATAGTGTATATGTACCACAGTTTCTTTATCCACTCTTCTACTGAGGGACACTTAGGCTGTTTCCATGTTCTGGCTATTATGAATAAGGCTGCTATGAAGCCTGATTTTTTAATGAAATACCTATAAGCACGTAGAAGTATGTCCTCAGATATACTATATTTATTGGATTTGTGTTAAATTTTTTATTAATTTATTCTTGTTACATCTCAATAGTTATCCCATCCCTTGTATCCTCCCATTCTTCCCTTCCTCCCATTTTCCCCTTACTCCCCTCCCCTATGACTGTTCCTGAGGAGGATTTCCTCCCCTGTATATGCTCATAGGGTATCAAGTCTCTTCTTGGTAACCTGCTGTCCTTCCTCTGAGTGCCACCAGGTCTCCCCATCCAGGGGACATGGTCAATTATGAGGCACCAGAGTACGTGAGAAAGTCATACTTCACTCTCCACTCAACTGTAGATCTGGGTAGGGGTTTAAAGTTTACTGCCTGTATTGTCCTTGGCTGGTGCCTTAGTTTGAGCGGGACCCCTGGGCCCAAATCTGCCTATCATAATGTTCTACTTGTAGGTTTCTAGGACCCTCTGGATCCTTCTACTTTGCTATTCTCCCATGCTTCTCTCATCTAGAGTCCCAATAGGATGTCCTCCTCTCTGCCCCAGTTTCCTGGTAAGTGAAGGATGTCATGGGACATGCCCCTTGGGCTAGTATGCAGATATAAGTGAGTATATACCATTTGATTCTTTCTGCTTCTGGGTTAACTCACTCATTATGATCATTTCTAGCTCAATCCATTTATCCACAAATTTCGGGAATTCCTTGTTTTTAATAGCTGAGTAGTATTCCATAGTGTATATGTACCACAGTTTCTTTATTCATTCTTCTACTGAGGGACACTTAAGCTTTTTCCATGTTCTGGCTATTATGAATAAGGCTGCTATGAACATGGTTGAGCAAATTTTCTTGTTGTGTGCTGGAGCATCTTCTGGGTATATTCCAAGGAGTGGAATAGCTGGGTCTTGAGGAAGCCCTATTCCCATTTTTCTGAGATAGCACCAGATAGATTTCCAAAGTGGCTGTACTAGTTTGCATTCCCACCAGCAATGAAGGAGTGTTCCTCTCTCCCCACATCCTCGCCAGCATGTGGTGTCGCTTGAATTTTTGATCTTAGCCATTCTGATGGGTGTAAGATGGAATCTCAGAGTTGTTTTGATTTGCATTTCCCTGATGACTAAGGAAGTTGAGAATTTCTTTAAGTGTTTCTCAGCCATTTGATACTCCTCTGTTGAGAATTCTCTGTTTAGTTCCAAGCCCCATTTCTCAATTGAGTTATTTGGTTTGGGACTGTTTAATTTCATCTCTAAGACTTTAAAATAAAATTAAACTTGTAGTAATGCTACATTTTATAAGCTCAAATAGCTGTAGTTTGTACAATAATTATCACTCTGTAGTACGAAATTTCCTGTCAAACATACAGGCAAGATAAGATAAATGTAGGGTTATGTGATTTTCAGTAAGAAACATATCAACATTTGTAGAGAATCCTGATCCTGAGTAGTTTTCCCTTTTTAGGATTCTTGTACCTTTCAGGGTGGAACTCCTCAGGGTCGTTCCAGTATTGTGGGTCTCGGTGAAGAGCAAAGACAGGTACAGTCACAATTGTCCCTTTAGGAATGAACACACCATTGATTTCAAAATCTTTCTTACTGAGTCTTTGAATCCTGTTAGAAGCTGGATATAATCTCAGAGATTCGTATACTACCATATCCAGATATTTCATCTCTACCAGCGTCTCATAAGTGGCAGGTGTCTGGAAAGAGAAAACCAGATTTTGTTCAGTTAAGTTATGATATTAACTTTCATGTCAAGCTATGTATCACTATTAAGTTGTTAGGAACTCCACATTTAACTCATAATGATGACTGAATTTATCATTATAAGTCATGTTAACAGCAGTCATATACCTTGACCCATTAAACACCATTGAAATGCACTGTGAAGTGAATATAGGTGACTAGTCAGATAAAGCACATCCTTTGAACCCAAAAATTCTAGTTGACTTTGTGCTGTTTTCCACTTCACATAATAAAAATGACATATTGTGAAAATAACACTCAAGACAAATCAGTTATCAAGAAGGTTTTTAACTTAATAGAGAGATAACAAGTACAGAGACAGAAACATAATGCGGAGAATTGCAGCATATTTGTTTTTAATTCCAGTTCAAGACTTTAAGTTGAGAATTCATGTCATGTAAATATTTTGATTAAATTGTATTACTATGGTTACACAATCTGAAATTTTGATTCCATTTTAAACACAAATCATATATAAAATTGACAGTGATTAACAATTATTCCTTTTAAAGTTCATGATGGGAAAATAAGGTAGTAACAGATACTACTTTGGCATAAATTTCAATCCTAGTGGGAAATCCACTTGATTGTGGAGAGTCTTCCTGTTGTTGCTTTAGATGCTCATACTTGGCTTTATCTATTACATACAGCCTAGGGTCATCTAGGAAGAAAATCTCAACTGAGAGATTAGGAATTACTGGATCAGATTGGTTTGTGAACATTTGGGGGGTGGATAACCAAGATTGTTATTTGATTATTAGGGTCCATTCTACAGTAATGGATATATTGCCTGCGCACATTATCCTACATTGTATGGAAACAGCTTTATAGGCTCCTGTCTGCAGGCATGAAGAGTACCATTAATAGCATCAAGGATTGGCTCTCTTCCAGTGAGGTGGATCTTTGCTTGGGCCTAGCTTGGTTGGACATTCACTCAGTCTCTACTCTATCTATTCTGTCTTTATCCCTGCATTTCTCGTAGTCAGGGCAAGTTTTGAAAAAATATTTTTCTGGGTGGGTAGGTGTTCTCTGCCCTCTGATAAGAGGGTTATCTAGTTAGAAGTGCCTTCTTCAGTCGCCATGGCCCCCTGCAACAAGGGGTCTTAACTATACTCCCCTTACAAGTTTCTGCCTTCTGTTCCTGATTTGACTTTCATGAGTGAAGACAGTCCTCTGAAAATATAGGTTGAAATAAATACTTTGCTGTCCATAGTTGTTTTTAGTCAGGATATTTGTCATAGAAACAGAATGAAACAAGAACATGGGGTGAGTTCAAGGTCTCAAGATATTTCTGTGCACCTTCCTAACAGCCCGAATATTACAGTCACATAGTTCGGGGACATTACCAAACAGAACCAAGTTCTGGGTACAGATGTGAAGACAGATCATGTAGTGTATGCCTGTGACTTCATAGACACTGAGGAGATTACAATGCAGATGTGAACAGTTTAAGTTGGAGGCTTCAATGATTTGCCTTCTTCAAGACTAATTATGTGATTAAGGAGAGAAGGTATGAGGCGAAGAGCTGAGTCAGGTTGTCCAGGCAAGTCAATCACAGGCTCTATCAGTCAACAGTCAGGCCAAAGCATTTCATGCTTCAGTATAATAATACAGCTATGGAGTCACTTGTTTAAGGGTCTCCAGAGATTAAGAGCACTGTTCACTCTTATAAACCACCCAGGGTCACTTCCCAGGACCCACGTTTCCAGGATCTGATGCTTTCTTCTGGCTTCCTCACATTCCAGGTATGCACATCATACAAAATATACATGCAGGCAAAACATCATTTACTTTTCAAGAAGACACCTGACTGGTACTTGATTATGCTTAGAAATCTGAAGAGATTTTATGCATGTTTTAGACTGTGTCATTGTGGTTAGAGGTAGTGGATATTGCAGGAGCAGTATAGAATTATAAGCTTACATTTTCTCTACATGCAGTTTTTCCTCTGTCTTAGATTTCTTTTCTCTTTTTGTTTTAGATTTTTTAAATCACTATTATAATTTATCCACATTTCATTCCAGTTGCTATCCCCTTGCTCTTATCTACCTGTTCCCACCCTCTTCTTCCTTCCCTAAGCTGTTCTCCTTCCCTAGACCTCTAACTGGGGGTAGAAGGTCTCCTCTCCCACCAGCTGCACACAGGCTATCAGATCTCATCCTAATAGCCTGCATCCTCTTCCTCTGGTTGCCCACAGTGCCTCTGTGTCAAGGAGAAGAGATCAAATCACTGGCCCCAGAGCTCATGTCAGAGGCAGTCCCTGTTCCTGCCCACCCACTTCCCAATATGAACAATGAGCTTCCATTGGTTATATCTGAACAGTGTGTCAAAGTTCTCTGTATGAATTGTCCTTGGTTGATGCTTGAGTTTTTGTAGACCCCTTGGGTCCATGTCTGCCAGCATTGATGTTGTGGCTCTTGGACTTTCCTGGTCCTTCCATCCCCTGTATTCTTCTATACAACTCTTAATGCTCCACAGGGGTCTGATGTGAGTCCTGCCATCTGACCTAATCCCTCACTGGGTGGAGTCTCTCATAGGGCATCTACTCTCATAGGGTATATACTTACAAGTGAGTATATACCATGTATTTTTCTCTGGGTCTTCATTTTCTTAGCAGCTTTATTCATAATAGTCTCTGACTTAGATTTTCTGTGACTATTGCTGAAAGAATCTATTCTTACTGTTTACTATAATTCTAAATAGAAGCATGGACGTTGTGTTCCTTGATGCGTTTTGACCTTTTCCCTGTGCCTCCAGGCACCATCTGCTCACCTTATTGGGAAAGGCTGCATCGATCTCATGCTGGAGTTTCTTCTGGACTTCAGGATGAGTGGCCAGTGTATACATAAGAAAGGAGAGAGTAGTACTAGTTGTCTCATAGCCAGCAAAAATAAATACAATTGATTGGGCCATGATCTCCATGTCAGAGAAACCTAAAACAAGATTAGACATTTTATGTCAATGATCAAGGCTAGTGCTTACATACAGCCTTCGCTAAGTAAGTTCGAGCATCCTTGACACATACACTAAGGTACTCTGCACCTTATGCTGGGTTAATAGTCATATAACGACTAAGGGAGTAAGCAACCAATAATTGATTCGACCCAAGACCAACTCACAAAATGGAACCAAACCTGCCACTGCCTGTGACCAAGAACCTGAGGTTAGATATAGCCCAGGGACCAATGGTAAAACCAAATAATATTGTTGTATAAAACACAAAAAGAGGTGTAATGACAAAATTACTCCTAATGATATTCTTCTATATTTTTATATCAGTGCTCAGCCATCATCAGAGAAGCTTCCTTCCACAGCAGATGAGAAGAAATATAGAGAACCACAGCCAGATACTAGGTAGAGAGTGAGGGACTTTGGATCACTCAGCCCTAACGTGTATATTTCCATTAAATCCCTCTCCTAAGAGTTCAGGGAACCCCGTGGAAGTAAAGGAAGGTGGGGTACAAGATGTAGACATGACGGAGAATACCAAGAACACAGGGCTCTTTAAATCAACATGGACAAGGTTCATAGGAACTTATAGAGACTGGAGAAGCATGCATAGGACCTGCACGGGCATCTGACAGATCTCCTGTGTATATATTATTGCTCCCATCTCAGTGTGTTTATGTGATTCCTGAGGGTGCAGAGACAGGCAGGCCTCTGATTCCCGTGCTTTTCTTTTGGCTCTTTTCCTTCTGTTGGTTTGCCTTCCCCAACATTGGTATGTTAGGTTTTTTGTTTTATCCTATTTTACTTTATTTTATTATATATTTTTAAAATGAAAGGAAGGAAGGAAGGAAGGAAGAAAAAGAACAAGACCCAGGGCAAAAGCTTACCAACAGATCTGTCATTTATACCTCTGGGAGAGGGAAAAACAGTTTACTTCAATAGAATAACACTTAGTATGTCAGTCACTCCAGGGCAGGCTTATGTTCAGAAGTCATTGCCCAACATATACTTGACACCAGTGTGTGTGTGTGTGTGTGTGTGTGTGTGTGTGTGTTTGTATTCTTATAGTTTGGTAGGTATCTATTTCTTTTCAGAATTATATTTCATTCCCTGGTTTTGGGTGATTTTGTCTTGTTTGCATTTGAAAAAGAACTCAAATTAGGGTGGGTAGAGTTCTGAAAGACCTTAGAATAGGGAAGAAACATGACCAAAATATACTTAATTTATAAAGATTGTTTAAAAAAACAAAGATCGGTCATTGCCTTCCAATGTAGGATAAATGATGAAATTAAATAATAATGATTTTTAAAAGATATGCTGCAGTACTAATACATGGAAAATGCCTTACTCTGAAATACTAAATCCAGTAAAAAATAAATAAAATAAAAAATGAAGAGGAAATGTATCATAAACATGGGGTATTTTCTTCTTTAGTACTTTACTATTGTGAAAGAAAAAAATTCCACAGTCCCTTAAGCTAGTGAACACACTTCAAAACATGAACCACACTGAAAGGTGCTATTTTGGCACTTTGCTTGCTTATTGGGTGCTATGGAAGTACATTTGCAGGTACTGGTTATGATTTATTGGCTCTGCATGAAGCTGACAATCAACATTTGACCGATATAGGTAACCCACACATCACTGTAGGCTTTTGTATTGTGAAGGCCAGGCTCATAATGGACCCTCAGATTTATACAACTTTAACTAAAAATATAATTTTTTTCGTTTTCTTCTCCCCTCCTCTCTTCTGCCCCTCCCATGCCACACACCAATTCATCCCCAAATTTATGGCCTCTTATTTCACAATTTTATTACACATACAAATAAAACGTATAATATCACATGCTGAGTCTTCTTAGTTTCTCCTACATGTATTTGTTTGTAGAGATGATCATTTAGTATTGGACAAGTAAGGACGCATCCCTGTGAAAGCCTGAATGCTTTTCTCTTAGCAGTTGTTAACTATCTGTAGCTTTTCAGTAAGGAATGATTACTTATGAGATTTTTGCACACCTATGTTGAAATGTCAGCAGTTGTTGGGACAATTCAGGTCTCAGGCAGCATGTTATTGAGAGTTTATGATTGTAATATTCCTGACATAGATGGAAGGTATAGTAATCTTCATATTTTCTGTAAGCATATCCTACATAATTTTAGAAAGTTACAGGTTGCTGTAAATAACACCACATATCAGTGCCTTTCTGCAGTTTAGAAGGAAGCCTTCTCTGCTTGAATTACCAATTTACATTTCAAGAAAGAGCTCTTTCCTCTATGCACACATTTTAGATCCTGAAGTATCCTTACTTACCTTTATGGGAATCCACATCCTGGGAATTCTGAGAGTTCATCATCAACTGAAGAAAATCCACTCGGTGCTAAAAGCAGACAAAGATATCAAAGGCAAAGGTGTGCTGTTGTGAAGTTAAAATTCTATATTGTGTGAATAATTTAAACTCTCCTATGAGTATATGACTTATTTAACCCTAGAATAGTGCTAAAGTGGCCTGAATCATTAGTAGTACAGAGCACTTATCATTAGATTTTGGAGGAAAAGCTGTCTATCATGGTCTACTATTATGCTGTCTGGTCAAAGACCTTTTTCTCATTGATTTTACTCATTCTGATCATCTCAAGACAGACTCCTGACTGCATGGTTGTAGTTCATTCTCCTGCCGTAGGCATTTGTTCAGAAGGAAGTCCTAAGCATCAGTTTGTTGTTTTCTTGACATATTCTTAACCAACACCCCACAGGCAGTGACTAATGTTTTTGGCACTTATTACTGGGTTTTATGTGATTACATACAAATACTCCAGACACCAAGAATAATAGAAAATATGCTACCATGCCTCAGGTTAAATACTTATGCCCTGGCATCTTTCTGACACTTTCTTTCTTCCACCCCCGGTCACATTAGGCAAAAACATGCTATACAAGTGGAAATCTCTATGTTCAAAGAAATTGCTCAAATTGAAGAAATGTCATAACACAAATGGACATATCAAATTCATCAAATATCTAATAGAGGCTTCTATGGGTAAAGTTGATATGTGACAGAATTGCCTTGGAATTCAAATAAATTTTTATTATATTTTACCTGGTAATTATCATCAAGCCGATCTTTTTTTGTCTTATTTACAAAATTTTGTAAAAATGTTATAGCATCACTTGGAAATATGGAGATATTCAGTTTGTCATATATTTTAAGGAGGAATGGGAAGAGTGCTACAGAGAAAAAAAATGACAGTGAAAATGCAAACTTTATCTATTCTCAGTTATTTTATTCACAATTAGTAAAAAAAACTGCATAATCTTTTAAAATGATAGAAACCAAACTGACAGAAAGAGGCTCAAATTAAATTATGTAATATAGAAAGTTTATTATATCTAAAGACATCAAATTAAACACACACACACACACACACACACACACACACACACACATACACACACAAACATATAATGAGGAACTCTCCAGGAAGATTCAATGTGGAATTCTACCAAATATTTGATAGACAAATCAATTCTTCACAGGCATAGCGAAAACTTACAAAATTAAGAAAAGATTGAAAATTTATTCTAAAACATTGCATTATCTTGTTAAAAAACAATGTGTCATGCAAATTAAAATTGCAGAGTAAATGACTTAAAATATTATCAGTGACATCATCAACAAAACATTTGCCAACTTAATGCAGAAACATGAAATGAATCCTGACTCATGCTCTCTGAGGAAGCACAAAACAAAATAAAACCAAATGCCACAAAAGCATATCAGACATGGAGTAATAAGAAATTAGGACAGCATATCCAATGTTGGATATTTCTTTCTGGTAAATGTTCTTAGGAAACTAGAAGTAATTCTCTCAACTTGATGAAAATTGTCTATGAGTTTACACAGAAATTGAGGGGGATCGTTCACATTAAGTTAAAAAAAATGATAACTTGGTCTATCTCTTTTTATGATTATTCAGTGGTTAAAACCAAAAAGCAGGTTTAAATGTTATTCAGGGCATAGCATCTGTAAACAAGAATACACAAAAATAAGTTACAACCCTGAGTTGTGGCAATCTCAGGACCACATCCTTCTGAGAGTTGAGGCAGAGAATCAAAAGGCTGAGAGCAAACTAGATGACTAATCATAATCTGAATAGATATAAACAAAATTTTTGCAATGGTGGTGGTGAAATACATAGCCTATCCAAGTACATACATCCTATCCAAGTACCATATCACAAAGCTCCATCCCTAGACCCTGAGTTTGAAGAAAAATATTGATCATAGGCCAGTCAGGCCAAGAACTGCAATCTTCCTGCTTTATAGCACTACTGCTGGCATTAAAAACATTCACCAACACACTTGACATAAAAACTGTTCCTTTACTTAAATGTACTCATACCTAATGCAACACAACAAACTCCATTAACAAGAAATCATCAGTTAAAGTCATTAAAATGAGGAGCAGTTCCAAGATGGCTGCGCAAATCATATACAGTGTCTTATCGACAAGACTGAGCTGCCAAAGGACTAGGATGGGAACTACAGAGCACCAGAGCTGAGGAGCCCTGAGAAGGGTCCACACGGGTTGGAACACAGGAGAGTACGGCCTCAGGGCATCCAGCTGATCCATGGAGGAGTCGTTGGGTCCCTGCCAGCATGTTGCCAGTCCCCAGAGTCTGGCCGCATGCCAGCCTATGAGCTGCAGATGGACCCTACATATCAGACTATGTGTCTCAGACTGAACTGTGGGCTACAGGGCACCAGTGTCTGATTTCTCTAGCCCAAGGGAGACACCAGTGTGTGGATCACAGGTGGATTTTACCTCAGATCATCTGGTCAATCCACAGAAGGCTCCAGGGCCCAGGCAGTTGTGGGCATGGTCTCCAGAGCCTAGACACATGCCTCAACTGAAACACAAGAAAATGACCTCAAGTATTTCCTAATGAAGATGATAATGGAGGAAATGAATGAAATCTGTCAACAAATATAGGAAGATAGAGTGAAACAAATTGAGGACCTTAGAGAGGCCATGATATAGGCCTATAGATAAGAAATGAAGAAGTCACTGGAAAAAAATCAAAAAAATGCAATCAGGTGAAGGAAATCAATAAAACGTTTCAGGGTCTGAAGATGAAAATGGAAACAGTAATGAAAGCATAAATTGAGGAAAGCCTGGAAAGAGAGAACTTAGAGAAGTAAACACGAATGCTAGAGGAAAGCACTGCCAACAGTGTACAAGACATGGAGGAAAGAATCTCAGGAGTACACAATACAATACAAAAATTTGATGCAACCTTTGAAGAAAATATTAAACATAAAAATTCCTGACACAAAGCACCCAAGAAATCAAGAACACCAAAAAAAGAGAAACCTAAGGATAATAGGAATTGAGGAAAGAGAAGATGCCGGGCTCCAAGGCCCAGAAAATACTTGCAACAAAATCATAGAAGAAAATCCCACAATTTAAAGAAAGAGATTCATAAAAAAAATACAAGAGGCCTACAGAACACCAAATAGAGTAGATCAGAAAAGAAACTCCTCCAAATTTACAGAATAATGAAAAAGTATTAAAAACAGAAAGGGAAAAAAGGCCAAGTAACATACAATGGCAAACATATCAGAATCACACTGGGCTTTTCAGCAGGGACCATAAAAAGCAGAAGGGCCTAGGTAGATGTCTTGCAAACCCTGAGAGACTACAGATGCCAGTCCAGACTACTATACCCAGCAAAATTTCTGATAACCATAGATGGATGACACAAGATATTCCACAACTAAAACAAATTCAAACCGTACTTGTTCACAAATCCAGCCCTGCTAATGGTAGTAGAGGAAAAACTCAAATGGATAAATGAAATGCAAACATGGAGGAGAAGTAACAATTTGGACATAAAGTGAAGAAATTAGAAATAAAAAAACAATTAAAAAGTAGACTACAATCAGAAAGTTAAATTTATGTAGTCCCTGCTCCCTCCATCCCCCCACCATGAAGAATGATCTGTCCATTGGCTGCATATGGACAATTCATTCTCTGTATGTATTGTCCTTGGATGGTGTTTGAGTTTGTATGGTCCCCCTTGGGTCCAGTTCTATTGCCCTTCATTGTCTCCCTGTATGGACACTGAACCTTCCAGCTCTTTCCATGCCCCTATTCTGCCATACAACTGTCAGTGCTCTTCTGGAGCTCAGGTTTCCATTCCTGGCATCTGTCCCAATGCCCTTCTACATGGAGTCTCTTAGAAGACATGTGTGTTGAGTTAATATCCACTTATAAGTGAATACATACCGTGCATGTCTTTGGGGGTCTGGGTTGCCTCACTCAGGATGATCTTTTCGAGTTCCATCCATTTGCATCCAAATTTCAAGATTTCCTAGTTTTTAAATCTTAGTAGTATCCCATGTATTGTGTAAATGTACCACAGTTTCTTTATCCCTGCTTCCATAGAGGGACATCAAGGTTGTTTCCAGATTCTGGCTATTATGAATAAGGATGCTATGAACATAGTTGAACAAATGACCTTGTATGGTAGAGCATCTTTCAGGTGTATGCCCAGGAGTGGAATAACGGAGTCTTGGGGTAGCACTATTCCCAACTTTCTGAGAAAGCATCAGATTGATTTCCAAAGTGGTAGTACAAGATTTCACTCCCACCAGCCGCGGAGGAGTGTTCTTCTTTCTCCACATCCTCAACAGCATGTGTTGGCCCTGAGTTTTTTATCTTACCATTCTAATATGTGTAAGATGAAACCTCAGAGTCATTTTGATTTGCATTTCCATGATGAGTAGGAAAGTTGAGCATTTCTTTTTTTTTTTTTTAACTTTTTATTAATTTATTCTTGTTCATCTCAATGGTTATCCCATTCCATGTTGAGCATTTCTTTAAGTGTTTTTCATCCATTTGGTATTCCTCTGTTGAGAATTCTCTTTAGGTCTGTACCCCATTTTTTAAGTTGGATTACTTGGTTGGACGGTGTTTAATTTCTTAAATTCTTAAATTCTTTATATATTTGTATATTAGCCCTTGGTGAGATAGAGAGTTGGTGAAGATCTTTTCCCAGTCTATGGGCTGTTGCTTTGTTCTTTTGAGAGTGTCCTTTGCCTTACAGAAGCTTTTCCAGTTCATGAGATCCCATTTATTAATTGTTGATCTTAGAGCCTGAGTTATTGATGTTCTGTTCAGGAAGATGCCTCCTATGCCAATGAGTTTGAGGCTCTTCCCAAACTGTTTCTTGTAACAGGTTTAGAAGAAAAATTGTATCTGGATTCATGTTGAGGTCCTTAATCCAGCTGTACTTAGTCTTGTGTAGGGTGGTGATAAATATGGATCTATTTCCAATTTTCTAAATGTAGACATCCAGGTAGGCCAGCACCACTTATTGAAGACACTTTTTCCACTGTATGTTTTGGCTTCTTTTTCAAAAATGAAGTGTCCATAGGCATGTGGGTTTGTTTCTGACTCTGATTCAATTCCATTTATGAACCATTCTGCTTATATGCCAGTACCATGAAGTTTTCATTACTGTTGTTCTATAGTACAGTTTGAAATCAGGAATGGAAAAAAACTCCTGAAGATAGTTTGTCATACAGGATTGTCTTTGCTATTCTAGGTACTTTGGTTTTCCTTACGAAGTTAAGAACTGTTCTTTCAAGGTCTGTAAGAATTATGTTTATATTTTTATGGAAATTGCATTGAATCTGTAGATTGCTTTTGGTAGGACAGTCATTTTTACTATGTTGATCCTTCCAATACATGCACATGGACACTCTTTCCATCTTCTAATATTTTCTTCAATTTATTTCTTCATATACTTGAAGGTTTTCTCATAAAATGTTTGCACTTGCTTGTTTAGCGTTAAACCACGATATCCTGTGAGGTTTGTGGCTATTGTGAAGGGTTTTGTTTCCCTAATATCTTTCTCAGCCCATTTCTTATTTGCAAACAGGACGGCTATTGGGTTTTTTTTTTTTTTAATTAATCTTGTATCCAGCCACCTGGCTGAAGGTGTTTTCAACTATAGGAGTTCTCTGGTGGAATTTGGGGACATCATTATGCATTCAATAACATTATAGGCAAATAGCAATACTCTGATAATTTTTGATATATTTGAAAAATACCCTACATACCTATAGAGAAAAACAACGGATTGAAAAAGTCAAGTGCTAACAGCTTCCTGGTATTTTTCACAAAGGGATCCTGAGGGTTGTTGAGGGAATCCACCTTCACTCCAAATGAGGTGCTAGTGATAACATCCATGCTGTAGGCCCCAAAGATGCTGAGAAGGGAGACAGGGGAGTTAGTGTGTATCCAGAAAGCCCCTGCATTGTCCTCTTATAGCATGGACACTTCCCAAAATCTCAAAAACTGTGTTGCCCTGAGGGAATCATCTCTGTGTAGTATAAAAACTTATAATATTTCTGGTTAAAATATAAACATAGACTCACCAAGTTTTTGGTATATTAGAGCAATGTGACAATTTGTGTCCAATATACCCAGAACAGCTTGAGCTTACCACTCTCGTGTCATTAAGAGACAATACTCTTTACTATCCACCTCATTTCCAGAACCTTCTTGCTTCTGAGTTTGATGGGGACAGGAGAGAATTTTGTGTGTGTTTTGCTTTTTGTAAATACCTTGGGAAAAAACTAAAGTTTTAGGTTTTTCAGTGTTTCAAGATGTAACACTATAGGTCAAACCAACTACCTCAGTTCGTACCAGATAAAACCACTTCCTACAGCGTGCATTCTCCACAACTGCAGAAATCCTAAGATTATATTCTTTCTAGTCTATATATTTTGTCTTCTAGAATTTACAAGATGACACAGATAACCTAATTTTGTCTTGTGTGCTCAGAGGGGAAGACTTTTTCTATGCAAGTATTTGGGAATTACCCCTTTTTTAAAGAGTTCATGTTGGGTGTGGTGGCGCACACCTTTAATTCCAGCACTTGGGAGGCAGAGGCAGGCGGATCGCTGTGAGTTCAAGGCCAGCCTGGTCTACAAAGTGAGTCCAGGATGGCCAAGGATACACAGAGAAACCCTGTCTCAAAAAACAAACAAAAAAAGAGTTCACAACAGGGTAACACCACACCCCTCATTTACTTTGAATCATGGATAATTTAACACTTGGAAAATTAGATACCTAGAGTATATCTCCAGATGGGTTACAGAACCCCCAGAAAATGAATGCACCACTACTCACTCTTTCATATCAACAGGCTTGCCTTTCTCTGCTTCTCGGCTCATATTTTTCACCAGCATATCTCCATAGTCTTGGATGATGGGAAACATCTAAGCACAAAACACAGCATAGTCTGTTGTGAATATGAAGCTCTGCATCTCAAAAACAAGACATTGACATTATGAAAAGACAGTTACATTTTATGGGGAATGTGTAAGACCTAAGGAGGACAAAGATCATTCTTAGTAATAAAACACTCTAAGGAGCATCTCTTTGAAGAGTATGGTGTTACCCTTCTCTGTCCTCAGACAGAATCTATTACCTTTCCAATGAAAAACCCTTCATTTTCTTACCTCCTTCAGTTTTCCACTGCTGAAGGTTGGAGTCAGCAATGTTCGAATTCTTTTCCATTCTTCATTCTTTGCTCTCATAATACCTTTTTTCATAATTCCACCCGGACCAAAAGGCTACAATACAAAGAAAAAGAGATTTTGCCCTCCATGGGACTGGTTATCTACATAGTTGTAACCCATGTATAAAACAGCCAATACTTCCTTCACATAGCTTTTCATGCTAGTGTCTCCATAAATATTCAGTTAAAGTGCATCAAAATAGGCTACAGCAAGGGCAGGTAAAGGAATGGAACTAGAAAATATCATAATGAATGAGAAAACCCACACCAAGAAACACAAATACCACATGCTCTTCTTCATCTGTGGTTACCAGTTTCAAACCTTTAAATATGACTATACAACAGGGAAACCACAGAAAATAAAAAGATAACATGACAGGAGGAATTCCTGAAATGGAAATAGCAGAATACAGGTAATATGGAAGGGAAATGGAAAAAAGATGAGGAGGGGCTTTCCATTGGAGAAGGGAGAGGAATGAGAATACAAAAGGAGATGGAGAGAGGAGGGCTAAAGAGCACCAAGAATACTTGGTAGAGGCCTAAGGAATTACTACTGTGTATTTTCTTATCATCACACTGTATATGATATGATATTTGTTTGTGAGTGTATGTGCATACATATATTAAGTAAACTCATGACACATGAGGTGATAATATTTCCAAGAGCAAGAGGCTCGTACCAGCCATGAGAATATTCCTTTGAGCTTTTGGTCAGGAAAATCAAGAGACTCCACAAACAATATAAAGCCCTTTGCTATTTCTTGGTTGCCTCCCAGAGGTTAAAGATGATTCCGCATTGCTGAGCATACTATGTTATTTAGACAACAACTCAGAGATTTTGAGCTGGAAGTTACCCCAAATCAGTGAGGACTCACTTTCATAGTCCCAGATGGTTATGTGCAAACTGCTAGTGGAAGGAAGCAACCAATAGTCCTACTTAGTTAAGATGCCTAAGAATCAGAACAAGGTCTATCAGGGCAAATTGTTCCTAAAGCTGCAAAAGTGGCACTTATATCTTGGTATATACCCAACACATGTCTAGTGGGACTCAAAGCCTTCTTAAATGAGGGAATTGATGCCTGGTACTTAAAACCTAGCTCAATACAAATTATAAATGTGATTATCAATGGTGCAGATGAACCTAATTTGGCCACTCTTCTAAATCAGGATGGTTAACTGTCTTGCAAAACTATCTTTATATCTAACGGTAAATGTAGATGTTTCTCCTTATCAAGAAGATTCAACTGAAACACAAAGAGGATATTATATAAACCTAGAAGTAGTCAAAAAGAGGAGATAACTCACCATGCCATTCCTCTCCACAAGTGACATGTATGCAACACAACTTTTACACCTAAATCTAAGGAAACGTTGCAGAAAAGGAACTAGAAATACTGTAAGAGACAGAGAACAAGGAACTCTCCTCTGACATTGTGCCCTCTAGCTAGACCATGGAAGCTATGCCCATAAAATATAACAACTCAGTTGCCTATACAGGACCTGAACAATTCCAACAACAGCTCTCATGGGGGAAATCTCATGGAGCACACCCCTAGATGAAGAGCTAAAGGCAATTAACAACAGCTGGGAGAGGAGGAATTAGTTTTCTCCCAGGATGAACACTCTGACGGATTGTTCAATGCCAAAATGTCATTTCTAAAAACATACACATGCAGACAGCACTAAGTGGACTCAGCAGGTTGTCCTTATGTGTCTTCATCTATATATTTATACAATAAATTAAATGACACCATGACTGGGCCTGGAGAAATAAACTTTCCATTCTAACACTTGGGAGACAGAGGTGGGCATATTTCTGTGAATCTGCAGTCATCATGATCCAAATAGTGGGTTAAAGGATGGTCAAGGCATAGAGTGAGACCTTGTCTCAAAAAAGGAAGAAGATAAGTCTGTGGGCTTGTATGGAGTAGTAGTGGGCATGGGAGGGAGAAGAAAGTTACTTAAAATTTTATAAAATAATAATTCTAATCTGTTAATACAAAAATGCACTTATTTTGCCAGGCATGGTCATGCACAACTGTAATCCCAGTACCCCAGGAAGCAGAGTCAGATGGATCTTTGTGAATTCAAGGCTAGACTTGTCTACAAGGTGAATCCAGGGCAGCCAGGCTACACAGAGAAACCCTGTCTCCAAACAAAAAAAATAAACTTATTTGAATAATATTAATCTTCTGTCAGACAAACCTGAGTTTGAGTACAAGCCCTAACACTTGTGAATAAAGCCTTAAATTCACTGACAAATAATTAAATAAATAAGTATCCTAGATCACACTGAAGGAGAAAGAAAAACCACCAACCTTAACATTAATTATGATTTTCAAGCTTCCTTAGTGAATATGAGGTGTTACAGGGATATAAAAAAAAAAAAAAAAACAGTAAAAATCTATTCAAGCCTGAGACCGCAGGGCTAACACAAACTGAAGACTTCTGCTCGAAGAACCTGCTTGGACCTTCTCTCTCCTGAAATGGGTTGCATTTTCTTTTCTCCCATGCAAAGTGACCACCACCAATACCCACTTGGACAGCAAGCTCTGTTTACTGAAGGTAACCCTGTCTTAGCCTGAACCATGCACATTTTGGCTTCTGCAAAGCTTGCCTAGCTCTGTTGAAAACATCCTTTAAGATTGGGATAACAAAGACAATTTAAGATGATCAAAATAATATGACAATGCCTAACCCTATATAAGCCACAAATATTTTCTTGACTCTGTCTTGGCCTCTTTAAGTAATAGTTAGAGGCAATAACTGAGAATTAATTAAAGAAGTTATTCCTTTATCACCGAATTCTGAAAATTTCTCCTTGTGAAAGGTTTATGTCTCCTTTCAAAAAACAGCATGAAGAGTATGTAGTACTTCCTTGTACATTGTTGGAAACTTATAATGAATCTGTAATAATGATAATGTGTGTGGGTTTTCTTTTGCTTTTTTGTTTTACTGCTGTGTATATTGAAGCCCAGATTCAGTGCATGCCAGGTAAGCACTACATCAATGAGCTGGTTTCCCTAGCCATTCATAATGTAATTTTTAAATGAATGCTCACATTTTCATTTTTTACAATTATATTACATTCTTCCCTCCCCATTTTTCACAAAGCCTCCCATACACACCTTCTTGATCTCTTTCATACATATGGCCAATTTTCTAAAATTGTCATATGTATTTGCATATATTCATAAATATAACCTATTCAGTGTATATATTGTTCACATGTTAAAAATAATAATACACCAGGTGCAGTGACTCATTCCTGTAATCTGAGCATTCAAGGAGGCAGAAGCAGGCTGATTTCTGTGGGTTCAAGGGCAGCCTGGCCTACAAACTGAGTCCAGGACAGCCAAAACCAAAACAGAACAAATCAAAATGGAAATACATACTTGCCGATTTGTGAAGACAGAATAACAATTCTTCACTAGCACTTCCCTGATCATGTCTGGTTTTGTAATGACCAGAACAGGGTGCAGTCCTTCATATAGCCTGCATTGGGAAAACAAAGATGCTTAAACTTTGATGATGCTGATGTTACCTCTTGTACAGCAACAATCACTTCTAGTTCAACTTAGGCTTTCTAACTACAGAAACCACTAATTAGGTTAGGCAAGGAAATGAAGACTAACATAACCCAGGCAATAATGAAAAATATGGCAACATAATAGCTCTCCAAATGCATACCAGTTAGGGCTAACATTGAGTATCCTATACACCTGAGGGTTCCCATAAACACGTGCAAAGAAATTGTGCTATTCTTCATCATTTAAGCTTGTGGAAATTTTTATTAGTCTTTGAAGGGAAAACATAATACAAGCAAGCTGAAATACCCAGCAACTATCAGAAGGAAAGGGTGGAACAGATGGTGATTATTTTAAGCTATCCATAGAGGTTGGAGAAAGAGTGAGAAAGTCCAAAATATGCCAATCTAGCAGATTAGAGTTCAGATGATACTGAAATTTAGGCTTTTATATTCCATGGCCAACGATAGTAAGAAAATTAGCCTGTAGACTGTAAGGGTTGTATTTAGGAATGTGTGTGTGTGTGTGTGTGTGTGTGTGTGTGTGTGTGTATGTGTGTGTGTGTGTGTATATGTGTGTGTGTGTATGTGTGTGTGTGTGTGTGTGTTTGCATATACATATATTTATGTAACCACAATGAATGAATAGAGATACCATGCATTTGAAAGAGAGCAAGGGGGCATTTATGGGAAGTATTGAGGAGAAAAAAGAAATGGAGAAATAATGCAATTATATTATAATCTCAAATAATAAAAGAAGTAATAAAACTAAAATTCATAGTATATCAACACACAAATTTAACAGAAAACAACGGTAAATCCTCATATCTGTTTTTCCTCCAGCTTGTGTTCGAAACCTGTCTACTTCCTGCACATTTTTTTTTTTTAATTTTGCTTTTACCCAAATGTGAATCACTATGAGGAGACACCCTCCTGAATAAAAGCACATATTTTATGTGCCTGAAATAATGCATTTCACACAATTTAAGGAGACCTAATTAAGGAAAATGGCGTCAAGATCTCTTACAGAACCTCAGAGAGAGGAAGACTAGTTGTACATCATCAAAGGATTCAGACAAATCATCAGCCGCCATATTCTCAGACTTTCAGACTGGGGGGTCACAAATAAACTGATATATGCAGTCTTTGGCAGGACATGTTTTCAGACACGTTAAAGTACACAATTATGTCATAAGTAACTCTGGGCTGACAAAGTCTTCATGTAGCTTGGTGTCATATCAGGACGGTGTGCCTGATGGATTTTTCCAGAATACTCACCCCCACACATCCCCAAACTTTTTTTGACATTCTACATCAAATTTCCATGTACCCTGGGGAGAGAAATAAAATTAAAAGTCATTATTATTCTATATGTATTGACCACAAACTGGGAAACAAATGAATCAAATACCAGGACACCAGGCTCATTATGTTTTTTTTTCTTTTTCTCATTTTTTTTTATTTTTAAATATACATTTATACCAGGTGGTGATGCACGCCTTTAATCCCAGCACTTGGGCGGCAGAGGCAGGTGGATCGCTATGAGTTCTAGGCCAGCCTGGTCCACAAAGCGAATCCAGGACAGCCAAGCCTACTAGAGAGAACTTGTCTCAAAACTCAAAAAGAAAAAAATATATACATTTATATTATTACACCTATATAAAATGAACTACATACAGCAAAAGAACCATAGAACATTGAGGAATTAGATTCATGTTACATTCATAGTGTTCTTGCATTTACTGTATTATTATTATTATTATTATTATTATTATTATTATTATTATTATTATTATTATTATTATTATATTAACAAGCTGCTAACTTGCACTTCTTGTTTACTCAGGTATTTTACTCCTTCTCAAGCCTCTTAAAGGGTTGATGACCAAATAATTGAATGTCACACTTAAGCCTAGATGTTTAGGGATTAAGATATCTTTGTGTCTAGACAGATGTTTTCTGTTAATAGAGATTAGATATAATATATATTAGGTTACATTCAAAACTTTTGACTCACGAAGTTAGGAAAATGTTTTCTTCTGGCTCATTACTTTAACCTCTCTAACTAGCAGTTAAAAGGTCTTCGAGGAGAAAGAAGAAAACTCAGGAAATACTTGACAATTGGGATGTAAGGATACTCATGATTTCTTTTGTCAAAATATTGTGCATTGCAAAAATTCATTTTTATTTTAATAACACATTTGTTTCTTTCCTGGGTTATTTTTTTTATTGTGTTTTGACTCCGAAATGCTGAAACACTGTGTTTTCTACTCCTTGGGTTCCTGAGATAAATTAGTCAGGAGGACTCCCAGAAATGTGTAATATCTATTTGCTTCTTGCTTACTGACCCTTTTACTCAGCTGATGGCTACTCTAAAATTATAGTGTGATCAGTACATTCAAGATATCATTTATCCCTATAGTATATAACATTTATATAAATGACATTGGTAATATTAACTTAAGAGTAATGTAGACAAAATAGATTGACATTTTAGTGTTCATGCTCAGCATGAAAATATAAGGAAGTATCAACTTACAAAGAGGAAACATAAAATTTAATACTTTGACTTTTCACTTCTAAAGCAAGGAAAAATCACATACTATGTGACTAAGTGGTGATTATATTTTGGGGGACAGAGTCCCTTGTAACTTGCCATGGCTTCAAACTGTCTGTGCATCCTTAGGGTGATCCTGAAGTCCCAATCCTTTTGATTTTACTTGCCTAGAGCTGGGATTACAGGTGTGTGCCACCACACCCAATTCATATGGTGCTAGAATCAAGCCTGGGCCTTTGGCCATGCTGTACAATCACCTATTGACTGAAATTCATCTTCTGCATTGTGAATGAGCTGTGTGAAATTAGGTCTCTGGCTAGGTGATAGAGCTTAGCCTGGAAAGTGTCTGCCTCATATAGAGAGGTAGGCATATGCAAGGCTTTCTCACAGGCCATGATGAAAGGACATGAAAACATGAGTTCTGAAGCCTTGTCTAGGAGCAGACTTGACAAGGTCCAGTCTAGGGATGGAGGCTATCCTCAAAGGAGTCAAAGTTGCTGTTTACTGGGGTCAGACTCTTTTCCCTGTGTTATGGTTAGAATCCTCAGTCCAGCTCTGTCTGAGGTGTCCTGTGTTGTCTTTGCCAACAAAGCTCAATTTATCTCTCTGTGTACCTTTGCCATTTCCACCTTCAAATAGCATGTTAGAAGCTTTGCTGCTTAATGAAAGTGCTTGGTAAATGTCAACAAAGTATGCATGACTCCAAGTCTCACCAGTCTGCCTTCTTTATTTCTCATCTCTGGTCCTCGCCCTCCACATGGCACAATTGCTTTTTCGTAGTAGGCAAAAATAGGGAATCCTTAGGAAATTAAGCAATGAACCCACGGTTCAGATGATTTATGGTCTGACGAAGAAAATATAAGTATTTGGAAAAAGAAATCTTCCAAGAGTTAAATCTGCACACAGGCACTGACGCTGGTTTCCTGAGCACGAGCTTAGGAATGACAGTCTAGGACTGATTCTTTTTAGAAAACACCCACAAAGTCTGTGTAAATTCATTGGCCAAATTACATGTGAATTTGTCAGTCTATGTGTGCATTTTTATGTGTATGACTATGCATATATATGACTATGTACATATACATATGTACATGTATACATACATGTGTGTGCTTATATATGTTGAGTTGCCACTCAGTAGCCTTGATGTGTGTTTTCTTCAAATACTCAATTGATATAACTATACTTTTTCTGGAATTTTTACTGAAAATACCTAAATCTGATGCACCAAAACCCTATTCATCAGGTTTTGGCATCAGGTCCTGGGACCACAAACAATTTTGAGGCCCCAAACATTGTGTCAAAAAACATGAGAGTTGGCTGGCAATGATCTATGTGAAAACCTTAGCATTTTATCCCAATGGTCATTTGCACTGATAGACTGACACTGATACTGGTGCAAATGACATGGTCACAAGAAACAAAGGAGGAAATTCAAGATCACTCACTCTCCTGTATTCAAGCATCGATCCAACAAAAGGCAGAGGTTTAGGTCCAGGAATCCCTAGCTTCTTAAAAAGTCCGTGTGAAGAGGTCCCATAACTAAAACATGGAGGAAAAAACTTGGGTCATGGGTTTGTAAAAGACATACCAACACCATAACAGGTACAGACATATGTATATCCGCGTACATACATAAATACAAACATTTATCACATATATACTTAAATATACATATTCACACATGTATATACATATAAATATTCACATATGTCCTCACTTATGAATAATGTATAACCAGTATACAAGTACATACTGATTTCTTTCCCTTGGGTACAAATATTGAGAATAAAATAGTCTTTCCAGTAAGGTGATAGGTAGGTAGAACTTATGACAAAATGCATAATAATAATTGTTATAAACTCAGGTTAATTCTTGACTGTTCGAGTCCTATAGTTAATATGTAATAAAACTTTATAAACTTAAGTTTGAATATTACTGAGCAGATCACCCAAGTTAGAAAGGAAACAAAACTCACCAATGTGAGTGCCCTAAAATGAAGATTCACGAGATCCCTCCTGGATGTTATATACGCAGTGAACAGTCAGTTTGCTCAGCCAACCAGAAGAGTCTCCTGACAAGACTGTCTGTCCTTTCCTTCGTGACAGTCTTAAAATTGTACATAGCATCCAAGATACAGATTTTGGGCCGTAAGATGCCTCACTCAGGATGATCTGCCCTACTCCCATCAATTTTCCTGTAACTTTCATGATTTCCTTGTTTTTAATAGCTGAGTATTTTTACATTGTGTAAATGTGTCACACTTTCTTTATCCATTCTTTGGTTTAAAGACATCTAGGTTGTTTCCAGATTCCAGCTCTTATGAATAAATCTGCTATGAGTCAACCCAGACCCAGAAAGATTCATGGTATATAACCATTTATAAGTGAATATTAACCATATAATACAAGATAACCGTATTACAGCCCACAGACCTAAAGAAGCTACATAACAAAGAGAACTCTAGGGAGGATGCTTAATTTGCATTCAGAAAGGCAAACAGAATAGACACCATCTAAGCAGTTGAAGAACAGGACAGGACCCTAACACAGATGTCCTCTGAAAGTCTCCACCCAGCAGAGAATCAAAGCAATGCTGAGATTCACAGCCCAACTTTGGGCAGAGCACAGGTAGTCATATGGAAATGTTTGAGGATAGAAGGACCCAAAGGGGACAGAAGCCCCACAAGGAGACTAACAGAGACAAAATATCAGGGCCCAGGGGACCTGTGGAGACTGATGCACCAAATAAAGGCCATCCATGGACAGAACCTAGACCTCCTGCTCAGATGTAGTCAATAGGCAGCTCTGTCTCCAGGTGGATCCCCTGATATGGGGAACAGGGGAGCAGGGGAGCAAGGGATGTCTCTGACATGGGCTCTGTCAAGCACTTCCTCCCGTTAGGATTGCCTTGCCAGGCCATAGAGGAAGAAGACGCAGGCAGCCCTGATAAGACTGCTAAGGCTGAGGTCAGATGGTACGAGAGTATGGCTTCCACTTTCTGTGGGGTAGAGGAGGCAGGGTCGTGGGAAGAGGGAGGGAAGGTGGGAGGGTGGGAATTAAAGACAAGAGGGGGAGGTGGCTACAATCAGCATGTAAATTGAATGAATTTTTTAAAAACGATTTATTAAAAAACAGAGCATTTGTTTCTTTTGGCAAGGACCCGGATATACTTTCTAGTAACCACATGGTTTCTCACACTTTTTTGTAATTCCAGTTCTTGGAAATCCAGTGCATTTTAACATCTGTGGACATCTAGAATGCATGTAAAACATATCCACAAATATAGTATGTTTTCTAAAGATAAAGCTTTTGAGAGTCATCATCTGTTCAGATGTGGAGTTTTGAGGCTGCAGATGCCTTTAAGCCAGTAATTATCCTACAAGTAACATTTCTTTTTTTTTTTTTTTCATTTTATTTTTTATTTATTTTTTTATTTATTTATTTTTTAATTTTTCCTTTTTTTTTAATTAATTTATTCTTGTTACATCTCAATGTTTATCCCATCCCTTGTATCCTCCCATTTCCCTCCCCCATTTTCCCATTATTCCCCTCCCCTATGACTGTTCCTGAGGGGGATTATATCCCACTATATATTCTCATAGGGTATCAAGTCTCTTCTTGGCTACTTGCTGTCCTTCCTCTGAGTGCCACCAGGTCTCCCCGTCCAGGGGACATGGTCAAATGTGAGGCACCAGAGTATGTGAGAAAGTCGTATCACACTCTCCACTCAACTGTGGAGAATATTCTGACCATTGGCTAGATCTGGGAAGGGGTTTAAAGTTTACCTCCTGTATTGTCCTTGGCTGGTGCCTTAGTTTGAGCGGGACCCCTGGGCCCAAATCTGCCTATCATATTGTTCTACTTGTAGATTTCTAGGACCCTCTGTATCCTTTTATTTTGCTATTCTCCCATGCGTCTCTCATTTAGAGTCCCAATAGGATGCCTTCCCCTCTGTCCCAGTTTCCTGGTAAGTGAAGGCTTTCGTGGGACATGCACCTTGGACTAGTATGCAGATATAAGTGAGTATATACCATTTGATTCTTTCTGCTTCTGGGTTAACTCACTCATTATGATCATTTCTAGCTCAATCCATTTATCTACAAATTTCGGGAATTCCTTGTTTTTTTTTAGCTGAGTAGTATTCCATAGTGTATATGTACCACAGTTTCTTTATCCACTCTTCTACTGAGGGACACTTAGGCTGTTTCCATGTTCTGGCTATTATGAATAAGGCTGCTATGAACATGGTTGAGCAAATTTTCTTGTTATGTGCTGGAGCATCTTCTGGGTATATTCCAAGGAGTGGAATAGCTGGGTCTTGAGGAAGCCCTATTCCCATTTTTCTGAGATAGCACCAGAGAGATTTCCAAAGTGGCTCTACTAGTTTGCATTCCCACCAGCAATGAAGGAGTGTTCCTCTCTCCCCACATCCTCGCCAGCATGTGGTGTGGCTTGAGTTTTTGATCTTAGCCATTCTGATGGGTGTAAGATGGAATCTCAGAGTTGTTTTGATTTGCATTTCCCTGATGACTAAGGAGGTTGAGCATTTCTTTAAGTGTTTCTCAGCCATTTGATACTCCTCTGTTGAGAATTCTCTGTTTAGTTCCAAGCCCCATTTCTCAATTGGGTTATTCGGTTTGGTGGTGTTTAATTTCTTGAGTTCTTTATATATTTTGGATATTAGACCTTTGTCAGATGTAGGGTTGGTGAAGATTTTTTCCCAGTCTGTAGGCTGTCACTTTGTTCTCTTGACAGTGTCTCCTGCCTTACAGAAGCTTCTCAGTCTCATGAGGTCCCATTTATTAATGGTTGACATTAACGCCTGGGCCGTTGGTGTTCTGTTCAGGAAGTTGTCTCCTGTGCCAATATGTTCCAGGCTCTTTCCCATTTTTTCTTCTAAGTGGCTTAGTGTCTCTGGTTTTATGTTGAGGTCTTTAATCCACTTGGATTTGAATTTTGTGCAAGGTGACAAATATGGGTCCAGTTTCATTTTTTTACACATAGACCTCCAGTTAGACCAGCACCATTTGTTGAAGATGCTATCCTTTTTCCATTGAATGGATTTGGCTTCTTTGTCAAAAATCAAGTGACCATATGTGTGTGGATTCATCTCTGGGTCTTCGATTCGATTCCACTGATCAACCAGCCTGTTGCTGTGCCAGTACCATGCTGTTTTAATTACTATTGCTTTATAGTACAATTTGAGATCAGGTATGGAGATTCCTCCGGAGCACCTTTTATTGTACAAGATTGTTTTAGCTATTCTGGGTTTTTTGTTTTTCCATATGAAGTTCAGAATTGAACTTTCAATGTCTTTAAAAAATTGTGTAGGTATTTTGATAGGGATTGCATTGAATCTGTAGATTGCTTTTGGTAGGATGGCCATTTTTACTATGTTAATTCTCCCGATCCATGAGCAAGGAAGATCATGCCATCTTCTCAGGTCATCTTCAATCTCTTTCTTCAGAGTTTTGAAATTTTTTTCATACAAGTCCTTCACTTGCTTAGTTAGGGTAACTCCTAGATATTTTATATTGCTTGTGGCTAATGTGAAGGGTGTGGTTTTCCTAATTTCTTCCTCTGCAAGCTTGTCATTTGTGTATAGGAAGGCTACAGACTTTTTTTAGTTGATTTTGTATCCAGCCAATTTACTGAAGGTGTTTATCAGCTGTAGGAGTTCTCTGATGGAGTTTTGCGGGTCACTTATGTACACTATCATATCATCTGCAAAGAGGGATAATTTGACTTCCTCCTTTCCCATTTGGATACCCTTGATCTCCTTTTGTTGTCTTATTGCTCTGGCTAGAACTTCGAGTACTATATTGAAGAGATATGGAGAGAGTGGGCAGCCTTGCCTTGTTCCCGATTTGAGAGGAATTTCCTTGAGTATCTCACCATTTACTTTGATTTTGGCTATTGGCTTGCTGTATATAGCCTTTATTATGTTGAGGAAAGTGCCTTGTATCCCCGATCTCTCTAAAACTTTAAACATGAATGGGTGTTGAATTTTATCAAATGCTTTCTCTGCATCCAAGGAGATGATCATGTGGTTTTTTATTTTCAGTTTGTTTATATGGTGGATTACATTGATGGATTTCCGTATATTAAACCATCCCTGCATGCCTGGAATGAAGCCTACTTGGTCATGATGAATGATATCTTTGATGTGCTCCTGTATTCGTTTTGCAAGTATTTTATTTAGTATTTTTGCATCTATGTTCATAAGAGAAATTGGTCTGAAATTCTCTTTCTTTGTTGAGTCTTTGTGAGGTTTAGGTATCAATGAGACTATGGCCTCATAGAATGAATTTGGTAATTTTCCATCCATTTCTATCTTTTGGAGTAGCTTGAAGAGTATCGGTATTAGTTCGCCCTTAAAGGTCTGGTAGAATTCTGCACTGAAACCATCTGGCCCTGGGCTTTTTTTGGTTGGGAGACCATTGATGATTGCTTCTATTTCTGTAGGGGAAATGGGACTATTTAGCTTGTTTATCTGTTCTTCATTCAACTTTGGCAAGTGAAATTGTTCAAGAAAATCGTCCATTTCCCTTAGATTTTCAAATTTTGTGGCGTATATGCCTTCAAAGTAGGATCTTATGATTCTTTGAATTTCTTCAGTGTCTGTTGTTATGTCTCCCTTTTCATTTCTGATTTTGTTGATTTCAATACTGTCTCTCTGCCTTTTAGTTAGTATGGCTAATGGTCTGTCTATCTTGTTGATTTTCTCAAAGAACCAGCTTTTGGTTTTGTTGATTCTTTGGACTGTTTTCTTAGTTTCTAACTTGTTAATTTCAGCCCTGAGTTTGATTATTTCCAGGCGTCTACTCTTCTTGGGTGTTTCTGCTTCTTTTTTTCTAGGGCTTCCAGTTGTGTTGTTAAGATGCTTATTGCGATGTTTCCAATTTCTTTTTAAAGGCATTTAGTGCTATGAATTTTCCTCTTAGCACTGCTTTCAATGTATCCCACAAATTTGGGTATGTTGTTTCTTCATTTTCAATGAATTTCAGAAACTCCTTGATTTCTTTCTTTATTTCTTCCCTGACCCAGGTGTCATTTAGCAGAGAGTTGTTTAGTTTCCACGTCCGTGTAGGCTTTTTGTTATTTCTGTTGTTGTTGAATTGCAGCCTAAGAGCATGGTGATCTGATAGGATACAAGGTATTATTTCAATCCTCTTGTATCTATTGAGGCTTGCTTTGTGACCTACGATGTGATCAATTTTGGAGAAGGTTCCATGGGGTGCAGAGAAGAAGGTGTATTCTTTCTTGTTTGGGTGGAAGGTTCTATAGATATCTGTTAGATCCATTTGACCCATGGCATTGGTTAATGATGTTATTTCTCGGCTTAGTTTCTGTTTCAATGACTTATCCTTCAGTGAGAGTGGGGTGTTGAAGTCTCCCACTATTATTGTGTGGGGTTCGATGTGTGATTTAAGCTTTTTTAGGAGATCTTTTACAAATGTGGGTGCCCTTGTATTGGGAGCATAGATGTTCAGAATTGTGATGTCATCTTGGTTGACTTTACCTTTGATGAGTATGAAGTGTCCTTCCTCATCCCTTTTGATTAATTTTGGTTGAAAGTCTATTTTGTTCGATACTAAAATGGCTACACCTGCTTGCTTCTTGTGACCATTTGCTTGGAATATCTTTTTCCAACCTTTTACCCTGAGGTAATGCCTTTCATAATGGGTGAGATGTGTTTCTTGGATGCAGAAGAATGTTGAATCTTGTTTATGTACCCATTCAGTTGGTCTGTGTCTTATTATTGGAGAATTGAGGCCATTGATGTTGAGAGATATTAATGACCAGTGACTGTTAAGAGTCTTAATTTTGATGTTGTTTCCAGTCGAGCGTTTGTGTAGTTGTGTTTTTGCCATGGGATAGTTATCTATTTCCTGGGTAGTTTTGGTTGTAGCTTGACCCTTTGGGATGGAGTTTTCCTTCTAGTACCTTCTGTAAAGCTGGGTTTGTGGATAGGTACTGTTTGAATTTGTTTTTGTCATGGAATATTTTGTTTTCTCCATCAATGGTTATTGATAATTTTGCTGGGTAAAGTAGTCTGGCCTGGCATCTGTGGTCTCTTAGGGTTTGCAGGATCTCTGTCCAGGCCCTTCTGGCTTTTATGGTCTCTGCTGAGAAGTCGGCTGTAATTCTGATAGGTTTACCATTAAATGTTATTTGGCCCTTTTCCCTTGCAGCTTTTAATATTTTTTCTTTGTTCTGCATGTTTTGTGTTTTGATTATTATGTGGCGGGCAGTTTTTCTTTTCTGGTCAATTCTATTTGGTGTTCTGTAGGCCTCTTGTATGTTTATAGGCATCTCTTTCTTTAGATTGGGGAAATTTTCTTCTATGATTTTGTTGAGAATAGTTTCTGGGCCCTGGAGTCTGATGTCTTCTCTTTCTTCAATGCCTATTATCCGCAGATTTCTTCTTTTCATGGTGTCCTTAATTTCTTGGATGTTTTGTGTCAGGAGTTTTCCAGATTTGGCATTTTCTTTAATGGTTGATTCAATATCTGTGATTGTATCTTCTAGCCCTGAGATTCGTTCTTCCATCTCTTGGATTCTGTTAGAAAAGCTCACCTCTGTGTTGCTCGCCTTCTTCTCTGAGGTCTCACGTTCTCGTTTTTCTTCTGTCTGTGTGTTTATCGTTGAATCCATTTTCATTTTCAGATCTTGAACTGATTTTTTGATTTCTTTCATCTGATTTTTTGTATATTCCTGAGTTTCTTCCATTGCCTCTTTATAGGTCTTCAGAGCTTGAACCGTTTTATTTATTTCTTTCATCTGGTTGTTTGCATTTTCCTGCAATTTTTCCAGTTCCACTCTATGTGCTTCTTTTATGTCTCTCACCTGTTTGTCTGCATCTTCCTGCATTTGATTACGAATTTTATTTGTTTCCTCCATTATCATCCTCATTACTAAGGATTTGAGGTCATTTTCTTGTATTTCCGTTGTATTTGAGTTCTCTGGGTTGTTTTCTTTGGGATAGCTGGAAACTGGAGACGCCATGTTGTTTTGGGTTTTTTTGCGTATGCTTTTTCGTTGTCCTTTAGACATCTTGCCGTCTTTGTTTTTGTTGGGTAGCTTCCAGAGTTGAATGAAGGGTGTCTGACGATAGATTCACTTGTTTTCTCACGATTTCCCTAGGCTGCGAGCTCAAAGCTTCACTGGTGTGGATGTTAGGAGGTTATCCCTGTTGTTCTGGTCTCTCACAGCCAGTGATCCTCAGCCCCTCTCTGCTGTGGATCCTGCAATTGTTCTGGGTCTCTGAATGAGCGTTGGGTCAGGCTAAGGTATCCACAGCCTTCTGTGTTCCCTGCCAAGTCCAGCCAGGAGCACTGGGACCGAACCACGGGCTGAACTCAGCTAGATTCTCAGGGCCTGAACCGTCTGCCAAGCTCAGCTAGGGATTTTGGGCCCGAAATGCACACAGGGTCCATCCAGAATTTTTGGGCTGGGACTACGCACCAAGCTCCGCTAGGGCCTTTTGGCCCAAAGTGCGTGCTGTGGTCAGTTATTGACTCAGGGCCCGAAATGACCACCAATCTCAGCCAGGAATTCTGGATTCAAACTGCACACTGTGTCCAACCAGAGTCTTAGAGCTGGTGGAACCGAGAGCTCTGTCCAGCCTGCGCCACAGCAGGAGAACTGCGGCTGCTCTGAGTTAGCGCCAGTGGTGGAACAAGTGCTCCGCCCAAACTGTGTTACCGCAGGGGAGCTGCCGCTGAGCTGAGGTGGTGCCTAGGATGGAACTGAGCACGTCACCAAGCCTGCGCCACAGCAGGAGAACTGCGGCTGCTCTGAGTTAGCGCCTGTGGTAAAACCAAGTGCTCCGCCCAGACTGTGTCACCGCAGGGGAGCTGCCGCTGAGCTGAGGTGCTGCCTAGTGTGGAGCTGCCCGCTCAACTAAGCCTGCGCCACAGCAGGGGAGCTGTGGCCACGCTGAGTTAGTGCCTCGGGCAGAATTGCTTGCTGGGCCGGGCCAGTACCTGGGACTCTGGGGCCGAACTGTCCGCCGAGTCCAGTCTTGGTCCAAAGGCTCCACGCGACCCAAATCCTGCCCCGAGTCCCCTCTCCCGCAGCAACTCCCACCAGCCACCACATCAATCGCCTCCACCGGAAGGCTATGAGCTGCAAACCTCAGCCGCTGGTGCTGCTGCCTCTGCCGCTCCGATCAGAGAAAAACCACGCTCCTCCCTTGTGCAGGGGCATGCAGGTCCTCCGCACCCTGGTCCCTCCGAACCGTGGAGCACTCCCGCTGCCGTGATGTTTGGACCTCGGTGTTCCTGGCTCAGAAATCTGTGCAATTCCCTGAATAGTTCACTGGAGCCTCCAAATGCGGTCCACACTGCTCGCCGCCATCTTCACAAGTAACATTTCAAACAAATTCCTGCAATACATTCATGAACTCTTGTTTCTCCAAGGTGGACACTGGAGGAATGTCCGTATTCATCTGTCAGTGGTGCCCTGCTGAGGACATATAATGTTCTGCCTCATTTTCCCAACAAAAGCCAAACAGTACCATGTGTTTTCCAGATTAAATCATGAGGGGATGAACTACACAAAGCATCATTTCTCTGTCCTGTTCCCCCCTAGAAAGTACAATGGCAGCTTTCTCTACTGAGATGATCAGTCAGAGGCACGTAGTTAACTAACTCTTGGTAATCCAGCAATCTCTGTGACAGCACACTAGGCAAGCAGGCATGAGATTAAGCCATCATTAACTTCTCAAGCGTACAATCCCACACAGTTAGTTCTGGAACCTACAGACCTTCTTATCTCGATGTGACAGGATGGAAAGAAACTAGAAAAGCAGCTGGTTGTAATCACTTTAAGCCTGCTCCTGATCATCACACAACATTGGTACTTTAACAAGAGCTTATAACATTTGGCTAAAAACTACAGTGAGAGCAATGCTTTGGTTTATACCAGAAACGTGTTCAGCTGCAGTGGCATCGATGTCCACTGTGTTATAACTTTTGGTTCTCCAATAGGGAACAAACCTGCCACTCATGCCAACTACAGCAGCACAAAGCAGAGGAGCCCAGCCAATTAGTACTTACAGGTAGAGGAGCACCAGGATTGTAAACAGCAGAGCCCATGATGCCGTAGAAAAGTTTGGAATCGTGTCCATTGGTTTTTGTTTTTCCTTCAGGAAATCAGGTAAAGGTTGAGTTCTTCTTCTGAGACCAGTTGTGAATCTGAGATGCCAATCTGCATTACTTATGTGCCAGGAAAGGAGGTGGAGCAGTCACGCTGACCAGTAGAAAGACTGTGTATCACCTATCATGGTAGGGAAACAGTTGACAGTTCACTTCAGTTCATGCTAACCCACATTTTGACTTCTCCATAGTTAATTTTCTCTAGGAAAATAATGAACTAAGCCAATGTTCTTAGCAAAAACAGAGGTCATGGTTGTTAATCAGTAATGCCATAGAGTAGATGACTTTAAGTATGCTTTGTTTCTGTGGCTGTCTTCACTTTAAAACACATTGAATCTTTGTACAAAAGCTACATGTATAAACTTTAACACATGTGTTTTCTTTCTCTAGAATCTCTGTGTATCATAGAAGGCAAATTATATTTTATAAACAATATTGCATTAAAAATCACTTATTCCCCTCATAAACTAAAGTTTCTCTTGCGTTACGCTTGTCTTTTTTGCATCTTTGATGATTTTCATCAATATTCCCCTTTACACAGTGCATTTATTAAGGGAATAATCTGGAAATTGCTCAATTATATATTCCCAATCCCTGTGTCAATTAAATGCATTAAAGATACCCTCAGAAACCCCAAAATGTGTTAGTATTTCCTTCTTGGATTAGTTTGACCAAGACAAAGCCTACACTTGCTTCTTCTACTTTTCTTCCTGTGCCTTCCCTCTGACTGTGTTATGTGATGGTCTATCTGTAATTCTGTGGCTGCAACTCTTTAGGCATTATTACTTGTCTTAAATGGATATTTGCACTTTAATTTCTGAGCATCACATGAACTATGCCATGGGAAATCAATGATAGATTATTTATTTATTTATTTATTTATTTATTTATTTATTTATTTAATCACTTTACAGCCTGATCCTCTCCTCCTAGTCCTACGCTCACACCTCCCTTCCCTCACTTCCCCCTCATTTTCTTCTCAGAGAAGATGAGGCCCCAAAGGAGTACCAACCCACCCTGTCTGGTACCTCAAGTCAAAGCAGGACTAAGTACAACCTCTTCCACTGAAGCCAGACAAGTTAGCCCAGGTAGGGGAAAAGGATCCAAAGGGGGGTAACAGAGTCAGAGGTGTCAGATGGTGGATTCTTTATGGAAATATTTAACAGAGTTTTACAAGAAGAGAATTAGTTTATTGATCCCCAAAATACCCTTAAACATTCAGAAAAACATAAGTATGATAAGGATATACTATCAAGCTATATCTAAATGTGGTTTACAATATACATGGTAGATGTTTGTTACATGGGTTACTTCCAAACTATTGAATGCTTTCTACACAGGATTACCACAAACCACTAATGCATACATGCATTACTCTGGTAGAATATGTAATTTAGGATTAACCTTGAGCATTACCTTGGGCTGTAAAAAAGCTTGTTTCATTGGAAACCAAAGGCAGCAGAGTTGTTTGTGACATTGTCTCTTTAACTAGGTTAAACAAACAGAATGAGTACATAGTAGGGTATCAGGGTTAAGTCATCTCACAGTACACTATTAATTTGGCAAGGGTAGCAAAAGTTCAGTCTTGTAGAAAGCAGGGGATGGTGAAATTGTGAAATACATAGAATTGTGTCAACATGCAGCACTCATTAGGTTGTACATCTCAAAATGTTGTTTACCTGAGTTGAAAGGTTTAGGAACTTATAAATATCTCTCTAATTATACACTAATATTATGCTTTTTGTTGATGCCCTAACTGATGATTTAACTGATGGTAAATTCACAGGCAGAAATAACTATCGTAGAAACATGGAATAACATATATCACTGAATAGATTGTCACTGTCACCTGTAAACTCACACCACACCCTCATAGGAGAGCTCCTACAAGTGAGATCTTAGAAATTACACAGAAGAGGATGGAAGGATGACTTTATGACTAAGAAGTCTTTCAGGGCCGATATGAAGAACAAGTAAAAGGCACACCTTCCCTTAGAACACTCCTGTGCCCTTGATTCAGATGGGAATGATATAATTGGGTGCCACTGTTTCCTTCCCCATTGCTCTGCCCCACTGCCAATCCCCACTGCTGTTGCTCTGTCCCCAACTTTGGTGCAGGCCATGCCAGTCAGAAGAACAAGTGCAGGTCATGTCTGCCAAAAGGACAGACCACAGCAACTAAAAGAACAAATAGGTCAACTCAAGTAAAGATTCATTGCTGGGGCAGACAACATGTCAGCTGCCACTGTCTCAATGTGTTCTCCCACTATCTTCAATCCCCAATGCACTCCCCATGACCCTATCTCACTCCCCAACTTGGGTGAACAATCCCTGCTGGAACAGAGGTCATTTCAGCTGCCAAAACTTCATGCCACAATGACCAGAAGACCAAAGAAGAAACAGAAACCAAAGGGCAAAAGACCTATGCAACAAAAGCAAACTCAGATGTTTGCCCATGGTCACAAAGCAAGCATCAACAGATCCAAGAAAATCAAAATAATCCCTTCCATTTTATCAGACCACCAAAGACTCGCTTTGTAGAGCAAGCTGGCCTTAGACTTACAATGATCCACCTGCCTCTGCCTCCCTGGGTGATGGGATTATAGGCATGTGCCATTATGCCTGGCTCTAATGCCAGATTTTAGAGAGTTGCAACAAAGCACAATTGACAGGGTAGTCAGAGATTGGAAACAATTCTGGGGCACATCATGATACAGACCTTGCAAATACTGGATCACCTCCAGGGATCTCTCATGCCTACTGAGCTTCCCCAAATCAATGGCTCCTGACAGTGTGTCAGAGGCTGGAAGCAGTTTGGGGGTACATCATTGTACAAGACCGTGCAAATACCAGATCACCTCTAGACAGCCCACATGCCTAGTGAGCTTCTTTAACATGGTGGCTCTTGGCAAATGGTCACTTAGTCATGGAGGTATAGAGAAGATATTAAAGACTTCCTAAAATTCAATGAAAATGAAGGCACAACATATCTAAATTAATAGGACACAATGAAACAAGTACTAAGAAGAAAGCTCATAGCATTAGTACCTTCATAAAGAAATTAGAGAGTTCTCGTACCAACAACTTAACAGCATATATGAAAGCTCTAGAACAAAAAAGCAAAAACACTTAAGATGAGTAGATGGAAGAAATAATCAAAATCAGGGCTAAATCAATAAACTAGAAATAAAGAGAACAATAAAAGAAATCATCAAAACCAAGAGCTGTTCTCTGAAAAAATTCAACAAGATAGACAAACACTTAGACAGCTAACAAAACGACAGAGAAACAATATCCGAATAAACAAAATCAAAAATAAATATGAGAAGTTACAACAGACACTGAGGAAATTCAAAGACTCATTAGGGCCTGCTTCCAAAAACTGTATTCAACAAAACTGGAAAATTGAAATGAAGTGGGCAATTTTCTTAATAGATTCCAAATACCAACATTAAATTAAGATCAGGTAAACAATTTGATTGGTCCTATATCCCCTAAGGAGACAGAGCAGTCATTAAAAGTCTGCCAACCAAAACAGCCCAGGGCCAGATTATTTCAATACAGAATCCTACCAAACTTTCAAAATGTCAATACTCCTCAAACTATTCTCCAGAATTGAAATAGAAGGAATGTCACCAAATTCCTTCTGTGAGGCCACAGTAACCATGATATATAAACCACACAAAGATCCAATGAAAAACAGAATTTCAAACCATTTTCCTTTACAAATATTGATGCCAAAATAGTCAATAAAATACTCACAATCTGAATCCAAGAGTATCCACCATGATCAAGTAGAATTCATGTCAGGGATACAGGATATTTTCAAATATATAAAAATCCATCATTGTAATCAACCAGATGAATTAACTGAAAGAAAAAAAAACCACACGATTATCTCATTAGGTATCAAAAGGGCCTTTAACAAAATCGAAAACCTCTTCAACTTAACTCTTGGAGAGATCAGGGATACAAAACAAAAACAAAAAAAAACCACCTAAAAATAATAAAGGCAATATACAGCAAGCCTGGAGCCAACATCAAATAAAACAGATAAAAGGTTAGAGCGAATCCATTAAAACCAGGCACAAGACAAAGCTGACTAGTCTCTTTGTATCTCTCCAAATGGTAAATGAAGTCCTAGCTAGTGGCATAAGACAACCAAAGGAGATCAAGCAGGTACAAACTGACAAAGAAAGAAATTACAGAAGGCATCAGAAGATGTAAAGATCTCACATGCTCATGGATCAGTAGGATTAACATATTAAAAATTGCCATCTTACCAAGAGCAATCTACTGATTTAATGCAATTCACATCAAAATTTGAACACAATTCTTTAAAAGCTTTCAAAGAGCAACCATCAACTTAATATATAAAAACAAAAACCCACAATTGTTAAAAAAAAAAAAACAATTCTGTACAATAAAAGAAATTCTTGAGATATCACCATCCCTGATTTCAAGTTGTACTACAGAGCAATAGTAACAAAAACTGA
Source organism: Acomys russatus (assembly GCF_903995435.1). Taxonomy (NCBI): domain Eukaryota; kingdom Metazoa; phylum Chordata; class Mammalia; order Rodentia; family Muridae; genus Acomys; species Acomys russatus. The sequence continues at coordinate 38,473,604 of NC_067155.1, read as the reverse complement.
ATGATGTGAGCATAAAAACAGATAGGTTGATCAATGGAATTGAGGCAAAGACCCAGAAATAAACCCACACACCTACAGACACTTGATGTTTTGGCAAAGAAGCCAAAACCATACAATGGAAAAAAGGAAGTATCTTCAACAAACGGTTCTGGTCTAACTGGATATCTGCATGTAGAAGAATGCAAATAGATCCATATTTAGGTCCCTGCACAAAACTCAAGTCCATGTGGATCAGAGGTCTCAACATAAAATCAGATTTCCAAATGGTGTTGAACTCTGGCACAGAAGACAACTTCCTGAAAAGAACACCAACAGCTCAGGCACTAAAATCAACAACTAATAAATGGGACCTCATGAAACTGAAAAGCTTCATGTGTAGGGTTTTTATGTAGGGTGATAGATATGGATCTATTGGTATTCTTCTACTTAGAGAAATCCATTTAGTCCAGCACCATTTCTTGAAAATGCCATTTTCCAAAATGCTATTTGGGCTTCTTTTTCAAAAATTAGGTGTCCATAGGGGTGTGTGTTTGTTTGTTTGTTTGTGTGTATGTGTGTGTGTGTGTGTGTGTGCGTGTGTGTCTGTGTGTTTAATTGTGGGCCTTCAATTACATTACATTAATTAACTATCTGCTTTTGTTTCAACACCATGTGGTTTTTGTTACTATTGCTCTATAGTACAGCTTGAAATCAGGGATTTCTTTTATTATACAGGAGCGTTTTAGCAAACCTGAGCTTTTTGTTTTGTTTTGTTTTGTTTTTCCATGAGAAGTTGGCTATTGTTATTTCCCTATCTGTCCAGAATTGTGTTGGAATTTTGATGGGAATTGTGTTAAATCTGTAGATTGCCTTTAATAAGATGACCATTTCTACTATGTTAATCTTACTGATCCATAAGCATGGGAGATATTTCCATCTTCTGATATCTTCTTCAGTTTCTTTCTACAGAGACATAAATTTCTTGTCTTACAGATAGTTCTCTTCCTTGGTTAGAGTTACACAAAGATATTTTTATATTACTTGTGGCTATTGTGGTGGTGTTGTCTCCATAACTTCTTTCTCAGCCCATTTATCACTTCTGTAAAGAAGGGTTGCTGGTCTTTTTGAGTTAATTTTTTTATCCAGCCACTTTGGGAAGGTGCTAACCAGCTGTAGGAATTCTCTGGTAGAATTTTAAAGGTCATGTAGGTTTACTATCTCATCATCAGCAAATAGTGATGCTTTGTCTTCTTCCTTTCCAATTTGTATCCCATTGATCTCCTCCGTTGTCTTACTGCTCCAGCTAGAACTCAAGTACTATAATAAATAGATATGGACGGAGTGGAGAACTTTGTCTTGTCCCCAATTTTAATGGGATTGCTTTAAGTTTCTCTCCATTTAATTTGATGTTGGCTATCAGCTGTTTGTATGTTGCCTTTATCATGTTTAGATATGTGTCTCGTACCTCTGTTATCTCCAAATTTTTTTTTATCATAAATAAGTGTTGGATTTTGTCAAATGCTTTTCTGCATCTAATGAAGTAATTGTATGGGTTTTTCTTTTTAGTTTGTTTCTATAGTGTATGCCTAAGGTTATTGTATAATTCAAATGCTGATTTCTATACACCCCATATCTGGTTGCAAGCTTTGTTCTGAGAATCTCTTGTCTCAATGTTGTGTAAACATTGCTCTCCTATTGTCGTCTAGTGTGCCAATAAAGCAGCTTACAACCAATCACTGAACAGGGTAGAGAATTAGGCGGGACTTCCTGCCAGTCAGGGGATGATGAGTTAGAAGAAGAAGTAGGAGATTCAGCTGTGGGGGAGGTTCTGGAGACATCAAGAGAGAGAGCTGGAATAGGGAAAGCTTCAAAGGGCAGTTATCTCTGGGTTATAAGCTAGGAGGAAGCCAGATTAATTTAGAGGGTTAATAATAGCGTAATAACTGCTCAGTTGTTGTGTTGTGAAGCTTATTATCAAACAAATATGAGGTTATTTTTGTGATAGCTGGGCTACGAGTGAAATGGAGAAGCAAACACAGTTTTATAAAAATAACTTAAACACTATTGGGGATTATATTGATGTTTAACCCTCCCTATGTCTCTTTTATGAAGCCTAATATATCATGGTAGCTGATGTTTTTTATGCATTCTTGAATTTGTTTTGTGAGTACTTTATTATTTCTGCATCAGTGTTCATAACAGATGTTGGTCTGAAATTCCCTTTCTTTGTTATGTCGTTGTGGGATTTATGCATCAGGGCAACTGTGAGCTCATAAAATGAATTTGGCAGTGTTCCTTCAGTTTCTACTTTATGGAATAATTTGTAGAGTATTGGTATTTGTTCCTCTTTGAAAATTTGGTCGAATTCTGCACTAAAACTCTCTGGCCCTGGCTTCTTTATTTTGGGGGTTGGGAGAAATTTAATGACTACTTCTATTTAAATTGTTTGCCCAATCTCGATTTAACTTTGCTAAGTGGTATCTATCAAGAAAATAATCCATCACTTATTTTTTCCAATTTTATGGAGTACACTTTTTGGTTTCTTTGTTTTGTCTTAAATTTATTTATTTAATCACTTTACATCCTGATTGTATCCCCATCTCCTCTCCTCCTAGTCCGCCCATCAGGCATCCCTCCCCCATTCTACACTTCTCTCCTCCTAGTCTGCCCATCAGGCATCCCTCCCCCATTCTACACTTCTCCTCTCCTCATAGAAGCAGAAGTTTCCCTTAGAGGTACCATCCCACCCTGACACATTAAGTCAATGCACAACTACGTTCATTCTCTGCCACTGAGGCCAGACACTGCAGCCAGGTTAGGTGAAAAGCGAAGCATCAGAGTCCGAGAGGGCTCCACTCCAGTTGTTTGTGGACTCACATCAAGACCAAGGTGCACATCTACTAAACATAAGCAAGGATGCTAAGTCTGGTCCATGCATGCTTTTTAGTTGGTAGTTCAGTCTCTCTCTATAAGCCCCATGGGTCCATGGTTAGTTGACTCTGTAAGTCTTCTTGTGGAGTCCTTTATCTCTCTGGTTCCCTCAGTCATTTCCCCAACTCTTCCACCTGCCTTCCTGAGCTCTGTCTAATATTTGGTTGTGGGTCTCAGCATCTGTTATCATTAGCTGCTAGGTGAAGACTCTCAGAGGAGTTATGCTAGGCTCCTGACTATAAGCATAGCAGAGTCACATTAATAGTATCAAAGACTGGTTCTTTCCCATGGGATGGGTATCAAGTAGGGCCACGCTTTGGTTTACCATCTTTGCTCCATCTTTGTCTATACATGTCATGTAAGCAGAACAAATTTTGGATCAAAGCCTTTGTGGGTGGGTTGGTGTTCTTATCCATCTATTGGAAGTCCTGCCTGGCTACAGAAGGTGGCCACTTCAGGGTCTATATCACCAGCTTCTAGGAGTCTCATCTAGGGTGGCCTCTATAGACTTCCTTGGGCTTCCAATACCTCGGATTTCTGAATAATCCCAGAGCTGTCCCTCAGCTCTGATTTCCATTTTTCACCCATTCCTCTCTCCCTGACTTTCCCTACTCCTAATCACCACCTCTGCTCCCCTCTCCACTCCCCTCTCCTACCCTGTTCTCTCCCTCCACCTACCTCCAATGCCTATTTTATTTCCCATTCTAAGTGAGGTTCAAGCTGACTCCCTTGGGTCTTCTGTGTGACTTAGTTTCTTTGGATCTGTGGATTCTAGTATGGTTATCATGTAATTTATGGTTAATATACACTTATAAGTGAGTACATACCATGCATGTATTTAGGGGTTTGGGTTACTTTACTCAGGATGATTTTTTTTCTAGTTCCATGCATTTTCTGCAGGTTTCAAAATGCTGTTGTTTTTTGTACCACAGTTTCTTTCTTCATTATTCAGTTGAGGGACATCTAGGTTGTTTCCAGTATATGGCTATTATGAATAAAATTCCTATGGACATAGTTGATCAAATGTCCTATGCTTTCATGAAGTGTATTTTGGGTAAATGCCTGATAGCTGGGTCTTGAGAAACTGATAGATTGGTTTCCAAAGTGGTAGTCCAAGTTTGCTCTCTCAACAACAGTGGATGAGTGTTCCCTTTGCTCCACATCCTCATCAGCATGTGCTGTTACCTGAGTTTTTATCTTAGCTATTCTGATAGGACTAAAATGAAATTTCAGATTTGTTTTTTTTTATTTGCATTTCCCTGATGACTAATGACATTGAGCATTTCTTTAAGTGCTTCTCAGCCATAACATATTCCTCTGTTTGTCTCTGTACCCCATATTTTTGTTGGATTATTTGGTTTGTTTGTGTTTAATTTCTTGAGTTCTTTATATATTCTGGACAACTCTTAAGCTGCCAGGCTGGCGTCTGGCTGCCATCTCATTGGTGTCAAGGGGGGGGGGAGGTCTCTAGATGGGGAAGAGCAAGGGTTTCTATCATAGGCTTTCAGATCTGATGCCTTACTTACTGAGCTACTCAGCCTCTGTTTTTTTTCTGCATCCAAAGCTACTCCTTAGCTAATGTCTTTTCTTGTTTAGCAGCAGGTGGCCTTAGTTAATTAGGCTGGCTGTGCTAGTAACTGAGAAGGAGGTTTTAGGCTTTCCAAACCCTTTTTCTGTCAGCTATGAGAAACAGCATCTAGCTGATAAGTGAAGGGGGTAGTAAAAAAAAAAAAAAAGAAAGAAAAACAAAGCCCTTTAAAATTAGGAACTGGCTTGTGTGGTCTGGCAGGTGACTCCTGAGAGATAGCAGCCCAAACTAAACTCCAGCCTGTGTATCTGAGGCAGCTGCTGGTGGGAGCCCAGAGCTCCCTAATTTACCTGGGAACCAGTGAAAGGAGGAGGGAAAAGAAGAGGGGTGGGAAGGAAAAGACGTTCATACACATGCATTCAAGAAAAATTGATGCAGCAAGAAATTTCAATTAACAGACTCCCTCAAGCTTGCCTGGGATGATGGCATTTTAGCTCGCAACTCTTCTGTAGAGACTGCAGCAAATCCAAGATGCTCACAGGAACCTGATTCCTAACCATCTACTGTGGCCCTTTCCATCGTGTCATCAGGTATGTGCACGCGCGCTCACACACACACACACACACACACACACACACAATGATCAGAATGTACTTATTCGTTCACAAATACAATGGATGAAACAAAAAGGAAAACTTCACATACAGACCATTTGACCTGCATTCATGTAACATATATACAAACAAACTGATCAACACATTATCCAGCCATAGCTATGCAGTTTGGACCAGGCAGAAACCTAGCTACCTGGCACAACAGACTGTTCCTGCACATCTGAGTAGAACTGACCTGGCCTAGCCAGGTCTCCCATGCTCTCAGGAGAGGCAGGACTGGCCTGAGAGGACAGGACAGAGACCCAGCCAGCCGTCCCAAGCCAATGGGAGTTCTCTCATGATCAGATGGACTGAGTAACCACAGCTGTGCAGTCTGAATGGACAGGGCAGAAACCTAGCTACCTGAGTCAGCAGACTCTCCCTGCACATCTGGGTGGAACTGACCTGGCCTAGCCAGTCTCCACAGCCCATCAGGGTCTCCCACACTCTTGGGAGATGCTGAACCTGACTGAGGGCATAGGGCAGAAAACTAACCAACCTTCTCAAGCCAGGAGGAAATTCCTGCATGCTCAAATGGGACTGAACCAGTCTGAAGGGACTAGGCAGAACCATAACCAACCACTAACAACCAGGGAGAAGTATGTGCTCTCTCTCTCTCTCTCTCTCTCTCTCTCTCTCTCTCTCTCTCTCTCTCTCGGGCAGGACCTAGGCCCCACTGCTTGGACAGATCAGGCAGAAGCCTAAACAACTGCTATAAGTCATCATGGGTTCAGGCAGTCTAGGGTGATCTGAACCTAGGCCCAAAAGCCTTGGGGCCTGAGGGCAGGGTATTCAAAGCCCAGCCAAAGACACCAAAGCACCAGCACCTACCTCTACTGAGCCAGTGGGGAGCCCAGGGTCTGGAGCAAAGTGCCCTGGAGCTAAAAACCAGATCACCTGTCTGTTCCAGAGAAGAGTTCCCTGATTGCCATAGGTAAGGGCCCTTAACCGATAGACACTCACCAACAAACTGCTCTCAATGACCAGTGAAGGACACTAGAAGCTACCTCCCAACATCAGAGAGAGCAAGATGACTAAAGGCCTGAGTAAAAACACAAACAACAACAACAAAAACCAAAACAATGTGGCATCTCGAGACACCAGCTACCCTAAAGAATCCAACCCTGAGAATTCAAACACAAATGAAGCTCAAGAAAATGGCCTTAAATCCTTAGTAATGAAGATAATAATGGGGGAAACAAATAAATTTGCAAGCAAATGCAGGAAGATGCAGCCAAACAGATTGAAAATACAAAGAATCCGATTAAAGAAATCAGTAAAACATTTCAAGATCTGAAGATGAAAATGGAAACAATGATAAAAGCACAGGCCAAAGAAATACAGGAATGAGAGAACTTAGAGAGGAAAGCAAGGAATACAGAGGGAAGCTTCTCTAACAGGTTGGAAGAGATGGAGGAAAGAATCTCAGGACTAGAAGATAAAATCATAGAACTTGAAGCACCCATAAAAGAAAATGCTAAACATGAAAAATTCCTGACACAAAACACCCAAGAGATCGAGGACACCATGAAAAGTGGAAACCTGAGGACAAAGGCATTGAGGAAAAAGAAGACACCTGACTCCAGGACCCAGGAAATATTTTCAACAAAATCGTAGAAGAAAATTTCCCCAATTTAAAGAAGGAGATTCAGGTAAACATACAAGAAGCCTACAGAACACCAAATAGAATAGACCAGAAAATAGAATCTTCCTGCAACATAATAATCAAAACACAAAATGTACAGAACAAAGAAAAATATTAAAAGCGGCAAGAGAAAAAAGACCAGGTAACATATAATAGCAAACCTATCAAAATTACACCTGACTTCTCAGCAGAGATCATAAAAGCCAGAAGGGCCTGGGCAGAGGTCCTGAAAACTCTAAGAGACCACAGATGCCAGTCCAGACTACTATATCCAGTGACACTTTCAATAGCCATTGATGGAGAAAACAAGATATTCCACGACAAAAACAAATTCAAACAGTACCTATCCACAAATCCGGCCCTTCAGAAACTACTAGAAGGAAACTCCAACCCAAAGTAACAAACTACAACCAAAATAACACAGGAAATAGATAACTTCACTGTTGCAAAACACAACCATGCAAACACTCTACTGCAACCAACATCAAAACCAAGGGACATAAAAGTCACTGGTCATTAATATCTCTCAACATCAGTGGTCTCAATTCTCCAATAAAAAGACACAGACTAACTGAATGGATGCATAAACAAGACCCAACGTGCTTCTGTATTCAAGAAACACACCTTGCTGGGTGGTAGTGGCACACAACTTTAATCCCAGCACTTGGGAGGGAGAGGCAGGTGGATCACTGTGAGTTCAAGGCCAGCCTGGTCGATAAAATGAGTCTAGTACAGCCAAGGCTAAGCAGAGAAACCTTGTCTCAAAAAACCAAAAAAAAAAAAAAAAAAAAAAAAAAAAAAAAAAAAAAACAAAGAAAGAAAGAAAGAAAAAGAAAAACACCTCAACCATAAGGATAGACAGAACTTAGGGTAAAAGGCTGGAAAAGGGTATTGCAAGCAAATGGACACAAGAAGCAAGCCAGTGTAGCCATTTTAATATCTAACAAAATAGACTTTCAACCTAAATTAATCAAAAGAGATGAGGAAGGACACTTCATATTCATCAAAGGTAAAGTCAACCAAGATGACATCACAATTCTGAACATCTATGCTCCCAAAACAAGGGAAGCCACATTTATAAAAAAAAAGAAAATAACAAAGCTTAAACCACACATGGATCCCCACACACTAATAGTGGGAGACTTCAACACCCCACTTTCACTAAAGGATAGCTCATTGAAAACTAAACAGAGAAATAATGATACTAACTGATGTCATGAACCAAATGCAACTAACAGATATCTACAGAACTTTTCACCCAAACGCAAAAGATTATACCTTCTTCTCAGCACCTCATGGAACCTTCTCCAAAATTGATCATATACTAGGTCAAAAAAACAAGCCTCAACAGATATGAGAAGATTAATATAATACCTTGTATCATAGCAGACCACAATGGTCTAAAGCTGGACTTCAACAACAGAAATAATGAAAAGCCTACACCCACATGAAAACTAAACAATTCACTACATAATGACACCTGGGTCAAGGAAGAAATAAAGAAAGAAATTAAGGACTTCCTGAAATTCAATGAAAATTAGGGACCAACATACCCACATTTGTGGGACACATTGAAAGCGGTGCTAAGAGGAAAATTCATAGCACTAAGTGCCTTTAAAGAGAAATTGGAAACATCTCATATAGCAACTGAATGACACATCTGGAAGTCCTAGGGAAAAAAAAGAAGCAGAAACACCCAAAGAAGTATCTGGCTGAAAATAATCAAGCTCAGAGCTGAAATCAATAACTTAGAAACTAAGAGAACAATTCAAAGAATCAACAGAACCAGGAGCTGGTTCTTTGAGAAAAACAACAAGATAGACAAACCGTTCCATTATCCAAACTAACTAAAGGCAGAGATACACTATACAAATTAACATAGTCAGAAATGAAAAGGGAGACATAACAACAGACACTGAAGAAATACCAAAGAATCATAAGATCCTACTTCAGAGGCATATATACCACAAAATTTGAAAATCTAAGGGAAATGGGCAATTTTCTTGATCGATTCTATTATTTGCCAAAATTGAATCAAGATCAGATAAACTAATGAAATAGTCCTATTTCTCCTACAGAAATAGAAGCAGTCTATAAAAGTCTCCCAACCAAAAAAAAGCTCAGGACCAGATGGTTTCAGCACAGAATTCTACCAGACCTTCAAAGAAGAGCTAATAACAATTCTCTTAAGCTATTCCAAAAGATAGAAATAGGTGGGACAGTATCAAACTCATCCTATGAGGCCACAGTCACTTTTAAACCTAAACCTCACAAAGACCCAACAAAGAAAGAGAATTTCACACCTATTTGTCTTATGAACATTGATGCAAAAATACTCACAAACCAAATACAAGAACACATCAACTATATCATTCACCATGACGAAGTAGGTTTTATTCCAGGCGTGCAGCAATGGTTCAATATACAGAAATCCATCAATGTAATCCAACATATAAGCAAACTGAAAGTAAAAATCACATGGTCATCAAAGGCATTTGACAAGATCAAATGCCCATTCATGTTTAAGGTTTTGGACAAATCGAGGTTACAAGGCACATTCCTAAACATAATAAAGGCTATATACTGCAAGCCAATAGCCACCATCAATTTAAATGGCGAGATACTCAAGGAAATTCCTCTAAAATCAGGGACCAGGCAAAGCTGCCCCCTTTCTCCTCATCTCTTTAATATAGTTCTTGAAGTTCTAGCTAGAGCAATAAGCCAACAAACGGAGATCAATTGGATCCAAATGGAAAGGGAGGAAGTCAAATTATCCCTATTTGCAGATGATATGACAGTGTATATAAGTGACCACCAAAATTCCACCAGAGAACTCCTACAGCTGATAAACACCTTCAGCAAAGTGGCCAAATACAAGAGTAATGCAAAAAAAAAAAAAAAAACAACAACAACAACAACAACAAAAACAAACAAACAACAACAACAAAAAAAAAACAGTAGTCCTTCTGTATACAAAATTACAAAGAAAAAGAAATCAGGGACAGTACACCCTTTACAATAGCCACAAATAATATAAAGTATCTTGGTGCAACTCTAACCAAGCAAGTGAACGACTTGTATGAAAAAAAAAAAATACTTCAAGTCTCTAAAGAAAGAAATTGAAGGATATATCAGAAGATAGACAGATCTCCCATTTTTGTTGATTGGGAGGATACACATAGTAAAAATGGCCATCTTACCAAAAGCAATCTTCAGATTCAATGCAATCTCTATCAAAATACTTACACAGTTCTTTACAGACCTTGAAAGATCAATTCTCAACTTCATGTGGAAAAACAAAAAACTTAGAATAGCTAAAAACAATCCTGTACAATAAAATATCTTCTTGAGGAATATCCATCCTCGATCTCAAGCTGTACTATAGAGAAAAATTAATACAAACGACACAGTACTGACATAGAAATAGGCTGGTTGATCAATGGAATTGAAAAGAAACCCAGAAATAAATCTAAGTGAAGTAATCCAGACCCAGAAAGACACACGTAGTATGTATTTACTTGTAAGTGCACTTTAGCCATATAGGACAGGATAATCGTACTACAATGCACAGACCCAAAGAAGATAAGTAACAAGGAGGACCTAAGGTAGGATGTCCAATATATAGAGGCAGTATTTGAAGAGAGGTAACAAGGTAGAAGAGTAAATGCAGAGATATGAGGGTGGAGACCAGATCTGGGGAGAGTCGGGGCAGGAGAGAAACTGTAGGCAGAGGCATCTCTGTGACAATCTAGAGACCTAAGTCAGGGTAGGCTCCTGGGGGAATATGAGAGGAATGCTAGCAGAGATTTCTGGTAGCAGTGGCCATGGAGACTGAAGAGGACTCTGCCTATCTAGACAAGACTCATAATATCTGGAAGGGAACACAAAGACACCCACAAAAACTTCAACCCTAAATTCACCCTGTCTGCAAGATGTGCAGAGATAAAGACAGAGCAGAGACTGTGGGAATGTCCAATCAATGCCTGGCCCAACCCAAGACACACCCCATGGGAGAGAACCAACCCCTGACTCTATAAAGGATAATCTGCTATGCTTGTAGAAAGGAGCCTAGCAGAGTTGTCCTCTGAGAGGCTCCACCCAGCTGTACCTAGCAACAGATGCTGAGATTCACAGCCAACCTGAGTAGGGAGACTTGTGGAAAAGTTGGGGGAAGGAGAAAAGGACCTGGAGGTGACAGGAGCTTCACAAAAAGACCAACAGAGCCAACTAACCAGGACCCAGAGGGGCTTGCTGAGACTGAAGTACCAAGCAAGGACCTTGCCTGGACTGGACATAGGTCCCCTACAAAGATGTAGCCAATGGGCAACTCAGGCTTCATGTGGGTCCTCTAGTAAGGGGAGCAGTGGCTCTCTCTGACATGGTTTCTCTTGCCAGCTTTTCTATTACTTCCCCCTGGTGGGACTGCCTTGCTGGGCCACAGAGGAAGAGGACATGCTCAGTCCTGATGCAACTTGATGACCTGGGGTGAATGGGAGGGGGGCTCCTCTTTCTTGAGAAATAGAGAAGAGGAGAGGGAGGAGAGGGAAGGAGGGCTGTGAGGTGAGGAGAAATAGGGCTTCGACCAGGATGTAAAGTTAACAAACAAACAAACAAATAACTTAAAAAGGAAAAAAATAAACATATATCTTTCATAACGTGAAAAGTTAAAAAAAATATTTCCTCATATCACATCTGTGCAATAAGTAGTTCTGCCATCATTTTTATTCATTGCTTGTCTTTCAGGATTCAGAAGGTCAACCTTCTAATGCATCTTTTGGTTTCATGAGATAAATGTTCATTGAACTCTGACCAAATGTTTTCAATACCATTGAAAATTATTACAAACAGATTGTGTTCACAAGACCAAACACTTTCATAACACATAATTTATAAAATTCTCCACTTTCTGAAAAACTGCCATATTGATTTCCATAGTGGCTGTACAAGTTGGCGCTCCTAACTAGAAATTAAGGCGTGTCCCCCTTGACCCACATCCTCACCAACTTCTGTTTTTATCTTACCCATTCTGACAGGTATAAGAGGGGATCCCAAGGTCAGTCAGTTTGATTTGCAGTTCCTAATGGCTAAGGATGTTAAACATTTCTTTAAGCGTTTCTTGACCATTTGAGATTCTTCTTTTGAGAATTCTCTGTTTAGCTCTGTGCCCCATTTTTAATTGGATTATTTAGTTTGTTGATGTTTAGTTTCTTGAGTTCTTCATATGTTTTAGATATTAGCCCTTTGTCAGAAGTGGAGTTGCTGAAGTACTTTTCCCATTCTATAGGCTGCCATTTTGTTTTACTGACAGTGTTTTTTGCCTTACAGAAGCTTTACAGTTTACTGAGATGTCAGTTACTGTTGATCTTAGCTCCTGTGCTCTGGAAGTTGTCTCCTAGGCCAAGCCATTGAAGACTAGTCCCCACTTTCTCTTCTATCAGGTTCAGTGCATCTAGTTTTATTTTGAGATAGTTGGTCTACTTGAAGTTGAATTTTTTCCAGGGTGATAGTTATGGACATATTTGCATTTCTTTATATACCAACATCCAGTTAGACCAGCACCGTTTTCTCAGAGGGCTCTATCTAGTCTTGAAATTTATGTCACTGAAATAAGAAATAAACAAAGCATGGTTTAGACCGAGGAAGGTGCTTGTTTAGCCAACTTATAAATACCTACTTCTAGATGTAGTTGGAGTATTTCACTTTGCTTTTCCTTCTCTTAAGTTCTTAGTTTTTCCATTTAGCTCCTTCTTTGCCATCAGTTCTTTGTGCTTTTTTTTTTTAATTTAACTAAGTAAAATAGAAATAAATGTTAACAGTTCAAAAAATAAAAAAAAAAGATGCTGCGAAGTACCACAGCCAAACATTAGGCAGAGCACAGTAAGTCCGGTGGAGGGGACAAGGAAGGATTTGAGGAACAGCAATGGTGAGGGACACACCATGAGAAGATGACCCTAAAAATCAGCTGACTGTGACTCATGGGAGCTTGAGAGATCAGGGAAGGTGTAGGGATCTTACCTAGATCCTCTGCCTATATGATACGGCTGAGTAGCTGAGTGTTCCTGTGGAAACCCTCACAGTGTGATAGGGGTTGTCCCTGCCTCTTTTTTTACTATTTGTTGGATCCTTTCCACCCTGTTAGGTTGCCTTACTCAGCTTTGATTAGATGGCATATGCTTGGTCTTATTGTAGCTTTTTTTATGCCTTGTTTTGCTGATGTCCCTGGGGGGCCAGCTCTTTTCTGAGGGGAGCACGGGAGAGGTATTGAGGTTGGATGGGATAGGATTGGTTTGGGGTGTATCTGGAAGAGAGGGGGAGTCAGAAGGGAGTGGGGGATGTCCTGGGGTTGTTCCTCTGGCTAAAGGTCAAAGATCCCTTGCTGACAGGCCACCCCACGGTGTTGATAAGGTGAGGAGAGGGAGTAAGTCAAGTGTCTAAAGAATGCCTTCCTCAAAGCAAACACATTTATTATGTAACAGCCTACTTTTAGGCTGGCAGAGCTCATAGTCTGGGAACACTCCAGACAAACGGAAAACATCTGAACTGCTCTTTTTATGAATAGCAACTATTAACACCTAACTTTTTTTTTTTACTATATGTTTCATTATTTATGTTACAAAGTAGGAAAATCTATATTATTTACTGGGTTCTATTCTTCAAGAGGGGTCCCCTGTGTGGCCCTCTATTGCTAAACTACACTTCCAGAGAGAGCTCTAAGCCCATAATAAAGAGAGCCCTTTAATCTGTCTCCTATTCTCCTAGCCAGTCAGTATTTGTCAACTGACCAGTTCAGATAAAAGACGGGTGTAGACTCAATTTTCTTAACCAATATATTTTATTAACAACTTAGTGACCAAGCATACATCACTTATAACCAGACTAACCAAAACAATAGGAAATGAGGATTAATGGACACAATAACAAAATCTTAAGGATATCAGTTCCGAGGAACGATTCTCCGGGCGTGAGCCACAGGATTTCTTCTGCTGGAATCTGGGGTAACCAGAACCCAGAACCTCAGCAGGAGGCGGAGCCCTGAAGCCTTCCCTTGAGCGGTTTTCTCTATGAGCATCTTGAAGTGCAGCGATGAACAGCCAAATCTATCCCAAGTCTCCAAAAAAGTTCCCCGCCTCCAGTTCTGGGCTCATTTATATATCTCCTCCCAGAGTCTGTTCACGGGATGTTTTCAGCTGGCAACAATTAAGCTCCTGCATGAGGTGGCTGCTCTTCTAGTGAATTAACCTCACCTGTACTCTCACGAGACCATTCTGATCCCGCACTTGGAATCCTAAAAAACAGGTTTATCTCTCCTTCAGACAGGCACTTCCTTAGAGTGAAAGGATTGCTAAACATTTCCCCCCCTGAGGAAATGGAGCTAAGAAATATGCAGGTGTCACTGTTTCCATCCATGACACTTTTAGTCCTTAAATCATATGAGGGATCGAGATAGCTGAGAAGAGGGGTAAGAGAGAGCAGAGGATGACTTTCCTGCACATGTATGCATATAAATCATTTTTTAAAATCCTACATATTCATGTACTTAGGGGATAAGAACCCTGGCCATTCTTGCCGAGAACCTGGGTTCAATTTCCAACACTCATATGGAGGCTCATACTCATCTGTAACTCTAAGTTCTCTGAGTAATGCATGAATGCATGGACATAAAGGCAGACGAAATATCCATACACATGAAATAAAAATAGACGGATGATGATAGATAGATAGATAGATAGAATTATAGACAGATAGATATGCAAAATACTAAAATTTTTGGTATGCCATGGAAGTTATCTAAGAAGAATGTTTTTACCTAGAGTTAGAAAGCACAGAGGCCTCAAAGAAATGGCTTAGTAATAAACCTTAGAATATTGGGGAAGACATAACAAAGCAGACCCAAGATAAATAGAAAAATGGGAAAAAAAAGCACTAAGATGAGGGCAGACATTAACAAAATATAAATGGGGAGAAACAATACAAAGAATCGATGAAGTGAACAATAAATTCTACCACAAGGCTACACTGTCAACTCCACTGAGATTGCAACACGGCATTTGAAATCGAACTGGAAATCGCGAGAGTTGCCAATATCCTACTTTGTTAACTGAAATAGATAGCAGTGCTGTGTGACTGTTTTTCAGGACCTAACACGATAGAAATTAGGGAAAGGAAGAAAGCAAAGAAGAAAGGAAGAACAGAAGGAAAGAGGAGGAAGGAGAAGGCGACAAGACAAGAGGAGATGAGATGAGACAGGGACTTACTTTCTGCCTTGAGGCTGGGTCAGGGCTTTGACTGTGGGGGATGTGCCAAGAGTTTGGGATGGTGTTCCAAAGGTCTAGCCTGGTAACCTATGTCCTAGATATTCTCATTCATGATACAACCAGAGCTCACAGGAACATCTGGTCGACTGCCTAATGTTGAAGGAATGAGCTTAGTGAGACTGCAAAAATGGAGAAAGTGACACTGAGAACAAGTCTTCCCAGGACACACTCCACAGTACTCTGCTCAGCTCCACTCAGCAAATACCATCATCCTTGTGGACTCCTGTGACCAGGAGACCTGCAGAAAGGTTGACGCTAGGTGGCGCCTAACAACTGTCCTCAGCTTTTACTTGGCAAGTCTGGACCCTTAGAGAGAGGGGCTTTGAGCAGGCCTTAGTACCTTGCTTACTGCCTTCCACCTCTCCCAAGTGACACAGGTGAAGGTCTTTTCCCATTCAACCTAGAGAATCTGGCCAAAACCACAAACTATGGAGATAAACAATCCCTGAAATTCCACCCTCTCCCAGTGAGGGTGAGCCTACTGGACAGGAGATCAAAAGCTCTCTTAGAGGTCCTAGAGAAAGCTTAATGACTGGTTGAGTGTAGGGACTGGAGTGGGGTCAGGGCAGATGACAAGGGATCCCAAGATCAAGTCTACTGCCAGCTTGCCAAAGATGCAACATAGGCTTCTGTGTGCCTGCACTTGTATTCAGTTCTCAACATAAGGTGTGTGGAGAGTGGATGACAGCACCCAAAGGTAACAAAGACAGGAGATGAGAAGAAGTCCTCTCTCAAGAGTCAGAGGACACCTATGGCCCTGTATGATTAAAATGATGGGGGGAAAGAGAGAGGTGTGCCCTAGTGGGGCAGGATAATGAGTGAGGCTGTTACAGTAAACCGTATGAAAAGAGGGATGGATGGTAAGGGGTCAGCCCCCCTATTATGGGCTACCTCCTCCAAAGTAACACATTTGTTGCAATTGATGAATCTATTTTGGTACAGAATTACCACTTAGAATTCTTATTTCTTACTTTACATTAGGGTTCATGGTGTGTGTGTGTGTGTGTGTGTGTGTGTGTGTTTCAGGATGCAAAGCTTTATCTAATAAATATTAGGAAGCTTGATTTTGTCTGGCTTTTACAGGTGTTAACCCCCCCCCCCAGCTAGAACAGAAAGAGACCGACTCCTCTCCTGCTCTGTGACCCTTTGCAGTAAGCGCACCTCATACTGAAAATGTACCATAATGTTTTGTTTCCCTGTTAGTCAAGACACCACAAACTTCAGGCAGCACAGGGGCTAGGAAGATTTGAGATGGAAATGACCTTAAAGCCTTCTCCCTGAGCTCTCCCAAGATGCCAAGGGAGGGGAAATTTAATAGTCCTGTCCAGCTGTGTCCAGCTGTGATGTGTAGGAACCACAACAGCGTTGAACACGGAAAGGTCACACTAAGGGCAGAGTAATGGCACTCACGTGTTGGGGGTAACCAGCGTCTGTTTAACTGGACTCAAGCCCTGCTCCATAGGAAGAAAATCAGCTCTGGTGTTGGAAGCGTAGGCTACCAATGGCTACTGTGGTCATGAATCTCAGAGGGGGGAACCTCCTATCGTCACCTCACTAGGCAAGCAGATTTGCCAGCTGCATTTGAAACCTTATCTTTATACCCACAGACTGGCGTAGGTATCGCGCCCGCCCGCCCCCCCCCCCAGCAAAGAAGCTCCTCTTGGCAACAAGATGAGATGATTATAGAAAACCACAACTCGTCAAAATGCAGACGTCAGTGGAGTGTGAGGTGCCCACCCATCCCCAGGGCCTGCGTCTGCAGCACAGCTCCTGCACCTCCAGCTCAGAGGACCAGGGAATCTACTGTTAGGATGTGTCTAGTAGAAACGATAGGAAAGTTACAACCACTAGATACTTCAACAACGTGGCTTCGTAAATAGGATCATCAATAGACAACTAACATGAAAGGGAGAAATCTCACAGGACCCCACCCCCAGATAGAAAACTAGAGGGAACTAATGACCACTGGCGGGGTGGCGGGGTGGCGGGGTGGCGGGGTGGGGGGGAGAAGGGAGGTGGTGTTCATAGAGCCAGAGGCACTGTACAAGATGCCGCCAAGGGGAGGGAAAACTTAATAGTCCTTTCCAGCTGTGATGCATCCAAACCACAACAATGACGATCACGGACGCCTGATCCCAAGATTATAATCCCAGGAATAATAATTCCAGAAACAAATTTACTCCACAGCAATCCCAGCACTTGGGAAATAGAGACAGGAGGATTGGAGTTTAAGGCTATCCTGTCTACACACCCAATTCAAGGTTTCCATAGTTAGTTGGAGGCTAGCCTGCTCTACATGAGGCCCTGTCTCAAAAAACTACAAATCCAAAACAGTCGCAGACCAGAAACTAAACTAAACTAGCACCACATTCTCTTCCTCCAGAGGCAACTGTGGCTCAATGTGCTGGGTATGATTTCACCTGCGCTTTCTAAGTGGCTCACAACACTCATCCATTTGATTGTACCATGAGACATAGCCAAGCATTCTGGCCCTGGCTTCTTATACCCAGGATCCCATCCATCCTCAGCATTCTGTTAAGCAAACCCAATATACCGCTTGGGTTATGGAAAATCTCATGAGGCTGTCAGCCGACAGTGCTTCTGGGCTAGAGTCTCCAGGGAGGTAGGTAGAACATTTTTCTCCTCCTTGCTTTTGAATACTGTTTATGTCATTGCTAAACTATCAGAAAGTTTTTTCCGCCCATCAGGCTTAGCCACCTCTTGGAACCAGCTCCAAGAGTCAAATTTTCCCAGAACCCCGAAACTCTCTGCACAGTCGTATATGGTGAACGCCCACCCTCTGACTATCTGGGCACCCTAGTACGGGCCCCCAAGTTGTTTGTTCTCAGAACTTGGGTCAGGGCATCCATATTCTCATGTGGCCAGGGACAAGTCAAGGAGCACAGGGGACCAGAGTGGCCCCAAATGTTCTTAGGATTTAGGTACTGTGAGTATGTTAAGGGAGTGTCCTGAGCCATCTTCATCCCACGTGGCTAAAAAGCAGTGGTCTTGGTGTCTTGTTCCTACATTGAGTGCTCTTAGGAGCCTCTGGCTTGGGAGGTGCAGACTGGAAGTTTGGATACTTTGTAGCTATGCCTTCCAGCCCAGGAGCGCCGGTAGCGCTAGCTACAAACGCGGGTGGGCGGAGGAGAGGCTCAAAGAGGAGTTGGCGGAAGAGAATGAGGTGGGAGGCGTTGTGGGGAAGCGCCTCCTGTGAGCTTGTAGGTGGCGGTGTCTAGAGAGCCAGGTGGAGTGGGCGCTGAGGGCCGTGTGTCTTTCCAGCTCCTCTTCTGGTGTTTGCGGTCGAGCATTTACCAGCCTCTCCGTACAAAAGAGCGGCGTTTTGGAAAGGTACTGGACAGCGTGTTGCTGACCTTTTGGGCCAGACTGGGTGGAGGATTCAGCAGGAGCCCCTTTATACCTCAGATAAGGGACTCCTCAGACAAACAGCTGGTCCCTGAACCAGCAAGGAGTTAAGGTACTGGACAAAACCGGGGTCCTAAAATGGCTCTCCTCCTGAACAGTGGGATCCCTGAACCTTCTGTTGGGGGCTGGTGAGACATCATGATGTAGACCCCAGTGTGCACAAGAACCAGCCTGAGGGAGGTTCTTGCTAGCAGGCCAAACAGGCTGACCGCAGGCACAGCCTGGCCTCAGCCACACTTGCCTCTTGTGTTCCACAGATTTTCAGGCATAAAACCTAATCGCAGAGATTCCGTTTCTGTGGTACCAGTCCATTAAGCTCATCAAGCCTGTGAATTTGTTTAGATCCCTGTGATTTCTCTCCTGGCAGGTTCCTCCTTATTGTCATCCTTGAAATCTGTGTCCCTGGCTCTGTGGAAAGAGTGTCTGCCTGTGGGTGCGTGATATTATTGTCTGTCACCCCTGTGGCAGATGCTAGGGTACCTGGGAAACCCACAGAGGACAGAGCAAAGAGCAGAAAGAGATGGGGTCACGGCTTGTATTGGCGCGTGGAGCATAGGAAAAGAAAAGAGATGAAAGGACCAGGGCAGAGGAAAGGGTTTAAGGCTCAGAATGGTAAGACTGGGTGGTTGCAGAATGTCCATCTCAATGGTCTGACATAGCTGACTTCCTTAAGAACACAGCTATTTGGGGGAAATTAGGAGGATGTTTGAGACCTGTATTTCCTAAGGTGAGTTACCCTCCCTTGAAAGTGCTATGCCCAGAGGCTCGCATAGAACCTGCCTTTTGGAGTTGGTCCGAAGACTCATGGATAAAACACGGTTGGTAGCTGGGCGTGGTGGCGTACGCCTTTAATCCCAGCACTCGGGAGGCAGAGGCAGGCGGATTGCTGTGAGTTCGAGGCCAGCCTGGTCTACAAAGTGACTCAAGGATGGCCAAGGCTACACAGAGAATCCCTGTCTCGAAAAACCAAAAACAAACAAACAAACAAAAAACATGGTTGGTATCAATGTTAATTCCAAATGCTCTGCTCTTGCAGGATGCAGAACTTCCTAAGGCTACTGAGGGCGCATGAGGACAGCCACTCTCTCCCACAAAAGCTGGTGACTTTTGCAGGCAAGCTGTGTCAGGACCTTCAACATAACTTCGTTCAAGTAATGTCTTTGGTGAAAGCCATTCTGGAGAGCCGGCACCGTCGGCATCTGCTAGACAGTGCGGATGTGGCGTTGGTGTGTGTCCGGGTCCTGGTCCAACAGGAGCAGTACCTTCCAGCCATCCAGATTTTAGAGGTATGATAGAGGCGTGGTGAGGATGCTGGGAGAAGTGGGGATACAGCTGCCTCGGCCGTCTCCCAGATGTCATAAGCTCAGGCAGGATGGCCCACTCTCGCTTTACTTTGTTAACATTAGCAGCTACCTTTTAGAAAAAGTCTTTTGGGGGTGGTGACCCTCTGCCAGGTGGGGAGTAAATGTGTAGATGCAATCTGGTAGCACATTGGACAAGGGCAGCTTTGACAAAGTGGTACACACCTGTAACCTCAGCACTCAGGAGACAGTCAAGGCAGTGCGGGATGCAGGCAAGCTTGTGTCAAAAGGATAACAGAAAAACAATCCAGAAAAAAAAAATTAAGCAAACAGACAGGGAGCACACGGTTGGAACGGAGGTGACTACTGAGCAGCAATTAGAGGCATTAGTGATTAGAAATCCTGGAGTGGGAGGAGAAGGTCATTTATAAAGTTACTGCCAAGAGCCAGGGAAAAGGGGGCAAGGCACAGTGAAGTTGCCATGCTTTGCTTTCTGTTCTGGTGTGGCTCTGTGGAGCACTGGGCTTACTTATTTCTTTGGAGGGTTGAAGGGTTTTAGATCAAGATCTAGTCAAAGATGACATGAGGTGTCTGTGATGGCCCATGAGGAAACCGGTTGGCTCAGGGTCACACCTCCTCGGGGCCTGTTAAGGACTGGTAGATTTGTATGCCTGGCTAGCACTAGTAGGTTTACAGGTGTGATGGAGACTGCTGTGCTATTACTTCTCATTTGGTTAAAATCTAGATGTTTACCTTTTCTCATAGTCTGAGTTGGTATGAATGGCAGGTTCTCACGCACTCCAGGTCCTATAGGGACATTTCAGTTTCATCAGGTTTTGTTGAATGAATACTTAATATTGAATTACTATTTGGGTGAAATTGGTGGCTACTCCTAACTGGCTTTATACCCAAATAACCACACAGAGAGACTAGGATCTATTTAACTAGCCTATAGCACAATGCTGCACAATAATTACTCCATCCTAAACCTCCATGTTATTATAGTTTCTTCCCATACGGATTTCTCACATTATACTTGCTTTTAAGTCATGTCCTAGGCCCGGTTCATTTCTCCTGAGGTTTCTTGGTCTCTGCTAGTGCCTCCCTCCTCTCCTTCCTTCTCTTTCTCCTCCCCTCCCTGGATCAGGATGTCCCGCCCTATTCTCTGTTATTGTTCAGCATTGGCTAGTTTGTTTTTATAGACAACACTGAGAACAAATGGTGACATGATTACACAAACTTGAAGCAGGAGATACTTAGAGTAAACATCACAAGGAAAGTCTGAGTTGATCCAGATTGTAGGGTAGAGAAATCAGCATTTGGATGAACAGGGTAAACTGTAGGCAGTCCTCAAGAGCATTAAGCCAACGCGGTTTTCTCCACAGGGGTGTAGGGTGCCAGGACGCACCCAGGAGCTGGTCCAACTCTGGAATGACATTCACTACCACCTGACCATGGGAAAGCTAGGTGTCACCATGCTGAGCCCGGTGCAGAAGTTCCGTTGCAGGAAGAGGTACTTGCAGATCCTCCTCTGTGCTGGCTCCACGGATCTTCCATGGCTAGATGAAGCATCCTAAATCCCCGGGGAGCTGAGGAAACAAGGGCAGGAAGTCACTTTAGCAGCGTTTCTTATAATGCTCAACTGTTTTTTTCAGATGATCTAATCCACATGTCGGGATCTAATTCCCGTGTCTCGACATGTGGCTACACAGTGGGGGTTGCAGGATGAGAAGGGTATCCACATTATCACCATTTACAGAGAAACAAAACTTGCGCGGAACAGTCAAGTCACACTGAGACTGCGTAGCCTCTGTTCTTTATCTGGGGTCTCTCTCACCAGAGAAGGGAGAAGGAAAAAGGAAGGCTTCTCTTTGGTGTTTCAAGCAACGCAGGCTCCCTGAGGCTCAGGCTCCACTCACTGCATGTGGAAGAGGCATTTTGTTCACTGACCAGAGGGTCTAGAAAATACTGACCGCATGAGACAGGTCCTCATAAGCTCAGTAGACAATCAGACTTGAAACAGGAGATATGATCATGTCCCCAGGGGCTGACAGCCCAGCGCACTGCAGCTAAGCAGTCATGGTTTCTTGCCTATATCTTTGTGAAGTGTTTCCTGCATGCTAGGGGCTTGGATGCCCTGCCAATGGATAAGTTCAAAGGAAAACAGAGAAGAAATAAAGTGCAGGTTCTTCCTGTGGGGTTATTCAGACAGTAAAAGGACTGAGACAGATTCTTTCTTTGCTGTGGGGAAGCGTTTACTTTTGACTAAGTCATTGGTGCAAGCCTGGCCAAGCCTTGGATGTGAATGAAGAAACCCACATGGGCAAAATTTCAAAAATTTCCAGGTAGAAAGATGACAAGGTCAGAAGCCAGGGTCTAAGAGGTACCTGGTGCCCTGGAGCATATTGCAGGCATCCAAGAGAGTTTGATTCAGAGTTACAGATCTGCCTTCAGTCTGTGGCCAGAGGAAAAGGTGGTGGCTTGGTTTTTCTGTCCTTTTCAAGGGCCTCCCGGGAGGCTGACAGGCAACCTCAGGGGCATGTGGATAATGACCAGAACATGGGCTGCGCCATAACTATGTTGGCCAGCCCTGTAGTGTCTTGGAGGGCAGCTGTGGTCCAGAACTAAAGTCTAGGAGGGAGGAGCTCTCTGTTGAATAGGAACTGCCAGGAGCAGGGCATTGCCTTCTCGGTGTGTCTGTCCTGGAAGAAACTCTGGGGTCCCAGGTGGATTCCATTTGG
Organism: Acomys russatus; assembly: GCF_903995435.1. Lineage (NCBI taxonomy): Eukaryota > Metazoa > Chordata > Mammalia > Rodentia > Muridae > Acomys > Acomys russatus. The sequence goes on along the minus strand of NC_067155.1, from coordinate 38,451,085 downwards.
GATGTGTTAGGTGAGTTGCTCTTGGGATGCGCGTGCATGCCACACATCTAGATGTCACCTCTTCTACATATAGGCAGCCTTTATACACGTCATGTGTCCTTTATGAAGAAAGTCAAAGATACAGCAGGAACAATCAGCCAGGACACGAGAGAAAGGTGGCTACAGGGGTGCCTTACTAAGGTCCTCCCACTTAGGGCAAGGGATCCCCAATGCCACAGAGCAGAAAAGTAGAAGATACGTGTGAGGAGGAGAACAGGGGCCACAGTGGGATGAGAAGCTGAGTTCAGGAAGTGAGTGAGAGAGGGGCCAAAGGGAAACTAGCCGTAGTATATGGAAGGTGGGGCCTGCAATCTTGCTTATGCTCTGAGAAGTTGTACTGGGGGCAAGCAAGGCAGGAGAGGCAGCTAAAGTCGTTCATGTATGAGGCAAGAGAGAGACTCACATCTTTACCAGCTCCTGGGGATGGCCCCAAAGAAGAAATGCTGGCGGTGGAGAATGGCTCTATTAAACTTGCTGTAAACTGGACAGTAAAAGGAATCAGTGTCTCTAAAGGGTTGGAGCCTTGGGGGAGCCTGTGTTCACTCACTGGGTGGCCGCAGAGGATGGAGGACCACCAGGCAGCATCCCAGGATGTAGGAGGCAGGTCCTCCAGGCCACCCCTTGAGGTGACTGGGTGTGGGTTGCAGAAGCGTATTGGAAAAGGCATCTCAGAACTCCTTCCCCGTGACCCAGAGAAGGGAAAAGATGGAGCGTATGTTCTAACTCTCCTCCCCTCACCCACCCCTCCTTATTCAGGAACCCAGCGCCCACAAACCTCTGCCCTGAGGGCCCGAAGAACCGGAACTTCCTCCCAGGGATTCGGCGCCACCTGCACAATTTTGCCACAAGTGTGGGTGTTTATCCCAAGAAGGCCCAGCTGGTAAGGACAGCTGGTCCACTCCAGGGCGTTTCTCTGCTACATGGCAGAGAGCCTCTCCCACCCAATAACTGAGCTTCCCCGCCTCCTTCTGAATACATCTTCTCTCTTCTTCTCTGGCAGCTCCGCCTACTTCTCTCCAGCCGGCTTCTCTCCACCTTCCCTACAGTAGTGGCCTTTGTTCCCCTCCTAGGCAGCTTTCCCTTCTTTGAGGTCGCTCTCCTCCCACTATGGCGCTTTTAGCTGTCTTTATTTCCTTCTTCTTGGCTCAGTGGGATCCACTCTCAGGGGCGAGTGGTGTCTGCCTTTTCTTGACCTCTCCTTTTCCGAGCTTTCCTTTCTCATGTGGGGCTGCCCACTTCCTACCGTAGGATCCTCCGTCCTCTCCTCCGTGATCCCAATCTGAATGGCAGTAGGGCAATGAAGAAGCTCCTGGTTGAGGGGTGGGCCAAGCACCGATCCAGGGGCTCCATGGTAGTTTCATTCTAGCCCTTTTCTTGTCTTATGGTCTTAGGTACTCAGAGCTTCAGCTGGCCTAGGATGGAGTGGGGGCAGGAGGAGGGAGCACGTGTGTATTTTTCTCCACCTCCTCAGCACATGCTCAGTAGACAGTCCGTTTTCCAATGCACCAGTTCACCAGATCACTGTTCCTACCCCTATTGCAGGGGCCAGGCTGGGCTGGGCTTCCTTAAAGGGCATGAGCTGTCCTGGCCACCTCTGTGTATCCCTGTGACTCAAGAACTCTTGTCTTATTTTGGGATCAGGAGAAACTGGCTTTGGAGACCAGCCTGACTCCTGAGCAGGTGTACAACTGGTTTGCCAACTACCGACGGCGTCAGAAGGCTCATCCCCTGCGCATTCAAAGAGCCCGGGAAGCCACATCAGGAGTCTCCAGTGCAAAGGAGAGTGGTCCTGGACCATTGCAGCTCCCAGGAAACCATCCTAAGTCTGCAACTGTGTCTCAGTGGTCAGGTGAGCAGCACAAGGGCTTTTGGAGGCTGATTTCTACAACATCTAGCTGGCTTGGGATGGACCCTGGCAGGGATGCGTGGGTCTGGAAGTGAGGCTTGACACTGCCAGAAGTGGGGGGTGTGGGGAGGGACAGGGAGTTGATTTGGGAAGTGAGCCATCTCAAGGTTCAGAGCTGTTGGTTTGCACTGAGGTCAGAGCAAGGGACAAGGATCTTTGACACTGATCTAATCTGGAGCTGCTTTCAGCTGGGCAGCAGGCTAGGACCTAATGCCCTCCTCTCTCTCTCTCTCTCTCTCTCTCTCTCTCTCTCTCTCTCTCTCTCTCTCTCTCTCTCTCTCTGCCTGCTGTCAGCTGGCAGTGGGACTCCACAGTGTCCAGAGACCAGCCAAGGATCCCAGGAGCCGCAGTCCCTGGCTGGGAGCTTTTCTGGAGACAGCACAACCTCACTGTCGCTGGCTTTCAGGTAGTGTCATTTCACGTCATGGAACATGTTTCCTCTTTGGTCCCCTCCTTCTTTGAGTGGAGAGCAGAGTGTGATTTCATCTTAACTCTAGCCTTGCCTGTGCTGGGCACTGACATTGTACATTGTTTTTGTTTTCCTTTTTCGTTTCTTTGGTCAAGTGTTTTATTCCATGGATTGAGCTGCAGCTGGTATGTAGCATATTGCCTGAGCCTCTCCATGAACTCTGCTCCCCTGTGGCAAGGCACAGGCTTTCTGTATGCATCCCAGTTTTGGTCAGTGATAGGGGCTAGGCACCACCGAGGTGTGTGACCTCAGGCATGGTTCATGTGACCCCTCTCTTACATAATGAGGGATGTGATAGGGCCTACCGTACAAGCTGCGGCAGAGCCTGAAGGGGGTGTCTTTAAAAAGCTTTGATCATATCTGAGGCACATTAGCCCTGATGTAATCTTCATTAAACTAGTGTCAACTTCTGACTAATGTTCCTTTAATATTCACCACCAGGTAGTCACTTAATAGTAAGGACTTGTGAATCATTTTCTGTTTTCGGTCCTGTGAAGTATACTTTATTAAAGGTCTGTGATGCTGAGCACATCAGAGGCCAGCCCTTGGCAGACTCGAGGAAAGACGGGCAGCTTCATTGGCTTTAGCCCATACTTCCAATATTAGATGGAGTCCCCTCCCAAGCACCACTGCCTGGCCTCTGCCCACCAAGGCGTATTGTTTGCTTCTGTTCCCAGGTCACTACATGGATGGGCTAGATACCAGGAGGGGCTAGGTTACCATCCTGTCAGCCTCACCTCCATATGCCCCACCCCTGGCCTCCACTCTCTGGATGTTAGCAGCAATACGTCTGTTTCTTCTGTGGCTACCCCTGAATCATGGAGGATGCCCCATGCGCTGTCATCCTCCAAGGAAGTTTTCCTCCACACGGGGCAACCAAACCATAGAAACCAGCTGAACTCTGGGATGGATCGTGATGATGCCACCATGCCAGTGGCCATTGCTGCCGTCCGTGATCCCAGCCATGCAGGTGGGTCCCCCCATTGCATACACTGTGATGTTCTTGTCCAGTTCCCATGACCACTCAAGTCCTCAAGTCCTCGGGTCCTGCGTTGGGGTGGAAGTGTGAATGTGGACACCGTCTGCTTGAGCCTGTAATATTCAGTGAAACCCAGAGTGGCTGGAATCCGGATAGACGCCTGCCACAAATTTCCCAGATTATTCCTCACTTATGTCTACTAGAAAAAAAAATGAATGGGAAACAGGGCATTTAGGAAAGAGTTCAAATGAGATTGTCACCAGAAACTCTACTACCTTACATGTGCACTCCTGCCTCTTCTTGTACGCCACTCCAGGGTAGATATGTCACGAGTTTGTTTTCTCCATTTTCTCTGTCGTTCTGGGGACATTTAAATTGCATTTTTGCATGTATAACACAGCAGAGATCTGCAACTTTCCCATTTTTACAAGGCCCTGGTGATTTGCCTGTGTTTCCTAGCATTCTTGGAGCATAATGCCTCTTTTTTTTCCCCCTTGCAGCTTCTAATTGTCTCTTTTGGAAAAAAAAAAAAAAGAAGAAGAAGAAGAAAAAAGAAAGATAAATATATGTTTTTTTTTTAATGCAATTACTCCAGCAAGCCTTTGTCACCTAAAGCTTCCATAGCCCCCTTCCCCACAGAGTGCCCCCAGAGGGTGACTAAGGTTTCAAATACCTGCACTATGGAAGATGTTTCCGACTCAATGAATCACAAGCTCCACATTTTAAACACATCTCTCTCTCTCTCTCTCTCTTTCTCTCTCTCTCTCTGTCTGTCTCTCTCTGTCTCTCTGTCGCCACTGACACTGCACACACCAGGATTGCTAGCCTGTGACCCTTCGGATCTTCTCTTGTCTTTACCTCCCATCTGGTGGTCAGGCAGGAGGCTAGAGCAAGCCTTGCCCCAGGTCCCTGGTTCTGGTCTGAAACCAAGCTCTGTTAGTGCCTGCTGTACTACCTCCTGGACTCAGGGCAGAGTGGAGCCTGTCGCTCTTACCTGTGTGCCCACCCAGAAATGACCAAGGCCACCAGCGTGTCTTAATTTTAAGAGTGAAAGGTATTTTGATAGGTCACTGTCTGGCACAGCTGGAGAGAAAGCCAATGGGCAGGGTGAGGTAGCCACAGCTTCCTCCTTAAGGAATTATCAGTGAAACATAAGAGGTTTAAAAAGGATGGAAACAGTGAGCCAGACATGTGGCAGAATCCTGAAGTGCGGGAACATGTGTGGTGCAGACTGAGACTCTGGCATTGGACTGCGTAAAGCCCCCTAGTGGAGAAGCGCGGTGTAGAGTTAAGAGAAATGGACTTTCACTTTGTCTCTGGAGGTCTGATAAGTCACAGAGGTGGAAGATCTGTCCATCCTTTTCTTGAGCGGGATGGCTGGGATCCTGGGGTGATGGACTGGTTTCTTATGGGCCAGGCTGCCTCCTGGAGACTGTGGCTGTGACACAAGTGTGCTCTGTGCCTTCCTTTCACCTTCAGTTTGTGGAATTTCTTCACCTGCAGGGTTTCCTGACCTATACACTAGCTGTTTCCAGAGATTGTACCCAGAAGAGGGTCCAAGACCAAGTGGTGGGCAGGTAGCTTCCACTGCAGATGTGAAAATCCATCATTCCCACAGGTAAGCCGGAAGAGCACTTGGCTCTCTGTGGGTCACAAGGCAGGATAAGGGCTTAGTTTATAGAATCAGCATCTCAGAGTCTGAAGACCAGGCTCGTTCCTTGGGTGTTTCTGAAAATGTCAGGAGTCCTTCCCTCAACAAAAGGAGAACACCCCAAACATCAGCACACACATAGACATCCTGCACTTTCAATGATGTGCAGGCTTGCCCCTGGCCCGTGATCTTCCTTGGTTTTACTAGCCTCTTCTTCATGTTTGTCCATAGACTAAGGCTGCTGGTTTCTGAGAAGCATCAAGTTTTTACCATTTAATATTCCAAATTATTGTTTTGAGTGGGATCCAAACACCTAAGAGATGCCAAGATATGGACTATTAAGGTAGATGACCAGGATTCTGGGAGGACCATAGAGACATGGGTATATAGGGCAATAGAGGATCGTGTGTTAGAGAGATAATGTCCAAGATCCCAAAGGCCGAAAAAGACAGAGATGGATAGTGTCCAGACAGTTGTGGCATCCTCCCTAGGCATCTCAGCTCTTCAGAGAGAGAGAAAGAGAGAGAGAGAAAGAGTTTCCTTCAAGCAGCTTGGCTGGTCAGAGTCCCTGCCTTCAGCAGTTGCTCAATGCTTCTATTACCCTGCAGAGGGAATCTTTGTAAATCTTAAACATTTCAGCTTTTCCAGACTTGACATTTGTTTAATTCCCAAGTCTCTTACACCTCCCTTCTTCCTCCTGGAGGGAATGTTTCTACTTGGAGGAAATGACTCCATGAAAATTCTATAGAATTCCATGTAAAGAGAATCAGATACTATGTACCATTTTTTGTTTGTTTGTTTTGTGACATACGGTCTTTTTTGTGTAGATTTGTCTATCCTTGCATTTCCAGCTATCCTCCTGCCTTAACCTGTTGGATGCTGTGATTGCAGATGTTGGCTTCCTGTCCAGCCTTTTTGCTTTGTTTTGTTTGGCTTTGCTCTGCTCTGGTGTCTAGTGCTTAGCGTATCCATTGTGAAATTTGTCCTACCAGGGCTCGATGAGCATCATTGATGGCCTCTTCAGTGTTGTTTATGACTTACCAAATGAGGCTGTTCACGTTAGCATGTTTCCCTCCTGGCTAACTCTGCACAGAGTTCCTTGTCTGAACAGTGCCCACAATTCCACCCATCACTTAGAACAGCTTTGATGTATAGATACGGGACTGTGGAGTTTATGTCACCCATTGTCCCCTTGAAACTAAACATGTTCTGACTTGAGAACCAGCAGTGTTTAGGACATGGCTCTTCCCTTTCAGGTCTCTGGAGGTGATGCCTGCCTCATCTGCCATGCCAGCACCTGTGTCCACCATGGAGCTGAGGCAACCCTCACTCTCCAGCCAGGTGAGGTCGTCTGGGGTTTGCCTGTTTTCTTCTTCAAGCTGGTAGTGCTGGGTAAGGAATAAGAAGTGACTTGTGGGTGGATGTTACTAGATTTAGAAGTGGGCTGGGCCATAAGGAGCACAGATCCCTCTCTTAAGTCCAGAATGGGTCTGATGGGACCAGGAGGCACCCAAGTCGGGAGGCAGGTGTCCCAAAGTCTAAGAGCATGCCTCCATGTGTAATGCTGAGCTGCCTTTTCAGGTGCAATGGCCTTATGGCCAAGCCTCCTTCCTGGGATACTTTCTGGAGAGTCACGGTGCTCCTTGAGTTCGCTGAGTGCAGCCTGGGTCAAATTGCCCATGTGAAGATGGGCCAACGCATGGAACGAGCAAGTGTGGATTGTGTGTCTGTTCCACAAAAGTTAAAGAGATTTACCCTCAAATAAAAATCAGGTTCCCAGAGTTCCCCAAGAGCTTGCCGCAGCATACTGCTTGAGTAGTTCGGCTGGTGGTTGTCTGTATTGACAAAGTTTCTGAGAAATGTTTGTGATATTATAAGTCTAAGGTGGGTTTGCTCCATGTAGGCGAGAGAAATGAAGCTGGGTCCCCTGACAAGTGCTGTGCAGGAAGGCTGCCCAGATGAAGGGAGAATGTTCCACTGCTGAACCTCCCGACCCACCTGTACACAGAGCCACTCTCTTCGACTCATTAACTTTGTTAAGTGGATATGGAGAGCGATTTGTCTTTCCGTTGCTCATATGTCTTCCTTCTAGAGTCTGAGCAAACAGAGTTGAGTGGATATGGCCCAGACAGGGTACAGTAGAGTGAATTTCCTTCCCACCTGGCATCCTTTACGTTTCTGAAAGTCATGTTTTTAAACTAAATTAAGGATTTTGTTTCAAACTGCCTGCTTTACACAGTACCCTGACATCTGTTTATATCAAGGAAAAAATATTAACACAAGCTTTTTCCAGGGACCAGTGTTCTTGGTGGGGTATTGTTAATTGCTGCCACCTACCCCCACCAATAGATGTTGACTGTTTCCTAGGCTAGTTCATAAGCACCATTTGGCTGGCATCCCTCTCTCTTTTTTTGTTCCATCCCCCTTTGGTTGTTTATTTCATTGTTATAAATTCCTGGAAGCTGCATCTCTTGGTGATCTGGGGTGGCCATCTGTGTGATTTTCTAAGGAGTCTGGTCATCCCATGGTACTGCGATCACCTGCCCAAGTATCTGCTGCAGAATGGAAACCATGTATGGGGATGGGACAGGCTAAGAACTGGACTGAACTTCTGGTGATAGTCCTGATGTCAGAAGCTTCCAAGTCTGTGGGGACATAGACACATAGGGCCTCCTCCTCAAAGGGTGTGGACACAAGAATAAGGAGCTACTTCCGGGGTCCATGAAGGTTGTGTCCACCAAGCAGGAGAATCTTATCCAAAACTGGAGAATGGGTGAGTCAGGGAAAGGGTTCAATGAGTGGAGCAGGTACTTTGGAATTACAGATTAAGCCTAGTACAATCTTCATCTAAGTATCAGACAGTCCTCAGTCCTGAAAGAGAAGGCAGGCACTAGAACTAATAATGGTCTCTCTGGAGCTAATTCAGAGGATCTGTTGACATCAACAACTTGTCTTCTGACCACAGCCACAGGAGTACTAAGTCTCTAGCCCCATTGACCTAGGCTGACTCCCCTAGATTCGGGAGTGGTGTTGACAGTGATTGCTATGCCTTGGGTTGCTGCAGAGGACCACTGGTCCTCTCAGGAGGCTCACCCTGTCCTCCCTGACCTCTGTTATATGTGTCCACATACGGTCTCCAGTGTCTCAGCTGTCTCTCAGGGCCTTCTCATGGCAACTCCAGCACCATAACAAGTTTCATGACCTCAGCTGTTCTCTGAAACTATGGACCAAGACTTCGTGAACCCCTCAATCCTGTATCTTGTATGCTTTCAAAGCAGCACCACAAGGATGATGCTACCAGCCTCTGCTACCAACTTGAGATAGAGCATGTGTCCCTTAGACCACCCCAGCAACATCAGCTTCCATGTTATGACCCCAGGGAGTCAGTTTCCCAGGCAGTTGACTTAAAAGGGGGAGGGGACCCTTTCAGTTTAGGTTATCTTTCTTCAAATGAATTTGGATCTTCACAGGATAGAGCATCCAGCGGGTTGCCCTTAGCAGCCTTCCCTGTTGTTCCAGAACAGCACAGAAAGTTTCTCTTTAGTGGTCCTGATCTCGCAAATTTATACCTGGTTTTCAGCATCAGCCTGACGCTGGTAGATTTTTTTCTCTACCAAACAAATGATCCTATTTCATGTAAATTCAGAGTCACTCAAGTTCGCAGGGCACAAGCAGAGAGAAGCTAGGTTCTTGCCAAAGTTTTCATGAATTAGGTCTGTCCTAATTGCTGGTAGAATCCTTGTTGCCCTCTGAAACTGAGCAAAGCTAAGGCAGGTAAGCACAGGGAATAGTTTAGTGGCTTGAGACCCCTAGTTTGGGCTACACACACACTCCTTTCGTCATCCTGTACTTGGCAGTCTCACCTGCATATGTTCAGCACACACCCCTAGCAACTTTGCATGAAATGCCCACCTGCATTGAGATACACATGTACCCTTCTGGACAGTGGAATATGCTTCTTAACAACCATCAAACTTAGACAAGTCCCATTCAAACACATCCCAAATTATGTCTACATACAGAACTGGGGAGGGGCCGTCCAACCTGAACTGGTTTGGATTCATGTATGGTAAGATGGACAGTTTCCTTAAGTGAACTTTTAGAACATTCTGTATACCACTCTTCGCTAGGGTTACTGTTGTTGTGATGAAACGCCATGAGCAAAGGAAGTTGGGCATGACGGGGTTTTTGTTTTTGTTGTTTTTTGGCTTACCCTTCAGCAGCCTAGCCAATCACTGAGGAAAGTCTGGACAGGAACTCAAACAGGTCAGGAACCCAGGAGGCAGGAGCTAGTACAGATACCCAGGAGGGGTGCTCCTTATCATTATGGTGGGTAGCATGGTAGTACATAAAGTGCTCCGGCAGTGGCTGAGTGCTACACCCTGTCCTGATGGCAGAGGGGGCGGAAGGGCTGGCCTAGTACAGGCTTTTGAATCCTCACCCCCGCCGCCACCCCCACACACCACACACCCCAGACACACTTCCTCCAACAAAGCCGTACCTGCTGTAACAAGGTCACGCCTCCTAATGTTTCACATCCTCCTTATGATTAAGAAGTCAAATGTGTGTACCTGTGGGGCCATTCTTACTCAGACCACTCCCCTCCTTGCCCCTCCCCCAGCCCTGTAGCCCGTATCATAGTGCCAAGTGCGCTTAGTCTAACGTCCAACAGTCCCCGTAGTCTTTCGCGGTTGCAACACTGTTTCAAACCAGCCAAGGAGAATATAGGCAGTAAACTTCGAACCCCTACCCGGATCTAGCCAACAAACAGGATATTCTCCACCATTGAGTGGAGAGTGAGATCTGACTCTCACACGAACTCTGGTGCCCCCTTTTCTGACCACGTCCCCTGGATGAGGAGGCCTGGCGGCACTCAGAGGAAGGATAGCAAGTTACCAAGAAGAGACTCGATATTCTAAGAGCATATATAGGGGGAGGAGTTCTCCCTCAATCACAGACATAGGGGAGGGGAGAAGGGGGGAAGCGAGAGGGAGGGAGGAATAGGAGGAAACAAGGAAAGGGCTAACAATCGAGATGTAATATGAATAAATTAATAAAAAATTATCTCAAATTACAAAAAAAGCCACAAAGTTCGAAGTCTCTTCTGAATCACTTAACTATACTCACCTGTAAAATCAAAACCAAAAAGCAGGTCGCATTCTTAAAACATACAATGGCACAGAGCATATATTACCATTCCTAAGGGGAGAAAAGAGATCATAGTGAGGAAACACTAGACCAAAGCAAGGCTAAAACACAGCGGGGCGAACTCCAAGTTCTGCATCTCAGTGCCTTATTGGCTTCCTTTAGCTGAGAAGGGAGATTCCTTGGTCCCTTTTTGTATCCTTGCCTCTAAAGCTAGAACCACAAAGCTGAAGTTGCCAAGTTTTGCTGCTCAGTGTACACCAGCTTTCTGCTGTTGATCCCTTTCTTTACTGCTTAAGGTTTTGTTTGTTTGTTTGTTTGTTTTTTTACAAGTTGGAAGCTTAGCCCAGTAGGGTCTTTCCCTGAGGTCATCACAGTGCTTATTCCATTTAGCATCATGCTTTTATGTTGAAATTTTTTTGTCTCCTTGCGCACTGAAATTAGCTTCATTACACTTTTCTCCGTAAGCTGTACATTTTCTTTCTTTCTTTTTTTTTTTTTTAATCCAGCTTGCTCCTTTTACTATAGATCTGCATAAGAGTAATTATTAATTACCACATGGCACAGGCGCTACTAGGGTTTTTTGAAAGTTTCTCTGCCCAGGCCATTAATCCAAAAACTCTTCAATTTAGTCCCTTTAATCACAGGACTCAGAAGACAGAGTTATGCAGATCTCTGAGTTCAAGGCCAGCCTGGTCTACAAAGCAAATTCCAGAATAGCTAAACTTAGGCAGTGAATGGAACCATGAAAACCAGAAAGCTGTGAAGATGTCATTGAACAAGGAGGGGCATGTTCCAGCTCCAGCAAGCAGCAGAACTTGGCAGCTTTGGACATGTGGTTCTAGCTTTAGAATAAAGGATTGTATTCTACAGAATAAAGAATTTCCCTCCGTAACTAAGGAAAACCACTGGGGCTAGGCATGTGGCAGGTGTGTCCCCACATGGAGACTCAGAGAGGCCATTAGGTGAAGCTGTGAAGGTGAAGCCTGGATTGCCTTAGATATCCCAAGATGTTGGAGATGCCAGAGGTGTGGGATACATGTCAAGGGAAGTTTCTAACTGGGAGTGCAACCAGCTTAAGAGAAAGAAGTGTGTTGCGGTCAACAAAGATGAAAGGAGTTGAGTCTCTGAAGAACACTTTGACATCAGTTTGGAGTTGGCCCAACTGGTTTTCGGTCCTCTTTTGGTCCAGTATTCCTCACTGTGCTCCCTTCCTTATGCTTTGGAAAGGTAATGTATGTTCTGCATGTTGGAAGTATGTGATCTGATTATTGATTTTGATTTCATAGGGACTTAGAGTTCAATGATTGTATGAATCTCAGAAGACACTTTCAACTTTGGACTTGTAAACATTGTTGAGACTGTGATAGACTAAGGGGGCTTTTGAAGTTGGATTAAATGCATTTTGCATTATGTGATGGCTGCAAGCCTATGGGGGCCAGGGAGTGGAGTGTGGTGGTTTGATTAAGTTTGCTCCTATATAGATTGATGTGTTTGAATGGCCCTACGAGAAGAACATTATGAAGGGCAGATCTAGGTCTCAAACTACGGCACCAGCCAAAGACAATACAGGCAGTAAACTTCGAACCCCTACCCAGATCTAGCTGATGGATAGGACAATCTCCACCATTGAGTGGAGAGTGGGGACTGACTTTCACATGAACTCTGGTGCCCGTTTTTTGACCGCATCCCCTTGATGGGGAGGCCTGATGGCACTCAGAGGAAGGATAGCAGGCTACCAAGAAGAGACTTGATACCCTGTGAGCATATACAGGGGGAGGAGGTCCCCCTTAGTCACAGACATAGGGGAGGGGAGTAGGGGGAAAGTGGGAGGGAGGGAGGAATGGGAGGATACAAGGGATGGGCTAGCAATTGAGATGTAACATGAATAAATTAATAAAATACTTTTAAGAAACTTTTTAAAAAGTTATAGCCTGCTGAAGTAGGTATAGCCTTGTTGGAGGAAGTGTGTCACTAAAGGGGTGGGCTTTGAGTTTCCCTATGCTCAAGCTACACTCAGTATGGAATTCTAGTCTCCTGGCTGTCTTTGGGTCATGATCTAGAACTCACAGCTCTTTCAGCACCATGTCTGCCTGCATGCTGCCGTGCTCCCTGCCATGATGGTAATGAACTAAACCTCTGAAACTAATCCAGCCCCAATGACGTTTGCCTTTATTAGAGTTGCCTTGGTCATGGTGTCTTCTCACAGCAATGAAACAAAGACAGAAGTATTTTGCCAGTATATTGTATATGGAAATATAATGTTTATCTTCACAGCACTTCATAAGCTATCACAAGATTTCATTAAGGAAACAACATAATGCACTGGATAACCACATACTCCATTGTGCTACCACAGAGCTATACTGTGATAGGAGAATGCTCCATTCTGTCATTACAATCCTGAGTTATGAAAACTAATCTTTCTACTGGGCCCTTATAATGCTGGAATAAGCCATCACAATAGGATAATAAGTCAATACAGTATTCCATTATATTATCATTATGCTGATTTGTGACATCACTCTGAATTTTGTTATTATAATATAGCCTATGATAATCAAGATCCTCTCTGCCATCACAATGTAGGATTATGTCATTATGATGCTGGATTATGACATCACAGTGCTCCCATCTGTGATGACAAAGTGGAAATAGGACATCACACAGCTGCCACAGGTCATCACAATAGGATAGATTACATCACAGTTATCCAGTGTGCCATCACAATGTGAGAATTTTCATCTCCCTATTGGATTACCTTCTCAAAACACAGACTTGTGACATTGTGAAGCTACATTGAGTCATTGCAATGCTCCATTGTGGTTCCAGACTTGTTATGTTACACTGTTTTCACAATGTGAACTATAGTGTTGCAATAATTAGTTTTCATGTTTCAATGTCAATGGTAACACGAAAATTTCTCTATTATGACATCATAATGCCCAATTGAGATATCACAGCACTCCCTTGTGACTTCAGAAGATCAACAGTGACATGTGCCATTACACCATTCCATTATGCCATCACTGTGTCTCATGATCTATCACTGCTCCATTGTGACAACAAAGCACACCATTGTGACCTTACACTATTGCACTGTTACCCATCCCAATGTTGCTTATACCACAGTGCTGAAATTTGAGCATACTTTGCTGCAGTGTACTGTCACAATGTCCTGTCTTACATAACAGTGTTCTTTGTCACTCACAATGCTCACTTGTGCCATAACAGTGCTTAATTGTGACATCACAGTCCTTCATTAGTCCTTCACAAACTTGAATGGTGACATCTCAGGGCTGCATCATATACCACGATGCTCTACTGTGCTAACAATAGACTATGTGTTGTCATGGACTTGCTGCATGTTATAATACATAGGTGAGTGCTAATACCCAGTGTTCTGCCATGCTACCACTGTAACCTGCAGTGCCATCAGAGTGTTGCATTGTGACATCACATTGCTAATCTGAAGCATCAAAATGCTTCATTAAATATTGGATTATGTCATTATACCACTTATGACATAAAAGTATTCCTGTATGACATCACAGTGCTGCCTTATAACATGTTCTGCTGAAATGTCTATTGTGACATCACAGCGTTGAAAATGGACATTTTAATAATCAGCTGGGCTAGCATAAGGCAGTATAGTGATTTTTTGCAGTGCTATATTGTGCCACACAGTCCTCTGTTATGTCACTTCAATGCAAAATTTTTATGATATGGTGGTGAATTGGGACATCATAATGCCGTATTTTATAATAGTGCCCCATTATTCCATGAAAACATCCTTTGGGGTCACATAGCTGCCTTGTGGAAAAACAAGAGCTTGAATTAGAGGCAATCCCACTCCAGCCTGGATAGCTCCCCATCTCCTGTGAACTACATTTTAGCTTGAGGGGCACCTTACTTTATAAATAACAGCTTCAATTTTCCAGTTTCCTGAGGTCAACAGCACTCATACCTAAAGCGTGTCATACTGAAATCATTAACACTGCCTGGCCAAACTGAACTGACTCCCCCTCAATCTTGACAAACCCCATCCTGTTAGATAAGTTTTCTTTCTTCCCTTCTCTTGTGAAAGCCATTCACTGGGTTTAATTCAAAATAAACTTGTCTCTGTTGTCAAGATGTCTCTTGCCTTCCCTTTCTTCTTAGACCTGTGCCATCACAAAGCTGTGTTGTGACATGGCAACATTGTGGCGTATCAGTGCTGCATTATGTCATCATATTGTTCTACCAAACCAGGAAAATGTTAAAAATGTGACAGCATAAGGTTCCATTGTATCATTACTAGAGTTTATGTTGCCTGGTGTCAGCACAATTCTAACTCTAACTTGCAACATCACAATATGGCCTTGTGACAGTAAAATTCATTATGGCGTCACAATACTCCACTGTGTTATCAAAAGGCATCATTGACCTATGGCAGTGTTCCATTGTGCTATCACAATGCTTGCTGAATTTGTAGCTCCACAGTGTTGCATTGTAATATCACAGTGCACCATTTTGGCATCACATCGCTTCAATAAAACACATCTGTGGTGTTACACTGCCCCATTGTGACATCATAATAGCTCATTTTGATATTTCAGTATTTTATTGTGATGACATAATGCTCCATTTTTACATGACAGTGTTCCTTGTGCCATCAAATGCTCCATTGAGATGTCAAATTCATACCTTCTGACATTACAGCGTGCTATTATGGGATCACAAAGCTAAATTGTGACATCACAACATCCCTTGTGATGTTAAATGCTCCAGTGTGACATTTCAGTGCCCCATTGTTACATCACAGTGCACCCTTTACCATCACAATTTAATTGTGGCATTATAATTCTCCACTGTGGTATCACAATATCCCATTATGTCATCACACTGTCTCATTGTGTCACCACAATGTCTCCTTGTGACCTGATCACCCTGTTGAGATATTGCAGCAATCCTTGTAACATCCCAGTGAGCCAATGTGATATGACAGTGATAAACTTTGTCATTACAATAGCCCATTTTTTTCAAGACAATGCAGCATTATTATTTACAATGCACCACTGTACTGTCAGTGCTCCAATGTAGCATTACAACTCTCCAAGATAACACTATAAGTCCAGTGTAGTTTCAAAATGCCCAATACAATCATCACAATACTAAGTTGTAATACAGTAATATTACAAAGGTTAACTTGATAATTCAATGAGCCATTATGCTAACAGAATGCTCCCACAATGACCCATTGTGACATCAGAATAGCACTATCTGTCATCATAACACTCAATTGTGACATCATAACTCTTTCTTTTTTCCTTTTTCTTCTTGAGACAGGGTTTCTCTGGTAGCCTTGGCTGTCCTGGACTCACTTTGTAGACCAGGCTGATCTCGAACTCACAGAGATCTGTCTGCCTCTGCTTGACATCACAACTCTTAACTCTCAATTATGATGATACAGTGCATTGAATAATATCATGAAGTGGAATTGTTTTTATTCAATGAGCCCCTGTGCCATCATTTTGCTTTGACAAAATTTGCCTTACAACATCACAATGCTGCATTATGTAACCACTACATGGTAAATATTGCAGCTGTCCATCACAGTACTCAAATGTGCCTTCACAGTGCTCTCTTCCATGAACACAAGGATCTATTGATCTATCACAATGTTTTAGTCAACCTAACGATGCATGATTGCACAATCACTATATGAATTGTGATATTGCAATGCTCCACTGTGACATTTGAATGAACCACTGAGGCATCATATATTCTATTTTCTCATAACATCTGCAATCAGCCAACACAATTTGCACTTTGACATAATAATACTCCATTGAGAGAACACAGTATTACAATTTGACACCACAAGCCCCATTGCCAAATCACTATTGCTGTTGTGATACCACAGTGCTCTATTTTGATGTTATTACACCCCACTTTGACATCATAATACACCATTGTATCATCACAGGTGTGCAGTGTGACATCAAAATATTCCATTGTCCAGTCACAATATCCCAGTATGATATCCCAGAGATCCATCTTGAAAATAAATATTCACCATTGATTAGAAGAAAGACTTTAGGGAATCAGAGTGAGAGAGGTCAGAGGTTCCTGCCCCCAATGATGTGAGGGAGTTGGAAGATTCAACAGTGAGCTGCAAGCTTGTTGGAGACCTCCAGGTTCAGTCCATGAATGGTACAGATTCTTACCTGATGGATAGATGATCTGCTAGACTCCTGAGAATTACACCAGAGGATTTTCCCCCACGGAATGGAACTGATACTCAGAAGGTTTCACTCTTGTTCTCCTTAATCTCCTTTCCCTCCTATTTAGGGTAGTTGGGTTGTAAGGGAGGTACATGCCTTTAACAAATTCATAATAAAGTAGAATTGTTAAGGAATCAGAGCCAACAAATAAAAAGCTCAGTGATAGGCATCACCAACAGACTGGATCCCATGGAAGACAATGTCAGCTCTTGAAGACAGAGTAGAGGAATTGGATCCCACTTTCAAAGAAAATGAGAAATTTAACACATGAACAGAATGTCCAGTGTCTTTGAGACACCATTACAAGACCAAATCTATAGAAGATGGCCATAGAAAGAAGAATAATTGCAGATCAAAGTCTGGGGAAATACTTTCCATGTTTGGTTTTTACATTTTAATGAAAGTATGTTTACATCACTTTCCTCCATTCATTTCCCCTTTCTAACCCTTCCCATGTCCCTTTTCTCCAACCCCTCCTCTGCTCCCTCTCAAATGGAGAGCCTCTTTTTCTTTTATGAATGTTGTTTCACACACACACACACACACACACACACACACACACACACACACACACTGGTCTTGTAACCCATATCTTCTTGCTTTCGCCTCCAGAACATCAGCGTTACAGTGGTGTGCCACTGTAGCAACTTTTTATTGAGCCCTGACACTGCCAAATCTGTGCTGAACAGGCTCTAAGTTTGAGCCTCACAACTGCCTCATGGAACACGGACTTTACTCACTATTTTCTAGGTGAGGAAATACTATCTCAGAAAGAGAAAGGCACTTGGAAAACATCACACTGCCAGTAAGTAATAAAAATTAAGTTCAGATCCAGACTATTTTAGTTTTGCAACAGGATTTCAGCCTGTAACCCTCCACGGCCTTGGCATCGTGGCTCTCTGCCTCAGCCATTAAATTAAGTGTGGAGATTACAGGTATGCACTGTTATGTTTCATTTAATCTAAATGATTTGCTAATATCTCATTTATAGTTGAATACCCTGATGCTCCATGGTAAATGATTTCTCTGGGTACTATCCTCTACAAAGGACGTCCATGGCATTCAAGGCTTTGTCTAACCTTCTTATATCTCCGTCTACTCCATTATGACAGATGCTCGCCTCCACACAAGCCTGATTTGTCCCTTTGTCTTATCAAGGCAGTAGCAGATGGGGAGTAAGTAGTATCAATGTCACAGGTGGCCAAAGGAAGTCTGATATGACAATGCTCTAACTCAGCTCCTGTGTGCAGACTCACACCCAGGAGAAAAGAGGAAAAGAATTGGCTGAGTCCCAGATGAGCTGACTCTGCTCCATGCCCAGGACGAGGCAGCTGCTAAGATCCCAGGGTAGAGGAACCATAAGTCACAAGAATTACTCCATGAATTTAGCCTGCACTTAACATGAGGGACAGGGAAGCCTCAGGGAATGGAGTAAGCACTGGGCCCAGGATAGTCTTCCAGTCAGGGGCCCAGATGGAAGTCTGCCAGGCCTTAGACAAATTCATCCGGAACTAGACTCTCTATCTCTGTTTTTCTGTCTATAGACTATACCAGCTCTTTCCAGTAGCTCTTGCTTGTTCTGTGAATGACTGGTCTAAAGCCTTCCCTTTCTGCTGCAGTGGTCGACTGTCTCCATGTGTTCACCCATCCTTGTTCTTGGGAATATCAGAGTCAAGATGTATGAGTGTCAACCCCAACAGATCCCTGCAGATGCTAATAAACTCATGGCCGCACTTCCCCTATCCCTCAGTCGCCCCACCCCCACCCCAATTCAATCCATATGTGTCCACAGAGGTGGTATTGAGAATGAGAGCTAACCTGAAGGCTCTGGCTACCTCCCCGTGGTCAGCTGGTTGGAAGCAGAATATTGGAGCTACAAAGACACAGCTTGGAATCTGTCCCCTCCAAATTACAAAATGCCTCATGAGATAAAGATGCCTGCCACCAAGTCTGATGACCTGAGTTTTCTCCCCGTGCCCCAACCACACGGTGGAGGGAAAGAACTGACTTTGCCAAGTTGTTCTCTGACTTCCAACTGAAGACATTGGTCCCTAAACCACTGTTAGGATTTTAAGAGAAAAGTTATGACCTATCAAGAATATGCTGCCTAGTCTAAGGAACACCAGCAAAGGAGACATATGTTTTTCCTGCTCATTGGGGACATTTTTCTTGTTACACCATCTCCCACACACTCCATACCCTGTGGGACATTGTTCTGTGTGCAACAGAAATGTTTCCTGAGGACTCTGTTGCCAGGTGAGCTGGCTAAAAGTCAGGGGATTACTTTTCATTGTTTCTTCTCCACCAACTTTTCTGCTTTCAAGAATTTTCTATTATCTCCTAACAAGACTAGAGCCAATTAAGGTTTTCTCTCATGTCTAGGTCCCTTGAAACTCCAAATGTTGCTTTCTGTCTCTAGAAAATTGCCACTCTGCCATAAACAGTAGAGAGTTGTGGGTTTTTTTTTTTTTTTTTTTTTTTTAATATAAAACCATGGCACTCTCACCTGTGGTCTCATGTGAGTTGTTTTTTATTAATTTATTCTTGTTACATCTCAATGTTTATCCCATCCCTTGTATCCTCCCATTCTTCCCTCCCTCCCATTTTCCCATTATTCCCCTCCCCTATGACTGTTCCTGAGGGGGATTACCTCCCCCTGTATATGCTCATAGGGTATCAAGTCTCTTCTTGGCAACCTGCTGTCCTTCCTCTGAGTGCCACCAGGTCTCCCCCTCCAGGGGACATGGTCAAATGTGAGGCACCAGAGTACGTGAGAAAGTCATACCCCACTCTCCACTCAACTGTGGAGAATGTTCTGACCATTGGCTAGATCTGGGTAGGGGTTTAAAGTTTACCGCCTGTATTGTCCTTGGCTGGTGCCTTAGTTTGAGCGGGACCCCTGGGCCTCATGTGAGTTTTTAATATGTAGCATCACATGATATTTTGTTATTTTGCAAAAATAGCAGCTGAATGTATACGAATCAGAAATGTCAGAAGGAAATCACTTCCTTGACATCCCAATGGTAACATCAAGAAAAATTATGATGCAATGCCATGCCTGTGATGCTAACTGTGGTAGGGAGGAGATGAAATCAGCAAAGGAAAAAGTCAACTGCCCACACGTGATTATTGTAGCAATAATCACAATCACTGAGATAAGGAATTCAGCTGAGTAATTATTTGTTGAGTGAATGGATAAGGACAAAGCAGAATATGATGCTAATCTGTTTTCCATTTACATATAAATATTATTACTTAAATTTCTGTCTGGACACATACACACACACACACACACACACACACACACACACACACACTGCCATATGAAAAGGACACGGATTAGACAACCCTTAAGTCATTTGTCAAACATTATGGTAGGAATTATAGGCATGACTCAAAATAGATACAGGATCCTAGATAATGAATAAAAATGAATTACAAACCACTGCACATGTCATATATCGTTGTTTATGTTATCAGGAGTATTGATGACAGTGAGACACTACAGAATGGTAAAAACAGAACACTGAACTATTCTACTTTGATATCCCTCCACTATAAAGTTACACATAGGATCGCAATTGCAAAAATGCAGCATTTCCTCATAGTGGTAAAATTAATGATGAGTTTTACTTTACCACAACTTAAAATTACTTATTCTGTGCATAGCACAATATCTCAATAGGTAAGGGCAGTTGCTGGGAAATCCTGACGGCTTGAGTTCAATCCTTGGAACATATCTAAAAGTGGGAGATGAGCTGTGACTCCACAAAAAAACGTCCTCCAACCTCCATGCATTTGTCACAACATGTGGTCCAACATGTATGCACCATCCAGCCATACACCCATGAATAATAAATAAAAAGTTAAAAATTCTGAAGCTGACACATCCCTTGCAATGAAATTATATCTGAACATCGTTCTCTGTGATGAGTGGGGAGCAGGGTTCTGAGTATTAGAAAATAATGTTGGGTAAGTTGGAAAGGGCCAAAACTGAGAGGAATGAATGTCACAGTGAGTGCAGCTTCTCTATACGTAAAATGAGAAATTCCAGTGATAAAACAGAGAGAAGCATATTCTACTTTGAGGATTCCATCAGAGAGCTCAGAGCTGCGTGAGCATATGAGCACAGAGTCATATTCAGCACCTCAGAAAAGGACTCCTTTATTCCTCCCATCCCAACATTTTCTCAGAGCCCTCTTTATATCCTTGTTCCTGAGGCTATAGATGAAGGGGTTAAGCATGGGGGTGACCACACTGTACATCACGGAGGCTCTTGCAGTTGACCGTCAGTCTCCCGTCGAAGCAGAACTGAGGTAAACACCCAGGCCTGTGCCATAAAATAGAGAGACAACTGACAGGTGAGATGCACAGGTCGAAAATGCTTTGTACTTCCCGTGCAGTGATGAGATCGCACGAATGGAGGAAACTATCTTGGAGTAAGAGTAGACGATGCCCATCAGGAGACAGCAAGCCCACAGCACAGCTGCAGAATAGATGACCACATCATTGGGAAGGGTGTCGGAGCAAGCATGGTGCACAACTTGGTTAAGTTCACAGAAAAAGTGGGGTATTTCCAAATCTGTGCAGAAGGACAGACGCAGTGTCATCAAGCTTTGTGTTGTGGAGTGGAGGATATTCATGACCCAGGATGCTAGGAGGATGAGGACACAGAGTCGAGGGCTCATGATGACATTATAATGCAGAGGGTGACAGACAGCCACATACCTGTCATAGGCCATCAAAGTCAGCAGAAAAATTTCCAACCCTGAAAAGAGTATGAAGAAATGCATTTGGGCAATGCGGCTCTTATATGAGATGGCATTACTTTTTGTGTGTATGTTTACCAACAGCTTTGGGACAGTCGTAGATGTAAAGCAGAAGTCCACAAAGGATAGGTTGGAGAGGAAGAAGTACATAGGCGTGTGCAGGTGGTGGCCTGATATTGTTGCCAGGATGATGAGCAGGTTTCCAAGCATGGTGACCAAGTACATAACTAGGAACAGCGCAAATAAGAAGGGCTGGAGTCTTGGGTTCTTCGAAATTCCCAGAAGGAGAAAATATGAAATTTGTGAGTTGTTCTCTGGCCCCATTAGTTCATGTGACTAATGAAAAGAGAGAGGGTGTGAACATATGTGACACAATTGCACAACTTTACAGAAACCCTGCCACACATATCCTGTATCCAAGACTTGTACTCCCAGACTTTAAATATGAATGGGATTTGCAATCGCCTATAACCTTTCCATATCTGTTGTTTAAACCTCTTGCCAGACTTAGCCTCTTCCCACAAGGTCATGAATTTTGCATGCCAGCTTTCTTCTACTTTGGGGGAGTGTAAATTAGTTATGATCAAGCAGTAGGCAATGCCCAGGAAAGAAATGATCTGTGCAGAATGCAAGTATTTCTAAAAATCAAATGAGGTTGAAATAACGTAAGAAAATAAAAACAGGTTACTATGAAAGAAAATAAAGCTACATAGAAGACGGTATATAGAGAGTGTTATTTAGTACTGGGCATTTTAGGAAGAAAGGGAGAAACAACACACAATTCAAAAGAGACCTCTAGAAAAATAATAAGGAAGCTGTGGCACCTAAAAGGGTATGTGCTTTGCACAAGGAACAGCCAATGAGGTGCCCCAAGGAGGTGTTTGTGTTAATATGTAAGTCTAACCTGAAGAAGTGTGACTTGAAGAATGGGCAAGAGAGCATATTGCAGGATAGCATGGCTTTATGGATGCTGAAATATCAAGACACCATGATGTTTCTCTGGCCAAACGCTATCACAATTTCATTTTTTAACTTGCTGCAAAGACGCCTTCATATTTGTTATTTTCCCACTGCAGTGACAAAATGCATAATGACGCCAACCTAAGGAAACATTATTTGCCCCTGGTTTTGAGGCACGCCATGGCCTACAGGAAGAAGCATGAGATAGCTTGTCCCATCACATCCACAATCAGGAAACAGATAGGGGAACTCGGCTCACTTTCATCATTTTAATGTAGGCTTCAACAGAGTGGTGCTACCCACATTTAGGGAAATCCTATCCACTTCAATGAACCCAATCTAAAAGTGCCCCCTCTTACACGCCCAGAGATTTATTTTCTGGATTAGTTTATATCCTGTCAAGTTTATAAGCACAATCACCACATTCTTATAAATTGAAATGCAGTTTTTGTTATTGGCATCCATTACTTTAATGGGCTATCACGCTGTGGTCCATGAGGACCACACTAATACTATGCCCTCCTAATCTATGTCACATGACTAGAAAGAAAATACATCAGGCAAGCCACCGCTTTTAAAATGTGTTTCTTGCAAGGAGATGGACGGGCTTGAGCAGTCTAATATTAAGTGAGGTCACTCCCTTTTGTGTGGACGCTGGCCCATAATGAATATGTGAATGTGTGTGAACACATGTAAGCGTGATGTTGGGTGACGCAGGAAGGGAGGCCAAAGGACATGTAAGTCTGCAAGAAAGATAGAAAGCTGACACGTCAAAGAAAAAAGCACACTTGCAGTAAAAAGGCATGGGGGGAGGGAAGGCACAGAGATAAGACAAGCCTTGGTTGGGGTTGGGGTGGGATAGTCCTACAAGGCCATGTGTTTCTGGAGACTTCATAATGAAGAAAAAACAACTCTCTTTCATCAGCACTCCGACTACAACCATATCTTCCAGAAGGTCAGGAAAAAAATGTTGAAATGTCAAAAATAACACTTTTAAAATACAGAATTAAAAAATATCTTTGAGTGATACAACAGGTGGCTGAACTTGCATTCTGGAAAAATACAGAGATAAGAATAGACAAATGATGAAGCAAGACAAATAACTTCTAAACAAAATAAAACTAAACAAGCTCCCCTTTTCCCCTTCCCCCTTCCCCTGCAAAAGAAAAAAAAAAAGTATGGCGTCTGGGGGAAATCTGGGGAAAATAGATGGTATGGAAACAATTTTTAGACAAATAATAATAAAACAAAAATTCGGAAAAGAAATATACAAACAACTATAGAAGTTTCATTAAATATTTTATTAAATATTTGAAGTGCCTTTTCCCCTATACAGTTTCTGTATAAATATGACTGACTGGAATCTGTGCTGCACTTTCGCTGCAGCATAGGGATGGAACGCTCTTATGGACTACGACATGAAGAAGTGGCGCATGCACCTGAGCATCATGAGCACCACAACTAACAATCTACCTCAGCCATTTACTGTTGGCTTAGTCTAAGAATATGCAGAGGCCTTGAGTGTCTTTTGAAATACCCTATACATGATCTTTTGTTGTGAGTGAGAGCTTCATACGTGCAATATGTAATCTGTGTCGATGAACTGCATCCTCGTTCCCTTCCCCCCTGAATCTTTCCATATACCTCCCAACTTACTGTCTCTCTTTTGAATCCCACCAACTGAGCTTAGTGCTGCAAGTATGTGGCTGTGAGGTCATCTACTGCATCGTGGGTAGCTTCTCAGGGGTGAAATCTGAAAGAAAGAAAGAAAAAAAAGACTGATTCTCTTTCCTCTAGCAGCTATCAATCAATTGCCGGTTGCCACTGGCTCCTCGTCTCGGGGTGCTGTTTTGTGTGCTGGGGTTTGTATGACTTGATCTTGTGCAGATCTCTCGTATGCAGTTTATTATTTATTATGTATTTTCCCCCTCCCCATGACCTGATTGATTAAGATTTTCACAGTCTTACCCCCACAGTGCTGTTTTGGTTACATTTATTCTATTCTTTGCTTTTATGATCAACTCTTTAGCGTCCATGGTGAACCCAAGTAACCTTTCACCTTCTATAGGATCAAAAGCAAACAAGCAGGCATAGAACTATAAGTAACAATACTTTTTATGCACAAGATCACACAAGGCAGATCTTTTCTCTCTATTTCTCTCTCTCTCTCTCTCTCTCTCTCTCTCTCTCTCTCTCTCTCTCTCTCTCTCTCTCTCACACACACACACACACACACACACACACACACACACACACACGGTGTTATTGTGTGTTGCAACTGGAATTATTCAGCCAGATCCAAAGGGGCATACTGTGGTCCTGCCTATGGCTCCATAAAACACGCAAAGATGCCTCCAGAACATGGACCATGATTCTCTGCGTTGCTAACACCTAGGGTATCACTTGCACCATCATTTATTCTATTGTGCTGTGATTTAGCCTCCTAAAGGAATATATCCACAAGAGCAGGGGTCCCGTTGTTTTGTTTACTTTTGAAGTTTCAATGTGCTGTGTCAATATGTCTGAATTGTATAGAATAGAAAGAAAAGAATTTGGGGCACAGCAAAAAACAGCACAGGAGAAAACAGACAAAATCCTGTGAGTTAAAAAAAGAAAGGAAGAAAGAAGAAAGAAAAGCAGGATTAACTGAAATTGAATGTTGCGTCAATAACTAGGTTAAAGACCATCATAATGTCAGAAATCAAGTGCTCCTATTACAGATTGCTGATTTACATGGCAATAATCCAAACAGTAAAGAACGTAAGGCACCATGATTCCCCCCACTGTGTGGTCCACAGCAGAAGCTCATTAAAAGATGACCTCAGGATACTCACACGTTTAACGTGACAGTGTTGTACCTTAATGGTGTCAGAAAAGCTTCAATGCTTAGGTTAAAAATAAAATGGCGCCAGTGGCCATCAAATCAAAGGAGAATAACATTGGTCTTCTATTTCCCATATAAAAACTCAGAAAGCAATGGCATCACTATAAAATTAGACAATACATTAAAGGGGAACAGAAGGAGATGGTTCAAGGTAGGTAAATGTCATCTTGACTAAGGTGAGAGGCTCAAAGGTAAGAAAACAGAAATATTTCAGCACTCCAAAGCATATAAACTACACACTGGAGAGTACAGTGCAACTATGGCTACTTGGAAACATCCAATATAATAACAAAGGAACACAAAACCGCTTTCCAACTCAAAATTTAGACATACTTCCACTTTGTTCTCAACTCTTCACAGGGTTTCTCTTTTCCATCTAATTAACCCCAGCGACATTTAACACAGAGCTTACTCGCTTCCACTGCCACCAGTCCATCATCAATGTGGGCCCTGCCCTGATGAGTTCAGTATTCACTTCACCTCCTCCCCTCTATGATGGTGAATATACAAGCAAGTTCCTAGAACAAGCCAGTAAACAGCCACAGCCAGCTTACATCTCCAGAAGGTCTGCATTGGTTCTAAGATGACTGTAGTTAAGTGTTTAGTTTAACCGCAGTTAAAGTAAACTCTTCCCTCTCTCGGGATTTTCCCCGGCCACAGCAGCCATGCTCCCACACTAACCTGGGTGTTTTACAGATGGGAGGTCTCTGTGGCGAATTCTAAGTTTTCTTCCAGGTGGTTGCCAGGGGGGACAAGAGTTATATAATGAGATAAGGTGAGAAGAAGAGATCAAGCTTCATTCCCTGAGTAAATGGTGACACCAAAGGAAGCAGCCATGTCCTGAGCAGGCAGGGTTTGCACACGCCGAGCAAACGTAGAAGGGATATGTTTACATCACTGAGTGTCTGCTCATTAGGCGCATTTCCCACTCATGATTTCACAGCTGAGCACCATCATTCCCTATGGGATGTTTCCATGCACAGAGAAGTTTTTTGGTTTGGTTTGGTTTGGTTTTTGTTGTTGTTGTTTTGTTTTGTTTTTGTTTTGCTTTTTTTGTTGTTTGTTTTTCGAGACAGGGTTTCTCTGTGTATCCTTGGCTGTCCTGGACTCACTTTGTAGACCAGGCTGGCCTCGAACTCACAGAGATCCACCTGCCTCTGCCTCCCAAGTACTGGGATTAAAGGTGTGTGCCACCATGCCCGACTGTGAAATATTTTTCTTGTTGATTGTCTTTTGCCATCTGCCTCCCAGTAATATTATATCTTGACACCCTACCAACACCCTCAGTGAAATTTTGCTCAAACTCTAAGACTAAAGAACATCCAAGGCTGGCTACACAGAGAAACCTTGTCTCAAAACAAAAACAAAAACAAACACCTCTTCTCACTGGATCTCATGACGAGTACATAGCTCCTGAACTTAGCCAGAATTTCAACTACTTACCTCTTTCTTGTCATCCCTTCATACCAAACCATGATGAATAGAATCCTTGGCTTCATGTGCCTTTTTTTTTTAACCAAACACTTAATTTTGGAACTATTTAATGATTAAAGGGATGTCTTCATATTATCCCGAGGGATAAGGACTTTACTTTTGAGGTTCTATAGACTCTGCTCCTTGTGGTCTGTACTGCTATGAGTTTATTGTTGTTGTTGTTTTGTTTTGTTTTGTTTTTTTCTCCTGAATTGGTGTAAAGGGGACTCAAAGTGGCCATGTGACCTGCATTGTTGGGCTAATTCCAATCGTAGTGTTAACTTTCCTCGGGAGGATGTGAGCACATGGCTGCTCACCTCAGGCAGAGCACTGAAAACGAGATATGTTGCTTGAAGTTTTCCTGAGGACACATGAAGTTGATTCCATCCAGACAGAGCCACAAAGAAAGACATAATTATAATATCTCTCATATTCATCTGTCATCTCAAAGTTTTTGCTTATTATCCTTATGAACATTCAAAGTAGTTTTTCTACCTGTTTTGAACTCCGCAGTAAGTTTTACTAATCACCAACATTCTGCTATGCTGACGGTAGCTCTCCCTAACAGTATGGCCAGACAATGACCAGGCCACCCAGAACCTTCCCCACCTCATCTAATTGTATTGCTGAATTGCATCCAAAACCCTGTGTGTAGCCAATTTGTCCCACAGCTCCCAGTCTCTGCTCTTTATTTTACTCTTTTAAAAAAATGATTTATTGTTTATTTATTATGTATACAATGTTCTGCCTGCACATATACCCGCAGGCCAGAAGAGGGCCCCAGATCTCATTATAGATGGTTATGAGCCACCCTGTGGTTGCTGGGAATTGAACTCAAGACCTTTGGAACAGCAATCGGTGCTCTTAACCTCTGAGCCATGTCTCCAGCCCCTTTATTTCACTCTTTATGCATGTGAAATCAATAACGTCTGTTAGCGTCCACATTTGACTAACAGCTTGTAGTTATTTTTCTATGCCTGGTTTCTTTTACTTAATACCATCTACTTTCATCCACCTTCCTGCAGGTGTAGGATTTGTAGCGCCCTTTTTAAACTGTTTTATTTGGAGTTTCTTATACCTCCTACCTCCTTTCCACCAATAGCAGGTAGGAGAGAAAAAGGTTAGTGGAGAGAGGAGGCGGGGTTCTCTTGGGCTACTTCCGGCTGGTTAGGGTCCTTGGGTTCTTTGAGAAAACACCAATCTCGGTCTTCAGGATGTCCAGCAGTCCAGCAAAGCAGCAACAACAAATGGCAAGCACAGCAACAGGATGAACAAGCAGCTTTCTTCCTCCTCTCCTAACCCACCTCCACGTTCTTTGCCTTCTTTCATACCCTTGGTGAAAAGGTTGGTATATTCTGCAGTCTCTTCCTTATTTCCCTAGTGTGTTATTTCTTCAGAGCCATACATGCTGCAGGACATGCAAGATAACAAGAGGCTGACTCTCTAGAGATACTGAAAACGTTTAAGATTCTGTTAGCTCTTTGGGGCCTGAGCTGCTAAGCTTCAGCCTGTTTTCTTATACATACCATGACCACCTGGGCAGACTGGTACCACACACCTGCCATCATGGTGTCGGCGCACCCATGCCAATCACCAATCAAGACAGCGCATGAAAAGCTTGTTCACAGGTTAATCTTATGGATGCATTTTTTTTTTCCTAGTTAAGATTCTCTCTTCCCAGAAATGTCTATGTTGTGTCAAGTTGACAAAACCCATTGAGCACATGGGTCAAATGTTTAGATATTTCAGTATATAATTTACTGAAAACTCTGAGAGCGAGTGGAGATTTCCACAGCAGAGGTGTGTAGGGGAAGTACAGAATTCAGATCTTGACTATAGAACATGGTTGCGATTCTATACAGTTATATAATTACACTGCTACTTTTTCCCCTCTGTTTTGCTTTTAGTTTTTTAGTAACTTAAACCACATGGAGCCAAAAAATGACACACACATTTCACAATTTCTTCTTGGAATTTCAGAGGACCCAAGGTTGCAGCCTGTCCCCTTCGGACTGTTCCTGGCCATGTACCTGGTTACAGTGCTTAGGAACTTGCTCATCAACTTAATCACAATCTCAGACTCTCACCTGCACACGCCCATTCTTCCTCTCCAACTTGTCACTTGTGGACATCTGTTTCACCTCCACCACTGTACCAAGGAAGCCAGTGAACCTCCAATCACAATGTAAGCTCATAACGTATAAAAGCTGCATCACCCAAATGCTTTCCTTCATACTCTTCTCAGGACTGGATGTCTTTCTACTTACCATCATGGCTTATGACCCATACGTTGCCATTTGTAAGCCCTTGCATTACACAGTCACCATGAATCCCAGACTCTGTGTGCTAACGGTTCTGGTATCCTGGACAGTGAACGCCCTGCATGTCTTGTTACAAGGCTTCATGGCTTTACATTTGTTCCCTGAGCCTTGGAAGGGGAAATACAGATGTGCCATTTAGAGCTGAACAATCCAACATGATTTATTCTGAGAACATCAAAAATAAGTTAGTGCATTTATTGATCTATTTGTATAGGAGTGTGATATTGGTTCCAAAGCATGCATGTAGAGATTATATACCCAAAGGAGTCTGCATCCTACTGTAGAGATATTTGCTCATCCATGTCCATTGCTGCTTTATTCATATTATCCAGGACATGAAAAAAAAAAACCTAGATGTCCATCAATAGAGGAAATAAAATATTATTCAGCTGCTAAGAAAAATGAAATTGTGAAAATCAGAGATAAATTGATAAAGCTAGAAATAATCATCCTGAGTGAGGTAACTAAGACCAAGAAAGAGAAATGTATTATGTTTTTTCTAGTTTTATGGTGTTGTCTTTGAATATTTAGATGCTTGTTTTATTGGGAATTCCCAAAGATGTCAGAAAATTAGTTAAGTGGTCATGGTAAGGGAGGATTTTAATGGAGAGGGATTTTCAAGGATGAACAAACAGAATGAAGTTATATAAAGCGGGAAAGAGAAATAATGTGATACGAAGGGTTAAATGGAGTGGGCGTAGGAGGGCAGAGTACAAAAATAAAGCTACAAAAATCAGTAACCTCTATATTCCCATTACACGCATGCTGAGAGAAGGATCATGGAAACATCTTCATTTACATTAGCTTTAAATATATCTAGGAATAAATATAACCAAAGAAATTAAAGATATCCACAAAGAAAACTTTAAAATTTTGAAGAAAGTGTCAAACAGAAAGATCTCACATGCTCATGGATTGGTAGAATTAATATTGTGAAATGATGATAATTCTACTAAAAGCAATTTACAGATTCGATGCAATTCATATGAAAATCCTCATGATGTTTTTCACTAAAACATAACAAAAAATCCTAAAATTTATATGGAAGCACAAAAAAAAAAAAAAAAAAAAAAACCCTAGGGAGACAAAGCAAACCTTACCAAAAGCCATCAGTGCTGGAGGGCTGACCACACCAGATTTCAAGCTGTATTGATTGCATAGCAATGGTAATTTTAAAAAAGCATAATTCTGCCACAAAAAGCAGGGGATTCTAGAAGAGAGTTACAGAGAGAGGGGATTTAGAAATGGGGCGCCGCGATCTGCATGGCTTTGGGATTGACCTGATTCAGACAAGAAAGACGACAGACACACATTTGAAAAAGCTGGCGCTGGGTGGGCTGCGAACTCTGTTGAACGCGAAGCAGCAGCCAGAAGGTTGGAGCAGCGTTATCTTCAGCTGAGCGAGGAGGCAGGTTAGATGTCAGAAAACGGTTCAAGAATCAAGCTTTTTGGGGTTGGGGATTTAGCTCAGTGGTAGACCCTGGGTTCAGTCCTCAGCTCTGGGAAAAAAAGAAAAAGAAAGAATGAAGCTTTTTTAGAAGAATTATGAATGCTTGTGAGAAAATTCCAAGAAAACAAACAAGAGACTTGTGACTTGGCTTCCTTCCAAACATGGGTTTGTTCTTAGAACGTGCTTTTGTGCTCCTCCCACGTGTTTAAAAAAAAAAGAGTGAAGTTTGTTTCAGATTAGTCATTTCGCTTCTTATTGTTATTCAGATAATGGTTCTACACACTTGTCTTTACAGCCTGAATTCATGCAAACTTTGCTCATAAGAGCTTGCATAACCCTCAAAATATAAACTGTCCGATGCTCTAAATGACGTTGGCTATTGCGCAAGACTTTAGCCCACCTCACTTTTAGCCTTCACTCTCCCAGATCCCACCACCTCCAGTTCCGTTGACAGTTGCCAAAACCAGAAGTTGCTTTTGGCTCCCAGTTCCAGAGGGAGAGGCCACAATAATAATTGTGAGCAACTCTAAGTTGCTTTTGGTTGTGGTGTTTTGATAGATCCAACCTAACTCCGTTTTGAAGCAGGGCCAAAAAAGGAGACAGGCCCTGAGGAATTCCATCCCGCAGAACTGACAGTCCTAGCCTGCACAAACAGGAACTTACCCCCACTCGCCCCCACCCGGAGACAGTCAAAACAGCAAGATCCCCTCTGACCCTGAATACCTCCTGGCTGAGGCACAGTTTTAGAACTACCCAATAGAATTAAAGGTCATGTTAAGTAGCCAATAGGATTGTTACAAATCTGACTTTAAGAGAAGTACGAGAACTCAGTGCTCTGGTTACTGGGGGCATGGGGGGGGGGGTCACCTCTCCCTCAGGTGCCAGTGGACCCGGTTGTGTCAGACCAATAAACTTCCTCTTGCATTTGCATTGAACCGGCCTCTGCCTCTCATTCAGCGGCCTCCCAGAATAGACTCTCGGGATCAGAGCCTCACAGTTTTATCATGACAACAAAAAGTAGCTAATACAATTATTAAACACAATGGCCTAGTAGGTGATTTATATATAAATTATGTCAAGAAAATCCATTAATTAAAACTATTTCTCCGTTTTGGTTTGTCATCAAAATGCTCAGGGATTAAATAAAGGCTTAGCCGCGTACAGGAGGGTTTGGTTCAGTCTCCTCTTGTTTACATTTGAATCCCAGTTCTCCCTGTGTAATCCTGGGCAAGCAATTTGCCCTCTGTAAGTGGCACTTCATTTACCTATAAAAAGATTTAAAATGTATGCCTCATAGGATGGCTGTGAGGGTAAAAGGAGTCAGCACTGCCAGCCCGGATCTGAGAGAGTGTACACTCTCAGTTTAAGATCGGCTGTGGTGGCGCACTACTGTAATCCTAGCACTTGGGAGGCAGACACAGGGAGAACAGGAATCCAAGGCTCCCCTGAGCTATGTAGGGAGGCACCGTCTTAAAAGAACACAGGGGAGACTGGACGGAAGCTCAGCCATAAAGCACTCACCTACCATGTGTGCTGAGTACCACCCGAGTACCCCAAAGCCAAAAGGAGAAAGAGAAAAAGAGAAGCAAGCAAACACCCGTTCAAAAGAAAGAGCCCGAACCCCTCCATAAAACAAAACACAAAACAATCTCTCATCATGTGAAAGGCATCACTTTAAAATGACCAGTTATTAATACCAGGCATGGGAGTGGCTGGCACACAGTATGCCGCTCTGATCTTCTAATGAAGAACTTAGGACGCAGCAGCTAAAAGTGCACATTAATGGCATCTCGGTGGCGGCTCCTTTAAAACCAACCACTCCTGCGTGTCAGACAGAGCCAAAGCCTTCAGGTCCTCTGTGGCGGCTGAGCCGGCTGTGGATAGGAAGCTGCTGACGTTTCCGCCCCTGTGGGTCTCCTTTGGAGGATAGAATCTGCTGCAGCCTCATGGCTCCTCCGCCCTTCTTTCTTTTTCTTGGGTGTTGCACCACACCAACCTTTAGTTTTCTTAGTGTCATGTAAATGTCTTATATTTGGGGGAGACAACGTACACTATGGGCTCTGAAGTCTTCTACACTCCTCCCATGAATCTGCTCTTCTCCAGCTTCTCACCTTTGGGTGCTCTAATAATAACATTGAGGACAAACTGTGACAGGTGATACAGTGGCAGAGCAGAGCCTCTGTGCAGCATGGGATGCTCCCGCTTAAAGATGCAGGGGACCGCCATAGAGACGCTGTCCTTCCTCTGTTCTGCTAGGATGTGGCAGTGTCCTGTCCCCCATATCCCCATATTCTCATGGGTACTGAATGGTGGTGTTACCCATGGTCCCTAACGTATGCCCTTACACACACACTGGTTAAATTCATGGAAGGTTGGTAAGATGGCTCATCAAGTAAAACACCTGCTGCCAAACTAGGTGACCTGAATTTGAGTTTTTGGGACTCACAACGTCCCGGGAACTGTCCTGCGACTTTCATACTCCCGCACTTGCAAACAAAGATAAATACATAAAATGAAATTTAAGCTCATTTGGTGCATGTTGTTATTTGAATAAGAATGGCTCCCTTAGGCTCAGGTCATATATTGGAATGGTTAGTCATCAACCGCTGTTGTGACACAACTTGGAAGGATTAGGAGGTGTGGCCTTGTTGGAGGAAGTGGGCCACTGGCAATGGGCTTTGAACTGTCGGAGGCCAGGACAGGCTCAAGGGCTCTCTCTGCTGCCTGCTGATCCATATGCAGAGCTCTCAGCTACTTCTCCAGCACAGGCTGCGTGTGCCCTATGCTCCCCACCTTGACAACCATAGACAAAACCTCCAAACCTGCAAGCAAACCCCAGTTCAATGCTTTCTTTTATAAGAGTTGCCTTAGTCATGGTGCCTCGTCACAGTAATAGAACACTGACTAAGCAAGTGCACCCAAGCTATGCGTGAGTGGAACTCACTCTGTTGCTTTTGTCCAATCTGGGGAGAATAGAAACTTGCTCAGGAAAAATTTATAGAACACTTAAGAAACCACTAGGACGTAATTCAAGGACAATGCTGTTTGGGAGCAGTTGTTTTGGGAATTGGGTTCACACTGAATCACTCTGGGGAGCCTTAAGCATTATTGATGCCTGCCTCCCAGGTTCTGCATTCTGATTTCACTCGTCCTTTATAAATTGGCTCCAGCAGATTTGAAAGGTTCCTCTGGAAATCTTTGTTACAATGTCAGAGGTTCTGTGGTGTGTGACACTTGAGTTGTGAGTGACATCCCTGTGTGCTGTGTGTGACATCCCTGTGTGCTGTGTGTGACATCCCTGTGTGCTGTGTGTGACATCCATGTGTGCTGTGAGGCTTTGCCTGACTCAGCATCTCAGTTCTAGATGGAAGAAAACAGCTTTGCTTAACTAAAACCTAAGAGCAAATTCAAGACATACTCCCTCGCTAGGCTACATTGCTGCAATAGAAAGTGCATTCTTTGCAGGCGCAGCTATATGCATCCCCCTTGCTTTCATGGGATGATGACTTAAGCACAGACATTTGATTATTGTCTGTGCTGGAAAAAAAAAAATATATATATATATAACCTGCAAACCCAAAAGAATGCAAATTATTTTTAGACTCTTTGTTGTGGTTTGGTTTTGAGCCAGGGTTTCTCTGTTTAGCAGCCCTAGCTGTCCTGGAACTTACTTTGTAGACCAGGTTGGCCATGAACTCAGAGATCTGTCTGTCTTTGCCTCCAAAATGTGAGTACTCGGATTAACAGCCTGTGCATGCTCAGCCAAGGAGCGAATGAAAATATTTCTGCATGCATGTGTGATGCATTATGCATGTTTTCAGATTTTTTTCCTAAGGTCATCAACAAAAGCTATGACATTGGTTTCTTAAATAGTAGTTTTTACAATCATTCAAATGCTTATTTTGTTTCTTTTTAAGTGGGTACTTAAACGAAATTAAATTTGCTTTTCTAGTAATGCATAGTACGCGAACAATGTTTATAGATATTTATATTCAATTCATAAGTATCTATTCTTTATTTACAAGGTTAAAAGTAGACAAATAGGAAGGAGGTTCTGTCCTGGAAGCCCTGCCTTAATTTACCTGTGAAAGCAAGGCCTGTCATTCTGGCTTCATCCACCCTTGGGTTGAAGCATGAACTGTCACTCAGGGTGGGACTTGAAACACTACCCAATCAGAGGCACTGGGTTGAAGGCTATCCAATTAGGCACACGGACGCATAGGAGGAGGCGGGCCTTCAGACCCGTGTCCCTTGTTGCTGATCCCGCCATCTTGGCGTCTGTGGCCGTTTTTCTTCTTTCATCTCTGGGTTCTGGATTGCACCCGGTCTCTGTCGCCGTGTGACTCGCTGGTGCCTGGACACCTAGCCCTAGGGGGCCGCTCACCCGGAGTCCCGAAATGGTGCGTGTACCCGCGGCAGCGTCCCCAACCCCGAGCCCCGCGTTGGGGCCGCCTTGCGCCCGGACCCCTTGCACTGTGTCCTGGCCGAGCTTGCTGCTGCAGCCTGGGGATCGTGTCGCCTCCGTGCACGCGGGACCCCTGTAATCCGGGCCGCTGCAGATGCTGCCTAGGTGGGGACACTGGGGCTGCGGGACCTGTGTCTGCGGGAGCGCGGCCCGGAGCGTCCCCTGTCGCCTCCAGATCTGGTAGGACTTCAGTCAGCATGAAGGGATGCTGCCTGCTTGGTCTTAAGGCCACTGACCTCCCCAGCGTTTTCCTGCAGCCTCCCCGCCCCCTCTCTTCATCGTGAACCACCACATTTGTCCCTGGCTGCCCATGTCGCAGTCTTGTGATGTATCTGTGATACCTCTGGCTGTGGGAATCTATCTGCAGGACTCCCCCGCCCCCTACTGTTTATTGGTCCATCATCTTTCCTGGCTCTGGCTGTATGTTTCTAGGGATGGAACCTGAGAATTCATCATGCAAGGTAGTGCTCTGCTGCGAACCATATATTAATGGCACAAGCGTAGTGGCTTTCGTTACATTTTGTAACTATGTGTGATATTATTTTCTTCACCTAACCTCTGTTACCCTCCCGGTCCCTTTCCCACTCCCATGGGATTCTCTTCCTCTTTCCCAGTACGTCCTCTTATCCTGAGCCTCTCCACAGACAACCATAAACTGCCTATATATTCTCAAGTAGAAATGGGATCTTGTAAGCCTCTCCCTGTTTTTTATAATTTTTTAAATTATCAGTATCGTCGTCGTCGTAATCAGCATCATCATCATTATTTTAGACATAGCTTTAACTGCGGCACAAGGTCCTTTGAATTTAACCATCTTTCTTCCTTAGCTGGGAGCACAGCCATTTGTACTATTTGTGGAAGCAAAGGGAAGAAAGACCCCAAGACAGGGACTGATACTTAGCAGGAGCCTGGGTACCAGCAGCCCATCTTCTTTTTAATCCACCTCTATCCCTGACCAGTTTGGGCATGGGGAGAAGCTCAGAATCTTCTCTTCTGGTGGGGTCCTAGCACACAGGCAGAGCTCATGTAGCACGGTATGGTGCTGGGGGGGGATTGAGGTGCAGAGACCAAAAGAGGACTCGGGTCCGAGGAGCAGGTATGAGAGACCTGCAGACAGATTGCAGAGAGGGGAACCAGCCAGGTGCTTGTGGACACGGCTCATGTATACTGGAACAAGAGAGGTAGGGCAGAGAGGCAGGCTTTGAATATTCCTTGATGGAATTTGGCCTTATGTCACTGGGCTTTCCAGATTTTCCTTGGACACTGGTCTGGTTCATGGGAGATGAAGGAGGAGGCTTAGGAGACTCGGGGTACAGAAAATGAGGACTGTACCCTAAACCTGAGCACTGCATATGTAGGTCTCTGGTCTCTATGTGTGTCTCTGTGTGTCTGCAAATCTGTCCCACCATCCTTTGCCTCCTGTTTGTGTGATTGTTTGTTTGTATTTGATCTTTCAGACAGGATCTCTCAGTCTGGCCTCAAGCATATGATCCTTCCTGCTGTAGTTTTCTGATCCTTAGGGATTTTAAAGGCACAAGCCATCATATCCAACTCCCCGTCCCTATTGTCCCCTCATCTCTCTGTCTCTTTGCCTTTGGTGTGTCTCTGGAAGGTAGGTCGGCTGACTTTACCCCACTCAGTTGGATCGTTTAATATGGGATTCTAGGAAGAACCATGTGTGGAGACTTCGTCTATTCCCTTTGCTTCTTTTCCAGATGTTTCCTTTCGTGCTCTGGTAAGGGTGAAATAGGAGAGGGAATCTTAGGTGTAGTTCAAATCCCACCTCTAAGCCAGGAGGCTTGGTGGTGTAGACCAATATATATGTATGTCTGTATATGTGTATATATATATGCTTATATTGTATATATAATTTATATTGTATATATGACATGATATGTAATATAATGTATAATATTACAAGTTTGAAGACTTAAAGTGAGTTCATAGTGGGCTTGGGCAATTTAGAGAAACCATAGCTGAAAGAAAAAGATACGAACCAGTTCAGTGGTTTGTGACATGTGTGGTAAGTTTCACTCCCAATCATCTCCCGGTGGGGCTTCAGAGAAGCCAGTCGCTATCTTTGGATTGTCTTCTATAGAATGATGCCACAGCTTGTCTGTTGTGCAGCCATAGCCAAAGCAACATGGGATTGATATTAAAAGGCTTCAGTGCACAGGAACCTTCCATTCTGGGATCCTGAGACCAGGAGAAGGGTGCTCTGTGAGGCTGTTCCCACTGTAGTGAACGGAAAGCTGAGGCTAGGGATAGAACTTGGGAGTGACTCTCTCACTGTCCAACTTCCTGGGGCAGTGACTTGGCCCTCACAGAACAGGAGAAGGCAGTGTGTGCACCAGGTTCAGTTGGCTTCAAGTGGTGGGAGAGGTGGTCTTGATGTTCTCTGGTCACTGCAGATGGATGACGTGGTTCTGAGAGCAGAGGGGCCTGTAGGAGGAAGATGGGGTCTGAGAGAGGAAGTGAGGGCCGGATGGAGGAGGGGAGACCTTGTGGGAGGAGGCCTCCGAATTCCTCACACTCCAACCGGCAGCAGTGTGGGATTGCTCATGTCCCAAGTGCTGCTGACAGCAACACCTATTGAAAACCTATTTCCAAAGGCTGAGGGCAGTGCCTGGGGACCTAGTGTGACAGAAATGGAAGGAAGAGAAGGGAAGCAAGGGGCCAGCCTGTCCTGCACTTGTCTCTTCCTTAAGTGTTCTGCTGTTTCTGAGAGTCCCAGCTCCCACAACAGCCTCAAGTGCAGTACCAGGAAGGAAGAATGTGGAGTAGGGGTGGCCGACTCTTTTGCCTCACCTCATTCCTATGGGAAAACAATTTTCCCTGAGCCTTTCAGTTGTGTGTGAAGCAAGTTTAAAAAACCAGAACCCCGCTGGGGCGTGGTGGTGCACGCCTTTAATCACAGACAGCACTGGGGAGGCAGAGGCAGGCAGATCTCTTGAGTTTAAGGCCAGCCTGGTCTACAAAGCAGAGTCCAGGACAGCCAGGACTACAAGAGAAACTCTGTCTGGAAAAACAAAAACAACAACAAAATCCAGAATCCTGCCTAGTACCTCCAACACCCTCTATCTCTGGCAAGAAATTCCTAAACTGTCATGTTTCTATAAGTTCACTAAATGTCAACAGCTCTTCTTGCTTGTGTGAATGAGTGTATATGCACCACATGCATGCAGTAGACTGAACAAGCCAGAAGAGGGCATCTGATTCCTTGCACCTAGAGTAGCAGACAGTTCTGAGGTGCTGGCCCCTAAACGTGGGTCCTCTGCAAGAGCAGGAAATGCTCCTTAACTACTAAACCATCTCTCCAGTCCCATCATCTCCTCTACAGTATGATGAGAACTGTTTGTTCCATATAATATGTGACTTACTAAAAACACATATTTTGTCCTTTTTTTTTTTTTTTTCCTCCTTTTCTGAGACCTGGGAGCAGTGGATATTTGAAAAATTTAATTCATTTTCATAACTGTGTCACAAGAGGAAAGCTGAAGAGGTTCACTTGAGCCCATAGAAAGGATCTTGTGTTTCTGTCCTGTGTACCCTACAGATAGAAACCTTAATCTGGTGACGTCGTGCAGAGCTTGGCCCCTAGCAGATTTTGTGGTGTGATGTACTCCTGTCCCAACATCCGTGCTTCCTGCTCTCAAGTGCCCACAGAAACCGTGTCTCTGATCACTTGGAGTGTCTAGTGAATACCAGCCCTTGGGTTCTCTCTTAGCAGACAGTCTCATGTATACTTTGGGTCTTTTGGTAACAAGTGGATGCTTTGTATGTAGAAAGGAATGTCCCTCCGAACCCTCATCTGAGACACACGTAGCTGTTACTTGGTATTGAATGTGGATGTGAAGCCATTTCGTCACATTTAGATTTCTCTTGCATACGTACCAGCCGTGGGGTGATGACTGTTGGATCATAGGAAAACAATCTGTGTTTACATTATTTTTGTTGTTGTTGTTTGTTTCTTTATTTTTCAAGGCAGGGTTTCTCTGTGTAGCCTTGGTTGTCTTGGAAGACAGGGTTTCTCTGTGTAGCCTTGGTTGTCTTGGACTCACTTCGTAGACTCACAGAGATCCACCTACCTCTGCGTGCCAAGTGTTGGGGTTAAAGATGTGCGCCACCACACATTTTTGAAGAGCTTGAGTACTACTTGGTAGCATGACTATCCCAATTTCACACACCAACAGAAGACACCAGCATTGCTTTCTTCCTATGTCCATTGTAATCTGACCCCTGTAACCCCCTGTAACGTGTCATTGCTTTGACTTGATCTTTCTCTCAGCTTTACTGGGGCTGCAGGAAGTTTGTCCTCTGCTGCATCCAACCCCTCAGGCAAATTCTACCATAGGAACATGGGCTTGAGCTGGTGCCTAGGACTTTCTGCACTGCAGAAGACGCTACCCTGCCAACCCAGCACCTGCTTTTTCGTTGTGCTATTCACACCTTACAGGTTTCACCTTGTTTTTACATGGCTGAGTTTGCAGAATTCACTCTTTCTCTTAAAGCAAACCTTACAAACAAAACACATACTCAGCTACAAATTCTGTGTCTATTGTAATTCCTTGGAGAGCTCTTTAATGGTGATTTCTTCCATCACTACATTAATACAGAGGTAAGATACTTGTATTGAGTTTAAACTGTCCCACGGACCAGAATGCAAGTCAAGCCTTAGCTTCTATGCGATACTGGTAAGATACAGACACCTAGGGAAATGCACTCTGTTTCCAGTGCTGAGGCCTTGGGTTGACAAGAAGTGTGTCGTTGCAGGGGTTGGTGTCATTTGAGGATGTAGCTGTGGACTTCACCTGGCAGGAGTGGCAGGAGCTGGATGCTGCTCAGAGGACCCTCTACAGGGACGTGATGCTGGAGAACTACAGCAGCCTGGTGTCCTTGGGTGAGTCTCGTTCCCTGGCAGCTCTCAGCAACTACTGCCCTCTTGATTGAGAAGCCTAGGAATTGTTGCTAACTTTTAATACCAAATTGATAACATATTTTAGCTGGCACATGTTAATGCTCTCTCTCTATATATATATATAAAGAACTGTGTGGCTTTGCAGTACACTTAGGCAATGTGTGATCATCAGATGAAGCCAGTTGGCAAGTCGGCCAGTGTAGAGACAACTCGTTCATAGCAGGTAGGAACATTTGAATTCTCCTGATAGCTATTTTGAAGGATTTAAGTAATTGTTGTCAAGTACATCACCACACTGTAGAACGTAAGTTCTGTGTCCTTTGCCTGTGGTCCAAGAGCAGATACTAACCATCCCCTGTCTTCCCCCTAGTCCTCTCCATCTGTGCTCTGCTCTGGTAACTGCCATTTTCTTTGAGCTGGCAAGTATCATGAGGACTTGTGGGATTTTGCTTTTTTTGTGACAGACGTGCCTCCTTTATCTTGTGTCTTTCCTGTATGGACACGAATCATCTGTTTACTCTAATTATGGAGGAAGTCTATAGCCCAAGAAAATATCCATCTCTTCCAGTCTGGTGAATTGGAAAGTGTAGTTGTTGTAGTCAGGGAGCCAAAGTGACTGTCGGGTAGTGGTGACCCTGCAAACTCTATGGCACATGCGCCTGGCCAGAAGGGGTCGCTAAAGAGCCTCTCTTGATGGGCTGATGATGTCTGCTGAGGGGTTGTTAGTGGCTTCCTTACCAGGGTCAGAGACCTAGATAGTTGCTGTATCTCTTTATTTCACTGCTGTATTTGTGTACCAAGCTCTCCTGTGGGTCACCAGCTATTCAGCTTTAAGATAGTGTGGTCATTGCTGGCTTGCAAACAGTGAGGTAAAACCTGACAGTCTTGACAGTGTGCTCTCCAGTTCTTTTCCTGGGCAGATGTTCCTGTTGGTGAGGCGATGCCTAAGAAAGCATGTTAGGATGTCAGTACTTCCTTCTGGTGCTTTCTGGGGGCAGCGAGGTAAGAAGAGGCCACTGTGGCCTTTTCTTTGCAGATGCTTTTGAGTTTGGTGTGATTCCCCTTTGCTGATTTTGCTTTGATGGCTGTGCATCTGGCAGACATCAGAATACTCTTCGTCTGCCTCCCTGTGCCGGTGTGTGTGGTGCAGTGGTTCTCAATCTTTCTAATGCTTTGACCGTTTAAGACAGTTTCTCATGCTGTGCTGATCCATAACCAAACATTAGTTTGGTTGCTACTTAATATCCGTGATTGTGCTACTGTTATGAATTGTAACATAAATATCTGACATGCAGGAAGGATATCTGATATGCAGCCCCTGTGGCAGGGTTAGACTTACCCCTTAAGGGATCGAGACCCACAGGGTGAGAGGCAATGATCTCTTCCAGGGACATCAGCATGTCAAGCTTCACATTTAAGCCTTTGGTCTACTTACGGTTTTCCTTTTTTCTTGTTACACATTTGGAATGCAGTTTCTCAGGCTGGCTTTGAACTCCATCTGTAGCCGACAGTGACCTTGACCTTCTGACTCTCCTGCGTGCGGGAACGTTCAGGCTTGTGCTAGCACGCTCAGAGCTTGATCTGTTTAGTTTATTTCTGTGTAAAGTAGAGAGAGATGCGCTCATTAGCCTGAGTAGTCCATGTTTCTCTGCAAGGCTTACAGGTGAGAACTGCCCTCCTGGTTATAAAGTCTTGAAACGTTGGTGAAAATCAGCTGTATTAGTTAGCTTTCCATCTCTCTGACAGAACACCTGAGGAAAATCTTAAAAGGAAGATTGATTCTTTTTTAAATTAATCAGTTTATTTATTCACTTTACATCCTGGTTGTAGCTCCATCCCTCCTCACCTCTCAGTCCCCCTTCCCCCACCGCACAACCCCCCCCCCTGCCCCTGATTCCTCAGAAAAAGGGAGCCCCACTTCCAATCCACCCCAGCTCATCACGTCGCTTCAGGACTGTCAGGACTGAGCGTGTCCTCTTCCTCTGTGGTCTGGCAAGGCAGTCCCGCCATGGGGAAGTGATCAAAAAGCAGGCAGCAGAGTCCATGTCAGAGGCAGCCCGTGCTCCCCTTACTAGAGGACCCACATGAAGCCTGAGCTGCCCTCGGCTACATCTGTGTAGGGGGCCTAGGTCCATCCATGCCTGATGCTTGGATGGTGCTTCAGTCTCAGCAAGCCCCTCTGGGGCCGGTTAGTCGGCTCCGTTGTCTTGGGGAAGCTTCTGTCTCCTCCCTTTTTTCAAGACTCCCTCTGCATTGCCTAGCGTTTGTCTGTGAGTCTCAGCATCTGTTTCAGAGCGCTGCTATGTGAAGCCCCTCCGAGGACAACGATGTTAGGCTTCTGTCTGCCAGAATAGCAGCGTATCATTAATAGTGTCAGGGTCTGGCTCTCTTCCATGGGGTAGGTCTTGGATTGGGCGAGACATTGGTTGGACCTTCCTTCACTCTCTGTCTCTGTTTTAATTCTGGCTGTAGTTTCCTAAGGTTTCCATGGTTTCTCTGGGCCACGTCACTTTGTCCTGTAGTGAGGAAGAGCATATGGCAGGGAACACATAAACTAAGATATGCTGCTTGCCTCACTGCTGTCAGAAATCAAAGAAAGGAGGTTCTGACATGCCAGCATCCCTTTTTTTGCCATTGCCTGGAGGCCTCATTTCTTTCTGCTAGACTGTACCTGCCAGTGTTGTCAAAGACTGGAACCAGGCCTTCAGCATCCAGTCTTTCGAGTGCATTTCCAATCCCCAGTACAACCCCGCATTGCTGGGGTTTTGGGTGGGGCTGTCCCTTCTCCTTTTGTGCCAGTCCCCTGCTGTCTCTGTGCGGTGGATTTGGAAGGTAGATATAAAAAGCTACATGTTTCTGCTTTTTGATCAAGGTGCTTTGCTAATTTCAGGTCTCTGGTGCTTTCACGGGATGTTTAAGACATTGTTCAGGGCAGTGTTTTTCTGTTTCTGTGGAGAAGTACATTGATCTTG
Source organism: Acomys russatus (assembly GCF_903995435.1). Classification (NCBI taxonomy): domain Eukaryota; kingdom Metazoa; phylum Chordata; class Mammalia; order Rodentia; family Muridae; genus Acomys; species Acomys russatus. The sequence continues at coordinate 38,408,418 of NC_067155.1, read as the reverse complement.
CCATGAGCCGATTGTAAACCACTTTACAGTGTGTGGGTCTTGCTTCTCTCACTATTGCTTCCAGTTTGTTACAACGTAATGTGATGGTCTGTATTTTGTGTCTTTGTTTTTTACAATATTTAGTTTATTTTTACTCTTATAATTCCATACTTGCATGCAATGCATTTTTAGTTTTACAATCTGTTATCTTATGGCCTCTTATTCCCACTGTGCATACTCTGTTCTTTACAGTCCCTGCCTGCCTTCTCACCTTCTGTGTTGTGGGCTTTCCTTCCTTCCTTCCCTCCTTCCTTCCTTTTCTTCTTTCCTTCCTTCCCTCCTTCCTTCCTTTTCTTCTTTCCTTCCTTCCCTTCCTTCCTTCCTTCCTTCCTTCCTTCCTTCCTTTTTTTTTTTTTTTCTGACTACTGAGTTTGATTGTTTGCATGAACATATAGTGTGGTGGATTGATTCCTGGGACATGGGCAGTTTGTTTCTTGGTTTTCTGAGCTGTAGTTTTGCTGTGTATCCCAGATTGCCTTTAACTTGCTTCAAGTTTAAGTAGTTCAAAGTATTTTCAAACTTATACCTCCTGTCTCAGCATATTACATTGAAGGATCTTTTCTTCTCATGAGGGGAAGGGTGTGACCTCTTTTAATTTCTCAGTGTTTGGGAATTTTCAGACTGGTAATAGACTTGTTGGTTAATAAGTTATACAATAGAGCTGGGCACATAGTTCAATGATAATTGGCCTGCTTAGCATACGCAAGTCTGTAAAATCAACCCCTAGCATCATAAAATTGAATTTAATTAAATTAAATAAACAATAAGTAAATAATACTATTATTGAACCTTTTAAAAGTTCTTTAACTTTTTTTCGGTTTTTAATTTTTTTATTGAAAGTAGTTTTTTTCATATATTATATTCTGATTATGCTTCATCCTCTCCTCCTTCCAGATCCTGCCTGCCTCACCACCCACCCAAACCCACGCCCTTTCTTGTCCCCTCTCATTAAAAAACAAACAGGCATCTAAAAAAATCAAAACAGAAAAAATAGAAAGTAGCTATTTTGAATCGGAATATAAAATCAAAACTTCAGCAGTTTTTTTATTGTATGCATGGCATTTTAATTTTTTGACTTTGTATTCTATAAGTTTTTCATTTAGTTTCTCCCTCCCCCCCTCTTTTTCCCCAGTCCTTTAACTTTTTGCTATGTGGCTCTTCATAGCACAGCTCAAATGGAGCAGCCATGTTGCATCAGTGAAACGGACATCCGACTTGGGAAATATTTACGTGTCATTTTCCATTACAGGGCACTGCGTGGCTAAACCTGAGCTGATCTTCAGGTTGGAGCATGGATTTGGGCCGTGGAATATGGGGGAGACGCCACTCTGGAGTATCCCAGGTTAGTGACTGTGAGCTGAGGAAGGGGCATGTGCACGGTCCTGGGCATGCGGGACGGTCTGCGCCAACATCCAGTACCAGTCCGAGCAGCAGCTGCTGTGTGTCAGGCACTCACCTTATACAGTTTCCAAATGGGGGTCTCTGTGTTAGTCCGTCTCTGTTTTTGTTGTTCTTGAAGTCTATTTTACTAAACTTGTTAAAACAACAACAATAACCCCCCCCCAAAAGAAAACCAAAAAATTGATCTTTGTATAGGTTTTCTCAGACATTTTATTGTTGTTGTTTTATATGGGGTCTAATATGGCCCAGACTTGCCTCAAACTTGCTGTGTAGCAAGACTGGGCTCAAACTCTTCATCCTTCCTCTCCACCTCCCACTGCCACCGTGGACCACCCCACCCCACCCACTATGTAGCTTTGTCAGTTAGACACTTTGCCTAGATCTTTCATTTGAATTATTAATTGTTATTTCTACCTTGTTTTATATTGAAGATTTCTTTATTTCAATGCGTGGTCTTGAGTTGAGAGGTTGATAGCAGTAATCTGCATTCAGATGCATCTCTCCTTGAAGGACTTACACTCAGTGAGTCTGTGCTGATGGAAATAATATACTGGAGACAAGAGACACCAGGAAGATTTACCTTGAGGAGGGGGGAAAAACCAGGTGGAGTTTTATTTTAGGAAAGGCACTAAAGTAAAGGCATCTGTTGAAGAGTTATTCGTTTATTTTAGTTTATTTTAGTTTAGTGTTGTGATTACTCTTTTTAAAAATTTTGAACTAACCGGGTAGTGGTGGCACATGCCTTTGATCCCAGCACTCAGCAGGCAGAGGCAGGTAGATTTCTGTGTTCGAGGCCAGCCTGGTCTATAGAGGGAGATCCAGGACAGCCAGGGCTACACAGGAAAACCTTGTCTCAAAAAAACCAAACAAACCAAAAAAACAAAACCAACAAACAAAACAACAACAAAAACAAGAAAAAAAAAGCTGATGCGGGTGTAAAGACTTGATAGTGATTAGAATGTAGAAAGCAATTTAGGAATTGGAGGCCTAAAAAAAAAAAAAATCAACTGCAAAACATTTGTTTGTTTTTTAATTTAGGAAAGCATTGGAAGTTTAAGGCTGGGATGGCCTATAGGAAGTTTTTTCCATGCTAATCCCTGAATGCCTCGTGTCAGAATCCCAAAAGAGAGACTGTTTTCCAAGGAGAACAAGAGATAAAAGCACTTGGGATCAGGAAAGAGGTGACAGGACAGTATGCACTAGAACAGAAAAGCTATTGAGGACAGTGCTGCACAGGCCAGAACTTCCGGTCTCAAATCTCAAGTGGTAACGAGCTGAATGCCACAACTAGGTACTGACCGTAACGTGCAAATGCCCTGCTACTGGCAGAGTGGCACCTTTGTCATGGGAGAAGCCTGTGGTTCCGGCAAGTGCTAATACAGAGAAGTGACTTTTGTTTTCCTGACAGTGTCTTGGCATAATCAATTGGAAAACAAATCAATTGCAGTTATCCATGTGTAGAGTGATATACCAAGGGTTGTCCACTTTTGGGACATGATAACCAAGAGGCTAGGGACATGCTGACATTTTCTGTGTAGTAGGTGGGCACAACAGGAGTCCGTGGGTACTCACATGGTGAGATGCGGGTTCCTCAAGAAACGAACATGGAATGTTAGGAAGGGAGTCTCTCTATTCTAGTGAGGGGTATGGTATGCCCAGTCCTCACAGACATTGTCAGAGAAGAATAGTAGTAGCCCAGGGTCAGCCAGTTTCTTGGCCTCTAGACCATTTTTCTATCTCCATCTGTTTACTGTACCTTAGAGCTAAAGGCTTTGAGTCTAGGGACAACAGTTCACTAGACTGTCACAGCTCTCTTCCCACCAGAATGTGTTCCACAGGCCCTGAGCATCCCAGATCTTCCTACCCTCTTCTCTGCAGAGCCTCCAGGGGCAGCCCTGCTTTCCGTCAGTGGGGACAGAAAGGCCGACATCTCTGAAGAAGCAGTATGGTATCCGGCTGACACTCTGAAAAGCCTGAGCATAGTGGTGGCTAGTGGCTACTTTATGCAAATGCCTAGTTTTCTGTATTGAATTCAGGCCTGTCACCAACAACATAACCTTTATGGATCCCATCTATAATATAGTGCTAACAGATAAGGTGAGAAGACAGACATTAATGTTATCCTAAAGCTGCTACCTAGCAACCCAACAACCCACTGATGGAGTCCAGCAATAGTGTACGTGGATGGATTTTTTCCTCCTTTTTTTTTTTTCTTTTTCTTTTTTCCTATTTTTTCAGACATTTTTAGTATTGCTTTGTGTCCTTGTTAGGGTTACTACTGATATGATGAAATGCCACGACCAAAAGCAAGTAGGGAGGAAAGGGTTTATTTGGCTTCTCCTTCCACATCGTAGGCCATCACTGAAGGAAGTCAGGACAGGACTGAAGCAGGGCAGGAACCTGGAGGCAGGAGCTGATGCAGAGGGCGCTGCTTACTGATGTACTCAACACAGCTTGCTCAGCTGGTTTGTTACAGCACCGCCCACAGTGGGCTGGGCCCTCCCCATCAATCACCAATTAAGGCCGGGCGTGGTGGCGCACACCTTTAATACCAGCACTCGGGAGGCAGAGGCAGGCGATCGCTGTGAGTTCGAGGCCAGTCTGGTCTACAAAGTGAGTCCAGGACAGTCAAGGCTACACAGAGAAACCCTGTCTCGAAAAACAAAAAAACAAACAAACAATCACCACTTAAGAAAATTCTCTACAGCTAGACCCTGCAGAGTCCTTTTCTAAATTGGGATTTCTCTCCTTTCAGATGATTCAGGTTGACATAAAACTAGCCCACACATTGTGAGTTTATTTCTCCTTTTGAAGTCTTGATGGTTGGATTTTTATTTCTCCTTGTACCTTTTAATAGTTTTATTTACCCTTTTTCTATATTTGACTATCAGATTCTGTTTTCCAGCCTTTTAGCCTTTTCTACAATTTTTTCTTCCTCCTTACTGTTTTTAGCTTCTTCATTTATTATGCCCACATTTGTTTTACTCTTTGATTTTTTTACAAATTGTTTTGCATGCTTAAGGTTTCCCTGTCGTTACTGGTAGTGTTGTGTCTGTTTAAAAACTTTAATTATGATTTCTATGCTTGATTTGTTCTTGTGTTGCTTTTTTAGCATATTGATTTCTCTCTGGGTGGTGTTGGGGGTTGAAGCCATAAGGGAAGGCTGCTAAGAAGATCCTTTTTGTAAGTTGAGGGGTACTTTCCACCCCCTTTCTTCCAAAGTGGCAATTAATGGCACAAATGGCAGCAGCCAGGCAAACAGTGACACTTACTGGAAAAACTAGGACATCTCCTAGTGGAGTGTTAGGCATAACATGCAAAAGTGTGGGTTTAGTAATGATCTATGCACTGGAATGGCATTTAAACAAGTAGGTTCAGCAAAGAGAAACCATAACAGAAAATACAAACTTAAATAATTGAAGAAGCTTAGTGAGTTAAGTACTCATTGGAAAGCAGCGTTCACTGGAGTGACTGTGGAGGAGGAGGAAGGTCAGGAGTGAAGATGAAGTGGGAGAACCCTGTAGGACACAGAAGACCAGTCGTGACTGTCAAGCCTCCTTGACTATGATGAAGAGATGCAATCCATGACTCTGGTATAGAACAGAGAAATGAGAAGTAGACTAAAGACACAGAAAATATATTCCATAAATTGTAGTTGAAATTGCACAAATATATGAACAGAACAGAAAAGCGAAACAAGAAAACACACATCCAGGGACAGAGCCATTCAGAACACCACCCACAGCTGAGGTTAAAATGCAGAGCACAGAAGAGGAGAAGATAACTTACAGCCTAAGAGGCCAGGGCTTTGTTACTAGGATGGTAAGCCCATTTAGCCTTCTGGATCTTTTAACCGAAACTCTGATACCAGAAAGCACGGGCTTGCCTGTTTTCAAGCTCTGAAACAAATAATTGCCAACTAAGTTTTTACCTCCGTCTAGCATTGTTACCCTGTGAGTTGTAGAATACTTAAAAAGATCTTTTTGATGAGTATAAAACATGTCACACTTTGGATATTAAGGAATACCATGTATACTTCAAGGAATATTGCACAAGACCAAAAAAGGTGAATGTGTTCAGGGTCTGAGCAAGGTTTAATGCACTGGCTGCTTTTTTCAGAGGCTCCCAGTTCAATTTCCAGCCCCTAAATGGTGGCCATTAACTATTTATCCATAACTCTAGGTCCAGGGTCTCTGATGCTCTTTTCTAGCCTCTGCAGATGATACGCATATATGGTGCACAGACAAAACATGTATACACATGAAATAAAAATAAATAGAATCTCAGAAAGAAAATAAAAACCATGGATGTAATCGAAAGCATTGGAAAGAATTATGCTCACTACTAAAAACATCATAATGGAGACAGTGTCAGACACTGCTAACTCAGTACAGCAGCAGACGTGTAAGACAAGGAAGGAACATGGAGCAATTATTCTTTAACAAGACGAATTGTAACTGACTTTTTTCAGCTAATAACTGAACACTGACAGCTGAATTGAAAGAAAAACACTCCCAGCTACTGCTTAACTGTGAGCTTACAATACTGATAAAGGCACACTGAGAGGAAGAAAAATATTTTGGAGCAAACAATATATGAAAGAATTCAGAAGTAGGCATACTTACATTAGTTTAACCACGTTAGTCAAAGTAAATCAGAAGTTCATTGCACATGAAATATTCGACTAGTGCATTAACATGATCACAAATAAAAGAGAGTATATCCAAATTAATGAAAATTGATGAAATGGAATATCTCAGCAGACATCACTAAAATAGAAGAGATTTGGGGATTACTTTTAAATTATATATTTTGGTAATTGCAAATGGAATAGAAATAGAAAGTGAAATAAGCATTTAAACGCGAATATGACCTACTGAAAATCTGCAAAGACTACACTACACTAATCACTAAGAAGCACTGACAGATGAGTAAGTGTTGGTGCCTCTCAGAGTGTTTCACAAAACGGATAAGGAGTATGGAGTTCTCCCAAACTAGTTATATAAACAGTATTGGACAGAGAACAGGACTAGGTAGAAATATGAGAAGGAAATATACATATAAAAATTTCAATAAACTATAAATAAATTGAATTATTTAAAACATTAAAATACGCACTGTCATATGATAAAGGTCATTTTATTCCGGTGGTGTCAGGTAGTTTAATTTATGCAAAACATTATATGTGTGTGCATGTAAATAAATTTGGACCACACTCACATGCTTATCTTAGTTGATAGAGTATCTGATAAAATTTGGCATCTCTTCAAAGTAAAAAAAAAAAAAAAAAGAAGATAACATTTTCTAGTGGCCAACAAAAGGAAAAGGAACACGTCAACAGTAAATATTGCAGTCCTGTGGATACTGTATGCTGAAAGGAGGAAGCATTTCCTCTAAAGTGATGATAATAGAAATTCTGTTCTCCCATCTTGCTTACTTTGTGGCTTGAGAATTTTGTGTTTGCGCCAGTAATACGCCCATTGCCTCCTTTCATCTCCCTTGCATCCGACTGATTTCATATCCCACCATCACTTTTCCTTCCCACATTCCTAGACTCTACTTTCTAAACCCGCTGTACCCACTTTGTGCTACCAGTATGTGTGTAGGTATAGGGCCATTAACTGGGGCGTGTGTAGCCTGTTGGGGCCACATCCTTGAGGAAAACTGACCCTTTGGAGGAAGGAAGGTGCATGACACAGGCATCTCATGTAGGATTAGGTACTCTGGCAAACGAGAGGTGAAAACTGCACTAATCTATGCGTATAGACATTAGTATAGGGGGCTGTTTAATGCTGTAATTATGTAGTGAAACAAGTAGAAGTAGGTTGTGCCTGATAGCCTGTCTTCTACCCAACCATATGTTGTTCTTGACCTAGTTACCAGTACCAGGCATGGGTTCTATCTTGTGGAATGGGCCTTAACTCCAATTAGAGTGGTTGGCTACTCCCATAAGTATCACACTGCTACTGCACTGCTAGGCATATCGTGCTAGGCCAGTTACTGTAGCTCTCAGGGTTTACAGCTGCCTGAGACTGTTGCTTACCTTTTCTTCCAGCACTGTGATAGCGCTTCCCAGCACCACGAAAGTTAGCCAGTAAGGATGAAGCTTCCAGATGCGCATCAGCTAGATTTTCCATGTCCTATATAACTGAAGTTTGAAGTGCCTTAGAAATGAACTCTGGTCCCCACACGTGGATCGCTTACCCCTGGCCGGGCAGCCCTGCCAGGTCACAGAGGAAGAGGATACAGGCAGTCCACATGAGACCTGATAGGCTGAGGTCAGATGTTAGGGGAGGAGGGCTCCCCCTTTCTGAGGACTAGGGGAGGGGGAGGGAGGGAAGGGGCTACAAGAACAAGTTAAAAATAAAATAAAATAAAATGGAGGGGGGAAGAAATGGAGCCTTACCATCAAGTTCTGGAGCGTAACTAGGAGCAATAGCAGTGTGTTGTAATGTTGCAGCAGGGCTGGCCTGTGGGACCACACTGCCAACACCTTGGAAATGGACAATCCCAACGTTCTGGGCCTTTTGTTCAATAGCCTATGGCATCTGAAACACTATATTTTCCCCATGTGAGCTGTCTCCTTCCTTCCTCCCTGCTTCCCTTCCCTTCTTTCTTAAGCTTCTAAAGTAGGTCTTCATGAGGCTTTCCAAAGGTCCTCAGTGTTAGCTGTCCCTCCCTGTGTGCCTCTTCCTCTCGCCCCACCTCACTGAGCGCTACCTGCACCATTATTCCACTCTACTCCTTTATAACACTTGAGCTATGCCCTTCCTCATCTCCCCCCATGGCCTAGTTTAGTTTTCCTGACTTCTACAGGCCCTCCAATTTAAGCACACACGCCTACAGATTCAAATCTAGGATCTCCATATGAGAGAGAACATGAGCTGTCTTTCTGGATCTGGGTTATCTTCCTCAGAATAATTTATTTTCCATTCCATTTATTTACCTACAAAGCTCATAGTTTAATGTTTATTTATAATTGGATAAAAATTTTTATTGTGTATATATATTATAAATATACATTATGTTTATAAATATATATATACACACACACACATACATACATCATATTTTCATTACCCATTCTTCAGATAGTGGGCATCTAGACTGTTATTTCAACTTCTTAGCTTTGACCAGTAGTATATATGTGTGTTAACCATTACCCACTGCAATAAGAAGCTTTTCTGATAAGTTTGAGAGCAATGTAATTCTGTAGATAAAAACACAAATGGAATGCTCAACCTCCTTAGTCATCAGGGAAATGCAAATCAAAACAACTCTGAGATTCCATCTTACACCCATCAGAGTGGCTAAGATCAAAAACTCAAGCGACACCACATGCTGGCGAGGATGTGGGGAGAGAGGAACACTCCTTCATTGCTGATGGGAATGCAAACTAGTACAGCCACTTTGGAAATCTCTCTGGTGCTATCTCAGAAAAATGGGAATAGGGCTTCCTCAAGACCCAGCTATTCCACTCCTTGGAATATACCCAGAAGATGCTCCAGCACACAACAAGAAACTTTGCTCAACCATGTTCATAGCAGCCTTATTCATAATAGCCAGAACATGGAAACAGCCTAAGTGTCCCTCAGTAGAAGAGTGGATAAAGAAACTGTGGTACATATACACTATGGAATACTACTCAGCTATTAAAAACAAGGAATTCCCGAAATTTGTGGATAAATGGATTGAGCTAGAAATGATCATAATGAGTGAGTTAACCCAGAAGCAGAAAGAATCAAATGGTATATACTCACTTATATCTGCATACTAGCCCAAGGGGCATGTCCCACAAAAGCCTTCACTTACCAGGAAACTGGGACAGAGGGGAGGGCATCCTATTGGGACTCTAAATGAGAGACGCATGGGAGAAATGCAAAATAAAAGGATACAGAGGGTCCTAGAAATCTACAAGTAGAACAATATGATAGGCAGATTTGGGCCCAGGGGTCCCACTCAAACTAAGGCACCAGCCAAGGACAATACAGGAGGTAAACTTTAAACCCCTTCCCAGATCTAGCCAATGGTCAGAATATTCTCCACAGTTGAGTGGAGAGTGTGATATGATTTTCTCACGTACTCTGGTGCCTCACATTTGACCATGTCCCCTGGAGGGGGAGACCTGGTGGCACTCAGAGGAAGGACAGCAAGTAGCCAAGAAGAGACTTGATACCCTATGAGAATATATAGGGGGAGGTAATCCCCCTCAGGAACAGTCATAGGGGAGGGGAATAATGGGAAAATGGGGCGGCGGGAGGAATGGGAGGATACAAGGGATGGGATAAACATTGAGATGTAACAAGAATAAATTAATAAAAAAAAAAAAAAACACACACACAAATGGTTAGAGTGTATCTATGTCCAAGAGACAAATTTGTAGAACAGAAGATGGATTAGAGGGAGCTTTTGAAGAAGCTGTCCCCTAGTGCAAGAGAAAGGTGACTGCATACAGTGATCAGTGAGAGGTCCTGCTGTGGCTTCTCAGGGCAAGTAAGCAAATCTATAATACATGTGTATAATAGGTATATAATAGGTTTCTTTTATGAACCTACATTCTTGCTCAAAGCACAGAATATAAAACTTGTGTCATGTGGGTAGCTAGTGAAACAGAATCTTCCCACCTCACATAATGAGAGAGATGTGGTGTCAGAAGGTGAGTACACAACTAAGGTAATAGAGGGCTTGAGCTCGGGCTAACAACAGCAGCTAAAATTTAGTGTGCTAAATACAGTATCCAAGAAGTAGATGACCAGCCTTTTCCATGTATTTCACAAGAGTGAAAACAGCGAGGGAACATGACTTAGCCCTGACTTACCTGCCCCTGAAACACTTCCCTTAGGCTGAAGAATTGTGAAGAAACTTCATGATTATATTTGAACTGAATAAACAGTATATTAGATTTGTGGGTAGTGATGTATTTAATACTGTTTCAGGTGTTCTTGAAGTGTATGCTCCAGATAAGAATTACCTGGAAAATCCGGAGAGTCACGGGTGGCCGGTGGGAAGCATCGGCAGGAATCTGTCCAACAAAGAGATGATCGAAGTAGGTGAAAGATGAACATGAATACAGCCTTTCCAGTTGGAGCCTAGACGGAAAGAGTCCGGTGCTCACGGGTTTTCTTAGGAGCCTGTAGAGGGTGTGTCCGTAGTGAGCTGCGTGGGTTCTGACTAGTGAAGACCCTGATAATATACCTCATACACCCCTCTGGCACCCTGAGCACCTCAGTCTCCCTAACAAGTTTGAAAGTTCACATTATGGTGTTTAGTATATCTGACCAGGCATATATGTCTATACAAAGACAGTGTTATGATACGTAAACATATTTATGTTTAAGAAACCTCTAGTCCTGTGCATTGGAAATCTTTTATTTGCATAACACTAATTGCAAAATGGATCTCATGCAAGTGTTGCATGTAACAGGACTCAGAAGGACATGACAAAGTATGGAGCTGAGAGTTAAGCCCGTAAGAACAAGAGCTGCCCTCACACGACAGGAGTTAGGTTCCCAGCACACACGCGGTTCTTAGCGAGGGGACTATGACACCTCTGGCCTCTGGGTACCAGCCTGAATGTGCATACCCTACACATGCACATAATTAGAAACAGAAAAACTAAATCTTTTTTTTTTTTTTTAAGTGACAAAGTACACACGGGGGAAATGCACTTTTCTGTACAACTTTTAAGAAGTTATTGTCCTCACAGACCATTAGTAACTACATGCTAGAAAAAAAAAAAAAACCCTGTTGATATAAAACCTTGACATTCTTTTGTTTCAAGGCAGAAATGAAGGTTCAGCTGGAACTCCATCGAGGCACAAAACCCCATGAATGTAAACCGTGTATGAAAATGGCCACCCTGCCAGCACAGCAGCACAGCAAGCAGCGTGCATGTTATTCAAGTGTGGAAGCCTACGGATGGAAAGCATGTGAGAAAGCTTTCTGTTTCAAGTCAGCGCTCCCTGCACATCAGAGAACTCGTACCAGATTGAAAATCTATCAGTGTACAGAATGCAGGAAAGCTTTCCCCTCCAAGTCAGAACTCGCTGTACATCATAGAATTCACACCGGTGAGAAGCCCCACGAGTGTGAAGAGTGCGGTAAAGCTTTCTATCGCAAGTCAACCCTGACAGTACATCAGAAAACTCACAGAGGTGAGAAACCTTACGAGTGTAAAGAGTGTTGGAAAGCTTTCTATTATAAGTCCACCCTCACTGAGCATCAGCGGATTCATACAGGCGAGAAGCCGTATGTCTGTCAAGAGTGTGGCAAAGCCTTCTTCTACAAGTCAAACTTAACTCGCCATCATAGAACTCATACAGGTGAGAAGCCTTATGAGTGTGAAGAGTGCAGGAAAGGTTTTTCCTCCAAGTCAGAGCTCACGTCCCATCATCGAACTCACACCGGTGAGAAGCCCTATCAGTGTGAAGAATGTGGTAAAGCTTTTTACTGCAAGTCAACCCTCCGTGTACATCAAAAAATACACACAGGGGAAAAGCCTTATGAGTGCAAGGAATGTCAGAAATCTTTCTATTATAAGTCCACCCTGACTGAACATCAGAGAACTCATACAGGGGAGAAGCCCTACGAATGTAAAGAGTGTGGCAAAGCCTTTTTCTACAAGTCACAGTTAACTCGCCATCATAGAATCCATACAGGCGAGAAGCCTTATGAGTGTGAGGAATGCAGGAAAGCTTTCTCCTCCAAGTCGGAGCTCACTGCTCATCATAGAACTCACACTGGTGAGAAGCCCTATGAGTGTAAAGAGTGCGGCAAATGTTTCTGTCGCAAGTCACACTTAACTCTGCATTATAGAATCCATACAGGAGAGAAGCCCTATGAATGTAAAGATTGCAAAAAAGCTTTTTTCTGCAAGTCAGGACTTGCCCGACATCTGGGAACTCACACACATGATACTAATACAAAGAAAAGAGCAAAACATTTTCCTGTAACTCACAGCTCAACCAACCTCAGAAATGTCATACAAGTGAGAGACCCTGTGGCTATGAAGAATGAAGGAAAACTCCCTGCTTTAAGTCAGTCCACACTCCATAGCATGGACTTGTTAGAGTTGAGAAGTCCTGTAGATGTACATAATGCAGGAAAACTTAACCTCATAACTCATACCTCATTCAATATGACTGAACACAGATGAGACACTAATAATGTGGAAAAGGAAAGAAAGCTTGCAGTCAGCCGGGATCACTTGACATCAAGGAGTACCTGTAAGTTGATGACAGCCAAGAACACGTTAAAACTGCCGTAAGGGAGCCCTTTCTCAGCATCAGAAAACCCGCGCTGGTGTGAGACATTTGAGTCTGGAAAGAAGACAGGAAAGCTCTACCATAGTTGTCTCAAAGAAAGCAACTCATGCATCTCACAAAGCTTATGAACTTAAAAGCCAAAAGTTTTGAATGATAAGTCTCAGTTGACGTGAGTGTACATGCAGTGAGGAACCCTGAGAACGTTTAAAATCAAAACCGTTTCCTAGTATAGAATACTGTACCTGTACTAACCTCGGGAAACAAACCTTTAAGGGACCCTACTAATGGCCGTAGGGAACCTTTGATAAATCAGATCACATTCCGCATCAAAAAAGTCATAAAGGTGAGAGACTATGTACAAATCACACATTTGTCGTGTATAATGGTACTTGCTTATATCCCATGTTTATTGAGACATAGATATCCAGGACTAGAGACGTTGTACCCTCTCCTACTCTGGGTGAGCCCAGAGTATTAGAATGGCTTGTGTAGAAATGTCATGTGGTTCAGCTTGGGGTGTTTTGCCTGACACTGTGTACCTGGTAGGGAAGCACTTGCATCTTTTGTAGGCCTGCTAAAGTCACCAATAATCAGCTTTCTCTGATTCTTATCTGGCAAGAAAAAAAAATGATGAATCTTCTGATAAAATCATTTTACTCTGACCGTCACTGACATAGGAGTCAAGAAACTAACAGTGCTTATTTCCTGCTCCTCAGAAAAGTGATGGTTAAGAGTAGTGTCAGTTATATTAAATTAGAAGCTCAGGAGAGACTGAGGCACATGGGGTTTGCACCACACTTTGCAGACACAGAAGGGAATGTAGACCCATGCCTGAGATAACAAAGCAAGTGAGTGTTCAAGCCAGGTCAGATATCCTCCCTCAGCTCAGTGATGGGTGCACTAGCCCTGCACATTTTACTTGGTGAGACATATACAGTCTGCTGTTAGTGGCTGAAGGGACAACAGACTTCACTACCATTTTCCAACTCTGGCAGAAGAGAATGTAAATCATATTATGAGTGACAGTCCTCTGAGCCAAGCAACTGCCATCTTGGGGGATTCGCTTGTGTCCCCTTGGAAAAGCTCATCCCAGCTGAGCTTGTTGATTTATACCCTCTTTTCCTCTCCCCAGTATCCAACTGCTCCCTACCAACTGGCAGCTCTGCAGCCTGCCTGGGGAAGAGTGAGTAAGTGTGTGTGTGTGTGTGTGTGTGTGTGTGTGTGTGTGTGTGTGTGTGTGTTCATACATACGTATATCTGTATGTGTGGTGTATGCATGTGTGTATGCATGGCAGGGAAGACTAGGGAAGAGGCCACAGCCTCCATCTACGCTGTTTTGGAACCGCCCCATTCCTGCTGGATAATGCCTTTTAGATGCGACCCACTGGCAGTGGAGTGCCCACACCCTTTAAAGTAACGCTCACCCACACTCTCTGTGGAAGCCAAATAAACTCATCAGTTTACTTGTGAACTTTGATGGAATCATTCCTCTGTTTGTCATTAGGACCTTAGGAGAAGAGATAGACACTGCTTACGTCACCTCCTGGGAAGGAATTTATAGCAACATAGGGCCGCTAGCAGATGAGCCCTCAAGTCAAGATGAGGCAGGGGCAGCGCAAGGTGAGTGTTACTGTGGTGGGCTGCAGCTCCAGGAAGTTGGGGTGATCCTCTTTACCTGTCACATCCTCTAAAGCCAGCCTTTCTCAACTTTTCTCATGTTCTTAGAGAAGACAGCACAAGAAACTTTTATGCTCAGAAAATTCTGTGCTCGGGTTGAATTGGGATAAGAGACATTGATTGGAAAAGAATCTTAGGAATTAGCCTGACTCAGTGGAGTGAGAAAATAAGAGAGAGGCAGCTAAGGGTTCTAGTAACTCTTAAGTGGGACGTCTAAGATTATTCCGGAAGCCAGTTCAGCAGCTTCCTAGGCTGTGAGTGGGTACCCAAACATGTGCATTGATTGTTACTACTGTGGTGATGCAGTGTCATCCTTTATTGCCACCTTTCTCACTGGTCTGGTGGTTCTGGGTCTTGATGAGTAATGTGGATGGGTGTGATTCTGGAGTCAGATCTTCGGGACAAGGAGTCTGGCTGAGACTTGAGAAGAAGTCTCAAAATCTCAGTACTTAGAAAAAGTCCTTTAAGAAGAGTCTCAAATATGAGATTATGCTGGGTGCATATTTTCTGCTTTATTGGAGTGACATAATCTTGACAAGGTAACACCCAGCTGTTAAGGTGCTGCACAGAAGTATGAGGTCTTCACTGGCTTGGAGTTAGTCTCTAGTAGATGAACGGTAGTAAGTGTTCATCCTAATCCGGGAAAAACTAACGGCTAGTCCTCACTTTCTGTGTGAGTTCCCATGTCTTCAGCCTGTGTTCAGAGGTTTGGATTTATGACCAGTTCCCATGGTTTTCTTGAGGCAGAGCCTAGTCTGTAACCACACTGTTTCCACACACATCTGACTACACAAGATCCTAGAAATAGTGCAGTTGCCAGAGGGTGTGGTAGCAGTGACATGAGGGGGATTTTGGTAGACTTCTGTAGCTCAGAGTAAGAGTGGAGGTGTAGTACTCAGTCCCCAGGGGCAAAACCTTCATTATGCTGCAGCTTGCACTGTTGACTTATTAGTAGGTTCAAAGACATTGACATTATATGTTGGGGTTAACAGAAGGATTTTAGGTGGGTCTAGAGGCATGGACAACTAATGTGTGTGTGTGTGTGTGTGTGTGTGTGTGTGTGTACGTGTGTGTGTACACACGCGCGCACATCCTTTGTAAACTCCAAACTAAACATGGATTACATCATTGCTTGTACGAGAGAAAGAAGCAGGCACTATTTAACAAGAAGTCTGCGAGGACATCACCATCTGCCTTCCATTACACACTTGTGTGTACTCTCATGGGACATGGACATACATAACATAGTCTCATGGAGAGTAAATAAACATGGAACCTGGGAAGAGACATTTCAAGCTATAGTTCAAGAAAGAGAACAACCCTTTCACAGGGGGCACCTAAGACCATTGGAAAATACAGATATTTATCTTCCAAATCATATAGCAAAATACAGACATGCAGCAGCAAAGAGAATAATCTTATGGTTAATTAGAGCTAGGTAGTCTCTGGATCCCATGGGATTAGTAAGACGCAAGGACATAGTAGTTAATATGCAAAATGTTTAGAAGGTCTTTTGAAGTTAAGCATTCACTTAGTATCTTACCCAGAGAACCAAAACCTTGATAGTTTCTGAAGTAACTAAAGACTGAATTTTTAAACAAGTGTCCACTTAGCTATGTGTGCTGGATATTACCGTATTCCAAAATTTAAATATGGACCAGTCTATTGGAAGAACCACAGTGGATAGACGATAATAAATGACTGTGTGTGTAATGAATCAACATGAGAGACTCGTTGAAGAAGTGATGGAAGGTGCTGAGTCAAGTAATCTAAGCAGGGGTTTGAGTATATTTTCCAAATATCAGACTGTACAAATTATTCCAGTTGCCAAGGACTTTAGTTGCAAGGATGTGAGTTTGCAGTTGTTGAGGAACTCTTGGGGAAAAAACACATTGTAGATAAGTGGTACTGATTCCTAAAATCTAGTTGAAAAATTGTAAATAAAATGAAATGCTCCAGTAAACATGGTGCCAGTCTATAATTGAGATCATCAGTATGACTTTATAGTAATTCCACACTTTAATCCCTTTGTGACGGTTTTTCCCTGCATTCCTTGGGTTTTAACTCTCGAAGCAACATTGCTGTGTTCTCTTGTCTTATAATCCTTCACATGGACAGCCACTGCCTTGTGTCATTGGTAGGGGAATACCAAGTCTATTCATCAGCTAATTTTACTAAGTGGATAATAATTAATATTCATTTTTTTTTCATGGGGATCCACTTATTCTAACTCTTCACATGTAAGGTGTTCAAATAATTTTTCAAGTTAAAATATTACATTATTTTCTCTCAACCCTTCCCACGGTACCCCCTTGCTCTCTCAGATTCATGGCATCTTTTTCTTTAACTTTGCTACAGATATGTGGACATATTCCTAAATGTATAAACACAACCTGTTTAGTCTGCGCAATGTTACTTGTGTGTGTGTGGTTTCGGGGTATTGGGTAACCCTGTCTTCACCATTCCTTAGTTCTCTATCGTCCCTGTGAGATCTCCGTGCCACCCCCACTCTCACGTTAGTGTGTCTGCTGGTGCTATCTCTTTTTTAGTTTTTTGAGACAGCCTTGTTGTTTGGCTGTCCTGGACTTATTTTGTAGACCAGGCTAGCCTTGAACTCGCAGACATCCGCCTGCCTCTGCCTTCCTGAGTGCCGGGATTATGGGTGTACACCACTTCACCAGGTTGATACTATCCTCTGCGAAGAGATTTAAAATATGTATGAATATTTTCCTTGTACTTACGTACATACACCACATACATACATGCTTGATACCTGTAGGTACCAGACTGTGTTGGGATCCCGTGCAGCTGGAGTTACAAATGGTTGTAAGTAACGTGGATTCTGAGAACTGAGCCTAGGTCCTGTGCAGTTGCAATGAGTACTCTGACTGAGCTATTTCTCCAGCCCATGCCACTAGTTAATTTGTACATCTGCATTGTTTTTGTTTTGTTTCTCTAATTTATAAACGTGTTGAGGATAATTTATAATATTGAACACTTGTGTATGTTCTACACATGTGGCCATTCAAATCTCTTACCTATTTTTGTTGTTGTTCTGGACTGTCTAGTTTTCATTTTCAAAGTAGTTGAAAAGGGCATGTTGGCCCATGTTTTAATCTCAGCATTTGAGAGGCAGAGGCAGGCCGATTTCTGTAAGTTCAAGTCCAACCTAGTACATAGTGACTTCCAGAACAGCCAGGCCTATGTACAAAACAAAACAAAGTAGTTGATCTGAGTGGTTTCTCCTGATGTGTTATTTCTCTTTTACCCATGAATTATATAATCTGATGAATAGTCTTAATGATATTAGGCACATTTGGAAGGAAATCTTCTTCCACATAAGAATTGTTTCATAGTTTTCTTCTATCTTCACATACATTTTATGAAAGTAAAGAAAGGTCACAACACTTTTGACACAAGTATCCTCCATTGTCCCAGCCAGCGGTTTTCATTTTGAAAGGGAATAAACTGTCCTGCATTCCACCCTCCACATCAACCCCCTCTTCCTTCATGTGTGTGAAAGGTAAGGATATATATATCCATTCAAATCTTTAATAAGTTCGTGCAGGTTGTTAAAGCATCATCAGACAGCCATGGCACCATTGGACTCCATATGTGGTGGTAATTTTAACTCACAGCATAGAGGTCCAGTGCACTGTATTCTGTATGCTTCTCTCCTGTTAATGTGTCTTCACACTCAGGTTAGAATGCTCCTTTCATAAGGTGTTTTAGTAAATATTAAAAAAAAGCTAATATTTATAATTAAGTCCTATAACTATTATGCCAGTATTATTTAACCTATCATAATTAGTAAAAGACATAGACACCTGCTGTATTTTAGAATAAGCCTTATTTTTACCTGTGGCTGGGCAGATAGTAACTCCTGCTCTAGTTCCCATTATTGCTTTAATCATTTCTATCGGGGCTACTCCCATGCATAATCCCCCAATCCTGTTTATGCTGTTCATCTGGGCCACTGCTCTCCATGTGAAACTTCAGAGTTCCTCCTCCTGGCCCACGCAGTTCCTTCCCATCCCGTGGCGATTCTGTCGTGTGTCTCCTCCAATCCCGCTGTCCCCCCCACCCCCCCCCCCATACTTCTTTCCTCCTTCCCAAGATCCTTCAATCCCCAAGGCCCGGGAACCTTAGCTCTGCCCTTCACCTCTGGCCTGCCTAGATGCAGGCCTTTTTCTTAGCCAATCAGAATAATTTCTTATGCAAGATTACAGACATAACTTTTGGGGGGCTGTAGAAGACAGCAAGCAGATCTCAGGGAGCAAAATAATACCAGAGTACATAGCACCAGACCAGCCCCCAACCATAGGGTATTCATGTCAAAAAACATGAGTATTTATTACATGTATGTGTTCCAATTATTATCTTATAAGATTTTTAAACATTTTTCTTTACCAGAGCCCTTTCTGCTTCATTATTTGCTGAAGCAACTTTGATATTGCTCATTATTTGTGTAATATGCTCATTTTCAATATCACTAAGTTTTGCTGTTTAAATTGAATTATATTTATTCCATTTTTATAAGAAATTTTTGCCTAAATTATTAAGACTAATGATTAGCTAATAATTTTTTTATTTCACCTACTGAAGACTGATATGTTTGCTGCCATTTTAGATGCATTCAGCTTTTAAAAATGTATTGATGTATACATAACAATATTCTGTGTATAATATCTATATGTTCTATCGTTTGATATGTGTCATGAGTGCCAGTCCAGAGAAATAACATATTATCACACTAAACTTTTTCCTAGTAGCTTTTTAGAATCCTTCATGCACTTCCCTACTAGTTCACTGTCTGTAAGCCAAAAAGTAAGTTTGGCAAGTGATACAATTATATGGATCAATGAAACATCACAAAGGAACACATGATACATTAACCGCTTATTTCAAGTTGAAAGTTCACTGTAATTCAGAGAGCACTTTACTATCTTTCCAACATCAATATCATGTCTGTATTCTTCTCCATAATGGTAACTACTATTTTATTTTCTAGGTTATAATCTTCAGACATTCCGATACTATCTTTTGGAGGGATTTCTATTTACCTATAAAAAGTAATGGCTCATTGATTATGCCTGACTAGGTCTAATTAAACTGTTTTCCACAGCGCCTTTGCCAGTTGACTCAGTCCTCAGGCATTTGATGGTTCAGCAACTTACTGTCATTATTGTACTGAGTTTCAGATACCTGATGAGAAATGAAAAATATTTCAGTTTCATAGATGAGTTGATGGCGTATATGAGCCCACTTATCTATATATACTGGAGTCTTGTTCCAGTATCTCTAAGACAAATACACAAAAAGGAGAGTTTGAAAACTATCATGTTTATTCTGCCACAACACTGGGACATAGAATTTCAACCTCAAGCATCCTCTGGACCCATTTAAACTCTGAAAGACCGAGGTGAGATGTCTTCCCTGAGAGCCAAGCGATGATGTCTCAGCAGTCATTGAATTGGAGCAGCAGCACTGGCTTCTTCGTCGGGGCCATACCATAGGAGGTTCTTTGTGCTATAGGTTTCTAATCGTGTCTTGTCCAAATGCAATGACCTTATTGTTGGGGGTTGGTCTGGTGCCATGTATTCTAATGCTAATTACTGTCCCCCAAGATCTGGTTGCCCAGATGAGCTCAGTCTCACACACTCCTGTCCTTGTTCTATAAGCCTTACTCTACCTAATTTAAAGTTGGTTGGTTAATAAAAAAATGCCGAAGCTTGGGATTTGGATGAAGAGAGGGAGGCAGTGTTTTAGGTTCCCATGCCTGGGGTCAGGGAAAGTCAAGGCAGGGAGAGAGAGCAGGAAGAACAGAATATATTTGAAGCTATAACTAAAGTGTTAAACATTATGTTCCTGTGAAATTCTTCAAACTATAATTTACTCTCCTGAACTTTTTATGTTCTGATTACCCTTATTTCATATAATCAAAACTAACCTGACATTAGTAGAAACTTGTTAGATTGTATTATTATTTGAAATAAAGATGTATTTTGTGGCCATATCAGAATTACAGAAAATATATTGCGGAGGCTGGAGAGATGGTTCAGTGGTTAAGAACACTGCTGTTCTTCCAAAGGTCCTGAATTCAATTCCCAGCAACCACACAGTGGCTCACAACCATCTATAATGAGATCTGGTGCCTTGTTCTCGCATGCAGGTGTTCATGCAGATAGAGCACTCATATACATATAAATAAATATCTTTTAAAAAAATATTGCCAGGTACCCTATACCCATATCACCATCCAGTTCTTTCTTATAGAGAGACATTGTATTATTGGATATTTTTTACCAATTATTGGACCAATATCAATGCATCATTATCAGGTAAAGGGCATTGTTTACATAATAACACACTTTGTCAAATGGTTCATTGTGAGTAAATTTATCCTAATATGTGTCCATGCATACAGTATGACATATGCTATTTTCAGTCTCCAGGTCCCTCATACTTTAGGAAATAGAACCCTTCTCAGGCTTGATTTGTTCGATGGTTTGAATTATAGAATATGTAGATTCTTTTCAGCTATTATGCTTTATTGATAAAACGCAATATACTCCTCACAATAGCTCACACTCCAATAAAAGGGTAAAGAGTGGGTGAAGCCGGAACTCTGGCTGTGCAGGAATTAGGACTATATCATGAACGGATGATTTATTATGTCCAAAAGTAGACACAGCTGTACAGAATATCAGAATACAGAATGTTAAATTGACATGCTAGATCTTAGGTTTATAGAGAAAGATGTCCCATGAGTTTGACTGGGCCATGCCTGGCTTTGGGCTTTTCCGTCCATTTACCATTCACCTAGCACAAATTCCTCTGATGTAACACATTTGCATCATCCTAAGTGGCTGTCACATGGAAGTGTCTTGGTAAAACATTCTGGTAAAGAAGATTTAACTCTGGGATCTCACTGTTCTTAGTCCTAAATGAAATCGTGTGGCCCATGGCTAAAGGAGGTACCCCAACATATTTTGAAGCTTGCCTTTATCTTGAACACATGGGGCCTCTAATGGGAAGTCTGTGGGACAAAAGTCTTCAAGAATTCTCCATGGAGTAGAGGAAGCTTGTTAAAAAAAAATATTTTAAAAAGAAAAAGAAAACCCTGTTATTAGAGTGATGATCCCGCTCACCAACAACATTGCAAACATACGAGTTATGCATACAGCTGCTGGACACTGGGATCCACGTCCCCCATGCTTACATCTGGGCAGACATTTCTATTTTATGATGTTCTCTCAGGTCTATCTCCCAGCTACTGCAGACTCCTGTTCCTATGAACTCCTTTGCTGCCTCAGTGGCAATTGAAAGAAGGCATCCATCTGCACAATAATGGAAATGTGTTGACCCCTGCATTTGTTCCTCTTCAATATAAAAAAGACTGATTTTAGTGTCAAATGAGACTAATTGAGTTAATTCTTTTTTAAATTATTTTCAGAATTCAGTATTCATGTACATTGGGGAAGTTATCTGTATCAGTATTTTATTTCCTATTTTGACATGCTTTCTTGTGCGTTCACAGAACTCTTCTTCAGGTGTGTCTTTCTGTGCACCCCTTTTCTTCTTTCAAAGCAGAGAACGGGATTTTGTTTTTATTCTTTTTTTGCAAATGATACTCTATACCACCATGCTGTGGTGTCTTGCCTTTAGTTGCTCAGGGGTGCAATATTTTCAATGTTAGCTCTGCAGAAGGAGTATTTAATGAAGGGCTGATAAATTGTTTTGAAAATTTGAAATTTTGTTGGGATTCTGTGAAAGAAATGATGCCAATTACTGTCCAGACCCGCCGGACAATCAGCTGGGACCCTCGGACCCCTAGGGAGAGAATGGGGGACAAGAGACGCTAAGAATGAACAGCAAGTCAAGGAGTCTGATCAAGCTGACCAAATTTTATTTTTTCACAGGCAATTATATACCATTGAAGCAGGAGGCTGAGTGGGGTGATCTGGGTGGGCGGTTTAAGCAAGATATCAGGAAGTCAGGAAGTTTGGCAGGGCGAGGGCCCCTGTGGTTCTGGGGCTGGGTGGAATTGTTAGGCATCTGGAATCACATGGTGTTATCTATAGACTGTGTTTCCCTCGTCCTCTGAAGGTCTCTGTAATTCCAGGAATACTGAGAACAGCTGGAGAGTACCTTGAGGGAGGGGAAGAGGTTGCAAGGCAGCCTTCTGGAATGTACCCTGAGGCAAGAAGGGAAAGAGGTCACAAGGCAGCCTGCCCCAGGTCCACTCGATGTATTATGCCAAGGTCCGAGATGCTTGCTGGCTATGGTCTTGGCTCCCCACAAATTACTACAGTAATTAGAGTCCCTTATGTGCTGCTTGGGTGACAGGCATGGCCTGAGCTAACTACTGCTGATTTGGGAGTAGGAATGAGAGAACTTTTAGCTGGTAGTTTTCTTTAAAAAACACCTCTAGCATGTATAACGATTTTTATTTAAAATCTTGATTACCAATCTCTTACATTGTGCCATATTTGCCCTGTTCGCCCCATAGGATTTCTAATTTTTCCCATGAATGTTCTCACTGTTGTGGGGGTTCAGGCAACGCCCTAATGGCGATGTTGGCCAGTGAGGGTTGTTTCTTAGCTAGTGTTAAATTTGTACGATTAGAAGGCAATGCTAGAAAAGTTGGTTCAATTGCTTCGATTCAACTAAAGAGAAATGAATACGTAGGATTCTTTGTTTAGAACTCAAAATTCCTGTCATCCCATGCAGGCATTCCTGTAGCTATAGGAGCCATTTATTAATCTGAAAACTGGAAACAGATGACTTGCACACATTTTTTTGAACACAACACTGAAAATGGAAATGCAGGAGCAACGTCCACATTGGGAGTTGCCGGGTGAAAGGTCCTTTTGATGTGGTTATGCTTTTGTTGAAATGTGGGGGAGAGCAAACCAGGAAAAGTAATCAGATAGAAAAACTTGCTAGATACTAAGTATGTCTTGGCATATTAGGCCGAAATGGCTACAACCAAAGAGGGCAAATCAATACAAATATTGACGTCTAAATGAAATAGTTCTTGGCATTAACTATTTGCCTCAGAAATCACTTAGAAGCTTTCTTGGTGTGTGTGTGTGTGTGTGGTGTGTGTGTGTGTGTGTGTGTGTGTCTGTGTGTGTGTGTGTGTGTGTGTGTGTGTGTGTGTGTGTGTATTTGTGTGTGCTTGTTGCCAGGTTGCAAGTATGGGCTTCAGGGGGGAACTAGCAAGTGTTTTTATACCCGATAGGCCCCTGTGATCCAAGTTAGGTCATCAGACTAGTTGGCAGAAGACTATACGTGATGAATTCATTTGGTCGTGAATCATTTTTGTTTTTAAATAAGATCAGAAAGTTCGCTGAAATGCTCTGGCTGATTTGAGGATACTCTAAACTGTATGAACTGTATTATACTTCATAACACATGACAGGACCTGTCACTCCTATTGTCATCTCTCGTCCCAGCAGGTCTGGCACCAGAGTATATCTTCAGCAATGCAGAGCTTCACTGTGCCTCCACAGTGTTGACGTACTGCTATTGTACACGGTATAAAGTTTGCTCTTCTATTATTCAAATGCTGATTTCTCTATTCCACTACTTGGTCTCAATCTGGACATGGCATTGTAACGCTTATTCTGAGAATCTCCTGTATCACGTTGTGTAAACATTGCTCACCAATTATTCTTTGTCCTGTCAATAAAAAGCTGGATAGCCAATAGCTGGGTGATAGAAAGAATAGGATAAGACTTCTGATTCCAGTGAGAGGATGAGACAAACAGGAGAAAGGGATTCGAACATGAGGAGGAGAGAGAAAGGGACGTGAAGAGAGGGCAGCTGGAGCATAGAAGGCCATAGATGCAAATATCATGGGGGTTTTGGCTGGAAGGTAGCTAGATTAGCTTGCAGGATTACAACAGCACAATAATGCCCAGTTACTGTGCGATTAAGCTAATTGAACAGATCATAGTCTCTCACTGTCAATTATTTCAGAACTATCTGGGTTAAAGAAGAAATTGTTTCTTCATTAATTTCATGTTACAGAGAAGTACGTTCTTGAATTGGCTGCAGCGTTAGTAGCTCCCTGTCTACTATGTATGAGAGGGCATTGTTCAGAAAAAAAAATGTTTAAGATCTTAGGAAGTAAAAAATAAAAGCAAACTCAATTAATGAGGCAGCAGCATTCATTTTGACCTTAAGAAGGCACTGCACCATTGTTACATATACTTCAAGTTTTATAACATTCTGGCATATTCCTTATGAAATTTCTAACATGGGTACATATATGTATTAATATATTTAGGCAGATGTGCCATTTTACTTTTTTCTGTTCAGGAGACTTCCCTCATATTTTAAAACATTTTATTAATTCATTCATATTACATCTCAATTGTTAGACCATCCCACGTATCCTCCCCATTCCTCCATCCCTCCCACTTCCCCCCTACTCCCCTCCCCTGTGTCTGTGACTGAGGGGGACCTCCTCCCCCTGTACATGTTCATAGAGTATCAAGTCTCTTCTTGGTAACCTGCTATGCTTCTTCTGAGGGCCACCAGGCCTCCCCATCAAGGGGACGTGGTCAAAAATGGGGCACCAGAGTTCGCATGAAAATCAGACCCCATTCTCTGCTCAATGGTGGAGAATATTCTGTCCATCGGTTAGATCTGGGTAGGGGTTCAAAGTTTACTGCCTATATTTTCCTTGGCTGGTGCCATAGTTTGAGCAAGACCCCTGGACCCAGATCCGTGTGTCATAATGTTATTCTTGGGGGTTTCTAGGACCCTCTGGATCCTTCTATTTCCTCATTCTCCCATGCTTCTCTCACCTAAAGTCCCAATAGGATTCCTCCCCTGTGACCCACTTTCCTGGTAAGTGAAGACTTACATGAGACATGCCCCTTGGCCTAGTGTCTCAATATAAGTGAGTATATACCATTTGACTCTTTTTGCTTCTGGGTGAACTCGCTCATTATGATAATTTCTAGTTCAATCCATTTGTCCACAAATTTTGGGAATTCCTTGTTTTTAATAGCTGGGTAGTATTCCATAGTGTAAATGTACCACAGCTTCTTTATCCATTTGTCTTTAATCCACTTGTCTTGAGTTTTGTGCATGGTGACAAATAAGGGTCTAATTGCATTTTTCTACATGTAGACATCCAGTTAGACCAGTACCATTTGTTGAAGATGCTATTGTTTTTCCATTGAATAGATTTGGCTTCTTTGTCAAAAATCAAGTGATCAAATGTGTGTGGTTTCATCTCTGGGTCTTCAGTTTGATTCCATTGATCCACCAGCCTATTGCTATGCCAGTACCATGCTGTTTTA
Organism: Acomys russatus; assembly: GCF_903995435.1. Lineage (NCBI taxonomy): Eukaryota > Metazoa > Chordata > Mammalia > Rodentia > Muridae > Acomys > Acomys russatus. The sequence goes on along the minus strand of NC_067155.1, from coordinate 38,382,716 downwards.
ATTACTGTTGCTCTGTAGTACAGCTTGAGATCAGGTATGGAGATTCCTCTGGAGGATTTTATATTATATAGGATTGTTTTTGCTATTATGGGCTTTTTATTTCTCCATATGAAGTTGAGAATTGATCTTTCAATGTCTTCAAAATATTTTGTAGGTATTTTGATAGGGATTGCGTTGAATCTGTAAATTGCTTTTGGTAAGATGGCCATTTTTACTATGTTGATTCTCCTGATCCACGAACAAGGTAGATCCCTCCATCTTCTTATGTCATCTTCAATCTCTTTCTTCAGAGATTTAAAGTTTTTTTCAAATAAGTCTTTCACTTACTTGGTTAGAGTTACTGCTAGATATTTTATATTGCTTGTGGCTATCATGAATGGTGTAGTTTTCCTTATTTCTTCCTCTGCATGTTTGTCATTTGTGTATAGGAAAGCCACTGACTTTTTTGTGTTAATTTTGTATCCAGCCAATTTGACAAAGGTGTTTATCAGCTGTAGGAGTTCTCTGGTGGAATTTTGAGGATCACTTACGTACACTGTCATATCATCTGCAAATAGGGAAAATTTGACTTCCTCCATTCCCATTTGGATCCCCTTGATCTCCTTTTAATGTCTTATTGCTCTGGCTAGAACTTCCAGAACTATATTGAAGAGATATGGAGAAAGTGGGCAGCCTTGTCTGGTCCCCGATTTTAGAAGGATTTCCTTGAGTATCTCTCCATTTAATTTTATGTTGGGTATTGGCTTGCCGTATATAGTCTTTAGTATGTTTAGGTATGTGCCTCGTATTCCCAATCTCTCCAGAACTTTAAATGTTAATGAGTGTTGGATTTTGTCAAATTCCCCTCACATGTTGATTGAATGCATATATGTATGTTCATTCTGATAGCCACAACAGAATAATAACATCATGAAACTTGGGGCTTAAAGTATTTAACATATCAGAATATTATGTAGCTTTGTTCTCTAGATTTTACTTGTATGTGATTATAATTAAAAGATGGTAAGTGAACACTTAGAATATAAGGAAAACATATTTCCTTCAGAATAATGCACATTTATATATAGGAGCAAGGTGGCTAGTTTCTTGGGCATGTACCTGTTAATGTCACTGAGTGTGGCCAACAATAATCCCTCCAAAAATACTAACAGTCTCTTTACTCCTCAGTTATGGGAGCATAAATATTTCACATTTACTTAAACAAATAGTTAACTTGCCATATTAAAGTGGCATTTCAACAATTCTAAGTACATTTGTTTCCAAGCACACACTTTAAAAAATGTTCATGTGGCATCATGAAAGCCTTTAAACCCATTGCAGCAAGGCTCATAGAGAGGAGGAGACCCTGGGCTTCTTGTCTGCCAGCTTCAGTGATAGCCATGGTCTCCAGGGAATAACGAAGAGAGCATTTGGGCAGGGAAGATGTCTTCTGGTTTCTTCATGTGGGTGAACTGGAGGACACACCAGCACACACACACACACACACACACACACACACACACACACACACACACACGTAGATACATTGGAAATGCATTCATGATACATATACAGATACTATGACATACATAGGTTTGCAGCATGAATGCCTAGTCATGAGCTGGACAAGGATGACACCAATAGAAAAGTAGACAGGGGAATGCCCATGAGGACTGGACTGTAGACAACCACAAGCAGCCAAGGAATGCTGAAAACACGAGAAACAATCTTCCCCAGGGATGAGCACACCAATTGCTTATTTGGTACCAAAGGGCCAGATCTGAAAACATACATTCGAATAACATCGAACAGAGTGAGCATGGTATATTTAGGAATATGTCTGTATGTGCATGTAATAACAATTAGAAAAAGAGGAGGCCATGAATTTGAAAGGCAGAAAGGGGACTTTATGGGATTGTTGGAAAGGAGGGGAAGGCAGGGAGAAATGTTGTAAGTATATTTTCATCATCTCAAAAACTAAATCTAAATATGGAAAAGACGTGAAAATTTAAAAATACATGGACACTCAATTCAACCTAGTCCAAAAATGTTATAAAAAATAATCAGATGGTAGTGTGTACTAGTCAGATGCCATTATGGTATGGGTGTCTTTTCTTCCTGCCACTTAGCTCCTGAAACAACAACAGCTGAGACTCATTAAATACCTAGAACATATAGCGAGGATCTTCTCTGACTAGCTCATAACTTAAATTAACACGTACTAGTTGGCATTTTGCCACGTGGCTCATTACCTGATAGTAGGCACCAGGCATCCATTTTCTTCACATCTTGCCCACTGAATCTCCCTCACCTGTTTCTCTTCTAGAATCCCTTCTGCCTGTCAGAAGTCCCACCTATTTCCTGCCTCAGCCATAATTGACAGGTGTTGCCTCCATACAATACATAAGCAGTTTCCTCTACAGTGATGAGTACATGAGAAGAGGAAACGTGTATGTACCATGGCTGGGACCCATCATAATGGACAGCATTGTGGAGACATCAAGACTAAAAACTAAACCAACTCATGACCCTTCTTTAATCCTCATGGTCGTGTAGCAAAAAGAAGTCTGTCTCCTCCTATAAGGATTCTTTCACAGAGATCATGGTGGTTCACTTCACAACATCAAGGAAATGTCTGTTCTCAAAATAAAGGGAGAATGATAATACAATTCTTCTAGGCATTTGAATTTTACTTGGTTGTCAAGGAAAACGAAATCATAATATGTGAGGGGAAATTGATGGACTGGAAATTATTCTATTAACTGAGGCAGGCCAGACACAACCACCACAATGTTCTGTCTTACATGCACGCCCATGCTTCTCATAATTAAATATGTATGTTTACATGTGTGGATGTAGATGACAAAAAAAGTATCTTTGAATAGAACAGAGGAACTTTAAAAGGAGAAAGTTAAAAGGACACGTAAGATATGAGAGCCGAAGGAAGAATGCCAGGTCAGGAGGGTACCACAAGGATCTATGGAGGGGCAGGACATGGGTGGAAATTTCATCACATTCAAGCATATAGGACAATTTGCTGGGTAAATGTATTGCTTTACAAGCTCATTTGAAAATCTTGTTAAGGCGAAGACTGGCTAAATCAAGGCCTTTGTTCTATGTCCCACTTTCTCAGGTTTCTCTCATCTCAGTTATGGAGCTACACTCCCAAAGTCTTGCAAGACCACCCCATAACACCTTCTCGGTTCTACTCTTCCATATTAGAACTGATACGAAGTAACCAGTTTCAGATAAAAAAAAAAATAAGAAATTATCTCTGTCTAATATAGAGAAGGTATTCTATAATTCCTTATGAATTTCACAGGGTGAGGCATGCGATGTTTTTCCGTTGTTTCAGGAGCTACTTTCTTTTACTAACATTTCAACAATGCCCACAAAAAAAAATTTTTTTTTAAATGAGTGCTGAAAAGTTTATTCTGTCACAAGCATGGGACACAGAAATTCAGATGCAAGGTTTCTCTGTAACCATTGCTATTCTGGTCCTCTGAATCATTTGCCTTATCATCTTGAAGAGGCAAGCTTCTTCAGTCTTTACACTGGAAAAAACTCTGCAACTGGGCCATGACTTGGGAGGTCCGTTGTGTTGCAGAATTCCAGCCACATCAGTTACAGCTGTAATGTCATTATGTGCACAGATCGCATCTGCAAATAACCCATTTCCAAGCAGGGGTTACAAGATATTAGGGTTTAGAGCCTTGATAGAACCTTTGCTAAGATACCAGCAGGCAAAGGTATTTAAAGTTTTTTTATCCTACATGCTCTCTTTCTCTACTAAAGGCAAAACTGGGCCAACTCTGGTTTAAACAGTATTCACAATAGGAATCATTGCAGGTCTAAAGTCTCACTTTTGCATTTTACAAATGCTACCTTACTCATATACTCAATGATGGATGTTTTTCATTAACTGGTGGCTCTGTATTCTGGAACTTTGCCCCTGATAAATGTTGTCCTGCTAGACAGTCTGTTTTCTTCTTCTTTTTTTAAAAAAAAGATTTATTTATTATGTACATAGTATTGTGTCCACATGTACAACTACACACCAGAAGAGGGCACCAGATCTCATTATAGATGGTTGTGAGCCACCATGTGGTTGCTGGGAATTGAACTCAAGGACTTTTGGAAGAGCAGCCAGTGCTCTTAACCTCTGAGCCATCTCTCCAGCCTCCAACAGACTGTCTTCTAAATCACTCCCAAAGCTATCCTTTCAACATCACCCCCTTTTTTTTAAGCAAAGTGCTACATAAACCCCTAAAAGCAGTTCAGGTAACCTCTGAAACTGGGATTAATAGGGCACCTTACTCATCATTATCCTTGCTCCATGGTGAGACCAATGGAGCCAACAAATCTGGGCAGAGGAGCAGGGTAGAGCAGGGGTTTATGCACCAACCAAGGACCATGCATGGTGATGACCTAGTCCATCTGCACAGAGGTAGTAGTAGGCAGCACAGTCTCCTCGTGTGTCCCATAATATAGGGAGTAGGAACTACTTCTGACATGGACTCTGGCCCCTACACTTTGATCTCTTCCCCCTGGAGGGGCAGCCTTGCCAGGCCACAGAGTAAAAGGACACAGGCAGTCCAGAAGAAGCTTAATAGGCTGAGATGAAACATTAGTGGAGGAGACTCCCCTTTCTGAGGAGAGGGAAGGAGGGAGAGGGTATGAGAGAGGGAAGGTGAGCCAGGAGGTGGTGGGAGAGGGGCCTACAATCAGGATGTCAAGTGAAAAAATTAAAAAAAAGAAAGTCCCAAGTTGTCCAGTTAATTAACGTTAGTAAATGAAAGGAAAAATTAGATTTTTCCAATGGAGGCTTACAAGGTATATGAATCTCAGTTAAGTGTAAACTACATGCCCAACAGGAGATGTCCATCACAAAATAAAATCAATGGGAATATTTCTTTTTTCTTTTTCTTTTTTTTTGTTCTTTTCTTTGTTTGTTTGTTGTCCTCTTCTGGATCAATCTATCATCTATTTATCTCTCTGTTTGTCTGTGTGTCTGTCTATCACCTATCTATTTATTTATTTTATATGTCTGGGTGTTTTGTGATAATAGAGAGAAAGGTTATGTTTTTAGGTTGGTGGGAGGTAGGAAAGATTTGGGAGGAGTTTTGGGAGGAAAAACTATGATAAAATATATAGTATTTTAAAAGTCTGATTTCAAGTAAAAAGAAAAAGGGAAAGATATGACATTTTGAAGTTTTTTTTCTCATAATTCTATTTTTGTATTGTTTATTTTACTGGTTTCTAATATGTGTTTTTATTATTTTTAAAAAATCTTTTTTCCTTTTATTGAAATAACTTTTTTCTCATATTATATATCCTGATTGTGGTCTATAGTGAGAATTTTGGTTTCTTTAAAAGCCCAGTTATGTTATGGGGATATGTTTTTGTTTTAATACCAGGTTTGAGGGCAAGAGGATGTTTCACAGCAGGTAAGTTCGATTTTCCTCACACACTCTAGCTGCAGATGGTTGCTGCAAGTGTATAGCGTTTGGAATTCTGGGAACTTTTTGAGATTATATAAATGCTAGGGCCTGAGAGGTGGGGTCGTTGCTGTTACTGCTGTTGGCTGGTTGCAATTTGTTGCAGTTTGTCAAGTAGTCATATGCAAACAGATGAGAAGAAATTGAATATCATGTCAGTGAAAGTCAAACTTGCTTCAGAGAAGTCAATACAATTGATCAGCAGGAAGTAGTCTAATGATAAGCAAACCCCCTGCCCCCCTCTATTCTTCTTGTCCTCCCTAGTGTCAGAGGGGGTGCTGAGTGGACGGAATATAGATGGAGAAGGTGGTAGATGAAGGAATCCAAAAAATAGCCAAGCGCTGGTTGCATGATTTCCCCTTCCTCTTATCCTCACAGTTCCACTCCATGTCCCCTCTGATCCTGAACAAACATTGCTTGCTACCACTAGAAAACAAACAGGCATCTAAGGGATAAGCAATATAACATAACATAACATAATATAAAATAATATAATATAAAATATGAGACAAAGACTAACACATCAGAATACATCAAAACTAGCAAACACAAGGAAAATTGCCCAAGAAAGCCCACAAAAATAAAATCATAGAGCTGGAGAGACCCATTTGATTTCATACTTTGGAATCTCATAAACAACTAAATGGAAGCCATAATATATATGCAAAGGGTAAATATATAAAGGTAAAGAGATAGGTAATATACATAAGTATTAATAATGTAAGATAAAATATAAGATTAAAAAGAGAGAAAGCAAAAGCCTTGGCAGGACGTTATAGAAAAGGGAACCTCTAAACATGCCACCGAGATGGTTTTTGGTTGCCCATCAAATGCTGGTTCTCCAGCCTACCCTTAAAAGTAGTTTGTTTTCCCATTCAGATTTCCTGAGAGAAATCTAGATTTTCATTTGCAAGTAGTTATGAATTGACAATTGCTACTGTGTTAGAGGTAAGTTCATGTCACCATATGTGTCCACTGTCCTCTCAGCTTTAAAACTCCATATGTTGCAGACCCATACCGGCCCTGTGCGTGCTGCCTCAGTATCTGTGAGCTCGTGTGCTCTTCTAACCTGTTCATTCAGAGGTCCTTGTTTTCCTCGTGTCCTCTCTCCCTCTGGCTCTGACATTCTTTCTGCCTCATTTGTCATAGGATTCTCTTAGCCCTAAGGGGAAGGGATTAATGGAGACATCCGTTTAGGACTGAGTGTTCCAAATCCTTTCATTCTCTGAATAATATGTGGGTGCCTATATTTTTTCACATCACCTGCAGGAGGAAACTTCTTTGATGATGGATGAGCAAGGCATTGATACATACATACACACACACATACATACATACATACATACACACACACACACACACACACACACACACACACACATACATACATGCATACATACATACATACATACTATTCCAGGGTCCAGCTCCGGATGAGGGTCGGGCCCCGAAGAAGGGTGTATGTAAGAAGAGGGAAGAAAGAATCAAACATGGGACACCATTCAATTCTTTTGATGAGAGACAGGAAAGAGAGGAAGCCTTAGTGGCTTTGCCTGCTCTGACTACTTGAGTCTCCTTTAAGCTTTATTTTTACACAAAATTCATTTCCTTAAAAACTTTAATCATTGATTACACCGCTCGAAATCTTTTTTTTTTTTTTTTTTTTTTTTTTTTTGGTTACATATATAGGACCAAGGGGAACAAAACAAGCAAACAGCAAATTTCCTGAGAACTAAAAATTAACTTTAGGATAAAATCAGATTTTTTTTTTAACTTTCTTCTTTGTGATTTGTATCATAAAGCCTTGCAGTGACAAAAGATATCAAACAAAACAACTCTATTTGATTTTGTTATTAGTTGGCATATAGTTAATAGACCAAAGATCAATCCTTCCACCTGGCACCCTAAACTTGTCTTCTTGACCCTTACGTAATCCTTTCTTTTCTTATTTTCTATTTTAAATAAAGCTATCATTTAAAAATATTATGAAGCCTTTTTACTTGGAAGCAGCTTGTCCTTTTTGTCTTTCCATAACATTAGCAAAGTCCTGGCCTGTAAGGTTTACTCAGAAGGGCAGGCAGTTCACTGAGCCAACATGCCTGTCTCTATGCCTTTGTCTTGAACTCCGGTATCAATACAATTTCTATCTCATGTGAAGTAACATTAGAATTTTAAAACTGTTTTCTTTACTTTTAAACAGGCACCAGGGTCTGTTGATAATGGCATGATCAAAATCTCTTTCTTTCTAAACTAGTTCCTTGTTTCCAAAGCTGAGCATAAAGACCAAGTGATTTTAATTATAGTTTGTCAGCTTTCAAAGTTTCCCTAAATTTTTCTTCTTTATTAATTTTTCTAAAATCCCCTAAATCATTTACCAAAATAATTTATTAATAATATAACAATGAATATGTTGTATAAAAGACTCAATTTTCTGCATAGCTGTATTTTCCCAGGGAGTCACCAATAACTTTATTAGTTTTTATTAGTATCAGCTGTTACTACTTTTCAATTCTAGCCTTTGGAGAGAAGCCTCTAACAGGAATTTCTGCAGTAAAGGGTCAATCCAAGGCATCCAGGCACTGGAACTTTGTCAAGCAGGCCTTAAGGACACCTGGTAGTTGGGGCACTGGAACTTTGTCAAGCAGTGCCCTCAGGGTACATGGCAGAGGTGCTTGGTCATTGGGCACTGAAACTTTGTCAAACAGTGCCCCCCCCCCAAATTCCTGGCCTCACCATACATGCATACATGTATATATCATAATGTCATTGGTAATCACTTTATTGATATGTACTTTTATTAGAATACTATTATGACCTTTTACACTAGGCCTTTAGATTATCTACTCTTCAGGGACAGCAAAGCCGTGTCCAGTATGGTTTCTATCTCGTGGTGTGTGACTTAAGTCAGAGGTTAGTTGGTAACTCCTTCAAGCTTTGTGAAACTATTGCACTACCATATCTTAAAAGGTAGAAACGTGTGAGCGTGTGAGCGTGTGTGCGTGTGTGTGTGCCTTATTATGTGTTTCTCGTGCTTTATCTTTATATTTGTTTCACTTCATATTCCTGTTTTCTAAAAAGAAAAAGAAGTGAGAGAATTGGGGTGTGGACAGGTAGGGAAGATCAGGAAAGAGAGAAGAGAGAAAAAGCATGATCACAACATATTGTATGAAGAAATGTATTTTTAAAAAGTTCCATAGCTGGGCAAGGTGGTGCACACCTTTAATCCCAGCACTCAGGGAGGCAGAGGCAGGTGAATCATTGTGAGTTCAAGGCCAGCCTGATCTACAAAGTGAGTCCAGGACAACCAAGGCTACACAGAGAAACCCTGTCTCAAAAAACAAAACAAATAAAGTTCATTATGATGAACCAATTCTCAAAAATATAATCTGGCTTGTTTTTAATTTTACAATAGAATTTGATATAATTAACCCTATGCTTTATTCTTGCAAGCTTACGGCTTGTGTAGTATAAAAAGTCTGAAGTCTTGATTAGTGAGTTATGACAATATACAAGGCATCCAGCACAGAAATTATTATACATTTATGCAAATGTGTAGTACAGAAGAAAAGAAAGCAATAAAAATGTTTGCTTAGATATATTTTGTGAAATGGTCATAACTTATCAAGAAATAGGTACCCATAAATATGCTAGATTCACTAGATGTATTTTATGAAACAGTCATAAATTATCAAGAAATGAGTACTCATAAATATGCAAGATTCACACAATACACTGTTTCAATTGAAAAAATATAGACCAATTTATCATAGTGAAGAATTAGAAACAGGGGAATACACAAAACACTGTTTGAATATCAGTAGTCAAAGAGAGACATGAGCACAGGTTCTGATTAACTGGATACAACTGAACTCCAGAATTTTCTTCACAGAATTAATGGAAGCTTTATGTACTTGTCTGCTATCAGGAGTATCCAGTTGAGTACAGTTTGAGTTTGGGTCATGATACATAGATTTAAATTGGTCTTCATTCTACTATAATAAACAGCTCCTTGTACAGTTAGTTCTTGTAATATTTCTCTCATTATAATGCGCTTTTCTTCAGAGTGAAAGCATACATGAAATAAAGCCACTATATAGTCATGTGACATATCACCAGCATCATAAACATATGAATATAAATGGAAATATTTGGTGCTTTAAAGGCAAAGTTATGAAATGCTGAAGAGGAATGAATGATGCAGAATTCATTTATTTTCTCTTTACTACCAATTTCTAATTTGGGGAAGTAAATTATAATAACCAATAGACGAAAGCCTAAGTTGTAACATTATCTCTGGCTGTTGGGATGGTGCTAAACCAGCTTTAAAACTTCTTTGTAATTAAGAATGCAAGGACTAATCTGTAAGGTGGACTGTTCCTCTAGAATGTACTTTGTGCCTGATGCAATGAGGTGAGTTCCTATCTGGTCTTAACAAAATGATGTAGCACTTGGGGGCAAAGATGCAGCCTAGGATTCCTGCACTGGAAGACAAGATAGAGAAGACTTCCATGGCCACCATGACCTTCCCCTTGGTGCTATGGTAGACAGGGAGGAATGTGACCCGCACACTGAAGAACACCAACATGCTAAATGTCAAGAACTTAGCCTCGTTGAACGTGTCAGGCAGGTTTCTGGATAGGAAGGCCATAGTGTAGCTCCCAAGTGCCAAAGAGCAGAGGTATCCCAGGACACAGTGGAAGGCAACAGTGGAGCCCTTATTGCACCTAATGATGATGTGTCCATGTTCAGAGTGAGCATCTGAGTCAACAAAGGGTGGAGAGGTGCTCAGCCAAATCCCACACAGCACAAGCTGGACAAGGGTGCAGATGGGAATGATGAAGTTAGGGGCCCTTGATAGCATTATCCACCTCACCTTTCTCCCTGGAACAGTGACCTTGAAGGCTAGAACCACAGTCGTTGTTTTGGCCAAGATTGTGGAGAGAATCACTGTGAACAGAACTCCAAATGTGCTCTGCTGTAAGATACAGGTAGGTGTGTTGGGATGGCCAATGAAGAGCAAGGGACAGAGAAAACTGAAGGACAGAGTGATGAGCAGGATGTAAGTGAGAGCCCGGTTATTGGCCTTGACAATGGGAGTGTGGTGGTACTTCACAAAGACACCAAGGACGCCAGCTGTGAGTATGAAGAAGCCCAGGCCCATGCAAGTGAGAGTCATTCCCAAGGTGTCTTCATAGGCCAAAAAGGCCATGGCTTTCTGTAGGCAGTAGTTCTGCTGTGTGTTTGCATAATGACTTTCTGGACATTTCTTACAATTATCCACATCTGGTCATGAATGAAATTTAGTGTGAGTCTATGCTCAGCTTCCCCTTTTATCCTAAGCCAATTTCCAGCACCAGCTCTCTGTGATTTACCCTTTCCTGCTTTGTTTTACACTCAAGTAAATTAGTGCTCAATAGTGAAAATTCCCAAATTTTCTCCAATCAATGATCTCAAATTGGAGGATCCAAGATGGTGGCACCAATCGCAAACTGTGTCTGATTAGCAGGAAAACCAGGACTTCAGAGTGACCTAAAGACTAAACTGAAAGCTACAAAACACCAGTGCTGCTGATTCTCAGGTGACAGGGACCCAAATTGTGTGGGGGCACAGGTGGGTCCAACACCTGGCCACCCAGCTATCCCACAGAAAAAATCAGGGGACAGCCCACATTAGCCAATATCTTGGGAAGGACTGTGCGCTATCCCTGCAACTTTGGGCTCTCACCACTTATCTACTGCCCGCTGGATCTGTGACTGAAAGGCTGTGGAATATCTGTGCAGCTCCAGGCTCCAGGCTCACACCACAGTAGTGCTTGTTGGATCCAGGATGAGTAGAAGACAGGCAGAGCTGAGTCCCAGCACTGGACACAATCCACATTAGCTGCCTCCCAAGAAAGAGTACATGGTACCCAAGCAACTTTGGGCTCTGATCACTCTCAGCCCCCCAGCTGCTCACTGGCATAGCGTAGCTGTGTCACAGAGTAGATAAACATAGGCCTGCCATCACAAGAGGGCACGTGTAACTTCTGAGCAGCTTGGAGTTCTGATTTCTCACAGCCCCCCTCCCCAGCTGCTTGCCTAGGTAACAAGGAGCATACCTAGTGGCCAGCAGAGCTGAATCCAGGTGCTGGCCACAATCCGTATTAGTTCCCATCCTATGAGCAACTTTAGGCCTTGGTCTGTCTCCACCCACCTCTCTGAAGCAGGTGCTCAGACACATCTAAGGCACAAAACAAACAGGCTGAGCAGACACCTGCGAGGGCCACAATCCACATTAGCTGCTATCTTGTGAGCAACTTTGGGCCCGTGTCAATCTCTGCTTGCTGTCTGAAGCATACTCCTCTGACACAGCTAATGCACTAAGCAAACAGACTGAGCAGAGACCTGCTAGGGCCACAATCCTCATTAGCTACTATCCTGCTAATAGCTTCTGGCTCTGATCTCACCCCACCCACCTACAGCCTATTAACCTGATCCACCTAGGTCACAGAACAGAGAACTGTGCAGGCCACATCCCACATTAGCTGCTGTTTTGTGAGCAGCTTTGAGCTCTAATCTCTCTCTGCCAGTAAGTGGCTTACTGGCATAGCCCAACTGGGGCACAGAGAAAATAAACAGAGCTCTGTCATATCAAGAAGGCCTGTAGAACACACCAGCAGCTTTAGGCTCTGGTCCTTCTTAATCCCCCAGCTGCTTACCAGCCTGACCCATGTGGAATGCAGAGCAGATAGATACAGCTGAGTCTAGGGCAGACCAAGACTCACAGTTGCTGCCATTTCAAAAAGGTCTGTGGTGTAGCTGAGCAGCTTAACACTTGAATCTCTAACTGCGCCGCAGCTGCTTACTGACCTAGCTGATCTGGAACACATCAGATAGTCAGAACCCTGCTATCTCAAAAAGGACTGTTGGGCACCTAAGCAACTTTGGGCTTGGAAATCTATCAGCCAACTCCTCTCCTGCCTGACCCAACCACAATATAGACAGGGAAACCAGCTGATCCGATCTGAGTGCAGGCTCTAACACCCACTGTCCAACATCCTAAGGAAGCTTCTGGAGAGCCCTAGCAACAACCTTTGGCTTGGGGCTCTCTTTACTTGCTCCCAACTTGCCTGGCCAATGTGGGACAAAGACAGCAACCTCATTGGTGGAACCACTAGGCCTGCTAACACCAGAGACAACCAGATGCCTAGAGGACAGTGCAAGAAGACTAGTAACAAAACTCAGAGCCATATGACACCAGAACCAGTAATCCTAATACAGCAGGCCCTGGAGATATCAACACCCATGAAGCATAAGAAGACTTTAAATCTGAGGTGATAAAAATGATAGAAGCTTTGAAGGAGGAAAAGAAATCACTCAAAGAAACACAGGGAAATACATTCAAATAGATGAAGGAATTGAATAAATCCTACAAAGAATTACAGGAAAATTCCACCAAATGGGAGAAAGAAAAGAATAAGACTATTCAAGACCTAAAGAGGTAATTAGAAGCAACAAAGAAAACACAAGCTGAGGCAGTCTTAGAGTTACAAAACATGGGGGAAAGAACAGGAATGCTGGACACAAGCCACACCAACTGAATACAAGAGGTGGAAGAGAGAATCTCAAGTGTGGAAGCTATGATAGAAGTTATTGATACATCAATCAAAGAAAACATTAAAAATAAGTTTTAAAATGTTCCTGATAAAAACACTCAAGAAATATGGGACACTATAAAAAAGACCAAACCTAATAATAGGAATAGAAGAAGGAGAAGACTCCAAGCTCCAAGGCCTAGAAAGCATTTTCAACAAAATCATAAAAGAAAATTTCCCCAACCCAAAGAAAGAAATGCCCATAAACATGCAAGAAGCCAAGAGAACTCCAAATAGATTTGACCAGAAAAGGAAATCTTCCCCACACATAATAATCAAAGCATTAAGTGAACAGAACAAAGAAAGACTATTACAAGCTGCAAGAGAAAAAGGTCAAGTCACATATAAAGGCAAACTGATCAGAATTACACTTGACTTCTCAACAGAGACTATGAAAGCTCGAAGGTTCTGGACAGAAGTAATGCAATCATTAAGAGACCACAGATGCCAACCCAGACTACTATACCCAGCAAAACTTTCAATAACCATAGATGTAGAAAAATATATATTCCATGACAAAACGAAGTTAAATCAGTACCTAACCATATATCCAGCCCTACAGAAGGTACTAGAAGGAAAACTCCAACTCACGAAGGCTAACTAAGCCCAGGAAACACCGGAAATAACTCCACATCCACAAATCCAAAACACAGAAACAACGCACTCTACCTCCACCAACATCAAAACAAAAGTAACTAACAACCACTGGTCATTCATATCTCTTAGCATCAATGGCCTCAACTCCCCAGTAAAAAAGACAGAATAGATGAAAAAACAAAATCCATCATTCTGCTGCATACAAGAAACACACCTCATCAATAAAGACAAATATTACTTCAGAGTAAAGAGTTGGAAAATTGTATTTCAAGCAAATGGACACAAGAAGCAAGCTGGAGTAGCCATTCTAGTATCTAATAAAATAGACTTTCAACTAAGAGTAATCAAAAGATATGAGGAAGGACACAACATCCTCATCAAAGGAAAAATACACCAAGATGATATCTCAATTCTGAACATATAGGCCCCAAATGCAGAAGCACCACATTTGTAAAAGAAACATTACTAAAGCTTAAAGTACACATCAAATCTCACACATTAATAGTGGAAGAATTCAACACCACTCTCTCCCCAGTAGACAAGTCCTAAAGACAGAAACTAAATGGAGAAACAAGGAAACTAATAGACATCATGAAACAAATGGACCTAACTAATATCTACAGAACATTTTACGCAAACACAAAAGAATACACCTTCTTTTCAGCACCTCTCGAACCTTCTCCAAAACTGATCACATACTTGGTCATAAAGCAAACCTCAAGAGATACAAGAAATTAAAAATAATCTCTTGCATCTTATCAGACCACCATGGATTAAAAATGGAACTCAACAACAAAAGAAACAACCAATTGCCTACAAACTCATGGAAACTGAACAACTCCCAACTGAATGACATCTGGGTAATGGACAAAATAAAAAGAGAAATTAAAAACTTCCTAGAATTCAATGAAACTTGAAGGCACAACATACCCAAACTCATACGACACAATGAAAGCAGTGCTAAGAGGAAAGTTCATAGCACTGGGTGCCTTTGTAAAGAAACTGGAGAGATCCCATACTAGCAACTTAACAGCACACCTGAAAGTTCTACAACAAAAAGAAGCAGACCCGCCCAACAGGAGTGGATGGCTGGAAATCATCAAATACAGGTCTGAATTCAATATATTGAAAACAAAATAATTTAAAGAATCAATGAAACTGAGAGCTGATTCTTTGAGAACGTCAACAAGATTGACAAACCTTTAGCCAAAGTAACAAAAAGGCAGAGGAAGAGTGTTCAAATCAACAAACTCAGAAATGAAAAGGGAGACATAATGAGAGACTCTGAGGAAATTCAAAGAACCATCAGGTCATACTTCAAAGCATATATGCCCAAAAAATGTGAAAACCTAAATGAAATAGATAACTTTCTTGATAGCTACCAAGTACCAAAATTGAATCTAGATCAGGTAAATGAATTGAATAGTCCTATCATACCTAAGGAAATAGAGGTAGTCATCAAACTTCTAACAACAACAACGCCCAGGACCAGATGGATTCAGTGCCAAATTCTATCAGCCCTTTGCAGAAGAGTTAATACCAATTCTCTTCAAACTATCTGTAAGATAGAAACAGAAGGAACATTACCAAATTTGTTCTATGAAGCCTCAGTCACCTTGATACCTAAACCACCGAGAGACTCATCAACAAAAAAAAAAGAGAATTTCAGACCAATTTCTCTTATGAACATAGATGCAAAAATTCTCAATGAAATACCTGCAAACCAAATTCAAGAACACATTAAAACTATCATTCACCATGACCAAGTAGGCTTCATCACAGACATGCAGGGATGGTTCAATATATGGAAATCCATCAGTGTAACTCATCATACAAACAAAGTGAAAGAAAAAACCCACATGGTCATCTCCTTAGATGCTGAAATAGCATTTGGCAAAATCCAACACCCACTCATGTTAAAAGTTCTGCAGATAGCAGGGATACCAGACACGTACTTAAACATAATAAATGCATTATACAGCAAGCCAATAGCCAACATTAAACTAAATGGAGAGAAACTTAAATCAATTCCGCTGAAATCAGGGATAACACAAGGCTGTCCATTCTCTTCATATCTCCTCAATATAGTATTTGAACTCCTAGCTACATGAATAAGACAACTAAAGGAGATCAAGGGGGATAAAAATCAGAAAAGAAATCAAACTCTGACTATTCACAGACAATATGATAGTATACAGAAATGACCCAAAAAATTCTATCAAGGAACTCCTACAGCTGATGAACACCTTCAGCAAAGTGGCGGGATACAAAGTCAACTCAAAAAAATCAGTAGCCCTCCACTATACAAGTGCAAACAGACAGAGAAAAAAGTTAGGGAAACTACACCCTTCACAATAGCCACAAACAACATAAAGTATCTTGGTGTAACTCTAACCAAGAAAGTGAAAGATTTGTATGAAAAAAAAAAAAACTTCAAATCTCTCAAGAAAGAATTTGGAAAAGATTTCAGAAGATTGAAAGATCTTCCATGCTCATGGATCAGGAGAATCAACATAGTAAACATGGCCATCTTACCAAAAGCAATCTACAGATTCAATACAATTCCCACCAAAATACCCACACAATCCATGTTTCACATGGAAAAAAAAACCCAGAATAGCTAAAACTATCCTGTACAATAAAAGATCTTCTGGAGGAATCTCCATCCCAGATCTCAAGCTGTACTATAGAGCAACAGTAATTAAGACAGCATGGTACTGGCATAGAAATAGACTGGTTGACCAATTGAATCAAAGACCCAGAAATAAACCCACATACCTATGGACATGATTTTTGACAAAGAAGCCAAATCCATACAATGGGAATAAGATAGCATACTCAACAAATGGTGCTGGTCTAGCTGGATAGTTCCATTTAGAAAAATGAAAATAGATCCATATCTATCACCCTGAACAAAACTAAAGTCGAAATGGATTAAAGACCTCAACATAAAACCAGACACACTAAATCTGTTAGAAGAAAAAGTGGGAAGAGCCTTAAGCTCATCAGCACAGTAGACAATTTCCTGAACAACACTAACAGCTCAGACGCTAAGATCAACCATTAATAAATGGGACCTTATGAAACTGAAAAGCTTCTGTAAGGCAAAAGACACTATAAACAGACAAAAACGAAAGCCTAGAGACTAGGAAAAGATCTTCACTAACCCTACATCTGACAAAGGGATAATATCAAAAATATATAAAGAATTCAAGAAATAAACACCACAAAACCAAATTATCCAATTAAAAATAGAGTACAGAACTAAACAGAGAGTTCTCAACAGAGGAATATTGAATAGCTGAGAAACACTTAAAGAAATGCTCAACAACCCTAGTTATCAGGGAAATGCAACTAAAAAAAAAAAAAAAAGACTGAGATTCCATTTTACACCTATCCAAATGGCTAAGATTTAAAAAAAAAAAACCTCGAGCCAGGTGTGGTGGCGCACGCCTTTAATCCCAGCACTCGGGAGGCAGAGGCAGGTGGATCGCTGTGAGTTCGAGGCCAGCCTGGTCTACAAAGTGAGTCCAGGACAGCCAAGGATACACAGAGAAACCCTGTCTCGAAAAAAAAAAAAAAAAAAACTCTAGTGATAGCACTTGCTGGCAAGGATGTGGAGAAAGGGGAACACTCCTCCATTACTGGTTGGAATGAATACTTGTACAACCACTTTGGAAATCAATCTGGTACTTTCTAAGGAAACTGGCAATAACTCTACCTCAGGACCCAGCCATACCACTCCTGGGAATATACCCGAACTATGCTCCACTATACAAAGAGGACATTTGCTCAACTATGTTCATAGCAGCTTTATTCATAATACTTAGAATCTGGAAACAACCTAGATGTCCCTCAACTGAAGAATGGATAAAGAAACTGTGGTACATATACACAATGGAATACTACTCAGCTATTAAAATCAAGGAAATCTTGAATTTTGTAAGCAAATGGATGGAACTAGAAAAGATCATCCTGAGTGAGGTAACCCAGACCGAGAAAGAAACACATTATATACTCACTCATAAGTGGATATTAGCCACATAATACAGAATGACTACACCACAACGCAGAGACTGAAACATCGACCAAAGACCATATATGATGTGGACCTAGACCCTCTGCTCAGATGTAGTAACACAGTCTCCTTGTGGATCCTATATGTGAAGAGTAGGGACTTCTTCAGACATGTACTCTGGCCACTGAGCTTAGATCACCGAACAAGTCCTTGCAGGACGGCCTTCCCAGGCTACAGAGGAAGAGGTTACAGGTGGTAGAGATGAGACTTGATAGGCTGAGGTCAGATGTTAGGGGAGGAGAGCTCCCTTTCTGAGCACTAGGGGAGGGAGGGAGAGGGTGTGAAGGAGGAAGGGGGATGGGGAAGGAATGAGGGAGGGGGATACAATCGAGATGTGAAAAATTTAAACTGCAGAACAAGCAGGAAACTTATAATGCTAATTCCACTATGTGGGAATAGCTCTGAGACTGGCTCCTTGTTGGCTACAGAACCCCTATGAATTACTATTAGATACCATTCTTCATATGGCATGACTGAAGACTTACAGATTTGGGTTTTTTTTCTGCTCATACAAAGAGCAGAAAACCAGCCTTAATTGGTCTGTGCATTACACGCACACCTTATACACTTATAATTTTAGGACTGTATAATGCTTGTGAGAAATTATATGCTTTCAAAATAAAAGAGCCAGACAATGACATTGGATCAGACCTGACAGGATGCATTCCTCTCAGCATGCTGGACACTGACATCCTGTATCCTTCATGTTCCAGCACCAAGTGCTTCAGTTGCTGTTCCTCATTAGAACAAGACAGCTCCCAGGACACTTTCAAAGAAAACTTCCAATCCCAATTGGACCAGCATCTCAAACTGTCCCACACAGGACTCTATTTAAGCCTGAAATTACTCAACATTTAGAAACTGGAGCAAAATGTGTTTCTTAGCTTGTTTAACCATTTCCCCAATTTTATTTGGGCCCCTACAAAGGTTTTATTCATCCCAAATCAGCTGGAAGAAACCTTAAGAGAATGATGCCCCATTTCCTTTGGCGGGGTCAGGTAGGTTTTTGGTGCTTTCTTTCGCAACAGAGGGTTGTTATCAAGGGGAGATGGTTACAAGTTATTATTTGTCTTATCTAGAGAGAAAACAAGGTTGGACTCAGGGACATCTCTCTTTTCCTTTACCTTACATTCTTAGGTTTGGAGATAGGGGTTGAAAAGAAAGAAGGGGGAATATAGAAATATATAGGAAAGATAGAACAAAGAGTAGATTAGTGAATCTCCTCAACTTAATGGCTCAATTGTCACTCACAGGTTATTTTAAATTCACTGGTATAGAATTTTGTTTATACATGCAAAATAAGTTTAATTCTAGGTACAGTGGTATAGAATTCAAATGTAAGATTATTCATATATATATATTCTACTTCCAATACTGTGAAAGTGCTATTTCAGGCTGTTTAGAATAACTAAGTTATACAAGTTAATTGTTAGTTGGTCAAATCATGGTCATGTCAATTACTAGTATATTTTATCACATAGGTGTGGCACATAGATATGATTCTATAGAAAGATAAGGTGGGATAGATAAGGTCTTCAGAAACCTCAGAGATATGCAGAGTATGGCATTGTAAAATGTTTTTGTTATTTTAAAGATTCACTGATAATGAGACAGGTTAACTCCTGGCAATACCCAGCCTACCTCAAAGAGGATGGTGAGCATCAGAGAATCTCCTTATGGAGATAGCTTCAAATGTGGCAAGCAAGTCACTGAGCAAAATGTCCTCATTTCTACCTCAGACAGAATTCCGCCTAAAAGGGGGCAAGCTTGCATGCAGGCTGAGTCCATGGCCAACCTCTGCCAACACAGGGTAAGCAAGTCCTCAGTAGTACCTGCCTCACAAATATGTCTGTCAGTATATTGGGCCAGAAGGCTGAAGAAGATGTTCCAATGTTATAGAGAGTTTGGGTGACTATTCAGGTAGTAAATTCTCTCTGCCATCTTCTCATTTGGAAAGCTACTAACCTGTACTCCTGGTATACTCAGGTAATCAAGTTTATTCCTTCTCAAGTCTCAGATGGGGTTAAAGACCAGGTAGCTTAGTTTTACAATGACGCTTAGTTGTTTAGGGGTTAAGATTTTTTTTAGGTCTAGATAGATGTTTTAGGTTGATAATGACAAGATGTGATGGAGATTGCTGTACGTCCAGAATTTTAGATGCACCAAGATTGGAAACATATTATCTTCAAGGCTGTCAAATACAAATAGCCAAACCTCTAAGAATGTAACATTTATATAATTCCTGATTGTGTCATGGTTCTTCTTGCTATAGGTAGTTTATTGTATATATGTGTAATAATATAAGTGTATATGTAAAAATATGAAAAAAGAAATAACAATCAACTATGACAAAATACAATATAATAAAATGTCAAAGATAGAAAAAATAATCTCTAACTCTAAATTGATTAGAAGAAAAAGTGGCAAAGAGCCTGCAACACATTGGCACAAGAGACAACTTCCTGAACAGAACACCAACAGCCCAAGCCTTAAGGTCAATAATTAGTAAATGGGACCTCATGAGGCTGAGAAGCTTCTGTAAGGCAGAAGACACTGTCAACAGAACAAAGTGACAGCCTACAGACTGGGAAAAGATCTTCACCAACTCTACATCTGACAAAGGTCTAATATATAAAATATGTAAAGAACTCGAGAAATTAAACTCCTCCAATCAAGAAATGGGGATCAGAACTAAATAGAGAATTCTCAACAGAGGAACATCGAATGGCTGAGAAACACTTAAAGAAATGCTCAATGTCTTTAGTCATCAGAGAAAGGAAAATCAAAAAGACTCTGAGATTCCATCTTATACCCATCAGAATGGCTAAGATAAAAAATTCAAGTGACACTGCATGCTGGCAAGGATGTGGAGAAAGAGAAACACTCCTTCATTGCTGGTGGGAGTGCAAACTTGTACAACCACTTTGGGAATCTATCTGATGATTTGTCAGGAAACTAGGAATAGGGCTTCCTCAAGTCCCAGATATACCACTCTGTAGAATATACCCAGAAAATGCCCCACCACACAACAAGGACATATGCTCAACCATGTTCATAGAAGTCTTATTCATAATAGCCATAACCCAGAAACAGCCTAAATGCCCTTCAGTTGAAGAATGGATAAAGAAACTGTGGTACATTTACACTATGGAATACTGCTCAGCTTTTAAAAACAAGGAAACCCCAAAATTTCTGGACAAATGGATGGAACTAGAAATTATTATATTGATTGAGTTAACCCAGAAGCAGAAAGACTCACATGGTATATACTCACTTATAATTGGGCACTAGCCCAAAAGGCATGTCCCATGAAAGTCTTCACTTACCAGGAGATTGGGATAGATGTGAGGACATCCTATTGGGACTCTAGCTAAGAGAAATATAGGAGATGGGGAAATAGAAGATCCAGGGGGTCTTAGAAACCTACTAGAAGAACATCATGATGGGTGGATCAGAGCCCAGGGGGGTCTGCTCAAACTATTGCACTAACCAAGGACAATACAAGTAGTAAAGATCGAACCCCTACTCTGATCTACCCAATGGACAGGACAGTCTGCACAGTTATGTGGAGAGTGGGGACTGACTCTGACATGAACTCTGGTGCCCCGTATTTGACGACCTCCCCTTTGGTGGGGAGGTCTGGTGACACTCAAATTAAGAATAAACATGCTGCCAAGATGAGACTTGATAGCCTATGACCATAAAGTATGGGAGTAGGTCCCCCTTAGTCATAGACCTAGGGGAGGGGAATAGGGTGAAAGTGGGAGGGAGGGAGGAATAGGAGGATACAAGTGATTGGATAACAATTTAGTTGTAATCTGAATAAATTAATTAAAGAAAAATTAAAGAAAAAATAATCTCTAACTAATCCTGCCCACTGTCTTGATTGGACGATGAAGTGAACAATTCTAGTCAGTTCATCTTTCACTTAAATATCTTTGCATTTAAGTGATCCTTTTCAATTACTAATATAGTCACAAATCAATGAGTTAAATTGCATGAACCTGGCTCATTCATGAGATTCCTTCCTTGTGAAGCACCAAATGTGTGAGGTGGGCAGTTGAGTTGGATGCAAGAAGGTGACTATGATCACAGCTTATCAGGACTCATCTGGATAGCCTGCATCGCCTTCCTCGGTGCCCCTGCTGTACTTCCCCACCAAAGGGAAGTGATCAAATTGGGTGCAGAGTTCATGTCAGAGGTAGTCACTGCTCCCCCCACAACTCAACTCTGTTGAATGCGCTGTCAATTGGCTATATCTGAACAGGGAGTCTAGGTTCACTGCATGCATTGTCCTTGGATGGTGCAACAGTTAGTGCAGCCCCCACCAAGTCCAGGACTGCCATCCTTGATGGTTTCCTTGTGGGGCTCCTAAGCCTCTGGGTCCTTCTATCCCTCCGCTCTTCCGTATCACTGTCAGGATTGTGCCCAAAGTCTGGCCCTACTCTTTTACACCACTCTGAGCACTGTATCCAGAGTCTGGCCCCACTCTTCTACACCACTCTGAGCACTGTGTCCAGAGTCTGGCTGCGAGTCTCAGCATCTTTCACATTTCCCTGCTGGGTGGAGATTCTCAGAGAATTATCTATGTTGGATTAATATCCATTTATAAGTGAGTATAATATATACCATACATGTCTTTCTGGGTCTCAGTTACCTCACTCAGGATGATCATTTCTAGATTTATCCATTCGCCTGCAAATTTCAAGATTTTTTAAAATTCTTAATAGCTGAGTAGTATTCCATTGTGTAAATTTACCACAGTTTCTTTAACCATTCTTCCGATGAGCGGCATCTAGATTGTTTCCAGATTCTGGCTATTACGAATAAATTTGCTGTGAATATAGTTGATCAAATGTTCTTGTTGTATGGTGGAGATTGATTTCCAAAGTGGTTATACAAGTCTGCACTCCTACCAGCAATGGAGGACCGTGAAAAATATCTTCACCAACCCTACATCCGGCAAAGGGCTAATATCCAAAATATGTAAAAAGCTCAATAAGTTAAATAACACCAAACCAAATGATCCAATTAAAAAATGGGGCCCAGAACTAAACAGAGAATTCTTAAAAGAGGAACACTGAATGGCCGAGAAGCACTTAAAGAAATGTGCAACATCCTTAGTTATCAGGGAAATGCAAATCAAAACTCTGAGATTCCATCTTAACCAGAGTGGTTAAGATCAAAAATTAAAGTAACAGTACATACTGGCGAGGGTGTGGAAAAGAAAGGGGAAAATTTTTTACTTTTAAGGCACTCCTCTTCTGTTTCCAGTGTATTTACTTGGTATTATTTTCTAACAGCATTAATTAATCATAAACATAGCCCTATATCTTATTTATGTAAAAGCACAGGCTATATAATACATGTCAAATATTTTATAGAAATGTAAATATAAAAAATTCAAAGATAAATGCAGCTCATTCTACTTGATGTAGATTCTGCACAAGTATAAAATCTTTATTAACAGACAGTGTATGTATGACTCAAAATAATTACTCATGTGAGAAATATAGTAAAACGTCTATGGTTCAGAATAGATAACAAAAAAATTCTTCACCTGACAGTTTTAATTTGTATAGTGATGGGCCATGTATAAGGAACCAGAAATCATAACATCCACAAACAAATGTGTGTTTATATAGAGACCAAGACATGAGATCTAATCCAACACACCTCTTTAAATCCTATTCCCCATTGTATCATAGAGTCAGACAAAAGTAGTTAGTGACCTTGGGGAGCTTTTGGAGAAAATGTTCCAACTTTCATCTTTTGTCTAAGACCATTTGGAAAATTCCAGAAGTTGAGAATATTATACTCTTCATCTAATTTCTTTTGTGGATCCATAACCACGCGGTTTCCAGCACCACTTTTGAAATGGATATTCTTGAGAAAAGGGTGTAGCTAAAAGAGTTGCAGAATATTGTGATCAATTTATTTCCAGAAATGATCAGCAGAGCCCAGTGAAGCAACACCCTGCACTGATTGTAATCCCTCTTCCAAGCTACAACAAGCTACACTGAGCATTATGATGAAAGTTCCAACAGTGGCACTATCATCATGTTTCTAGACAGTCAATGTCAAAGGAAAGCAATCACACATACACATACACATACATACAAAACAGCAAACCAAACAAAAACAATTAACCAAGACATGCTGTTTGAGGCAAATTTCCACAACCTTGAAATGCAAGCCACAACCATTTATTTAAGGAAAACACTCACATTTCAGTTTGTAAACTTGAGTGTTGTTGATTTCCACAGTGTAAGAAGTGGAAAGTTATCTAACAGAACCATTCATTCAGGACTTGAACCTTAAGGTCTTGTAGCATTTGCCCATTCAGCATCTGGTTCTCTTATTTCCATTCTGGAATGTACTTTGAGATAATGAGAACTCAAATTGAGCATATTACCATCAGAAGATTCTGGGGTTATGTTTAAACACTGGATTTTGACATATGTGCATATAATCCTTGTTATTGCCATCTACTCAACACGTACATTGACACATGTGTCTGCTAATGTTTAGACAAGTAACTACAGTTGGCCGTGTCCTTCTTGGTAATCTTCCATGAAGTGCAATGGCGTATTGAATGTTTCTATGGAGCTTCAGTGTCACAAATTTCTATTGTTAGGACATAAGAAGAGACATTACCTCCCAGGGGTAGGCATCCCTTTCCTCATTTTGATGAGGTTGAGTTTGTACTTGTTTGAGAGTCATCTCATGAAGACTGTGAGCCACGGCATATACAGAATTATATATATATTGTAACTCTCTTCAGTCATGTCCATGTCCCATATATTCATAGGCAAAGATTCCAAGGAAGCATTGGGTAAACAGTTATCCAAAATTTTACAATCTTGTACAGAAAAAGAGCAATTGAAATACCTATTCCACAGAATGGCAATATAATGATCTTCAGGGTATTGGAAAGGGTTATATGTTTGGATAAACTTTCTAAAACCAGGAATCTCATCATGATGGTGTGAGAAAAAGAGGCTTCCATGCAATGAATCAAAGAGTAAATAATCACGAGTGGCAGTTAAATCCCATTGTGAATTCATGACCCAGACTTTCCATGTTATTATCAATTGTATTAGATTTAGCATTACACTATGTAAAGATTCAGTGTCTTCATAAATGATAACAACATTTGCAGATGATATCATAATCAGCTTGAGAGTTTCTTTGGATCCATAGTCAAAGGCAAGCAAGTTTTCTGGCATCATTCTTACAAAATCCACACACATTCTATTCCTGTCCATCTCTCCCATCAAGTCGGATAGAACCTGGATTCCATTGTGGTTATCTATGAGGACAAGTCCCACCCAGGTCCAGCTGAAATGAAGCATCAAAGACACAATACCACATGACAGTGATGTGTCCTTTGCAGCTGTCTGGTAGAGAGCAGAGAACTGTCCTCTGTCACTCAGGATATTGTCAAATGGCCCAAAACTAAGCTGAAGAGAATTTCAAATAAAAAAACAAGAAACAGAAACCAATCTTAGACCTGAGGCAGCACTTGCTATTGGTAGGGACTAACTTATGTTCATGTTATTTTAAACACCTATATCATCGTGAAGACATTTACTGAGCATTCTTGAAAGACGGAGTTTGCTGAATACCCCCAAATGGGCTCCAGCCTCTTTCTCTTCTCTATCTCAAGAAATGTCTATGAGGCTACATAAACCAATGCCCAACTTCTTCCTTTTGATAAATAAAAAGTGGGTCTCTCTCCTTTACAGGTGAAAACACTGGAAAACTCAGCAGATTAATACTGGTTTCTTGTTCCCTCCCAGCTATGTCCCTTACCTGTGGGTATTTGTAGAGATTCAGCAGTGTCCCAATACGTGCAGATGTTGCCCATGATGTCCCTGTCAGTATAGCAACAGTTTTGTTCTCCCTTCTACATGTGTAATTGGGAACATTTATTCCCATACCCGAGAGCCAACTGAAAGCTTCCCCCAGCATATTCCATTCACTTCTTTGGACATTATAAAGATCAAATCCTAAAGATATGTTGGGTAAAAGATGAGGGTTCCTGTTGATCTCCTCTGTGGCAAATATGAAGGCCAAATAACACTGGTAGTTCTTCATCTTGAACCTGCAGAAAATATTTGTCAACATTAAGGAAGAGGCCTGGGCATGATGGTGCATGCCTTTAATCCCAGCACTCAGGAGGCAGAAGATGGAGGATCTTTGTGAGTTACAGGCCAGGCTGGTCTACAAAACGAGTCCAGGACAGCCAGGGCTATTGCACAAAGAAATACTGTCTGAAAAAAACAATGAAACAAAATTGAGGAAGAGAGCCTATACTACTGTATTCCAATTTGATGACCTGGCTTTTGTAACTTCAGTGTTGTGTCTCAAAAGGCAATAAATTTTTGCCATTAATATATTAGTTTATAATATTGGCCATTAAAATAGCAAGTTTGGATGGCCAGCATACAGAGCAAGTGATGGTTCAATTACCAAAACCCCAGGGTCAATCTATACCTCCTGGACAGGAACATTGTACTGAAACAATTTCACCCTTGAAATCTTCTGAAAAGGAGATCCAAATTTCCAGACCCACTAATATATTGACACTGTAAGGAAATAATCAGTCAATATAGTTTTCCATTCCCAAAGCCTACCTTTTTATGTGACAAAACCACACATCATGTTTACACTATCAGTACTTCCATGGAGAGACCACAGCTCTTTTTTTTTTCTGACTAAGGGATAATGCTGCTTATGGAGATTAGCATTTGTCTCTGAACTTTGTTTTGGGTTTTGGGGTTCCCATACTAGCAGGTCATTCTGACCAACGTTTCCTTTATGCCATTACTATCTCCCTATCCTTTGTGAGACCCATACGATCAAGAGCATAGTAGTTGAGCTCACTAGCACTGACTTCACAGCCTGCAGCCATGACTTGAATCCTCTGGGGATTTGTTGTGCTATGTGAAATCAATTTGTGTCTATCCTCTTATCTGCCTTACTGTTTCTCTCTCACTATCTTCTTATCCAAGCCAAAGAAAATGGATTACACAGAGACCTGAAGTTTCCTGATGGAAAATGTGTTTGCCCTGAGGTTGAGTACACATAGAACAGATAACAACTACTTGATTTGCTGTACCCTTAACTTGGGGTTACTCATAAAGATGGAAGCAACCATGGGTCTTGGCAACCTCTGTGATAATGATATCATAAAGAAGACTGCCTTCAGTCTAAGTTGAATTCTAGCCTGTGTCCAGTCAAAATGCAGAGATGATTCCCTCAGTGCTTCCAAAAGATGCCATAGTCAGGCCAACAAGGCCCTCACTAATAGTATAAGTAAACACTAGAAGGATCAAAGATTCTTCAGAACCCCATGTGAGCATTTAGGCCTGAATTTTCCATAGGCATTAAGAGAAAAACAGAAGTTAATTTTTGTTAAATACATAGTTTTAAGCATGCACCAGCAAAGTATCATCACCTTTAAAATTCTCAATGTGTTTTGTTGCTATTGTGAAGGATGTTGTTTCCCTAATTTATTTCTCAGCCTGTTTATCTTTTGTATAAAGGAGGGCTACCAATTTTTAATAATTGATTTTGTATTCAGCCACATTGCTAAAGGTACCCATCAGCTGTAGGTGTTCCTTGGTAGAATTCTTGGGGTCACTTATGTATACAATCATATCCTCTGTAAAACAGCGATACTTTGACTTCTTTCTTTCCAATTTGTATCTTTTTTACCTTCTTCGTTTGTCTTATTGCTCTAGATAGGACTGCAAGTACTATATTGAAGAGATATGGAGAAAGTGAACAGCCCCGTCATGGCCCTGATTTCAGTGGAATTGATTTAAGTTTCTCTCCATTTAGTTTGAAGTTTGCAATAGGCTTGCTGTATATTGCCTTTACTATGTTTAGGTATGTGCCTTATATACCTGATCGCTCGAAGACCTTTAATATAAAAGAGTGTTGGATGTTGTTGAATACTTTCTCAACATGGAAGGAGATAATCATGTGAGGTTTTTTATTTCAGTTGGTTAATATGATTGGTTACATTGATGGATTTCCATACACTGAACCACCACTGCATGATTGGTATGAAGCCTACAGTTTGAAACATTCTTTGATTTGGTTTGCAGGTATTTTTTGAGTATTTTTGCACCAGTGTTCATAAGAGAAATTGGTCTGAAGTTCTCTTTCTTTTGTGGTTTATGTATCAAGGTGACTGTGGCTTTGTAGAGTGAATTTGGTAATGTTCCTTCTGTTTTGATTTTTGTGGAGTAGTTTGAAGAGAATTGGTATTATCTCTTCTTTGAAGGTCTGGTAACATTCTACAATGAATCCATGCAATCTTGGGCTTTGTTGTTGTTGTTGTTGTTGTTGTTGTGAGACCTTTGGTGACTGCTTCTATTTCCTTAGGAGATAGAGGACTATTTAATTTGTTTACCTGATCTTTATTCATTAATAGCTATCAAGAAAACTGTGTTTATTTAGATTTTCAAATTTTGTGGCATATAGGCTTTTGACATAAGACCCAATAATTCTTTGGATTTCCTTGGTGCCTGTCATTATGTCTGCCTTTTCATTTCTGATTTTGTTGATTTGAGTCTATCTTGTTGATTTCTCTTGGTTTTCTTGATTCTTTGAATTGTTCTCTTTGTTCTTAAGTATTGATTTCAACCATGAGTTTGATGATTTCCAGCCATCTACTTCACTAGTGTGTGTCTATTTTTTTGTTCTAGAGCTTTCAGGTGTGCTCTTAAGTTTGCTAGTATGGGATTTCTCCACTTTCTTTATAAAGGCCCTTAGTGCTGTGAACTTTCTATTTAGTACTGATTTCACTTTGTCCCATAAAAAGTGGTGCCTACATTTTCATTGAATTCTATGAAATCTTTGATTTCTTTTGTTATTTCATCCTGGCCCAGAGGAATGACTCTAACCACACAACTGAAAGATCTGAATGACAAATGCTTCCAGGCTCTGAAGAAAGAAATTGAAGGACATATCAGAAGATGGAAAGATCTCCCATGCTTGTGGATAGGTAGGATTAACATAGTAAAAATGGCCATCTTATCAAAAGCAATCTACAGGTTCAATGCAGTTCCCATCAAAACACCAAGACAGTTACTTAAAGGCATAAAAGAATAATTCTCAACTTCATTTGGAAAAATAAAAACCCTGGACAGCTAAGACAATCTTATACAATAAAAGATATTCTGGAGGTATCTCCATCCTTAATCTCAAGATGCAATATAGAGCAAGAGTAATAAAAAAACAGCAGGTCCTGGCATAGAAACAGACAGGTGGAGCAATGGAATCAAACTAAAGGCCCAGAAATAAACACAGACACATATGGACACTTGAATTTTGACAAAGAAGCCAAATCCATACCATAGAAAAAATATAGCATCTTCAAGAAAAGGTGCTGGTCTAACTGGATATCTATAGGTAGAAAATGCAAATAGATGCATGTTTATTACCCTGCATGAAACTGAAGTCCAAGTCAATTAACCATCTCAACATAAACCCAGACACACTAAATCTGTTAGAGGAAAAAGTGGGGAAGAGCCTCAAGCTCATTGGCACAGCAGACGTCTTCCTGAACAGAACGCCGATAGCTCAGGATCTAAGATCAACAGTTAATAAATGGGAACTTATGAAACTGAAAATCTTCTGTAAGGCAAAGGACACCAACAGCAGAAGAAAATGACAGCCGGCAGACTGGGAAAAGATATTTAAAAGGGCTAATATCCAAAATATATAAAGAATCAAGAAATTAAACACCTTGAAACCAAATAATCCAATTCTAAAATGTTGTACAGAACTAAACAGAGCATTGTCAATAGAGGAATACTGAATGGCCAAGAAACACTTAAAGAAATGTTCAAAGTCTCTTGTCATCAGAGAAATGCAAATCAAAGGGACACCTATCAGAATGTCTAATATCAAAAATTCAACTGATAGTACATGTTGGGAAGGACGTGAAGAAAGGGGAACACTCCTCCTCTGCTGGTGAGAGTGCATACTTATTCAACCACTTTGGAAATCATTCTGGTGTGTTTTAGGAAAATTGGGAATAGTTGTACCTTAAGACCAAGCCATATCACTTCTGGGCATATTCCAAAAAGATGCTCCATCATAATACAAGGAGATTTGCCCAACAGTATTCATAGAAGCTTTATTCATAGTAGCCAGAATGTGGAAACAATGTAGATGTCCTTCAACTTAAGACTGGGTTAAAAAGAAACTGTGCTACATTTACACAATAGAGTACTACTCAGCCATTAAAAATAAGGAAATCTTGAAAATCTTAGGTAAATGGATGGAACTAGAAAAGATTATCCTGAGTGAGGTAATCCAGACCCAGAAGGCACACATGGTCTATAGTCACTTATCAGCGGAGATTAGCCAAATGATATAGGCTATCCACACTACAATGCACAGACCTAAAGAAACTAAATAACAAGGAGGACCCTAGAGAGAATACTTAATTCTCATTCAGAAATACAAATAGAATAGACTCAGGTAGCTGTTGAAGAGGAGCAACAGGAAGGGAGATTGCCATAGAGGTCCACTAAAAGACTCCACCCAGTAGTAGATCCAAGCAGATGCTGAGACACACAATAAGAAACAACAGCAGCCAGCAGATGCTTTCTAATGCTCTCCAATGTTTTGATCATCAGGAAAATGCAAAACAAGTCATTTAAGAATTCAGTGGTCCTAGGGTTTTGAGTAAGAGTGATTCACTTACCAGGAAACTGGGACAGAGGGGAGAGCATCCTATTGGGACTCTAAATGAGAGATGCATGGGAGAATAGCAAAATAAAAGGATACAGAGGGTCCTAGAAACCTACAAGTAGAACAATTTGATAGGCAGATTTGGGCCCAGGGGTCCCACTCAAACTAAGGCACCAGCCAAGGACAATACAGGAGGTAAACTTTAAACCTCTTTCCCAGATCTAGCCAACGGTCAGAATATTCTCCACAGTTGAGTGGAGAGTGTGATATGACTTTCTCACGTACTCTGGTGCCTCACATTTGACCATGTCCCCTGGAGGGGGAGACCTGGTGGCACTCAGAGGAAGGACAGCAGGTTCCCAAGAAGAGACTTGATACCCTATGAGAATATACAGGGGGAGGTAATCCCCCTCAGGAACAGTCATAGGGGAGGGGAATAATGGGAAAATGGGGGCGGGGAGGGAGGAATGGGAGGATACAAGGGATGGGATAAACATTGAGATGTAACAAGAATAAATTAATAAAAAAAGAAAGAAAAAAAATTTTAAAAAAGAGTGATTCAAGATGTACAGGTACGTCATTAGGAAAGAATGAGGAAAAGAAATGACTGCTCTTTGTTGGGGGCTGTTCTGGTGCTCTGTGTATTAAGAGGCTAAATTCTTGACCCCTGTATCTGGTTGCAGTCCAGACCAGTGCATTCTCATGTGCACTTAAGGTTGTTCTGTAAAACTGGCTTCCCAATAATCACTAATTGGTTAATGAAGAAAGGCTGGCACCTGTGGCTAGGCAGAAGACAAGTAGATGGAGCTTTGGTTCCCAGGCTTGGGGACTCAGGTAGAGACCACGAGGTGGAAAGAAGAGAGGAAAGATATGGAAGAGGGATGGCAGCCAGGAGGTGAGGACACAGGAGTTATTATGAGAAGATGCATCATACAGAAAGGGCCAGATCAATACTAAATGCAAATATCTTAGGGATTTTGACAGGGAAGTAGACAAATAGCTTAGAGGGTTAATATCTGCCCAGATCTATTGCTGTAAAACTTATTATAAATCTAATAAGTCTCTGTGTTTTTTACTCAGGAGCTAAATGGTCTAAACTGGGGTAGAAATTCCTAATAGATATTTAGAAACAAAGCAAAGGGAGCATAGCAAATTCCCCAGAAAATAACTCTTAACATATTTCTTAATGTTTCCTGATCTACTACAATTCCATTGGGAAAAAAATCTATGACATTGAGTACATTAGCAACTCATTTTCAAAGAGAAGGTAAAACAGTGGACAAACTAATGTATACTTAAACCATTGACATTCAAGGAAAATCAGTTTTCCTAGTATATAAAAATATTAGTACTGGTAAATAGAGTAGAAGAATTGACATGCTTATTTCTGAATTTAGAAATTGTATAAATATTAAGAAAATAAAAACACAAAAAAGGATGGTTAGATTGAGATATATTATGAAAGCCACGTTTTTCAATAAAAGAAAACAATACCATTATGAAATTTTGTATAATTACCACAAAGAAAATGTTATATCCCATAGAACAAAAATATGCTCATTTAGAAGAAAATACTTATACCCAATCAGAAACATGAGGTCCATGTGTTCATGTAATATATTCTTTAAAACCACACATGTGTGTCCTATTCTGGCTGCAACAGACATGCTCATACTTGCTCAAATGCCATTCTGACATATCCACTTACCTATATTTTTAGGCACATGTGAAAAATGGTGCTCCTACATACACATAGAGATATTGTCTGCTACTACTCTCCTGGAGGGACATTGTTGTCTGTGCTTATTATCTTTTAAATTATCACAACATGAAAGAATATTTAATTAACAATTAAGCCACAAAATTACCGCAATAGAAAATATTGCTGTCCCCACATGTAATGATCTTTTTGTTATGATGATCAGAATGACCATTGTAGAGCCAATGAAAACGTGAAGAAAAGAATCTGAAAAGGGAGAAAGAATAAACCCACTTCCCTCATGCAATCATACGGGCACGCAACTATAATTGACATTGGCTATGTCAATTTCTGTCTATGTCATCAAGACATACTTAGTATCTACAAAATTTTCCTGTATGATCATTTTACCTGATCTACTTACATTTCCTCAGCTGGTGACTTACCACTCCACTCAGGATTTAACAAAGACACAATCATACGACATGGTCTTAAATTTAACTTCACTTCTAATTGCCTGTCAGCAATTTCATTTTATCTATCTGTGTTCCACTTTTACACCATAGAGTTTGCAAATACTTAGACACATGAATCAAGTAGAGAAAATGAGGCAAAACTGATGGATTCTGAAAGATTTCTAATCAAAATTAATTTCTAAAATGTGATAAAAGAAGTCTCAACTCGAAATTCTCACATTTCTCCTCTGAAATCAGCTGCAGCTAGCACAGGCAATCCCTGTCACTGAAATATCATCTAAGAAACTTTGTAGTTATTACCGTCATTAGGATTATTTTTCATGAGAAGCCACATTGAAAACTGGTCAAAGCAATGTGTTAGTTTTTCTTCAGTATTCCTTCTGCAGAGAAAGCCATTAATAAAACTGACACCCACCCCACCCCACCCCCCGAGCAGCTAAAAGCAGGGCAGAGCAAGGTAGAGAGTTTCAGAGCATCATGTTTTTAATTACCTGAAATAAAAATACTTTTTTTTAAATCCTTGAAAAAGAGAATAGAAAAGCATACCTGTAAAAAACTTACATGACTACAAGAGAAGAAAGCCTGGATGGGACATAAAAATTATATTGACGTGAATACAAATTTAATTGAGAACAATGAAAACTTAATTCTGAGGTTGAATAAAAGCTTAGAAGAACTTACCTCATAAGATATTTTCCTTCAACGTTAAAACCAATTGTTTCATTTTTATGAAATAATTAAAAAGAGGAACAAAGGCAGCAATCACCACATCTCCATCACTGTACTGACTCCAGCGTGCATTTGATCTGCACTTAGAAGTATCAAAGGTGCACAGAAGAATACGAGCCTGGAGGAGCCAGAAGATAAGTATCCAAGAGAGCATCATAAAATAGAAGTGTTGACCACACTGTAAGCACAGGTACGTGAATCTCTAAAATTGCTCAGCAGCTATGTACACAGCTTGTGTGTTTGTGAGCATGTGCATTTGTAATATTGTTGGCGAGTGACATCATCACTCTATTCACTTTTTTGTCAAGCCTCTTTTACTCTATGGAGAATTCTGAACATTTTTCTTCCCTGAGTCTACCCATCTGAGGTACTACATTCAATAAAAAATAAATAAATAAGGTTCAAAATGCATGTGTAGATCTGTATCCTCAGGCCACATGATTTCATCTATGAGGACAGACAACAAGACCCCAGGGATGACTCCTCATGAGTAGACTTGCACAGACTTTTGTACCGTGGATGGCGCAAATGTCTTCCAACCAAAGATGCCATGGGGGTTGACAAGAAAACTTTCAGAAAACATCCAACCCAGAAATAGCCCAGTGAAAATCAGTAGGACATCCTGTTCGCTAAAGCTGATCATTGCCTATGCCAATCCAACTTGCCAGTATCCTGGAGGGAGACATAAAGCCCTGTCTCTATGAGTTAGGCATGTCTGCATATTGATATTCCATTAATGTCTCCTACTAATCCAAAGGACTCTCGGTCTTACTCCTGGGAGGCTGATAGGCTGAATTTATGAATTCCAAATCAGTGGTTTAATTTCAATGCTTAGATTAGGTTTCCTGATTTCATTCTGAAATCTGACCTACTGTGCTGTTGTTTCTTCTTTTCAATGGCCAATCATTCACTTGTTGTAAAATACTTATTTCTCCCTCCCTATCTATAGGAAGAGCTTCAATCAATATTTATTCTTTCCTTTGAACAGGGCTTCTCTGTGTAGCCTTGGCTGTCCTGGACTCACTTTGCAGACCAGGCTGGCCTGATGATCAAACAAGCTGTTATTGAAAGTTTTTCTGGGTATAGTAGTCCAAAATGGCATCTGTGATCACTTAGGGTTTGCAAGACCTCTACCCAGGCCCTTCGGGTTTTATGGTCTCTGCTGAAAAGTTAGGTGTGATTCTAATAGGTTGCCATTGTATGTTATTTGGCCTTTTCCCTTGCTGCTTTTAATATTTTTTTCATTGGTCTATACATTTTGAGTTTTGAGTTCTATATAGAAGGAAGATTTTCTTTTCTGGTCTACTTTATTTGGTGTCCTGTAGGCCTCTTTTATGTTTTTATGCATCTCTTTTTTTTAATTGGGAAAATTTTCTCCTATGATTTTGATGGAAATATTTTCTGTTCTTTGCGCCTGGCATCTTTTCTTTCCTGAATTCCTATTATCATTGGTTTTCTTTTTTCATGCTGTCCTTGATTTTTGCATGTTTTGTGTCAGGAATTTTTTTAGATTTAACATTTTCCTTTGACAGGTGCATCAAATTCTTCCATTATATCTTCTACACCTGAGATTCTTTCCTCTATCTCTTGTATTTTGTTGATGATGCTTATTTCTGTGGTTCCTGATTTCTTCTAAGTTCTCTCTTTCCAGGCTTTCCTCAGTTTGTGCTTTTTTCATTGTTTCCATTTTCATCTTCAGATATTAAACCATTTTATTGATTTCCTTCACCTGACTGTTTGCATTTTCCTGAATGTCTTCAAGTGATTTTCAATTTCCCCTCTATAGGCCTCTGTCATGGCCTCTCTAAGGTCCTCAATCTGTTTGGCTGAAGCTTCTTGTATTTGTTTATGGCTATTATTCATTTCCTCTATTATCATCTTCATTATGAAAGATTTGAGGTCATTTTATTGTGTTTCAGTTGTGTTTGAGTTTCCAGGGCTGATTGCTATAGGATAACTCGGCTCTGGCGCTCCAATATTATTTATGCTTTTGTTTGTGTTTTTAAGCTTGCCTTTAGTCATCTTGCTGTTTCTGGCATTGGGTTATAGTTCCTATGTTTCAGAAAGAACTGTGGGCCACAAGACAACATTGTCTGGGTCTTAGATCCCAGAGTAGATCCCACAGTGTAGAGCACAAGTGGACCTGACATACATCAGGCCACCCTCCCAGACAATCCATGGAAAGTTCCCAGGTCTGAACACAGGTCACCTGCCTGATCCATGGAAGTGTTCCATGAAGGTGAAGGGTCTCAACCTATAGCCACTCACCTACACTCTGCTCTCTAGAACAGTGAAGGACACCGGAAACTACCACCCAATGCCAGAGACAGCAGCTCACAGTTCAGTCTGAGACAGAGTGCTGGTACAGCATGCTAGCCTGTATTTGGCTGGGCTTTGGAGGTATCCAGCCACTTTGATGAAGAAGATTATCAACTATGGGATTTCTATGGTAGGATTTTCCGGGTCAGTTGTGTTTTCTATCATATCTGTGAATAGTGATACTTTCACTTCTTTCTTTCCAATTTTAATCCCCTTGATCTTATGTTGTCTTATTGCTTTAGGCTAAAACTTCAAGTACTATATTGAACAGACAGGGAAAGAGTTGGCAGTCTTATCTAGTTCCTGATTTTAGTAGAATTGCTTTAGGTTTCTCTTCATTTAATTTGATGTTGGCCATTGGCTTGCTGTATATTGGCTTTATTGTGTTTAGATATGGACCTTGTATCCCTGATCTCGCCAAGACTTTTATCATGAATGGAGGTAAGATTTTTGTGAAAGTCTTTTTCAGCATCTAATGAGATGTCCATGTGGACTTTGTTCTTTAAGTCTATTTATATTGTGGATTATAGTGATGGCTTTTCATTTGTTGAGCCATTCCAGTATTTCTACGATGAAATCTACTTGCTTATGTTGGGTGACATTTTTGATTGTTCTTAAATTCAATCTGTATTTTTAACATAAAGGTTCATAAAGGAAATTGGCCTGTCATTCTCTTTCTTTGTTCAGCCTTTGTGTGGTTTAGGTATCAGAGTATTTGTGACCTCATAAAATGAGTTAGGCAATGTTTCTTCTGTTTCTGCTTTGTGGAATAGTTTAAGAACATTGGTATTATCTCTTCTTTTATGCTCTGTTACAATTCTGCACTGAAACCATGTGCCCTGGCCCCTAGGCATTTTTTGTTGTTTTGTTTATGTTTTTTTTCATAATTTAATTTTGGTAAATGGTATCAATCAATAAAATTGTCTATTTTGTTTATATTTTACAATTTTGTGGTATGTATGTTTTTACAGTAGGACCTAATGATTCTTTGAACTTCCTTGGTTACTGTTGTTATATCTCTTTTTCATTTCTGATTTTGTTAATTTGGATCGTCTATCTCAGCTTTTTAGTTAGTTTAGTTTGTTTATCTTGTTGGTCTTCTCAAAAAAAAAAAACAGCTTTTGGTTTTGTTGATTCTTTGTGTTGTTTCTTTGTCCTTAATTCATTGGTTTTAACCCTGACATTTATTAATTCTCACCATCAATTCCTCTTGAGTATGTTTGCTTCTTTTTGTTCTCATGCTTTCAGTTGTGCTATTAAGTTGCTTGTATGAGATCTCACTAATTTTTTTTCCTCACTAATTTCTTTATGAAGACTGTTTTTGCAATGAACTTTCCTCTTAATACTGCTTTCATTGTGTCCCCATACACTGTGTATGTTATGCCTTAATTTTCATTGAATTCTAGAAAGTCATTAATTTCTTTATTTCTTCTTTGTCATTGAGTAGAGAGTTTTCCAGTTTCCATGAGTTCAGAGGCTTTCTGATTTTTCTGTTGTTGTTGAGTTCTAGCTTAAATCCATGGTACTCTGATACGATATAGGACATAATTTCAATTTTCTTTTTATCTTTTGAGGCTTGTTTTGTCACAAAGCTAAGAGAAAGGTATATTCTTTTTGTGTTTGGGTAAAATGTTTTGTATAAATTGTTAGGTCCATTTGATTAATAATGTAACTAATTCCCTGTGTAGTTTCTTTCTTGATGACCTGTCCATTGGATTCAGGTGTAGAAGTCTCACATTATTAATGTGTGTGGTTAGTAATGATTCTTTTATGAATAAGGGTATCCTTGAATTTGGAGCATTGATGTTCAGAATTGAGATGTCATCCTGGTAGGCTTTTTCTCTGATGAACGTTTGCTTTCTTTCCCCAACTTCTGGATTAGTTATGGTTGAAATTATTTTTTATTAGATTTTTGGATGGGTACTCCAGCTTGCCCACTGGGTCTGTTTGCCTGATAAACATTTTTGCAGCCCTTTACTCTGTGGTGTGCTCTCTTTATTTCTGAGGTATGTTTCTTATATCTCCCAGAATAATGTTTCCTATTTTCACATCCATTCTGTTTGCCTGTGTCTTTTTATTGAGGAACTGAGCCTATTGATTTTGAGAAATATTAATTTCCAATGTTCATTAATTCTTGTTATTTTCCTGTTGGTGGTGGTGGTAGTAGTAATAGTAGTAGTAGTAGTAGTGTGTGTGTGTGTGTGTGTGTGTGTGTGTGTGTCCCTTCTTTATGTTTTGCATATAAAGGTTATTTATTTCCTGTGTTTTCTTTGATGTAATTAATATCCATGGAATGGTGTTTTCCTTTTGGTATTTTCTCTAGGACTGGCTTTCTGATTGATATTATTTAAATTTGATTTTGTCTTGGAATATCTTGTGTTCTTAATCTATGGTGATTGAAAACCTGATGGGTTATAGCAATATGGGCTGAAATCTGTGGCCTCTTAGAGACTGCAAGATGCCTGACAAAACTCTTCTGGGTTTTAGAGACTCCGTTGAGAAGTGTAATTCTGATAAGTCTGCTTTTATATGTTACTTGTCTTTTTCCCTTACAACTGTTCAATATTCTTTCTTTATTCCTTATATTTAGCATTTTTATTATTATGTGGCAGGAGGATTTTATTTTCTGGTCTAATCTGTTTAGCATTCTGTAAGTTTATTGATTTTTATAATTATCTCTCTCTTTAAGTTAGAGAATTTTTATTCTGTGATTTTGTTGAAAATATTTTCTGGGCTGTGGATGTGGGAATCTTCTCTTTCTTCTCCCACCATTCTTAAGTTTGGTATTTTCATAGTTTTCCAGATTTCCTTGATGTTTGGTATCATGATCTTTTTAGATCTAATGTTTATTTTCACTGATGTATCAATTTCTTCTCTTGTACTTTCTACACCTGAGGATTCTGTCCTCTATTTCTTGTATTCAGTTGGTGATGCTTACATCAGTTCTCTTGTCTAGTTCTGCTCTGTTCCCTAGGTTTTCCATCTGACGTCTTCTCTCAGTTTGTGTTTTGTCTATTGATTCTACTTCCGTCTTCAGGTCTTGAAAAGTTTTATTCATTTTCTTCACGTTTTTAAATTATATTTTCCTGTACTTCTCTAAGGGATTCGCTAATTTCCTTCTTAAAGATATCTACAATCTTCATATGATCAGATTTAAGGTCATGTCCTGTACTTTAGCTGTGTTTAAAAAGCTAGGGCTTGTTGTAGTAGTGTAGTTGGGCTCTGGTGGTGCCATATTTTCCTAGCTCTTGTTGATTGTGTTTTTACGTCGGCCTTTTGCCATCTGCTAGTCACTGGTGCCAGCTGTTCTCCTGATATACAGGCAGTGTTATGAGGTGGAAATGGAGTTCAGGTGAAAGAGTGCAGTTTGCTAGTGCTGTGTATTCCTAAGGGGACTCGGCAGGCAAAAGGCCTAAGGCGGAGACCGACACAGTTTTCCCAAATGTTGGTAGACCTGGATAGCCTGGTGCAGGCAGACCTCCAGGAATAAAGGCAGAGCTGGATCCCTTATGTAGGATTCTTTTTGATGGAACTAAGATTCATTATGCCCCATGTTGACATTCCCATATTTATAGGATCGTTGTATTCAGATAAGAAATAAAGGAAGATGGCTTGCATTCAAATTTGAACACAACACCAAAAAAGCAGAAATGCAGAAGCAATGTCCAGATTGTGAGTTAACACGTAGAATATTAGGAGCGAAGATGAATTGAGTGCTAACAATATGATTCTGGTTTTGTTGAAACTGTGGTCAATTACTATATCAACAAGACACAATGAAATGCACACTGTTTGTTATTGTAGTTCATAGCAGTGTGTGAGCACCTGTCTATGTAGAACAGTTCCTGTAGGGAGAAATTATATGCATATGTCTGTATGAATGTGTCTATAGTGTGTATACTGTATGCAGCATGCAGAGGACTAAAGTAAACCAGAAGAATAGAAATTCAAGAGTGATTTTTAAAATTATTTATTTATCATATATACACAGTGTTTTGCCTGTGTGTACACCAGAAGAGGACACCAGATCTTATTACAGATGGTTGTGAGCCACTATGTGGTTGCTGGGAATTGAACTCAGGACCTTTGGAAGAGCAGGCAGTGCTCTTAACCTCTGAGCTATCTCTCCAGCCCAAGAGTGATACTTTTTTATATGTAAAGACGGGGGCAAGGAGTCACTCTTTGTTCTGACTCTTACCCGGTAAGCTGGGCATGCTTGCCAGGAAGCCCCCATGCATCTGCGTATACTCAAGTATCTCACAGAGAATCTCAGTGCAAGCAGCATATCAGGCTTTCTCCCAAGGTGTTTTAATCTAACTCAATTTTTCTCTTTTGGATGGCAAACACTAATATTCCCTTCCCTTCCCACTGGCCCCATCCCATAGATCTTCTGCTTTTAACCTGCCTCCCAACCCTGTGAGTTGTTTTACCCCAATCTCCACTGCAAAAGTCAATCCCTATGGTTGCACAGGCCACTTCTGCCAGGGAAGCTGGTAAGCTAACTACATATCCTCAGCTCCCCGTACATTATGTAAGTCAAATCCCACAGTCTTGTCTACACTTCTGGAGCAGAACATCTGTGGCAGCCTCCAGCTTCTTATCTCTAGTGTGTCCTACAAGTCTTCACATCCAAACCCCCTACTTCCCACTAATATGAAAATCCAACTGCTCCTCAATCAACTGACAGCTCTCTACCTGTCTGGAAAGGGGTGGGCAGATAATGTAGGGGAATGGAAAAAGTCTAGAGAGGGTGGTCCATACATTTATAGCAATATAAGTTTTCATTCCTACTGGGGAAGGCTTTCCAGGTGGAGTCAGTTAGAGGAAGAATGCCCATACCCATATAAATAACCCCTTATGTGTAGGGGGCTACCTAGGGCAAAAGGACCTTCCAGGTCCTATAGAAGAAACAAGGAGTACTCATCTTTTGTTCCCTGACAGGTTTATGCTTGAAAAGAACAAAAATGGATTGGTACCAAAGTCTGGGTGCCTGAGACTGGAGACTAGAGATTGAGAGTTTCCTGGTAGAACTGTGCAGAAGTGTCCCAGATAGTGAGATGTGAAATGCTTTGCTCACTCTTCCAGCATCCACCTTGAAATTTTAATTTAGACCCAACAAGATAGGAAATATCTTTTCTTTAAGTTTGACAAATACAAATACTAAGTCACTATGAATGTAAAACTTACATGATTATCTCATGGTTCTTCCTGCTGTATGTAGTTTATTTTATTCATGTGTTATAATATAAATGTATATGTTAGAAAAGAAACATAATAAAATAAAAAAGGAACAATCATACATAATTAAATGAAGAAATGTTAGCTGATAGAATCAAATACATACTATATTTGTGTGGCACAGAGAATGATGAATAAGCAACTTTAATTCTTATATTTTAAATTTTAAGCTAGGAACTAAGTATATTTTTTGAACTAGGTCTTGAGGGATTTACTAATTCTGGAATATGTTTTGTTCCTGATATGGTACAGTGTATTCTTCTCTGGTCTGAACAGAATAATATAGCACTTAGGGGCAAAGATGAAACCAAGGAGTGCTGCACTGGAGGCCAAGATAGACAAGACTTCCATGGCCACCATGACTTTCCCCTTTGTGCTGTGGTAGACAGGAAGGAATGTGACCCATACACAAAAGAATACCAGCATACTGAATGAGAGGAATTTGGCTTCATTGAATGTGTCAGGAAGATTTCTGGACAAGAAAGCCATGATGAAACTTCCAAATGCCAAGGAACACAAACATCCCAGGACACAGTGGAAGGCAACTGCTGAGCCCTTGTTGCACACAATGATGATGTGTCCATGTTCTGCATGAGCATCTTGGTCAATAAAGGGAGGAGAGGTTGACATCCATATTCCATATAACACAAGTTGGATCAAGGTGCAGATGGGAATTATGAAGTTTGGGGCGTTTAATACCATTAGCCACCTCATCACTTTCCTTGGAAAACTAACCCGGAAGGCAATAACCACAGTAATAGCTTTGGCCAAGACAGTAGCAAGAGCCATGGTGAATGCACCTCCAAATAGGGTTTGCTGCAGTATACAGGTGGCTCTGTTGGGCTGGCCAATGAACAGCAAGGAGCAAAGGAAGCATATACAGAGTGTGATAAGCAGTATGTAACTGAGGGTTCTATTATTGGCCTTGACAATGGGAGTGTGCCTATGCTTCACAAAGACACCAAGAACCATGGCTGTGAAAAGGGAAAAGCACAGGGCTATTGTGGTAAGAGCCATCCCCAAAGGGTCTTCATGGGATAGAAAACTCACAGCTTTCTGGAGGCAGTGATTCTTCTCTGTGTTCGCATAGTGACTTTCTGGACACTTCGTACACTGATCCACATCTAGACAGAAAGAAACGTGACTGAATTTATGCTGAGGTGACCCCTTTCCTTGAATGGCACTTCTCAATACCTGATCACAGGTCTGTTAAAGAACTTCACTTACATTGTTTCTTGGAGACAAGGAAACACACACGAAATCAGGAATTATTCCAAATGTATTCAGCCTATCTCATTGGTATTATATATTTTATTCAATATTTATACATGCATATATAATGTGCTAGGACCTAATATATTGCTTTTTTTCACTCCTACTATTTCCCTCTGCTGCCCTCATGTTTCCTCTTCAACTCAATGTGCTTTCTACCTCTTCCTTTTACATTTTAATACCCACTAAGTCCATTAAGTGTTACTACAGTGTACAAGGGTGGAGGGAACCTACTGAAAGTGGGTGCCATTTCTGAATGCATATCACTAAAGAAAAGTGGCATACCTCTTTCAGTAGTCATCAGCTATCATTTGCTTCTCATACAATGCACCTTCTTTCTAGTGACAAGCTTTTTGTTTAAATTCTTTGCCTTATTTGGGAGT
This sequence comes from Acomys russatus, assembly GCF_903995435.1. NCBI lineage: Eukaryota > Metazoa > Chordata > Mammalia > Rodentia > Muridae > Acomys > Acomys russatus. The sequence continues at coordinate 38,340,098 of NC_067155.1, read as the reverse complement.
GTCTCTTTTGGATTACTGCATTATGTTGCATAAATCTATTTGGTCAGTGATATAAGTCCCCCCCGTAATAGTACAGCTCTATTATGAATTTGATTGTGAATTCCATAGAAAAGGAAGAATGCCTTTTGATATTCTTTCATACAATGCTGTTCACGAAATAGTCCTAAACTTACTTACTTCCATAAAATTTTTGTGTTTCTTACTTCTATTAATTCTCTACTGGAGCTTTAGTGGAAAACATTATTACATTTTTAAAAGTTTGAAAAGTGCTCTAGGGAAACTGTTTTCATAGCATTTTGAGAAATGTTCTATGTTCTCATAAATAGAACCACTGAAGTAGTTTTAGAACTTCAAACATCAGATGTTTGCTACTCTGATCTTGAATTTTTTAAAAAACTTCACCTAGAATTTTAAAACTTTGCACATTGACTTGTCTATATCAAATTTTATATCAAAATGTTGTAGATTTCTTAAAATCAGAATCAATCACCAGACTTTCAGTATTATGTTGTTGATTAGTCATACTAACAGATTATTGACTCTGTTATAGCAGAATAAAATTTATCTTTATATATCTCATTTATGTTTTCTTCTTTCCTCAAACTATATTTATAAAATAAACCTATCTCAGGACTATTATGCTAATCTTCCAGACTCTGATATTTTCTTATTTATTTTTAAAAGTGTCTATTTTCCATTTATTTTCTACTTTGTAATGATTTCTTCACATATATAACTCCATCTCTTACTAAACGCATATGAAAAGGCCCTGTGTATGTTTTCCTACAGAAATTTTCATTTGATTAGACTTTCCCTATGCTAAACTTGCATTTACCTGTCTCATTAGAAATCTCATTTTCTGGGCAAGGGGTACAATAAAAGCAGCAGAGAGGTTCTCCTTCCTTGATGACCTTCCTGGATCCAGGCTGACAGCTCTGACTGCATACAGACTGAGGAACCTCAGAAGAAAGAAATCAAATTATCTAATGCTCAGTGTTTCAGAGAAAATCCAGTAATACAGTTTCAAAATATCATACAATTAATTTGAAAATGTTATGTCTACCAATGCAGAAATGGTGCTAAGAGGCTCCAGGCAAAACAGGTGCATGTGTTTAATAATTCATCTGACAATTTTCACAGTGGTGGAGAATTTTGAATCTTAATGAGGTAAGGACAAGTGTAAGGAAGTCAAATCATTGGCGACATGAGCTAGGAAAGTAATTGGATCTTCCAGACTGAACCTGTTTTTGTACTCACTGCTAAATGACTGAGAAGCTCTTACTTCTGTCATGATTATCAGTCTTGCTCATCAAGTTGACAGACTTTAGAATCATCACAGAAAGAAATTTTGGGGCATTTCTGTGAGGGATTTCACAGAGAATTTTACCTGAGATTAAACAGTTCATTCTAAGATTGAATGTCACAGTTCCATTGGCTGTTGTCTCAAAATGAGTGAAAAGAAGAAAGAGATGAGCAATTACATTCATTGCTACCCAATTTCTGCATGGGGGGTGTGATATCATCAGACACCCCCATGCATTTGCAAAAATAACGGTCTGCATCGTCAAACTATCAGACCAAATAAATGCTTTCTTAAGTTACTTTAGTTATGTATATACTTGCAGCAGCCAGAAAAGTCAGTGATATACAAACATACACACCAAAGCATTGTTCCTTTCTAGAGGCTTAGGAGGAAAAGGATAACTGATGGTGGACTAGAAATTGTAAGCAAGGAATCAAAAATGAATCTGTGATTTCCTTAGTGACAATGAATGACTACTAATACAGACACTATCTGGTGGCTTAAATGAAAAATGTTCCTCGTAGGTACAGGTGCTACTTGAAGAGTTATTGGAATATTAGGAAATACAGACTTGTTGGAGCAGATATTTCAAAGGCTCTAAAATTTGAAACTCTCTAAGCCTTATGAAATTCCCTTGTTCTTTCTCTATTTCCTGTGTGTTTATGGAGACATTATATCTCAGGTTTCTGTTCCTTTCTTTATGGCTGCCACTTGCTGGCATGGCCATAATTGATTCGCACAACAACAGAACCATAAGCCAAAATAAACCCTTTCTTACAATAGACATCTTTGGACATGGTATTTAACCACCACAACAAACACACTATTACATGGTTTTATAATATAAATCCTAAATTAAGTGAATTACCTTACAGGATGACCTGTGAAATATTTTGAAGAATGAGGTTCTCTTTTCCTAAATGTCCCTAATTTATGTCAAACTGACAAAAACTAATCTATATGTGAATGAACATTAGGAAACCTGTTTAAAACAACACACTTCTGTTTATTATAATCAGGAGTGAGAAAATACCCTTTACTGGTAGAAACGTTTTGCTATTTCCCACAAGTAGCTTTATGTCCATGCCCTGGAGTGAGAAATAAAAGTTCGTTGCAATGAGAAACCTACATTTGTTATTGGCATAACTTCAGTTATTGAGATAATATATAACCCACCTCTGAAAAAACTTCTGGCCATTGTATCATCTGCTCAGATAATAATAACTGTTGACCCTGGGGAGCATTTGGAGAAAAGGTTCCTACTTTCACCTTTAGTCCAAGACCCTTTGGAAAATTCCAGAAGTTCAGGATGTCACACTCCACATTCAACTTCTGTTTCCACTTTAAATCAATGTTATTTCCAGCATGAGTCTTTTGCAGGAAACGGTGAAGCTGAAAGGATGCATTGACCTGTGTTAAAGTGGGCCAAAGAGGTGGTAAAGAGCTGTGCTATGGAATGTCTCTTACTGTTTTTAATCTGGGTGTAAAATACAATATTAACGTAGTTGTCAATATAGTGGAGCAATGGAGCCTCAGTGAATGGGATGCCACAAGAGGAAAATCAGGACCAAGAACAGGTAATATATCAGTTGCTGTTGCTTCAAGCAAATCTTCATGATATCAGTAGTGAATCACATGTACTTACTTACTTTCAGACTTCATTCAGAAGCTTAGTGTGTAAGATGAACTTACTGATGCCTAAACTGTAATCAAAGGGATCGTTTGGGTACTACTACCATGTTGTAATGAGATATGTCATTGATTGGAGTAAAGATCTACATCATCCTCTGCAGGTAGTGAGAACTGAAAAGGAGAACCACGATTGGGCAGAGAGAATTTCTGGGGTGAGCTAGAAACATAGGACAATAGAAATTCCCAAGAATCTGTGAAGGTTACCTTATCCAAGACTACTAGGAATAGAAAATACAGAATGTTAAATGCCTACCTCCTATAGCCAGGCAGGACTTCCAATGGCGGGATGAGGACACCAACCCAGTCACAAAACCTTAGACCATAATTCGTCCTCTCTACAAGATGTCATGAATAAGGATGGAGCAGGGAATGGCCAATGAATGCTGACCCAATTTGATACCCATGCCATGAGAGATAGCTGCTCCATAAGATGCCTTCCCTTCTCTGAAGATAAAACAATGGGGGCGTGTGGGTATGGGGTGTGTGAATGTGAAACTGCGAGGAAGAAAGGGAGGGGAAGTTGTGATCAGGATATAAAGTAAATTAATTAATGAAAAAATGAATTATTCACTCTGAAATGAATGTTTAAAGTGCCTAAGAGTCACACGGCATAAATAGATAAAAATCTATGAGAAGAAATCTACCTCCTCTTAATTCTTTCAGGAATGTATGAGAAAATTATAATATTTTCTTTTGGAGGCCATTACCATGAGAAGATGGTAAGGTTATTTGTGACACAAACTTGATATTGACTAAAAACATTTTCTGCTTGTCAATTGAACTTGATTCTTCAGCAATACTCATAATTGGATCTGCCTTGATATCTGAGTAACCTAATGATCACAGACTGTCCAAGGATTTTAACAAAATATATGGAAATGTAGACTACCTAAAATAATCCATTTTCAGATTCTCAAAGTGTCACATTGCTAATATTAGAATTCAGATCAAAGACTATTACCTGCCTGGAGGAAAAAAACATTTCTTCAGCATTTGCATGTGGTTGCATTTGTACTTGCTGAAGACTCATCACATGGAGACTGTGTGCCACAGCATACACAGCACTGTATATGTGATAACTCTCCTCACTCATAGCGACATTAAAGATGTGTCTAGGTAATAGTTCCAAGGAAGCATTGGGTTCACAGTTCTCTAAAAGTTTACAATCAAGTTGAGAAAACGAACACTTGAAAAACAAAAACCACAACTTAGGAAGATAGTTGTCTTCTGGGTATTTGTAAGGGTTAACTGTTCGGATAAAATCTATAAGCCCAACAATCTGCTCATGGTGGTGTGAAAAAATGAAACTCCCATGGAATGAGTCTAACAGGAAATAATCAGCATGGTTTGTAACATCCCACTCAGAGTTCATGACCCATACTTTCCACCTTGTAAACTGTTGTCCTATAGCTCGCATTAAACCTTGTAAAGAATCAATGTCACCAAAAATGATGATGACATTGGCCAATGATTCTTGGACCTTCTCTATATTTTTCCAATAGTTTTTGGAAAATGAGTTCCGGGTGCGTGGGATCATTTCAACAAAAGCTGTGCAGATTTTATTACTCTCCATCTTTTCTCTTAAATCTGATAGAATCTGAATCCCTCTGTGGTCATCTGGAAAAATCAGACCAACCCAGTTCCAGCTGAAACGAAGCATCAAAGAAACCATGGCAAGTGAAAGAGACGTGTCCTTGGGAGCCATCTGATAGAGAAAGCTAAACTGACTGCGGTCACTCAGTGCGGGATCAAAAGGCCCAAATGTAAGCTGAAGAGACAAAAGGATAGAAAACAAAAGGAAGGGCACTGGCATTAAACATAATTTCAGCCCTAAAGCAGTGTATGGTAACAATTGGGGTGAAGGTGGGCTCATCTTGGTTTTAAAGTCAATTTTCTATGTCTGGTATCTACAGTAAATTAATGACAATTCTTCCACTTTGAGAATCATCATTTTCTGGTCCACTCTCTCCTTCCTGTATATTACCACTAATTGTCCTTTTCGTTGATACTTGAGAAACTTAAGTGTCCCTCTTTTACCACTGCAGATATCTGAAATGTCCAAAAAGCAGATCTAGTTCCCTTTTTTCACACCCTCTGACTTACTTGTGGGAATTTGTAGAGTTGCAACAGTGTCCCAATATGGGCAGATGTTGTCCATGATGTCCCTGTGAGAACAGCTGCTGACTTGCTCTTTTTTCTACAGTTGTAATTACAAAAGGGATTGCTCAGCCCTGTGAGCCAAACAAAAACATTCATCAAAATTTGTATGTCATTGTATGGAATGTTATAGAAATCAAATCCCAGAGATGTGTTGGGTAAAAGATGAGGATTCCTGTTGATTTCTTCGATTGCAAACATAAGTGCCAGGAGAAGTTGATAGTTCTTAAACTTATACCTGCATTGACGGCATAAAAGCACAGGAAGAAGGTAGACTACACAAAGCTTCAGGTTTAGTGTGCTGAGTTTTTTAGTCCAAATATTACTCTTTCTCTTTATCCACATTTAATATTCCCCTTATATTACTGGAATTAATGACTTTGTTTTCTCATTAGATTAAGATGAGATGCTATAGATATGACCCTCATTTAGTCAGTCCCGCGAGAGCTCACTTTATATTATCTTCTATGTTAGGTACACTAAAACTTCTGCCCGTGAATCTGAAAAGAGCCTCACAAAACATCATATTTCCTGGTGCATTCATCTTGATCTTTTACCTTCTACAACTATAAAAAGCAATAATCCTAGATTAATCCACTCATTTTCCCCAGGAGAAAAAAAAAACTTTTCTTGTTTACCCTCATAGATATTATGTATTTTAAATGTTTTAATAGAGACAGTTCGGCCTGCATCCGCAGAAGCCTACTGCCACTGGAGACAGACACGAGAGACTGCCTACTCCCCAGACCCCTACCTGCAGATTCCCACTGGGCAAGCCCAGCAGCAGTGAGATACACCTTGTTCCCTCTGAGCTCTATCTCCTGGACCAAGCTCTTCCTACATTCCCTAGAGGCTAGTTAAAGTCATGGACCATCATGTGAGAGTCCTCCCTCCACAATTCCCTGGCTGCCTTTTCATATCAGCAAACCTAGCTTTGAAGACCCCTGGCCCCTTCTCTGTGCACCCCATTTCTAGCCCAGATCTCAGTCTGAGCCTCCTGAGGCATGCTACCACCAGCTACAGACAGGTGAGACACCTACACCCCATACCCCAGCCTGCTGGGTTCCCCTTTGCATGTCCAGCAGTGGTGAGCTATGCCATGTCTGGCCCTTGTTTGCGCTTGACCCACAGCACTACCTGTATTCTCAGAGGCCTGTTGCTATCTGGAAACACAAGGACCTCCATTTTCTGGCCCACAAATCTGCCTGAATTACTAGAGGACTGCAAATACAAGATCAATCATATGCCTAAAGGACAGTGTAAGAAGAGAAACAAAAAGAGCTAGGGCAACATGGCACAAGCAGGAACTGGATATCTTACTACAAGCCCAGGACATTCTAATACAATGCAAAGCACAAGAAAATGCCCTTACATCCAATTTTATACAGACGATAAAAGCCTTTCAAGAGGAAATGAAGAAATCCCCTAAAGAAATACAGGAAAATACAATCAAACAGGTAGAGGCACCCTAAGAGGAAACTAATAAATTCCTTAAAGAAATACAGGAAAGCACAATTAAACAAGAAAAAGAAATCAATAAAACTGTCCAAGACCTAAAAATGTATTACAGTATGAAAAGAACAAACCTAAGAATAATAGCAATAGAAGAAGAAAATTTCTAGCTCAAAGTTCCAGAAAATACAATAGAAGAAAATATCACTAACTTAAGAGTAAGACACCTATAAATGTACAAGAAGCTTACAGAAAATCAAACATGTTGAACCAAAAAAGAAAATCTTCCTACCATATAATAATCAAAACACTAAGTGTGCAGAACAAAGAAAGAATATTAAAGGCATCAAGGGGAAAAGGTCAAATACCATATGCAAGCAGACTTACTAGAATTAAACCAGACTTCTCAAAAGAGACCTTAAAAGCCAGAAGGGTATGGAAAGATGTTTTGCAATCTCTAAGAGCCCACGGATTCTAGGCCAGACTACTACACTCAGCAAACATTCAATCAACAGAGATGGAGAAAACTAGATATTCTATGACAAAAAACAAAGTTAAACAATACGTATGCACAAATCCAATTCTCCAGAAGCTACTACTAGGAAAACTCCAAAACAAAAATGTTATTACCACTCAAGGAAACATGGGAAATAATTTCACAGCACCAAAAAGAAAAGAAAGGAAACACACACACACACACAGAGAGAGAGAGAGAGAGAGAGAGAGAGAGAGAGAGAGAGAGAGAGAGAGAGCAGACAGAGAAAGACAAACACAGACAAACACACTATTATGACCATAATCAAACCATTTGTCAACAATATCTCTCAACATTAATGAACTCAATTCCACAATTAATAGTAAAAACATGCTAGTAGCCTGTATTTGAAAACAAGATCCATCATTTGGCTGCATACAAAAAATATACCTCAGCAACAAAGATAGACATTACCTCAGAGGAAAGATCTGTAAAAACATTTTCCAAGAAAATGGACCCCAAAAAGCAAGCTGAAGTAACCATTCTAATACCTAGAAAAATAGACTTTCAACCAAAATTAATCAAAAGAAATGGGGAAGAACACTCCATACTTGTCAAAGAAAAAATACACTAAGATGACATCTCAATTTTGAATGCCTTTGACTCAAATGTGAGGAGATGCACATCTGTAAAATAAACATTACTGAAGCTTAAATCACACATCAAACCATATACCTTAGTAGTAGGAGACTTCAATAACCCACTCTTTCCAATAGATAGGTAACCCAGACAGAAACTAAACAGAGAAACAATGAAACTAACAGACGTTATGAGGCAAACAGACCTAACAGATATTTACAGAGTACTTCACCCAAACACAGCAGAACATTAAAAAAAAGAAAGAAAGAAAATTCTTCTCAGAACATTAGGGAGTCTTCTTTAAAACTGAACACAAAGAAAGTCTCAACACATACAAGAAAATTGAAAAGCACCCTGTATCTTATCAGAGCAGTATAGATTAAAGCTTGGGTTCAATAGTAATAGAAACAACAGAAAACCTACAAATCTATAGAAACTGAACAACTCGACTCAATGACCAACTTGTCAAGGAAGAAATAGAGAAAGACATTAAAGACTTTCTAGAACTCAATGAAAATTTAGGCACAACATACCAAAACTAATACCACACAATGAAATCAGTTCTAAGAGGAAATTATTCAGCAGAGAGTGCCTTCACAAGGTAATTCAAGAGATCTAATACTAGCAATTTAAAAGCATACATGAAAGCTATAGAACAAAAAGAAGCAAACACATCCAAGAATAGAAGACATCAGGAAACAATCAAACTCTGGACTGAAATCAATAAATTACAAACAAAGACAATGGTACAAAGACTCAACAAAACCAAGAGCTGGCTCTTTGAGACAAATCAATAAGATAGACAAACCCTTAGTTAAACTAACTGAAAGACAGAGAGTCAGTAACAAATTTTTTAAAAATCAACAATGAAAAAGCAACATAACAACAGACACTGAAGAAATGCAAATAACCATCAGGTATTACTTCAAGAGCCCGGACTCCAAAAAATTAGAAATGGATTATTTTTTGATAGATAATACTTACCATTGTGAAATCAAGATCAGGTAAACAACTTAAATAGTACTATAAGCATTAAAATAGAATCAATCCTTAAAAGTCTGTCAACAGAAAATAGTCCAATGCCAGATGGTTTGAGCACAACATTCTACCAGATGTCCAAAGAGCTAATGCCAATACTCCTTAAACTATTTCACAAAGTAGAAACATAAGCAACCTTGACAAACTCATTTTATGAGTCCATCATCATCCTGACACTTAAACTACACAAAGACGCATCAAAGAGAATTTCAGACAAATTTTCCTCATGAACATTGATACAAAAATTACTCAATAAAGTCCAAGAACACAATAAAAATATCATCCACCATGATCAAGTAGGCTTCTTCCAAGGGCTGCAGGGATGGGTCAGTATATGAAAATCCATCAATGTAATATACATTTAAACAAACTGAAATAAAAAACTCACAATCATCATCTCTTTAGATGCTGAAAAATCTTTTACAAAATCTAACACATCTTCATGTCAAAATCTTGGAGAGAAGAGGGATACAAGGCCCATAGATACACAATAAAAGCATATATACAGCAAGTCAATATCCAACATCAAATTGAATGGAGAGATATCAAATGCAGAGATTATGTGTGTGTGTGTCACCACCTGGCCAAATTGTTGCTTTTAACTTAGTGATTTTATGTTTAAATTGGATGTTTTGTGGACAACGTAGTTAAATTTGCCTGTTTATCTAATCTGACATTGTAGTTTAGTAAACATTTAATGATTCTTGTTATGTGTGTGTGTTTGAATTGAAATTTACCATTATACTCATTATTTTACATTCATTTCATTTGACAATAATGGTGTCAATGTTATTTGAAATAAAAAAAATGGAGACATATTTAGAACAATTCCAATAAGGTCAGGGACAAAACAAAGATGCCCACTCTGTCCATATCTATTCAATATAGTACTTGAAGATTTAACTATAGCAAAAAGACAACTAAAGGAGATCAAGGGGTTGAAATTTGAAAAGGAAAAAGTCAAAGTATTGCTAGTCCCAGAGATATAATAGTGTGCGTAAGTGACCACAAAATTTGTCCAAGAGAACTCCTACAGCTGATAAACACCTTCAGTAAAGTGCTGGATACAAAATTAACTCAAAAAAATCAGCAACCCCTCTTAACACAAGTGACAAATGGGCTGTGAACAATACTAGGGAAACAATACCCTTCACAATAGCCACAAATAATATAAAATACCTTGGTGTAACTCCAACCAAGCAAGTAAAAGACCTATATGACAAGAACTTCAGGTCTCTGGTGAAAGAAATTGAAGAAGACATCATAAAATGGAAAAGATCTCTCATGCTGGGTTAACACAGTTAAAAAAAAAAAAAAGCCATCTTACCTAAAGCAATCTAGAGAATCAGCACAACTCCAATCAACATTCCAACACAACTGTTTACAAACCTTGAAAGAGCAACTCTCAATTTTATACAGAAAATAAAAACCTAGAATGGCTAAAGGAATCCAACACAATAAGAGAACTTCTAATGGGCTCATCATCCCCAGTTTCAAGCTGTACTTCAGAGCAATAGTAATAAATACTGCATCATGTTGGCATAAAAACAGATGTGTTGATCAATAGACTTGAACTGAGGCCCACAAATGAACGCACACAGCTACATACACTTGATTTTCCACAAAGACGGCAGAGCGTTACCATGGAAAAACTGCGTGTTTGCATGAAGAAGAATGGATATAAAGGCATAGTTATCACCCTGCACAAAACTCAAGTAAAAGTAGGTGAAAAACACCTCAACATAAAACATGATCATCTAAATATGATAAAAGAGAAAGCAGAGAATAGTCTTGAATTGATAGGCACAGGAGACAGCTTTCTGAACAGAATACCAAGAGGCTCGGGAACTAAGATCAACAATTAGTAAACGGGAATTCATGAAACTGAAAACTTTCTGTAAAGCAAAGGACACTATCAATGGGACAAAATGGCAGCCTACAGAATGTGAAAAGATCTTCACCAGTCTTACATCTGACAAAAGGCTAATATCCAAATATATAAAGAACTCAAGAAATTAAACAACAAACCAAAAAAAAAAAAACTATTAAATTTGGGGTACAGAGCTAAACAGATAATTCTCAACAGAGGAATCTCTAATGGCCAAGAAGCATTTAAAGAAATGCCCAATACCTTTAGTCCTCGGGGAAATGCAAGTGAAAATGACTCTGATATTTCATCTTAGACCTGTCAGAATGGCTAAGATCAAAACACTTTAGTGACGGCACATGCTGAATAGGATGCGTAACAAAGGGACCACTCCTCCATTGCTGATGGGCACGCAGACTTCTACAACCACTTCGGAAATCATTCTGGAGGCTTCTCATGAAATTGGGAATAGTTCCACCTCAAGACCCAGCTATACTACTTGATATACTAAGGGAATATCCTTCAGTCTCACCCAGAAGAGGACTTATGCCAAAAAGATGCTCCACCATATCACAAGGTGGCCGTGCAGGTCCACAGAGGAAGAGGATGCACGTGTCCTGAAGAGGCCTGATAGGTTGTGGTCAGAAGGTGGGGGAGGAGCCCCACCCCAAGTCAGATGACTGCAGGAGGGAATATGTAGGGTGGAAAGATACATATGAGTTGGCAACAATTGGGATTTAATGTGAATTATTTTTAAAAATTTAAAAATAAGCAAAAACAAAAAAAAGTACAATGTCCTCTTCATAGACTTTCACTTTGATGAGTGACATTTCCTATATCTTCTGACCAGTTTTTTTTTTGAGTCTATTTTTTGAATCTTTTTTCCTCTTTATTAATTCATTCATATTACATCTCGATAGTTATCCCATCCCTTATATCCTCCCATTCCTCCCTCCCTCCCACTTTCCCCATACTCCTCTCACCTATGTATGTGACTGAGGGGGACCTTCTCCCCCTGTATATGCTCATAGGGTATCAAGTCTCTTCTTGGTAGCCTGCTATCCTTCCTCTGAGTGCCACCAGGCCTCCTCCCCATCAAGGGAACGTGGTCAAATATGGGGCACCAGAGTTCATGTGAAAATCAGTCCACACTCTGCACTCAGCTTTGGAGAATGTCCTGTCCATTGGCTAGATCTGGGGTTTGATGTACACTGCACATATAGTCCTTGGCTGGTGCCATAGTTTGAATGGAACCCCGGGCCCAAATCCTCCTGTAATAATGTTTTTCTTGTAGGTTTCTAGAACCCTCTGCATCCTTCTATTTCCCCATCCTCCCATGCTTCTCTCACCTAAAGTCCCAATAGATGTCCTCCCCTCTGTCACACTTTCCTGATAAGTGAAGACTTTCATGGGACATGCCCCTTGGGCTAGTGTCCAGATATAAGTGAGTATATACCATGTGACTCTTTCTGCTTCTGGGTTAACTCACTCATTATGATCATTTCTAGTTCAATTCATTTGTCCACAAATAGAAGAACAGGAAGTAAGCCATGTAGCTTGAGTTAAAATTACATAAAGGCCAAACACAGATGGAGTATGGGCTACATAGCAGGGAGAATGGCATTGGAGAAAGAGAAAGAAAGACCAAAGTACTACAGAAAGCATACTTTGGTTCTGGCCAGGATCAAAAGGAAAGAGAAAAGCAAAAGCGTGATTTATGGAGTCAATAATCAATTGCAATCAGAACCAGGGACACCCAAATATATAAATGTTGTTACTTATACATTCCACATTCTATAAATGCAATGAATTAAAAATCAGTACCCCATATATTGGTTCGAATTTTATTTTGACTACTGTTTTTAAAGTGATAGATGTTATTTCAACATGCATTATTATTAAGGATTTTATCAATATGAAATACTTAAGAAATTGGAGGAAAGGATGAAAGAAACCAAAATATTAGATTGCAATGACTCAGAATAAATATTTGATTAATGAACTTGTCCAGTATTTTCAGTGGGATGATAATGATAGCAGAATGTAAAAAACACGTCAGTAGGAAAATTTAGAAATTTGAGAATATCTTATGTGATTTCTAAGGAATTCCTGTATCATATAATGTTCACTGAAAATCAGAAGAGATATTAAATATACTTACTAAATTACATTACATGCAAAACTAATATTCTATAATTTAATATTTTGCTATTCTAATCAGAGATAAATCAGTTCACAAAGGTGTGAATTGCTAATGAAGGTGAATGCAGTAGAAGGCGGGGCACATCCACTTCTGTAAATGACAGTTTGGGATGAATGGTATGAGAATCCCCAGGTTGCTGACAATGACAGTGGTACTCATCTCAGTGAGACCCTGACAAATACCCTCACATCAAAGACCATGTTGCTGACAATGACAGTGGTACTCATCTCAGTGAGACCCTGACAAATACCCTCACATCAAAGACCATGTTGCTGACAATGACAGTGGTACTCATCTCAGTGAGACCCTCACATCAAAGAAGCTTATATCTATCTGATGGGCTGCTTGTGACTTACAATTTCTGTATGGATCACCCTGAGGGAAAAAAAGGAGGTAGCCAAAGACCTGACTGCCAATGAACAGTACAAAATGGTAATGAAAGTAGTCCAGTGGATATATGAAGGCAGACATCAAAGAGTTCCTTCTTAAATAAATGAATTCAGGAAAGATAGACCTCCAGAAAAGGTTTCAGGAACACTCAAGGATCACTCTTGTCATATGCAGAGAAAAGACCACAAGTCTGCAAATCATAGAAAGAAGAGCATCCATCATGAAGCCACAGAAAATAGTGCAAAGAAAAACTCAGAATCAAGATGTAGTTACGAGTAGAGAATCATGGATAAAGAAACCAAGGTGGGCTTATCTCTTTGAGTAATGCTTGACAAAATTGGCAGATGTGTCTTTTATTGTTTACCTCAATCATGAGGAAATGTAAGACATACCTCTTTACATATATTTAGTTTTATACTTAACTGTTTGTCTTTCACAAAACACCAAACCATCCATTTCCACCAGTAAAATACAGATTGATAAAACTTAATTAATCCAAAAGGTGGTGTACTTTTTCAAACACTTACATACCAAGTATTAGATATATTACTCATATATTATTCATCAAGACATGACTGCCTAAACACAGACTTAACAATGACAAAAGCTACCTATATGCCAGGGGCTTGGGAAAGACCACAAATCCTACACTAAGAAAGAAAACCAGGCAACTAAGGAACACGGAGTGTGAAAAATAGTCTTTGCCCTGGAAGAGTATACAAATTGGTTTTCCAATAGCAAATGGTCAGTTCTATAAAACATAACAGACATAGCTGTAACATTTCAGAAACTGAGCAGATAGGATTTAGAAATATATAGGCATTAATGTGTGGTGTTCTGTTTGAAAAAATTTAGGAATGTAGGTGGATATTATGTATGGCTTCTTCACAAATAATGCTTAGTGTCCATCATCAAAGTCAATGCGCCTTATGAACACATTTGTGATACAGAGGAAAAACTTAATAGAAATTAATGGAGCTAACAGGAAAAAATGGGATCTGCAGATAAAGAATTTAACATGAAACTCAAAGGTATGCAAAGCAAAGCTTTTGAAAGCAAGGAAGTGTACCCAACTACTAACTATGACAGCCCTGCTCCTGAACCAGTGACATCTTACACAGGCAGCACTTGTCACTCTACTATCACATTGGGCACTCGGGAGTAACTCCTTTCATTGGCATCACCTTCTTTTCCAGGAAAACATGTAGGCTTCTAGAATGCCCTGTAGTATTGAGTCAACCATGAATAAAGTCATTCTCCCTCTTAAGGCCTACCAAGTATAACATGGAAACCCTGCAGTGGTAAAAGCATGACAAACTAAGATCAAAACATTCAAATTAGCACATTTCTAAACAAAAAAAAAAATCTTAAAAAAAAAACAAACTCAAAAAACTTCTCCCATCCCCTTTGAAAGAAAAAACAAAGTGAACAGGAATATACAATTAAATAAGATTTGAGACTGGAAGATGACTTGACGTGATGGAAAAAAAAGACAGTGCAAGCTTGAGTCTGCATACCAGCTAGATCATAAGAAATCCAAAATCTGAAAACAAATAAATGAGCAATGGCACTTACTGTAAGTAAAAATCCTTAAAATAGTTTGTCATTTGTGGGTGTGGAATTTTGTTGCCTGTGTAGAAAGTGTGTATTGGGAAAAATGCAGCAATGACCACATCTCCTTCTTGGTGAAAATCTTCTTTGATTCTATAATAACACTCATCGTTGCTATAGGTATACACAAGGTTGGGAATCTGCAGGATCCAGAGAATAAAAGTACAAAAGAACATTCTACGAGTACACGTTAATAAGCATGCCCAGCTATAAGTCTGCTGGATGCAGGTCACAAGCTGTCCAGCAGGTATATATACTTAGCTCATGCCTTTGTGAGCAACTGTGTTTCTAACTTAGTTAAGGAGTAAGAGTGTCACACTAATCACCCCCGACCTCTTTTCGAAACCTCCGCTGTCATTGCAGATTCTGGAACTCTTTCTGCCCTTAGGCTCTGCATCTGAGGCCCTGCATTTGGCTAGAAAACAAGTGGAAAAAATAGTAGGTTTTAGGATCCTTCTCGTGCTGAAGTCACCATGATTTCCGCCGATAGGGACATAAACGAAAGCTCAGGGACCATATTTTGTTTGGCTGTTTTGGCCACAGGTGTGAAGCAAGGATGATTTTATATGACAATTTTGGCTGGTGCAAGTATGTTACATCACTGGATGCCATACTGCTATGTGACAGGAAGCAAGGCCTGAAAATGAGCATGTGAGGCATGCACAGTCAAAATAAGTGGGTCATAAATGATTTCCCAAAGAAATAACAGCTAGTGGGGAGTCTAATCTTTCCAGTGACTATAGGAATCTTAAAATGTCCTTCTTTGATACATGTCTGCCTGAAGGCCAATATGATATCCACACTCAACACAGTTTATTTTTCACTCTGGGAAAACCAATAATCTTGCTGAATTTCTCAATTACAAGTCTTAATTTCAGTGCAGAAATAAAATTTCGTCTTTACAATGTGAGGTTTGAACTTCTTGACTACTGCTGTTCTCTTTCACCCTTGGTAAATCATTGAGTAGATGAGTCCTTGTGATCCACTCCTACATAAAGGAGCCTGGGTTCAACCACCACACATAATTTTCTAGGAACATGAGTGTTTCTGAAAAACATTTCTTTCTCTATATAGCACAATAATTTAAAAGCATCAGAACATGTGCTTTCACCTACTGGACTCTACGAAGCTCTCCTGATCAGGGCTATATTTCCCAGTCCCAAGGAGGAGGTTAGGGCAGTGAAAGTTTCATGCATTTTGTTATAACAACAAATGGATGCTCCAACAAATAAATGAACTTCCCTAGGAAAGGATGGAGCAGGGAGCACATATACAGTGACAATAAGAAACAAGAAATGAGAAGTGTTACCTGGCCAAGATGTAGCTTTTCTGTTGCTCTCTGTTTCTTTCAGATTAGCATGTAATGAGTGGACAAAATATGTGGAACCTTCGATAAATCTGTGTATAATCAAAAGCTGCAGAGTTCATGGCCTTCCTGGACCATACAGAAAGCCTGTGTGGCAACCAATACAAAGCTGCTCTGCGTGTAGACATATGGTACATGTGGTGCTGAGTCTGCAGAGTAAGAAGTTCTTGGCAAAATTAAAAAAAAAAAGAGTCTTTAGTAAAAGATGCCCATCAGAGTTAACAACGGGCATGCAGTAAACCACTTTGTCATGGCATTTTTGGACAAAAAGCACTCATTTTATATGTAAAGTATATTGTTATGAAAACATGATGTATAGATTAAAGATATTCATGAAATAGTGGAATAGAAGAATAAGATATCGCAAAATGCTACCCATATATTGAAGAGTCAAGATTAACTGTGTTGGGTGGGCTCAAGTTCTGACTTTTGAGGGGCAATTATCCAACCCTGAGCTTCATGTTAACATGTTAACGTTATGTAAATGTAGCAAAATTTCTTTATCCATTCTTTGGTTGAGGGAAATCTACATTTTTTCCAGATTCATGCTATTATAAATAAAGATGCTATGAACATAGGTGAGGAAACATTCTTGTGGTATAGTGAAGCATGTTTTGGGCATATGCTGTGCGTATTTTTCCTTTATCCTATTAACCATATTTTTTTTATTTTAACCACTAATTGTTCTGAATAATTTGAAGTTTAGTTATTGGTGGTGTATCTGTTGTCTTTACTATTATTTTTCAAATTTTATTTTTATTTAAATATTTACTTAATTTTCTTCTGTCTTACCTCTAACCGCTCTTAAATTCTTCCAGTGTTGCTATCTTACAAACTACCTCGAACTGTTTTAAAAGCATAACATCTTTATTTCAAATAAGGCAGTGGAGGCGCACGCCTTTAATCCCAGCATTTGGGAGGCAGAGACAGGTAGATCTCTGTTAGTTAGAGGCCAGCCTAATCTATAAAGCCAGTCCAGGGCAGTCATGGCTACATCATGATTCAAAAAACAACAAAAGAAAGTTTTTAATTAAAATTCTAACTTGTTTCTGGCAATCAGAATTTATTTCTGACTGTTAGAAATTATGTTCACCTAACCAGAAAGTGTGTAGTTTAAATTATCCAGTGTTGGTGTTTCTATTTTTTTTTTCACAAGAACTTGCAGGCTTAACACCTCAGTTGTAGTGTCAGATTGCATAGTGTAAAGCAAAGTCTTATTTGATTATAGAACCTGATTGACAAGGGTAAAGGAAACAGGTAACTCCTGATGTGAGCACTGCCACACAAATATACCTCTGCTTTGAGCAGGGGGTGCAGAGATTTCCATATTCTAAGCACAACTAAGATATTTAGGGTTGACACAATAGCCTGAATTTCCTGTATCTTGAGTAATTTTCAAGGTGACTTTAAACTTGTGCCTCCCCAAAGGCTCTTTTAAGGCTCTAAGCTCCAATATCTTGGACTCCTGTGTGTAAAGATCTTGTTTGCATATGTCACTAACATGGCGAAAGTCATTATTGTTAGACGTCATATTGTTGGAGTTACGCAAGATTTTACAAAAAGCCTGCTGTGGCATGGCCCAGATAGAAAAGGAAGGGCTGCAGCCCCAGTACTTGGATTAATGAGACTTTACTTGACCTTCAGACACCACAAGCTTCTTCAATACACACACTCACAGACTAAATATGTACAGAAAAAAAAAACACAACATGGTTTTCAGCATCCTAAAGTTGTGACAGAATAAAATGCTCATATCACAGTACAATCTCTTCGGTGTTTTGTGGAAGTATTTTTTTATTTATTAATTTATTCTTGTTACATCTCAATGTTTATCCCATCCCTTGTATCCTCCCATTCCTCCCCCCCCCATTTTCCCCTTATTCCCCTCCCCTATGACTGTTCCTGAGGGGGATTACCTCCTCCTGTATATGCTCATAGGGTATCAAGTCTCTTCTTGGCTACCTGCTGTCCTTCCTCTGAGTGCCACCAGGCCTCCCCCTCCAGGGGACATGGTCAAATGTGAGGCACCAGAGTACGTGAGAAAGTCACGTTGAAGTATTAACAGAGCGCCATCAGTGCGTCCATGGTTGGCCTTCATGGATCACACATTTTAAACATACAGTGCCAACCCCATGTTACTCTTAAAGAAACAGAGAACACTTTCTATAGAACTTAGTTAATTTAACTCTCAGTCCTAACTTTGGTATTTGAAATTGCCTATTTCACATTAGTTCTGAGAAGTTCAGATGTAATTCGGCAAGGGTGTACCTATGAGACATAACACTATGCTCTTTGTCTTTCTGAGCCTTTCTTGCTTTGATTAATATAATTCCAGATCTATAATTTTTTTTTGTTCAAATGTCTGGATTTCATTTCCCTTGATAGCTAAATGGATTATCAGTGCTGATAATTGCTGCGTGGCTGTGTGTTTTGAGTATGTGTATGATGCAAGTATCTGTGTCTGTTGGTGTTGTCAGAAGTGCACACACCTGAAGAAGCCAAAGGCTATCGTGTTTCTCATGTATTACTCTCTTCCTTATTCCTGAAACCAGAAACTTCACTGAAGCTGGCAGCCAAGAAGCCCGGGCTATCCCTCTACATTGCCAAGGCTATCCCTCTACACTCGGCTGCTGCTGAAATAGAATGAAAGGCTTACATAAATCCACACAAAGACTTTTAAACATGTGCTGTAAGTATAAATCAGGCCCTCAGGTTTTTACAGAAAGTGCTTTTCTCCATGCCACCATCTGCTGAGCCTCCCAAAGTAAGTTTATTTGCATTTCTATGATAGCTGAGCTGAGAAGCATTTTAAAATCTATTTGTTAGCCATTTATATTATTTTTTAAATTATCTTCCAGGTTTTAGTCACACTTTTTGTTGATGATTTGGAGTGAAATTATTTGTTTATTATTTTATTTGCCAGCTTGTACATTTTGAGTGTTAAATTTTTGCTGTTTTCTTTTTTACATGTTCTATGTATTAATCCCCTGTCTGAAATAAAGGTGAAAATAATTTCTCATTATGAAGGGTGCCTGTCTTTTCACTTATTGACAGATTTGCTTGGTGTGCCAAGGATCTGCAATCCCTGACTCTGCACTGTCCATTCTTGGCATTCTCTCTCATGCTCTTAACATTATTTTAGATACCTTATGCTGGCATTTTATGTCCAAGCGTGTGTTCCCTACTGGTCACTTCTTTTTAATTATTATTTTTTTATTTTAATTTTATTCATTTATTCAGATTACAGCTCAGTTGTTATCCCATCACTTGTATCCTCCCGTTCCTCCCTCCCTCCCACTTTCACCCTATTCCCGTCCCCCAGGTCAGTGACCGAGGGGGACCTCCTCCCCCACTATATGGTCATAGCCTATCAAGTCTCTTCTTGCTGGTGCCTCATTACCTAAGCGGTGTCAGGTATGGCTTCCATTTCTTGGTGTGACGCTTAAGTTAAATCAAAGGTTGGTTACTCACCCTAGTTTTGAACTAGCATGTGTTTCAGGTTGGAAATGAGTGTGTGTGTGTGTGTGTGTGTGTGTGTGTGTGTGTGTGTGTGTGTTTGTATATTTTTATGCATTTCTCATGCCTTATCTTCATATTTATTTATTTGGTTTTTTTTTTCTTTTCCTGTTTGTTTTTTTTAAGAACAGACAGAAAGAAGTGTGGGATTTGGAAGCATAGGCAGATATGAAGAATAATGGAGAAGATGAGGGAGGAAAAACCATGATCACAACATATTGAATGAAAAAAGCAATAAAGTTTCATCATGATGAGCCAGGTCTCAAAGATAGAATCCTGCTTGTATTAAAATTATGTATGGAATTTGGCATAATTTAATGTTTCCTTTATTCTTCCAAGGCCACAGCTTATGTAGTATAAAAAGACTGATTAGTGACAGGAGACAATCTACAAGGCATACATCACAGAAAGTCTTACAAATTCACACAAATGCAAAGTCCACAAAAAGACGATTCAAATGTGTCGTTCTCTGAGAGATATTTACATTTTACGAAATCATGACAAAAGATTGTGAAGTACATACTAATAAATGTGCAATTCACACAATATATGATTTAAAAGTGAAAAAAATATAAACCAATTTATTCAAAGTCAGTAATTTTGAACAGGAAGTGTACAAATCACTCTTTAGATATAGTCAGAGATGTGAGTACAGGATCTGGAGAACTGGATATAGTAAGCAAATGACATTCTTCATAGATTTAATAGAATCTTCATGTAAGTATCTGTGAGCTGCAGTATCCAGTTGACTGATATATCATTTTGGATTATAAAATCAATATTTAAATTGCTCTTCATTCTGCTGAAGTGTGCATCTTATTATGCAAGTAATTTCAAATATTTTTGTCATGTCAAAATATTATTCAATTATTAAAATGTATTTTTCTTGAGAGTGAAAGCTCACAGGAAAAGAACACATGATGTACTTCCGTAGTATAGCATTGGCACCAGAAACATGGATACATAGGAATACATTTGGTGATTTAAAGGGAAAGTTATGAAATGCTAAGTAGGTAAGAAGATAAACAGTTCATTAATTTTCTCTTTACTACTATAGAACAAATTAATTGTTGTGGAAGTCAACT
The DNA here is from genome assembly GCF_903995435.1 of Acomys russatus. Classification (NCBI taxonomy): domain Eukaryota; kingdom Metazoa; phylum Chordata; class Mammalia; order Rodentia; family Muridae; genus Acomys; species Acomys russatus. Next base: position 38,319,304 of record NC_067155.1, on the reverse strand, counting down.
TTCTAAATTAAATAAAATAATTAGAAAATAAGAAAGTAGTTCATCAAACCATGAACCAATAAACATTTTGGTTTGGGGATGAAGTTAAACGGGATTAAAGAGGTTTACGTAACAAAGAGCACTAATCTATAACATGGACTTTTCCTCTAAAATGTGCTTTAACCCTGATGCCATGAGGTGAGTTCCTATCTGGTCCTAACAAAATAATGCGGCACTTGGGGGCAAAGATGCAGCCTAGGAGTCCTGCACTGGAAGCCAAAATAGAAAAGCCTTCCATGGCCACCATAACTTTCCCCTTGGTGGTATGGTAGACAGGCAGGAATGTGACCCACACACTGAAGAACAGCAACATGCTAAATGTCAAGAACTTAGCTTCATTGAATGTGTCAGGCAGGTTCATGGAGAGGTAAGCCATAATGTAGCTCCCAAATGCCAAGGAGCAGAGGTATCCCAGGACACAGTGGAAGGCAACAGCTGAGCCCTTGTTACAGACAAGGGTGGCGTGCCCATGTCCAGAGTAAGCATCTGAGTCTATAAAGGGAGGCGAAGAGCTCATCCAAATTCCAGAGATCCCAAGTTGAACAAGGGTGCAGATGGGAATGATGAAGTTAGGGGCCTTTGATAGCATGAGCCACCTCACCATTCTCCCTGGAACAGTGACCTTGAAGGCCAGAACAACAGTCATCGTTTTGGCCAAGACAGTGGAGAGAGCCACTGTGAACAGAACTCCAAATGTGCTCTGCTGCAGGATACAGGTGGCTGTGTTGGGTTGGCCAATGAAAAGCAAGGGATAGAGAAAACAGAGGATCAGAGTGATAAGAAGGATGCATGTGAGAGCCTGATTATTGGCCTTGAGTGTTGTGGTACTTCACAAAGACACCAAGAATACCAGCTGTGAGTACAAAGGAGCCAAGGCTCATGCAAGTGAGAGTCATTCCCAAGGGGTCTTCATAGGCTAGAAATGTCACTGATTTCTGTAGGCAGATGTTCTGCTGTGAGTTTGCATAGTGACTTTCTGGACATTTAACACAACTATCCACATCTGGTCAGGAAGGAAAGTTATTGTGAGTCTCTATTCAAGTTTGCATTATATCCCAAGCTACTTTTCTGCACCAGCTCTTTGACATGGTGCACAGTTTTCTTTCCTCAAGAAAGTTTGTGCTTAATGGGGCAAGTTCCCAAATTCTGCCTAATCAATAATCCAAAGTTGACACTATATATTGTCTTTATTGAGACCTGAAGTGAACAATTCTATTCTCATCATCTTTGTACAAAATATCTTTGATTTGATGTTACAGTCTTTGCCTATGTATGTAGTCATAATTTATAAAATTAAATTCCATAAACTAACTTGTTTATAGGACTTCTTCCTTGTGACACACTAGAAGAGTGAATTGGTCATGTAAGTTCAGTACAAGAAGGTCAGTGTGCTGTCAACTTTCTTCCTTGTAGTGTTGTTCTTAGTTATTGGCCCCAGATTTGCCTATTTCATGGTGTTTATTAGAGTCTTCAGTATGTTCATTCCCTGAAGGTATGTGCAGAATGATAATTATTAGATTCTTGGTAACTTGAAAACTCACTAAGTGCAACTGTTGAGGAACTAGTATGGAGAAAAGATCTATTTAACATATAGATGTAAATGCTTGTTTATGATATGTGCCTCCCAGGCATCCACTTCTGTTTCTAATGTATTTTCTTTCTTTCTTTTTTTTTTTCCTAAGACAACATGAATTCATTGTCACCATGACCCCAAGTATTATTTTAAAAGAATCATGGAGTACATAAAATATGTCAAATATTGTATAGAGATTTAAAAGCATAATTTTCAAGGATAAATACAGCTCATTCCCATGTTTTGAAAAGTACGATTCTCTGTTTTGAACACTTCAGAATTTGTTTATAACTTCTGAAATTGCTCTTAAACTGAAACCATATGGAGATTGAAGTTTACACTTCAGGTTTGCTACAATGTGCACATATAGCATGTGCATGAACTTACAGTGCCACCAATGTCTATAAAGCTCAAATAAACACAGTAAGTCTTTGATGGTCTGTAGAATCATTCTGAATATACACATTTTAAAACCAGTAAATTAAAAGACCTCAAAATGTAGAAATTTTCTATTTTCATGAAGTAACACTAAATTGTCTGAGTATTAAAGGAAATGATTATTTGATCCAAAATATTCAAAGTAATAAATAAAAAACCTCATTGTCCAAAAACTTTAATGCTGTGGAATTCTTTCTGATTTTTCTCTACATATTCAACATTGTGCTTGTATGTGCTTCTCATATTTACTGTTATCAATTACTTCATGCCTATTTTCTGTTCTGTAGATGCATTTTACATAGAGTTTATCTGTTATTCCCAGATTCATCTTGAAAAACAGATCTTTCCACTTCGGTGTCCTGAGATGCTCTTAGAACAGTATACATATATGCCTGATTAATCTCAACAATAACATTAATAGAAGTAATGGTGTGTCTTTTCAACTACTAATTAATAAAAATTATTCCTAATTTATCTATTCTATGTTCAGTGAATCCATTGATACATTATACAAAATACAGACATCTGTATACACTGAATTAATGAGTACTATCAGGTTCTTTAGACTTAAGTTAATCAAATAACTCAGAAGTGCTATAACTATAAAATCAATTTCACAATACATTGGTGATTATTGATTTTAAAAATTCATTTGTGCTCAATGGAAGATTCTCATGATAGGTTTGTGACATGGCTCCTTAATGTAAATTTTGTGGTCCACAACATACTTTAGGAATTTAAGATCTATGTTACAGATTGATTTCAATCTCTTGAGATACTACATAGCACGATGGTTTCTGGATGCATAAGGAGATGGGGAATACAGGTGAGAAACCTATTCATTAAGGGAATGTTGAACATTATTTATGCCAGATGGCCAAAAGAATAATTCTGGATAAATGGTAGTTTGGTACAGGGCAGCTATTATGCTTAAGTAGGAACCAGATTTTTTTTGTAAGCACCCACATAGTGAGCCAATGCCTTCTGTGACTCCACAATGGGATATGATGGCCTCTTCTACATTCCATATGCTCCAAACAAGCCCACAGATATTAGACATAAAGTGCAGGATAATCATGTTACGGTCCATAGACCCAAAGAAGTCAAGGTGTGTCCAAGGAAGGATGCTTGAATCTTACACAGAAGCATAAATAAAAGAGTCGTCTGAAGTATCTGTAGGGAGGGAACTAGGTGGGAGAGGGGATATGGATAGAAACTAACCCTGATGGGGATCTGATGTGGGGGTTATCGGGGTAGAGGAAGACCAGGAGAGAGAACAGAAGTTGGTGGAGATGAACTCTGGCATGGAGGTGGCTCCCAGGAGTCTATGGGGATGACCATAGCTGAGACTCCTAGCAGCAGGGTTAGAGAACCTAAAGTCATCACATCCCGTAGCCAGGTGAGACTTCCAGTTAAGGAAAGGGGACACCAACCCACACATAAAACCTTCAACTCAAATTTCATCTTGCCTACAAGAAGTCTAGGGATTAAAATGGAGCAAAGATTGAAGAAATGTCAAACAAATGGCCAGCCCAACTTGAGACATACCCCATAGGAGAGATCCATTCCCTGTCACTATTAATGACACTCCACTATGCTTGCAGAAAGGGGCCTAGCATAACTGTCTTCTCAGCAGATTCATCCAGCAGCTGATGGAAACAGATGCAGAGACCCACAGCCAAACAATAGGCCAAGCTCGGGGAGTTTTGTGGAAGAGTGGGAGGAAGAATAGAGGGAACTGGAGGACAAAATGACAGAACAAGAAGGGCTGTGGAGAGAGCCTAGCTGGGGCTCCTGGCCCCAACAAGGCAGGTACTCTCACATTATTGGGAGATGAAACGTGGGTCTTGCTTGCAGTGTCTAATTGCTGACCAAGAGTGACCTTGGTCCCTCCAGGCATATAGTTCTGGGAGAGGTTGGACACTGCTACAGGGTATAGAGACAGAGCTAAAAGACAGCTATACCCCCAGATGATCTGAACTACCTGGGGTGTTGACTACAAAGCCACAGGAAGGACAGGCAGCAGGGATCAACTTACACAACCAGAACGTTTGTGTGCGGACCTTATTCTAGGTCCCAAAACTGCTGATCTGAATTACAGCAGTAAAGTCCAAACAGATATCTACTCTGGCTGACTCAGCCTGGAGCCAACGGTGCAGAGGAAAATCACCAGGAGTGAAACCAGATCGCCTACCTGTTCCACGGAAATACTCCCTGATCCCCACAGGCAAGAGCACCTGACCTATAATCAGTCATCAATTAACCACTATCAACCAGCGAAGGTCACTACAAAATACCTTCCAACATCAGAGCCATCAAAATGACAAGAGGACAGCAAAAGAACGCTAACAAAAACCAAAACAGTTTGGCATCTCCGGATCCCAACATTCCCAATGAAAACAACCTAGAGAACCTAACAGCAATGGATAGTCAAGAAAATGACCTCAAGTCCTTAGTAAAGAAGATGATAATGGAAGAAACAAATAAAATCTGTAAACAAATGCAGGAGGAGGCAAACAAGAGGGCTGAAGGATTAAAAGAGTCATATAAAGAGGCACTTGAAGAATTTCAGAAAAATATAAATAACCAGATGATGGAAATCATTAAAACAGTTCAAGACATGAAGATAAAAATGGAAGCTATGATGCAGAAACACACAGAAGAAAAACGTGATCAAGAGGCATCAAAGAAGAAAGCAAGCATCTCAGAGGTGGCCTTATCTAACAGACTGCAAGAAATGGAAGAACGAATATCGGGACTTGAAGAAACAATCGCAGAACTGAAAACAACCATTCAGGGAAATGCTAAATCTGAAAAGTTCCTGACACAAAGCATTCAAGAATTAAAAGACAACATGAAAAGACGAAACTTGAGAATAATAGGGATAGAGGAGAGAGAAGGCAGCTGACTCCACAGCCCAGAAAATATCTTTAATCGAATAATGGAAGAAAATTTCCCCAATTTGAAGAAGGAGATGCATACGAGCATACAAGAGGCCTACAGACCACCAAATAGAATACACCTGAAAAGAAAATCTTCCCGCCACATAATAATAACAACACAAAATATACAGACCAAAGAAAAAATATTGAAAGCGGCAAGAGAAAAAGACCAAGTAACATATAAAGGCAAACCTATCAGAATTACTCCTGACTTCTCAGCAGAGACCATGAAAGCCAGAAGGGCCTGGACAGAGGTGCTACAAACCCTAAGAGAACACAGATACCAGGCAAAACTACTATATCCAGCAAAATTATCAATAACCATTGATGGAGAAGACAAGTTATTTCATGACAAAAACAAATTCAAACAATACCTAGCCACAAATCCAGCTTTACAGAAGTTATTAGAAGGAAAACTTCACCCCAACTGGTCAAACTACAACCAAAACTACATAGGAAATAGGTAACTATACCATTGCAAAATCACAACCCCACAAAATCTTGACTGTTCCAAATACCAAAAATGAAGGGACTTACCAATCACTGGTCATTAGTATCTCTCAACGTCAATGGTCTCAATTCTCCAGTAAAAAGACACAGACTAACAGAGTGGATGCATAAACATGACCCAACATTCTTCTGCATTCAAGAAACACATCTCAACCACAAGGACAGACATTGCCTCAGAGTAAAGGGTTGGGGAAAAATATTCCAAGCAAATGGTCACAAGAAACAAGCTGGGGTAATCATTCTAATATCTAATAAAATAGACTTTCAACCAAAATTAATCAAAAGAGATGAGGATGGACACTTCGTACTCGTCAAAGGTAAAGTCAACCAAGAAGACATCACAATTTTGAACATCTATGCTCCAAATACAAGGGCTCCCACATTTGTAAAAGAGTTATTAACAAAGCTTGCCCCACTCATCGATAACCACACATTAATAGTGGGAGACTTCAACACCCCACTTTCACTCAAGGATAGGTCTTTGATTCAAAAACTAAGCCAGGAAATAACCTCATTAACCAATGTCATGAATCAAATGGATCTAACAGATATCTACAGACCTTTCCACCCAAACGCAAAGGATTATACCTTTTTCTCAGCACCCCATGGAACGTTCTCTAAAATTGATCACATAGTTGGTCATGAAGCAAACCTCAACAGATACAAGAAGATTGAAATAATACCTTGTATCTTATCAGATCACCATGGTCCAAGGCTGGACTTCAACAACAACAGAAATAACAAAAAGCATACTAACACGTGGAAACTAAACAACTTTCTACTTAATGACACATGGGTCATGGAAGAAATAAGGGAAGAAATAAAAGACTCCCTGAAATTCAATGAAAATGATGGAACAACATACCCAAATTTGTGGGACACATTGAAAGCAGTGCTAAGAGGAAAATTCATAGCACTAAGTGCCTTTAAAAAGAAAAAGGAATCATCCCACATAAACAACTTAACAACACATCTGGAAGCTTTAGAAAAAAAAGAAGCAGAAACACCCAAGAGGAGTAGACGCCTAGAAATAATCAAACTCAGGGCTGAAATCAATAAATTAGAAACAAAGAGAACATTCCAAAGAATCAAGAAAACCAAGAGCTGGTTCTTTGAGAAAATTAACAAGGTAGACAAACTGTTAGCCAATCTAAAAGACAGAGAAACACTATCCAAATTAACAAAATCAGAAATGAAAAGGGAGACATAACAACAGACACCGAATACAAAGAATCGTAAGAACCTACTTTAAAGGCATTTATGCCACAAAATTCGAAAATTTAAGGGAAATGGACAATTTCCTCAACCGATTCCATTTGCCAAAATTGAACCAAGACCAGATAAACAAATTAAATAGCCCTATTTCGCCTATAGAAATAGAAGCAACCATTGATAGTCTCCCAACCAAAAAAAGCCCAGGGCCGGATGGTTTCAGCGCAGAATTCTACCAGTCCTTCAAAGAGGAGCTAATACCGATACTATTTAAGCTATTTCGAAAGATAGAAATGGATGGAATATTATCAAATTTCTTCTATGAGGCCACAGTCACACTGATACCTAAACCTCACAAAGACCCAATTAAAAAAAGAGAATTTCAGACCAATTTCTCTTATGAACATTGATGCAAAAATACTCAACAAAATACTTGCAAAGCGAATACAACAGCATATCAAAGACATCATTCACCATGACCAGGTAGGCTTCATTCCAGGCATGCAGGGATGGTTTAACATACAGAAATCCATCAATGTAATCCATCATATAAACAAACTGAAAGAGAAAAGCCACATGATCATCTCTTTAGATGCAGAAAAGGCATTTGGCAAAATCCAACACCCATTTATGTTTAAAGTTCTGGAGAGATCGGGAATACAAGGCACTTATCTAAACATAATAAAGGCTATATACAGCAAACCACAGCCACCGTTAAATTAAATGGAGAGATACTCAAGGAAATCCCTCTAAAATCAGGAACCAGACAAGGCTGCCCTCTGTCCCCATATCTCTTCAATATAGTTCTTGAAGTTCTAGCCAGAGCAATAAGGCATCAAAAGAAGATCAAGGGGATCCAAATGGGAAAGGAAGAAGTCAAATTATCCCTATTTGCAGATGATATGATAGTGTATATAAGTGACCCCCAAAATCCCACCAGAGAACTCCTACAGCTGATAAACACCTTCAGCAAGTTGGCAGGATACAAAATAAACTCAAAAAAGTCAGTAGCTTTCCTATATACAAATAACAAACAGGCAGAGGAAGAAATTAGGAAAACTACTCCCTTCACAATAGCCACAAACAATATAAAATATCTAGGAGTAACTCTAACCAAGCAAGTGAAGAACTTATTTGAAAAAAACTTCAAACCTCTGAAGAAAGAGATTGAAGATGACATCAGAAGATGGAGGGATTTACCTTGTTCGTGGATCAGGAGAATCAACATAGTAAAAATGGCCATCGTATCAAAAGCAATTTACAGATTCAACGCAATCCCTATCAAAATACCTACAAAATATTCTGAAGCTATTGAAAGATCAATTCTCAAATTCATATGGAGAAATAAAAAACCCAGAATAGCAAAAACGATCCTATACAATAAAAGATCCTCCGGAGGAATCTCCATACCTGATCTCAAGCTGTACTACAGAGCAACAGTAATTAAAACAGCATGGTACTGGCAAAGCAATAGGCTGGTGGATCAATGGAATCAAATTGAAGACCCAGAGATGAATCCACACACATTTGCTCACTTGATTTTTTGACAAAGAAGCCAAATCTATTCAATGGAAAAATGATAGCATCTTCAACAAATGGTGCTGGTCTAACTGGATGTCTACATGTAGAAAAATGCAATTAGACCCTTATTTGTCACCATGCATAAAACTCAAGACAAGTGGATTAAAGACCTCAACTTAAAACCAGAGACATTAATTCAGTTAGAGGAAAAAGTGGGGAAGAGCCTGGGACACATAGGCACAGGAAACAACTTCCTGAACAGTACACCAACAGCCCAGGCCTTAATGTCAACAATTAATAAATGGGACCTCATGAGGCTGAGAAGCTTCTGAAAGGCAGGAGACACTGTCAGTAGAACTAAGCAACAGCCTACAGACTGGGAAAAGATCTTCACCAACCCTTCATCTGACAAAGGTTTAATATCGAAAATATATATAAAGAACTCAAAAAATTAAACACCACAAAACCAAACAACCCAATTGAGAAATGGGGCTTGGAACTTAACAGAGAATTCTCAACAGAGGAATATCAAATGGCCGAGAAACACTTAAAGAAACGCTCGTCCTCATTAGTCATCAGAGAAATGCAAATCAAAACAACACTGAGATTCCATCTTACACCCATCAGAATGGCTAAGATCAAAAACTCAAATAACACCACATGTTGGCGAGGATGTGGAGAGAGAGGAACACTCCTTCATTGCTGGTGGGAATGCAAACTAGTACAACCACTTTGGAAAGCTATCTGGCGCTTTCTCAGAAAAATGGGAATAGGGCTTCCTAAAGACCCAGCTATCCCACTCCTTGGAATATACCCAGAAAATGCCCTACCACACAACAGGGACATATGCTCAACCATGTTCATAGGTGCTTTATACATAATAGCCAGAACATGGAAACAGCCTAAGTGTCCCTCAGTAGAAGAATGGACTAAGAAACTGTGGTACATATACACTATGGAATACTACTCAGCTATTAAAAACAAGGAATTCCCAAAATTTGTGGACAAATGGATTGATCTAGAAATTATCATAATGAGTGAGTTCACCCAGAAGCAAAAAGAGACAAACGGTATATACTCCCTTATATCAAAACACTAGTCCAAGGGATATGTCCCATGAAAAGCTTTACTTACCAAGAAAGTGGGTCAGAGGAGAGGACACCCTATTGAGACTTTAGACAAGAGTAGCATGGAAGAATGGGGAAATAGTAGGACCCACAGGGTCCTGGAAACCTACAAGAAGAACTTTATGACAGGCAGATCTGGGTCCTGGGGTCCTCCTCAAACTAAGGCACCAGCCAAGGAGAATATAGGCAGTAAGCTTCGAACCCCTACCAAGACCTAGCCGACAAACATGATATTCTCCATCATTGAGTAGAGACTGAGATCTGACTCTCACACAAACTCTGGTGCCCCTTTTCTGACCACGTCCCTTGGATGAGGAGGCCTGGCGGCACTTAGAGGAAGGATAGCAAGTTACCAAGAAGAGACTCGATATTCCAAGAGCATATATAGGGGGAGAAGGTCTCCCTCAATCACAGATATAGGGGAGGGGGGAAAGGGGAAGCAGGAGGGAGGGAAGAATGGGAGGAAACGGGAAGGGCTAACAATCTAGATGTAATATGAATAAATGGCTAAAAAAAAAAAAAAAAAAAAAAAGGAAGGGCTGTAGAATAAACCAACCCTAACCTGGTCCGTGGGGGCATTCAGAGACTGAACCACCAACCTAAAGCATGCATAGGCTGGACCTAGAATCCCTTCACAATCATTAAGGATGTGCAGCTTAGTCAACATATGTGTTCCCTCACAATGGCAGCAGGTGCTGACTCTGACTCTATTGCCTGCTTCTGGGTCCCTTTCCACTAACTGAGCTGCCTTGCTAGTCCTCAGTGGGAGAAAATGCACTTAGTACTGCCATGACTTGAAGTGCAAGAGTGGGCTGGTTCCCGTTAGGGACCTCTGTTTCTCTGACAGAACAGAGGAATGGGGAAAAGAGGGCATGAGCGAGGGGCCTAGGATCAGGCTATAAAATGATTAAATAAATAAATAAAATAAATTATTTTTACTTTTAAATCAAAAATAGAACAGAACTTATCTCTGTTGTTTCTTCACAAAACTTTTCCATGTGCTTAGATATTGCAGAACAATAGCATTTACCTGTTTCATTGGAAACCTCATTGTCTGCTGGAAGCCTGTATAAGGATATGAAAGAGGAATTTTTTGTTGTCTGCTTGCCCTCGCCTTGTTAGTAAGTCTATCCCTTCACTGGCATCAGAACCCACTTCTTAGAGATTCTAGTATATACTGAAGACCAACTGAGAGATCCAGCCTCATGGACTGAGCTACTGGATTCTGGAATTTCCATTCACAGCCAGCTATTGTGGATTTGCTGGACTGTAGCATAGAAGTCATTCTAGTAAATCCCCTTTATATAGAGTCATTCTATGAATTGTTACTCTGGACTAATACAAGTGCTCTCTTTATAAGTTGTGATAGTCATGGCAGCTTTTCACAGCAATAGCAAAATAACTAAGACAGTAAATAAGAGCTGAACAACCATATGCTAATGCGAAGGGGGGAAAAAATCTCAGAGTCCCACACCTAGACAAAGAATTTGAGGCAACTGATGGACCAGGCTGACTTCATCCTAAGATTAGAAGCCATCCTGTTACAAGCTCAAGATAACTTCATTCCTGTTTTCTGCTGGATCATTTCCGGATACATTTTGTGAAATTTCACATGTTCCTCATCCTATATCCAGGCTTTCACCCTAATAAGATGTTCTACCAAATAATTTTGAGATGTTCTGCCAAGTTCCTACAAAACAAAACATCCTTGCAAACCCCTTGGCGTTGATGTTTGGGGTACATATTAAATTTATTTTCCTTTTGTTTGTGGCTACTCCCTCAAACCCCAACTTAGGGACACAGGCCTACCAGAAACAAAAGCTATCTTAATTATATTTTTAAAAGGGGAGAGGCCTCCTTAATTTAAAAACCCAGTGGTCTTTACTCTCATTCAGTAGGATTAACACTCCTGCTGAGAGACAGAGAATTATCTTCTCCCAGGAATGAAGCCCAATTAAATGATTATCCACTACAAAGCGGTCAGTGCTGGACTCACATACGTAACAACAAAAATGAATTCAGTAACTTATCTCTCTGTATCTGTAGGTATATATGTAATTATAATAATGAAAGAAGAGGCTATCAACTTGAGTGAGGAGAAAACATAGAATTGGAGATAGCACCCAAAGGGAGGAAAGGGTAGGAGGGCAACTGATAGAGTTATAACTAAATAAAGGAAAGGGTAAGAGGGCAAGTGATAGTTATAATTAAACTAAAAATGTAATTTAAAAAAAAAGAAGACAAAACGAGAATTGTTGACCAAAAACACTTTAATTTAGATGATGTCAACTATGAACAATTGTGTAGCAGCTTTCTGCATTTTAACATGAATTGTTTATATTAGACACAACAGCAGGCTTTTCGTTGGTTAAACTTTGAAAATACATTATCAATCACCCTCTCGGGACACTGGATAGCTCCTCAGTTTCAGTCTGAATAATTTTGTAAAAATACAACGCATGGACATGATATGTAGTTGTTAATGTGACAGTTGTGTATTCTGATTTGAACCTGAAATGATCCTCCAGAGGCATGTGTCCTGGATGCTTGGTTCTCAGATTATAGCAACACTTTAGGTGATGTAAACTTCAGAAAGGCCTTTTTGTTTGCTGTTTGTTTGGGGGGAGCTGTCTTTGTTTTTTATGTATGTCGCTGCCATGTATCTTTAAATAATAAACCTAGTATTCAGCCACTTCTTTGCTGTTTTCTATCTATCTTAAGGTTAAAAAGTGCTTGCTAAGCCTTCTACCAACCATGATCTACCGGTAAGGGGTCAAGTAACTATTGACTATATGAAACTATGATTTAAAGTAAATATTTACACCCTTAAATTCGTTCTGTCAGATAGTTAGCCACAGCAATACCAAGTTAAATAATGGAGCCATGGTATTTTAATACTTTGTGTAAGTCTGAAATTACAACCAGAACTACATAAGAAGGTATGTACCCTACCTAAGTAGTCTCTCAATGTATTTGTTACACATGAGACAAGTCTTCTGTACTTGTACTGAGTGCCCCCAATTCAGATTTCTAAAGCAATATACATAATAAAAACCATACTTATTCTTTGAGATATGTGTTCAAGTCTGGCCACTAGATTTCAGTATTAACAATCAACCTATCAACTTTCATTTATGTCAACCACAAATGTCCCAGATTGGAGGCAAATTTATGTTGATTGGGAATGACCATCCTGCTTGTTTGTTCACAATTAAATACAATTTGAAATATTTTAAATTATTTATTATTTCCAATTTACACCCAAGTTATATGAGCAGAATCTTTTTTAGATTTTAGAATTTTTAACACAATCCAAACATGGGTATGTTTTATTTCAACTCTTTCATTATCTTCTTCAACTTCCCTGCCTTCCGTTTCTCTATGGTGACCAAGATACAGATATCTGTTCCAGCAAATGTTAAATGTCACATCCTGACAGATTTGGCATCCTTTCCGTGAGCTGTAAAATCAAATCTTTCATTTTCTCAATTTTTTTAAAGCATGGTGATGGATCTCATGTAACCATGTATGCACACAGCATCCAAAAAAGCTCCAGAATTTTTCACCCTTAATTTTTTAGGCCTTAAAATGTTATGGCTGGACACAGTCACACATACATGTAATCTAAGCACTCACAAGGCTAAGGTAGGAAGAGCAAGACTTTGCTATCAGCCAGGACATTTGTATCAAGATCTTATCTCCATACTGAAAAGTGATTTATTTAAAAGTCCTTCTCAATAACGCAACCTGGACTGTCTGGAATACCTCTACAATTGCTTTTCTTCTGCAACAGTTGTTGAGTATAAAATACAGAGGCAGGAAAGACATCTCAGAGGGTAAAGACTCTTGCCACCAAGCCTGATAACTTGAGTGTGATACCAAGGACCCACCAGGTAGGAGAAAACTGACTTTAAAGTTTGTACTCTGACCTTAACATACCTGCTATGGAGCACATGCACAGCTATAACAAAACCTTTTAAGTTATAACAGAGGTAACCTATATGAAAGGCAGGTTACACCCCAGGCTGTCACTCTGCCACTGAGCTACATCCATAGCCCTCCTAACTGCTTAAATTCAAGGGGGGTCGCTTTCATGAGTGAAGTGATGTTCTGTGTCATATAATTTCCACAACTTTCTATAAAATCTACAGGAATAGGACTCCTGTAGCATCTTTGATTCAAATGGAAGTGAAGTATACCAACATTTTACCCAATAGTACTCTTGTCCTTTGTCACTTTTATAGGGTTTGTAAAGTTCTTGATTCTCAAATTCTTTCATTTTTAATTATTTGGCTGTTGGTTGGTTTTAAAGGTTTTGTGTAGCCCAGGCTGGGTTTGACCTTGCTTTGTAGCTGAGGTTAGACTCCTTTCTCAACCTTCCAAATATTGAGATTACAGGCATACACCAACACATCCAACAATCGAGTTCCAAATTCTACTCAGAATTTAAGGAAATTCTTCATGTTCACTAGTTTCATATCGTTGGGTTCTGGTATGTCAGGAGAACGTCAAGTAGAAAACTTTGCCCTGTTTTCTTTCAAGTCCGGGTGTCTTCTGTTGCCCAAGTACAAGTGACCTTCCACCATAAGCATCTGTCTTATGTTACATGAATGTACTTGACAACTCAACAATTTAATCTGCCACAGTCAATTGTGAGTTCTTTGATAAACATGAAGCAACGTTTCCTTCACTGGTTATTCATATAGTTTAGCCCCTTGTGTGGGGCATTCCTATGCACAGTAAGATCTGATTTGTGGGTGCTTACCAATATTCTTTACAAGCACAGGGTCCCCTTACCTGTAAGAAGAGTGCTGGATGGTTAAGTAAAATGTGTTTTATGGTGGGAAGTTTCCTTGCATTCTTTATAGTCATGGTACAGTGCCTCGTGTTGAGAAGCGTTGCCCAGAAGAGATTTATTGCATTGTTTGCACTCACAGGCTCTCTCCATAGTATGAATCTTCTGATGGCGTCTAAGGTTTGACTTGTCATAGAAAGCTTTCCTACATTCCTTACACTCATAAGGTTTCTCACCTGTGTGAGTTCTCTGGTGTACTGTAAGGTGTGAAGTGCAGTAAAAAGCTTTCTCACATACTTGACATTCATAGGGTTTGTCGCCCGTGTGAGTTCTCTGGTGTCGAGTCAGACCTGACTTACGGTAGAATGTCTTCATACACTGCTTGCATTCATAGGGCTTTTCACCAGTATGAGTTCTCCAATGATGGCTAAAACTCGACTTACAAATAAATGATTTCCTACATACTGTACATTCGTAAGGTTTCTCACCTGTGTGAGTTCTCTGATGTACAGTTAAATAAGACTTAGTGGAGAAGGCTTTTCCACATTCTGTACACTCATAGGGCTTCTCACCTGTATGAATTCTCTGATGTAGAGTAAGTTGAGGCTTTTGGCAAAAAGCTTTCCCACATTCCTTACATTCATATGGTTTCTCGCCTGTATGAATTCTCTGATGGTCGGTAAGCTCTGACTTACGATAGAAAGCTTTCCTGCATTCGAAACATATATATGGTCTCTCACCTGTATGAACTCTCTGATGCTGAGTGAGGTGTGACTTCTGGCAGAAAGCTTTACTACATTCCGTACATTCATAGGGCTTCTCACCAGTGTGAGTACTCTGATGTCTGTTGAAGCTTGTTTTCCAATAAAAGCACTTTCCACATATTTTACACTCATAGGACTTTTTCCCTCTGTGGATTTTCTGATGCAGACTCACTTCTGACTGCTGAGAAAATTCATATACCTTCTGGACAAAGAGCTTTTCTCCCATATGTTTTGGAAGGTATGGTTCAGTAATGAAAGGGTTCTCAAAGTCACTACATTTGTAATGTTTCTCTCCCAGGTGTATTCGCTCCTTTTCATCAATGTCAGACTTGTTACACTTTATCTCTGATACATTACATCCAAAAGACTTCTCTCTTATCTGAGCCATCTCTTTGCCAATAAATGCTGTATCACATAAGGATTTTGCATATTCACTGAACTTATGAGTAAGTAATACTGCTTTTGTATTGAAGGATTTCCCTGGTATAAGACTTTGAAAGTAACTTTGTGAATTGTGAGATTTGAACAGACTAACATGCTCTGGATGTTTGATGGATTTTACAGTTCCATTAAGATCATCAAGTTCTTCCACCTCATCAGAATCACTCCAAAGATACACATCCTTCCACAGAATAAGCTTTCTAGGACTCATTCCTAATGAGTTCTCATTCTTTATATTCCAATTTGAAACCTGGTTTGCACTCACACTGAACGTCTTCCCTAGTCCAGCCAATTCCTCTGATGAATCACTGTCGAGTGCAACTTGCCACACATGTGTTGCTTTGGTTTCTGGATTGACCTTGTTCAGAGTAATCATTTTCTGGAAATCTAAATGACAATAAGACATATTAATATATGGGCTATCTTCCTTCCCACTAAAAGGATAACACACACACACCTAATTTTCTTTTATGCTTTACCAATTTGCTTTTAAATCATTTTATCAAAAATGAAAAATTAGAAAAATTGTTATATAGCTTAACAAAATGACACTCATTTTCCTTTACCTAACTCAATGTCATATGTACTTTCTAAATTTAGCATACATTAATTGTACAAACCTAAAGTGTGTTAGGTTGTTTTGATATATGAAGAGATTTCTTGAGAGATTTCTATATTTGTTTTGTTTCTATATTTGTATACAATATACTCTGATAATATTCACATCTACCTTTCTCAGGCCAGACCTGAAGGTTCTCTTCCTTCTTCTAGACATTGCCCATTCTACTACTTTGAGTTTACTTCATCCTAAAAAATTTAACCCCTATTTTTCTACGAGCTACAGATCACTCAAAACTGTATTCAAACACATATTTGCTTAGTTTCTTTCATTTCTCTGGCTATTGGCTTTTAGCCTTTTCAGTTTTGATGTTAAAAGATAGAAGAAATTATTTCCAATATTTTTTGTTTATTAGAGCTTTACAACTTCACATTTGATTTGTTTTAGAGAAAGCTTGGATGTATATTTCACAGCCACTGAGATAGTTTATATTGTATATATCTCTTTAGTCTCACTGACACACACTGCTGTTTAGCTATCTTTCCTTGTTAAATCTTGTTCCTCAGTTAGCTACTGCTGATCGTACACTATTTTAGTTATTCAACTCCAGTAGATATTTCACACATGAAAGTAGATGTTGTCTGGCTCAGATTTCTTTGTAGTTTTTTTTTTTTTAATATGCCATCCACTCCTAGAATACTGAAGTCACTCACTATTGCTCTATCCAGAACTTCTGTCTTCCTTTGTGTTTAGAAATATTTCTATGGCACTCAGCACAACATTATTCAGTACATAAATATTTAGAATAATTACATTTCAATGGATTGATTCCTTTATGAATATTTGCTAAATTTCTTTATTCTTTATCCCTTCTAAAGTAATTTGACATGAAGTTGGCTTACTCGTAGGAATTTAGCTATTGGTGAGTACTTTTACACTGTTTGTTTAAAAAAACAAAAACAAAAAAACCACTGTTCGTATTTTAAATCCATGTGTGCTTCTGCCAGTGAGAAGAGACGCTGCACACAGCAAACAACAAGACCTTGTTTTTTCTTCCATTCTGGCCATCTGCTTTAAAACTAACAACATTTATATTTAGGATTCTTATTAGAAGATACACATTAAATCTTAAAAGGTCTCCTAATTTGCTAAATTAATAATGGTGATAGCATATCCTCTGTAATTTGTGATTATTTCTTGATTTCATGTCTACAGTATAGCTCAGTCTCAAAAACTGAATAAGTACCCTCTCAAAATCTGGGTACAGCACTTCAAGGTAAAGGAACAATGCAACTGGTTCTTCTCCAATGCTGGTCTGTTTTGAAGAAGCTACTTTCAGGCAAGGAACACTCAAATGTATGTCAGCCTCTGACAACTGTAGTTTCTCCTATGTCTAGTTGTCCATAGGGCTGCCTACATGCTCCAGGCTTTCCTTGTACTTATGGCTTTGGGTTTTCTCCACACACGGAGATACTTACAGGCTGCCTCCTGTCTCTGTCTCTGTCTCTGTCTCTGTCTCTGTCTCTGTCTCTCTCTCTCTCTCTCTCTCTCTGGGTGTGTGTGTGTGTGTGTGTGTGTACACATCACAGTTTTGTTTTTCTTCTTTTTAGCTGACCTGAAGACTTAGGATAGTTTTTCCTTTATTATCCTATCTCTCTATATTCAGAGAATCAGAAAGCATTCTTAATCTATTACTTTACTCTAGAAAGCTCTGATGCCATTCTCTCAAATTTCACCTGTAGCTATAACAGTAACTATGACTAAATACTAGTCTTGAGCTATTCATTTATGAATTTGTATCTCTTTTAGTAACACCCATGACAACTATCAAGTCTTTGGTAGATAGCCACCCGCCTATTATGTAGCAAACTTGGAAAAAACTCATCTCAGAATTAAATTACCTACATAAAATAAATGTATAACTACTTCTTTAGAACTCAGTTTAATAAACTTTTCATAAAGTAAAACACTATATATGTTCTTTTTCTAAGATCCATACTGGGAATGGAGTTATAGTAATTTTTTAAAAATTCAGTAACAATGAAAATCAGTCTTCTTTGGAGAATGTATTAGACAAATGTCTTAATCATGGATAGGCCAGCTTGAAGACTGCGGTGGGGATAAATATTCTGACCATATCTGATTAGTTCTCATCATCTGAATCTCTAACTAGTACGCACTGGTGTACCTGGGATGCTCTGAAGTGAGGCTTCTCCTACAATCCATGACCCAAGTCTTTGCTCCAAATTGAAGATCAACTCAGGTTTGGTCTTGCAGTGCCCTGTAAGTCAGACAGAGAAAGAAGGTATCTTCATTTGAGGAGACATTCAGTGATGAGGCCAATTAGTCCTGATAGTTTATCTTCCATTTTTCACTCACCCAAGAACAGCAAGTTGCTGTAGTTCTCCAGCATCACATCCCTGTAGAGGGTCCTCTGACCTTCATTCAGGTCCTGCCACTCCTGCCAGGTGAATTCCACAGCTATGTCCTCAAACGACACCAATCCCTGCAATGACACATTTCTTCTCAGCCAAGAGCTCATCCTTCCATGTGGATACCTGTCTTACATAACACAACACTTGATTTGTATTCTGTATCATGGGAGAAAGTAATATCTTACCTACACATGAATTTAATAATTCAAGAAAATGTAATTATCCAGCTTCCCTTAAAGATGCAGAGCAATCCCTATTACTAGGAAGAACAGGATTAATAAAATTCTCCTCAGGAAAGAACCTGATATAGTCCAAAGAACAAGTATAAACACATTATTGATATGTACAAAAAGGCAATGTTCTATATACAACAGGAAAACGAAGTAGAAAACATTTGCTATTTACACAAGACAGAAATGTCAGATGATTTTATGGATGTGTTCTCATGAATATGAAGCAACAGCAGTCCAATTACAACAGCACAAAGGACACAAGACAGGCTAACCGAACTACACAGAACACTGGGTCTGAGTATGCTCATGTTGCGATGTGTGATAACACCAGTAGATGTTCAAATTATTTATTACCCAATGGTTTTTTGCATTTAAGGAATTCTAACAATTTAATTTCAAGTACTTATTAGTAGTCAATTACATACATAAGTATTTGTTCAGCAGCTGGAGGGATGGCTTAGCAGTTAGACTGACTGTTCTTCCAATGGACCCAAATTTGATTCCTAGCACCTTCATGGTAGGTCATAACCATCTAGAACTCCAATATAGAAGATACAATGGTGTTCAAGGGCACTAGGCATACTCACATTGCATAGACATGCAGGCAAAACAATCCATACACCCATATACATAAAAATTTTAAGAATTAAACCTGCTTAGAAAGTAGTAACTACAGTTCAGGCAAACTTGTGTTTTCTTACTAAATCAAAAAGAACTGCTACTGCTAGGGTTCACATAAAAGTGACCATTACCCATTTCCTAAATCAAAGAGTCTAAAAAGAGGCATGGGGTGCCATAAACATGTAAACTACATGAACCAAAATAACATTGATCACCTACACCATTAACTCTGACCTCTGATTTATAGGCAATTGATAGTTACAAGGAGAGGGGTTCACAAGTACCCAATCCTTCTCAAAGATTTATAGTTACAAAGACGTTCTTTTCAGTGGTGTAACATCTTATGATTTACCCATGCTCCTATTAAGTAACCCTAACTAAAGCTCACTGGTTCACCAGAACTTGAGTACATTTCACCTGTCATTGGTGTGTCGTCTGGGTGAATGAAAATTTGATGTCTTCCCAAGAAATGTCCACACAACTGCAGAGCAAACATGATGCTCAATCAAAAGTATTAGTGCTCTATGATGGCCACTGGCAAATCCAATGAAACAGAAACAAGAAAAACCATCATTGTCTCAACACATACCTAAAATCCCAAGAGAATTCACTGGACATTATTCCAAACAGGAGGATTCGATAACCACGCTATACAAGTGACATAAGGGCTGGGCTGTAGCTCAGTGGTAGACGGCTTTCCTAGCATGTGAGGCCCTGGTTTCAATACCCAGTAATGCAAATAAATAAATAAATAAATAGATAGATAAATAAATAAATAAATAGCGCAGGTAACTATTCTAATTTGCTTTCTCTGCTTCAATAACCACTGACCAAAATTCCAATAAATAAATAAATAACACAGGAAACTATTCTAATTTGCTTTCTATGCTTCAATAGAACACTGACCAAAACCAACTTTAGGAAAAAAGAATTTATGACATCTTTCAGATTAGACAGAGCCCATCATCAAGGGTACCTAGTAAAGAGCTCAAGCAGGAACTTGCAGGCAGGAACTGAAGCAGAAACCACAGAGGAATGCTGCTTCCTGGCTCGTCTCCTCCAGCTTATTCAGCTGCCTTTCTTTTACAGCCCAGGCCTTCTTGCCCATGATGGCATCCCCCACGGTGAGCAGGGACACCTACATCAATCAGCAGCCAAGAAATTCCCAACAGATATGACCACAGGTCAATCTAATAGAGGCAATTGTTCAATTGAAGTTGCCTCATCCCAGTTATGTCAAGATGACAAGCAAAATTAGCCACACAGAAAATGTTTACACATCAGGTATGTCCAGACAATAACACAATACCGAATTAAAAGTACCTACTATAGCAACAAAAACATACCAACTTATCAGAGAGTAAAACAAATTAAGATTATACAAAAATTAACAAAAACTACATTCATGAACATAAAATTATACATCACAAAAATACAATGAATAAATGGATAAAGTCTACATTATAGTATCATTAATTTTTCCTAAGTCAGTAAATTTTCTTCTTAGATAAGTTGATTTCAATGTTGTTATAAAAAATTTTTTTTGCAAGCTGGTAAGATAGGTAAAGGTGATCGTCAGGAAGTCTGACAACCTGGGTTCAATCTCTAGGTCCCACATGATGGAAGAACCAACTCTCAAAAGTTGTCCTCTGATCTCCACATACATGCCACACAAAAAATAGATGAATTCTTTAAAAACTAACACAAAACTAACAACAGAGTAGTGTAGGTTTAATTCCTATTCTTCCAAATTCAATGCTTTCCCCTGTATTAGTTACCTTGGGTTGCTATAATAGGCGAACATGAAATTCTGTCAGAGTTGTGTAAGTTGATAGTTACAGCTGCAGCTGGTTCAGTTCCTGATAAGGTCTCCCAGGTGATAGCCTAGAAAGTGTCCTTCCATCCAAGAACAAAATAATTCTCCCTTCTCTTTTGTTTTCACTTCTTCAGTTCTTGGGGTCAAATCATGGCTTTGGCATAACAGATAGATTCTCTTACACTGCGCTAGCACCCAGGTCTTCTTTTGGATGAAGAAGTTCAGAAGTATGGTCTTAGCACCCCACACATACTTCCTCATTGGTGGTAATTACATGGTTGGCATGTGGATTTAAACATAGGCTTCAACAGAGACGTTCTGGGGAAAGGAGGAGCACTTCATCCACAGCCCCGATCGCCATGCCTTTATTGGAATGAAATCCTGAAGAGTCAGAGCATTCCCACAAGCCAACCTGGAGCCTCCCTTTGCTGTCTGGGTTACCTCTGCACCCTGAATGCAAGGGATGTACAGTCTTCTAAGCAGGAGCCAGAGGAGTCACATGTAAGGGATGCATAGTCTTCTAAGAGGAAGTCGAGGGCGTCACCCACAAGCTTACGTTTTGCTTTGTCATAAGGTTTGATAATGTACTACAGAGAAAGAAATCATTTTCCTCTGATACTCTGAATCAGAGAGGCAAATTCTCTATGCTCTTGATGGACAGGTTAGTATAAGTAAAAAAGAAAAAGCTTGTTTCTGATCTTCCTGGAAAATCACCATGACAAAAATCATCAGGAATAACAAGCAGTGTAAGGAAGCTATTATACTGTCTTAAATGTTAACTAAGACCGAACAAACACTAACTATAAGAATAGCACTCAACCCCTACTAGTGGTGTAACCTAAGCTATGTTTTACTTATACTATTTAAGATAACAATTAATGTAATGCAAGTGTTGCACAGAATATTCTGTGCTTACCACAGGACTTAAAATATAAATGTCAGCCATACATTTCAGGTATTAGCCACTACATTTAGCAAAAGTACCCAGTTATGAATGGACAGTATAAACATGCCAGTTTATAAGAAGTAAACAGGAGGCTAGGCGAGGTGGCGCACACCTCTAATCTTAGTACTCAGGGAGGCAGAGGCTGACGGAGCTCAGTGAGTTTGAAGCCAGCCAAGGTTACAGAGAAACCCTGTCTCAGAAAAACAAAAACAAAAGCAAACAAAAACAAAACAAAACAAAAAACAAAAGAAAGAAATGGAAAAAGAAAAAAAGAAGTACAAGGAAGCAAGGAAGCAGTAGACATTTGAAGATGTGCAGTCCTAAAATCTAGGTGCGTTTCCATGTCATCTCTTACGCTTGTGGGCTAGGAATGTAGCTCATCTCCACAGCAGTCAACTAGAACGTGTCAAGTTCCAAGTTTGACACATTTTTTTTTTAAATCCTACAGTGAAAAAAAAAAATCAAGAAAGATTAAAATTGATTGAAAATGGGGACGTCTTGGGTCAGATGGAAGAACAGAAGCTCTCTAGGGTAATCCCAGGCACGAGAAGATCAGGGTAACAAAAGACAGACTTTATTCTGAGCAGAGGGGAAGAACACTGGGAAACACAAAAGAAGAGACTGTAAGCTGAAATGCAGTGAGAAAGACACGTCGGTGAGAAGAAGAAGATGGCCAGTGGCCTTAGCTCAAGCAACCCAGAGAGGAAAGAGGCCAAAGGTGTTACCTACAGGTAGGCTGAGCCGCCTAAGGGAAAACAGACTGACAGTGGCTACCCACGCAGGAAGGGGCCCATCACGATCTATCGTGGATGGGGCAGGCCGTAGAAGGCCCCACCCTTCCTTCAGGACTATTGGCAGTTAATGAACACTGAGTATTTCTTGGTGGTGTTGCCACTGGTTAAACTATCTTTGTAGTCAATTACCTCCTAGCCACGCTCATGCCAGCAACCCTACTTAAGTGCAGTGGGCCATTAAAATAAAAAAAAATGATAAGATAAAATAAATTATAAATTAAAAATAAGTAAGTAAACAATAAACAAAAAAAGGAAGAGAAGAGAAGGACTTGTTGGGAAGAAATATTCAATGGGGAGAGGAAGGTGATAAAAGAATAATGGGGGGTTGATCAAAAAGTACTATACATAGGTATAAAATTGTGAAACATTTTTTTAAGTTGTATCATTTATATTAAAAGTCAAAACTCATAATAGTTTAGAAATCTTTTTTAAGCATCTGGGAACAGAACACAATATACCCTGTGCCCACTGATGGCCCAACCTGCAGTCAGTAGGAAACTAAAGGCACAGAAAGCACCAATTGGAGCTGAAGTCACTTTGCAGGAATGAGTCAGGCCACCTGGGTCCCAAGTACCAGCCCATCACCCACCCCACAGAGAAGGGCCCTGGGGTCCAGTGACCCAGTACAGGCTTCCAGCCTGTAGACTCCAGAGCCACAAATGATTCCCACCAATTAGAGTCCCTGGTTCAAGATGCTGGCCCACGCACTCACCATTTCTGGCTTCCAGGACATCGAGCGACCTCCCTATGGAACTCCCCGCACCAGCACGTCACAGGGCAACAGTGTCTACAGCACAGCCACCTAGACCTCCAGAGTAGAGGAGACTGAGCCTAGGGACGCATCCCAAGATGGCGAGCTTCAGGGTAAAAAGGCCCTAGCAAGACTGGGAAAGCCTGGCCCTACTGTGCATCTGCCTAATTAGACATTCCTCAACCCAGCACCTTCAACTGTACAGGAGGGGGCTGCCTGTGGGGCCCTAAGGAACAGTGGAGTCACCAACCCATGAATGAATGAAGCCAGCATAACAGGTACTGTGAGTTGAAACACCAATCATACGTACACATGTATACATGTGTTTCTGTGTGACCTAACATTATCTTTCAGCTAAAGGTAATCAGTACCTATGAAGCACCAACTCTTTTGCCAATATTAGCAACATGTCATTAAATTTTGGAGTCCTATCTATCATAGGGGGTGATAATTATCTACACTAGATAACAAGCCCCTTCAAAATTTATTAAATACAGTATGATTGGGCTGGTCAGTAATTTAGGCTAGGATCAGAGGGCTCTTTTTGGGGTATGTGCACTTACCTGATAGTTGAAGAGGCAGATGAACTTCAGAGGGTGCCCTGACTGCCAACTGGAGCATCTTGATTCTCGAACTCCAGTGGCCTACTGGGGCCTTCCCCTCATGGAGATAACAGGGATCTGAGAGAAAAAGATCAATGTATTCAAGGAGCTTTCAGAGCAGGCACCACACTAATACGCTTTCCCAGTCACAGCTTCACGAACGATGTGTCAAAGAGGCAACTCTGGAAACAGAGTTCCCTTTCAATGGGACAGTCATGGTTATGAATACCGAGAACTGATGGTGACTCGCTGGCATTTTGGAGCTCACTATCACTCAGCCTCTGCTTGTTGAGAAAGTTTCAATACCTGTTCCAAGTCAAGGAAGAAGTACTAAGCAGTTGACCTAACTAACTGGACTCTGGGGTACATGAAAGAAGTGGACATGAAGGTTCGAAGTGGACCTATAGAGAGTATCTGAAGGTAGCAGGGGGAATATGATTAACACATTGTGTACATATAGGAAACTATTAAAGAGTCAGTAAGACACTGAACCATCTCTCCGGTAGTAAAAAAAAATATTCTAGGGAAGAAGAAAAAAAAAAAAGGCCACTGATCCAAGATCAAGAGTCAACTCAAGCTGAATACAAAGACCAAGTGTCACCACGAAGACAACTGAGCTTGTCCTCTTCAGTCCTAGATAGTGGGCGCTTATTCTACCGGCAGAACTCAAGGAATCAGGGAGAAACTGGAAAGCACGGGTAATACATCCCACAGGCACATCAATTGTTGCTATCACCTCCAGTACAGGTAATTTATGACTTCTCGTACAGACCACTGCGCCTGGGACATCTTACTGCCAAAGTGGCCTGAAGACCTGATTAGAACACACACTTCCTCTCGTTGGAAGTTAGAGAAAGATACAGCTAATATCCTGAATTTTTTTCTTTTTATTTTTTTTTTCACTAAGCAAAGCTGTTTTCGAACACTTGAAACTGATCCTAGAATGATGCAAATACGCACAGCGCACTGATGTTTCTAGAAGCGTGAACTCCCATTCCTAACCCAAAAAAGACTCATGAGTCAATAAAATTAGAATCCCTATACGGCCCCTCCTAGAAATCAATATTCCTTAATGTTCCTCAGGAGTACGCAGTGTGAAGGCAGGGCAAACCCATTGTTTTTTAAACCATCATCTTTTGTTGACTTATTTATTAATTGGCCTTTAGGTAATCTAAAAATCTTGGGGCTGGAGAAACGGCTCAGCACTTATGCTGGCCTTCCAAAGGACCCGAGTTCGGATCACAGCGCTCATGTCAAGTGGCTCCCCACAACTGCTAAGTCCAGCTGCAGGATATGTGATGCCCTTTCCTGGCCTCTGGGGCACCTGAATGCTAATGACATATACTCACATACATATAAATAGATAAATTTACTGATGAGCTGTGGTGTTTCAGTCTTACCTATGTTATCTACTTAATAGCCTATGCTCACTTCAGCAATTGCTTTGCTCCTGGTTGAACCCAGTTCCAGATGTGGCCTACTGTGCCCAAGCAACTGAACACTTCAGTCCTCTCCTAACTACAATGGGCATTACTGTAAGGTGAGCACTCTGTGGGCAAAAAATTGATCCAAAAACTAAAGCCATGCCACTCACGAAATTCAAACAAAAGTTGGCAGTTCTTAGAGACTGCCCAAAGATGAGGAAATAATGACCTCAAAAGACTACACTGGACTTATGAAGACACGTGTAAACATGACCAACATTAAAACAAAACTAAATTGTGATTCTCAGATACTTAGGTATGCAAATACTTAATAAGTATTACTTCTTGTCGATGCTCAACACATTTACAAAGCATTCCTGTAAAACCCAATGCCTTTTTGCACGATGTTCAGGAGTAAAAAGACTTCTGTATTCCTTTCTCTTTTGTGATGTTTATGTTGTGCCCACAAATAGAAAAAAAAAAAAATTTAAGTCCTTAAGAGATTATTTTTCTCTAGTACTTTTGATTTATAAAATAAGTAAATTATACAGTATTGCATATTTGAAAACGTACAAGGAGGAGCAGTTAACGTAATGGAAACTAGACAGTGGTACTTGAGAGCATGGGCAGAGTGGTAAAGTGGTGGTGGAGGCGGGGAGGGGGACGGGGCTGTCATTCAGGATTCTGGATTTGGGTGCCGATGCCCAAATATCTGGGAAAATTGTAAGAAACCAACAACCAGCAGGCTCACGGGAAGGGAGAGGAACTAAGCATCCGGTGGGTCACACCTCGCGTCTTGGAAAAAACCTCACAGACATTATAAAAAGAACCCACCGTAACACAACCTGCAGGGACCAAGCAGCCTGCCCAGAGCTGCCCAGAGCAGGCTGCCCAGCCCGCCGCTGTCGCCGCACCTGCAGGACAGGACGCCCAGGCTCCAGCAGCCCCACAGCCCAGGACATCCAGCGCGCACCGACGCCCGCGAGGCCTCACCGCAGACCCCGTTCCCGCCGCCACAGCGCTCCCCGCTCGCGCACCGCCACCTCCGGGTGACACGCACACTCACCATGTCCACTTCTGGGGGACGCCGGCGTCCTCCTACCATCGCCCAGCACCCGCCGTGTCCCTCCGTCACCAAAGGTGCGCGGAAGCCTCCAGGGCAAGCGACACCGAGCCCAAGATGGCGGTTCCCAGGACAAAGGCAGGGCGCCAGCCAAAGCCCGCCCCTGCCCTCCGTCCCGTGTGTCTGATTGGACACGCCTCAGGCCGGGGCCTCCGATTGGACAGACCTTCAGGTTCTGCCCCCTGAGTGACAGTAGATGGCGCCTAAAGCACAGCTGAAGGGGCCCAAAATGACAGCTTCTTGGCTGCAGCGAAATTTAAGACAGGGAGGATCTCTTGTGAAACACAATATATTCCTGTAATTGAACAATTGTCGTTTAACCTTATATTCTTCTTTTATCTAAAATCATATAAGCTTGCGAGTTATTTGTGTGTGTGTGTGTGTGTGTGTGTGTGTGTGTGTGTGTGTGTGTTAGTCACAATTAGAAATAAGATGCCAATTTTTCAAAAGTCTCTAAGTTACAGACCCTGTAGCTGATGCTTTAAGAGAACCGGGTTTTACACACACACACACACACACACACACACACACACACACACACAGACATACACACACACAGCTTGCTATGTACAGTGCCTGCCTCCATGACTTTTGGCAAGTAGGCTAGGTCACGTGGTTTGTTCCAAAGAATTGGGTCTGAGTTATACTTCAGGCTCAACTAGAGCCTCTATTCAGGTAGAGCCATGACAGTTTAAACTGTCCAAAATGTACTGGAAAAAAAATTCTGGGTGAAGGGGTAAAGGTATTTACCAGAGCAGAAGTTATATATCCTGTGTTAAATGTGTGTTTTTGTGGTGAAAAGAATTAAGAGTTATTCTTTGAGTAATGCTGAAGTGTATAGTATTTCTTTAATGAAAAAAAATTAATTAAAATATATTTACATCACTTCCTCCTTTCCTTTTCTCTCTCCAGCTCTCACGATGTCTCCTTCCTCTAATCGCATTCATAGCTCCTCCCTCTCTCCATCTCAAATTCAAGCCTTCTTATGTGTATATTAAATCTGATGAGTCCTTTTAATGTCTCCTGTGTGTATATGATTTCACGGCCGATCACTTGGTATTGGACAACCAATTAGGGAACACACCCTGACCAAGGCAACTCTTATAAAAGAAAGCATTTACCTGGGGCTTTGCTTATAGTTTCAGAGGCTAAGTCCATTATTATCATGGTGGAGGGGGGGGCATGGTGGCACGTGGCATACGTGGCACTAAAGTGGTAGCTGAGAGCTACATCCTGATCTGCAGGTAGAAAGAGAGAGAGAGAGAGAGAGAGAGAGAGAGAGAGAGAGAGAGCACCTGGGCCTTGTGCCTCTTCACAGAAATAGAGCAGTGACGAAAACAGACTTGATACCAAGAAGCAGACTCCTGTGGCAGGCCTGGCTTTGCTGCTTATGAACTATGGACTAAAAATTAAAATTAAAATTAAAAACATATTTAAATGGCTTTAATGGGCCATCTTATTATGAGCAAGGACAGCAGGGCTGGGAACAACAATTAGGAGCCAGCTCAAATTTCAGAGTGGAAGACTATTAGCAAGTGCCCTAGACATCATTCTTGTAACATTTTGGCAAAGGATGTGATTGCTTTTTGCCTTGATCCTAAAAACCTGCCTGAGGCTAACTTGAAGAGTTTTTTGGATTAACGGCACTGGCGTAGGAGATTTCAAGACAGCCTAGTGTTGACTACAGCACGTGGCTATTAACAATCACTGTTGTGCAGTTATATAATGAAAAGAATGGAGCCGAGGAAAGAAAGGGAAGTACACACTGGGCAGGACCCTCTCCATCAAGCAATAACTTTAAAAAAAAAAACATTCCCTATAGGCTTGTTTGCCTAGAGCCTGACCTTTTGGAGGTTTGTTTTTTTTTTGTTGTTGTTGTTTGTTTGTTTGTTTTTTCTTTTTCTTTTTCTTTTTTTTTTTTTTTTTTCCTTCAGTAGAGGTTCTCGCTCCTCAGATGACATTAGCTTGTATCAAGTTGCCACAAAATTAGTCAGGGCAGGCAGTACACATTAAAATTCTGAAGGAAGATAGAAAGACAAGAAAACCATAGGGATATGGAAAGGGAAGGCAGCCCTTCAGCCCAGAGTCTGAGTGAAGCCTCTTACCCTACAAGAAGCAAAAACTCCTGCCAAATTAGCCACATTTGTGGTAAAGGCGGCCAACATAAGATTTAAGGTTGCCATCATGTAGAGACAGTGTGGGTCAACGTAGCTAAGAAACATGCTTAAAAACTGAATGTATATGATCTTGGGCAGTGGCCTTATATCTCTTTTTTCCCCCAGACATGGCCAAGAGCTACCAAGCACGACTTGAATTTGTTTATGGTGAGTATGTCCTACCTTCTTGCATCCCTGTGAACTGGACGTTTATCCTATCTAGACTTTATCCTGCCAGGTGTCCCTCAGAAACCACCTGGTAGATCATTTTGGGGGTGCCTGTGTATGTGCACATGGGTGTCCACATGCCCTGTTGTGCATATATGCAGGTCAGAGAGCAACTTGTGGGAGTTGATTTTTCTCCTTCTACCCTGTGGCTCCCGGGGACTGGACTCAGGTTCTCAGATTTAGAGGTCTACGCCTTTACCAACTACCCCATCATCACTCCATTATAAAAAAGGGTGCTGGCTGCTGTCTGGAGGTTTTTTGAACTCGTTTTCTTGACCAGACAAAGGATTGAATATCTGACAAGCCAGAAGACCAAGCCACAAAGAAAGTCAAAGTAACTGCTTTATTCTTGAAAGATGGGAGGAGCCCTAAGCCTGGGAATTCGTTCAGTGCCCAGTGGACACTGGCTTGAGTATTTTATAGAGACAGGTGAGTCTTCCCCTTCCCCCATATTGGTCACGGTGTCTCTTCACAGCATTAGAACACTGACCAAGGCAGCCAAGGTCTCTCTCTGAGCTTGGAATTTTCCCATTTCCACCTGTGCAGTGCTGGGGTGATAGATGGCTTTCTGCATGGCTTTTTGCATGGGCACTGTGAATCCAAATGCCAGAGTCAACGCACAAGTGGCAAACACTTTGCCCACAGAGCCAATCATTAGCCAACCTAGCAAGCAGCAATGTGCTTCACAAAGCTTCCGCTTAAAGGAAAGATCTGGTCCTCAGACTTTGACTCTGGGCTGGCCTTGTCCACTATGGCCCGTCCAAAGCTGGAGCAGGAAAATGCGTTCATCTGGTATCTAGGCAGGAAATGCTTTGAGGAGTCATTTTCCTTTTTCTTCCAGAATCCTGCCGTGTTCATGAGAACAAGCCCACAGTAGCCTGGTAGAAAATGAAACATTGGAGGAAAATCAAGCGGCATCGCAGGTGGCAACCATCTTATCTCCCACCGCGGAGCCACTCTAGCAGACTTGAGAGAACTACACCCAGCAGAAGGGGCCCAGCTGGTTTCAGCTCACATTGTGAATCAGACGAAATGTGAACTAACAAACTATGAGAGGGGCATATACCCAGGCTTGCATAAACACAATAACAATTACATCAGCAAATTGTCATGTGCTGTTTTTGAGCATATTGAAAGCAGACTCAGGGAGTGAGAAGGCCTTCCCTCGTCTCCTGGAAAACTCCCTGTTCTGAGTCAGGCTGCTTCTCTGGCTCTGTAACAAGAAGAGCAAAACAAACAAACAAGCGAAGCATGCTGGATTATCAAGCACAGTGCTTCATTAAGAACAGCTGAAAGGTAAGGCACTTCCAAGAAACATCAGCATTGTTCATCCCACAGTGTGACAATGCCTGCAGTAGGAAAGAGAAACAGGGGCTATATAAACACTCCCTGTTTTTAGTGTTGTTACTTTTGTGCCCCAGCCTCGTGTGTGTGTGTGTGTGTGTGTGTGTGTGTGTGTGTGTGTGTGTGTGTGTGTTTCTGCGTGAGTGTATGCACACATGCACAGAAGTGCACATACAGGTACCCTGGAGGCCAGAAGAGGGCACAGGATCCCTTGGAACTGAAGGCACACATGTCCTTGAGTCACCTGGTGTGGGTGCTAGATCTGACCTCTGGTCCTCAGGCCTGAACCTCAAGTGCTCTTAAATCATTTCTCTAGCCTGTTTGCTCTCTTAATCAGGTTCCTCCAGTTGAGCGTGCTGGAAATTATAAACTCCTGTTTTCATGATGTTTTGCTATTCGCTGTTTCTATCTGCTATATTCTTTCTTTGTTTTTTGTTTTGTTTTGTTTTTTGTTTGATATATAGTCAATAAACACACTTATTCAAAACCAGAGGTCTGGCTACCACAGATCACTCTCTGGACTCCAGAGAAAAATTACGTTACCAGGACTTAATGACATCCTACTTACAAGTTACCTGGCTTGATAGATATTGATTTTCCTTTCCTTTTATTAGATGTTGCTGCGTTTACAAAAATATGTATAGAAATATATTTTGCCATAAATCACACAATATCCTATATCACAGGAGGAAGTGACACCCACAGCCTGACCATTAGGGGCCAAGGCCAAAGAGCAAAATAAAAAGAGCTTTAGTTAAACTCTGCCGACTGGGGCTCTAGATTGATGTGAAGACGGAGCATTCCCTTCCCTGTGACTCCACCCCCACCCCTCTCTCTCTCACACACACACACACACACACACACACACACACACACACACACACCCCACCCGCCTCCATCTAATACCTGGAAGAATGGGCTTGCTCACAACAGCTCTCTGGAAGCAGAGGCACTTCAGGCACTTCCGGGAAGCAGAGGTTTGCCTTCAGGCACTTCCGGGAAGCAGAGGTTTGCCTTCAGGCACTTCCGGGAAGCAGAGGTTTGCCTTCAGGCACTTCCGGTTGAAGCTCTCTGTACTCATCTAGGCTGCTACGCTCCCTTCTTGGG